>NC_047128.1:19317495-19971858 GCF_009829125.3 Periophthalmus magnuspinnatus | reverse complement strand
ATGCTTTACAGTGGTTTCATTTTGACCTTAAGAGCTGCTTATATTATATATCTGTACTGGGGCAGGACATTTTTACTCAAATACGTGGAAAAAACGTGTACAGCTATTTTAATCACCACTACTTTTATATTGTAAAAAAAACTGCCACTGCAAGTTGAATTGTGGTTTTAATTGACTCAGATGGCAAGCGGGTCATGCTTTAAAGCTAATATTAGATCTGTATAATAACGAGTGCGTGCTGGTGACTTAGGGGACATGCGGAACACATTAGCATATCTCCGGAGGATTAGCGTGCTCTGTAGCCTCTTGTCCCAAACTGCTGAAGCGACTTGAATGCAGCGATAAGTGCCTGTGATGTGCCTATTGATCCCTGCAGTGGCTGTGTCCCTGTGGGGAGGTCAGAGTGAGAGGTCGTTCTCACACGCCTGTCTCTGGAGTCCACAGTCAGCAGGGCCGCCGGGCTCAAGGGCACAACAACACTGTGGACATGACATGCTCAGATCTCTGCCAAGTCCTGTCAACCCTCAACCCACTTCCAGGGGAGATGTGTTAAGTGTATCACAGATGTTTTTAGGCCGTACACTGGGTTGCTGTGTTAGCTGTAACATGAGTAAGATGCTCTGAAAGATGTTAATATGTAAACACTTAACTTCAACTGAGGTCAAGCGTTTAGAGATTGACCGTGGGCAGAGTTGTGATTTAGTTTTATTTTTTCCTTGAGTGATGCATAAAAGAGGAATCCACTGTCTGTGTGAATGCTCATGTATGTTGTGAGTATGCGAGTTTTTTCATTGGCAATGCCGATACCGATTATTTAGAATCCAGAGGAACCAATGGCCAATAATCTCCACCAATATTTTTGGGCTAATAAATAATAAAAATATAATTAAAATGGATTACAATGTCACCCACAGCCCTATTTTAATACAAACTGAGGAAGAGAACAGTGTAGACAAAATTTTTGCAGTGTCCTGTTTGCACCAGAGTGTTCAGATAAAGCTTTATGCACGGTCTGCAGCTGTTTATTCCAAACTAAATATCGACTGCTGCTAGATTTAAGGCCAATAGCCAATAAGCTGAAAAGTGCAAATATCAGTCCGTTAGACCTGTATATCAGTCTATCTCTACAAGCCAGATTTCAGAACTATTTATACTAGCTGGTTACCAGGCAAGGTAGCCCTCCAATTTTCTATTCAAATGCAGGAGGCTCAAGAAGCAGACCAACATTTTTACCAACAATTTATTATTATTTTTGTTGTATTTTTCAGAACAAAATCTATAACATTTAGCTCTGATTTTTCTGAGTATCTTGATCCGCCAATGCCATGTTTACTTTGACACCTCTCTGTCGATATCCCATCCATTTCTTCCACTTATTCTGGGCTGATTTGCAGGGGTGGCAGTCTAAGCAAGGGCTTCCAGACCTCCCTTACCGCAGACATGTCCTCCAGCTTCTCCGGTGGGACCCCAAGCCAGGCCAGCCAAGAGACATAGTCCCCTCAGCATGTCCTGGGTCTTCCTTGAGGCCTCCTCCTGGTGGGACATGCCCGGAACACCTCCCTAGGGAGGCGCCCAGGAGATATCTGGAACAGATGCCCTTGCTACCTCAGCTGGTTCCTCTCGACACGGAGGAGCAGTGGCTCAACTCTGAGCTCCTCCCGTGTGACTGAGCTCCTCATCCTATCTCTAAGGAAGGAAAATAATTTCAACCACTTGTATCCACAATCTTGTCCTTTTGGTTATTAACCAAAGCTCATGACCATAGGTGAGGGTAGAAACGTAAAATGACTGGTAAATCGAGAGCTTTGCCTTTCATCTCAGCTCCTTCTTCACCACAACAGTCCGTCTGTCAATCTCACCTTCCATTCTTCCATCACTCGTGAACAAGACCCCAAGATACTTGAACTCCTCCACTTGAAACAAGGACTCTCCACCCACCTGGGTCAATCACACCCAGTGGAAATTGTGAAGACAAGATATTATTCCAGACGAAATCAGGTCTGTGAGCACCTTTAGCTGCTTTTATTGTATTTTTGTAATGTCTATGTTGTATTTGTTGTCTGTGTACCTGCCTAGGGACAACAGATGGAAATTGGTATTTTTTGCTATAATCTGGCATATTTACACTGTGTTTACAGAGGTTCATTAATATGCGCTGTCCCTATCAAATAAATAAATAAATAAATAAAATAAATGTCACTATATGTAACATTCAAAACACCTACGCCCTCATTTTCACTGGAAATCAGGTACCCCAGCTTTAATGAAGCTAAACCACAGTTAATAATAAGATGCCAATCTGCACTATCTGACCTATTCTTAAATTAATCTTATGTTGTCATTTGGAGCAAAAAGTATCATTTACTCGTATCCAGCCCCTTAGCACTCAATGATGTAGTACCAGTGGAGATGCGGATTTGAAAAAAAAAAATATTCAAAGATTCTTTCAACCAATGTTCTGTGTTGTGATAACAAAAGGCAGAACTTCAATATGCATTTTATACAGTACAAGGTCCAGTCCTCTGCTGCATTTTACGACGAGGGAATAGAACGCACTCAAAGCAGATGACGATAATTATGTACCTCCCGATGAGCGGTGAGCTGGGGAATTATGGTATGTTCAGAAATAACCCTATTTTTGATCTGCGTGAATGGAATCGGAGGCTGGCGTGTTGTTGTGCGATCTCCCTCTTTATTCTCGGGGTTAATCTGCCTTGATAACTCAGCTGTGGCTGCATGGGGCACAGCGGGCGGCCATCTTAAAGTCCCTCCCGAATCAAAGCGGAGGAAATGCAATTATTCAAGTGCCCGTCAAGTTCTGTAAAGATCTATGATGCGTGCTGTCCTTCAAAGAGGATCAGAGGCCCAAAGTAAAAGTGATAATTCGGTTTTCAGTTTGTTTTATGTCAGCTATAAACTTTTTTGGGGCTAATGATGGTGAAAGTTAAAAACAAAAAAAAAGTTCAAAGATTCACAACCTCAGATGTAAAAATAAAAAGCCGCAGAGGGAAATAAAAACATTGTCAACAGTGTTACAGCAATGAGAATGTCACCTGCAAAAATGATGGTTCCTTTTACAGTTTTGACAATGAAATGTAGAGAATTAAAGGGCTGATATTAATCAATTTTCTGACTCGTGTTATACTGTTGTTTCATCATCAAAAACATACATGGTCTTTTGTTTTGTTTCATTCACACATGTTTAAGACACAAACCTTGCATATTTCTGGTTAGGGTTAGAGTTCTTCTCGCAAATGGAAAACTGTCTATTTCACTTTGTGATGTCATGTGGTAATACAGGAAGTGCGCCACTGTGTTTTTAAACTCCATACACCTTTATTAATTAATAATAATAATAATAATATTAATTATTTGGATAATTTCAGCTCTGGAATTGCCAATGTCTACTGACCAAAAGGTAAAATGTAGCTGTTAACTTGAAAACTACCACTGGATTACATCACAAGGTGGAACAGAGCATTTTGAGCTTTGGAAATGTAGACAGACCAATAATAAAGGGTTACTCAAACGTGTGTGAATGAAACAAAACACAACCCCAGGTATTTTGATGAGGTAACAACATTATAATATAGCCAAAAGCTCACAACAGTCATTTTTGTGTAATATAGGACCTTTAAAGGAACTGTACGTAGCCTTCGCAAATATAGTTAAAAAAAAAAAGAAAAAAGTTTTGTAATGAAATCTGAACCTGGGTTGTTCATTCTCACTATATAGACAGGCCATGACACATGTGCAAGTTCAGAACCGCCAGAGTTCACTCACTGAGCTGCAGAGGCTGCACTAGCACTGATTAATGATTGGCTCCAATTGTTGGGGTTTAGGTAGTTACGATTCAGATCAGAAGAGAGATCAGAGAGAATTCTTTTGGGTTTAATACAACTGGATTTCAGCATTAGAAATGGCAACTCAAATGAGAGACACACGTGAGCCTCATTCTACTTTCTAATGGAATAATCATCTTGAGAATCAAAACACCAAATTATAACCAACAACTTGGCCCTAGATCATTTTTGCAGACCAAAGTTTAGTTTGTTTTCAAAACTGACAGTTTCGACTGCTCACGTGACTGCTTCCTTAGAGCAGTCACGTGATGTTGCTGTGACATATCCTGTCAGCTGGTTTAAACAGGTTTCTTGCTACCGGTACAGGCAGGACGACAGCACCGTCTGCAGTCCAACTTCTTCAGGACAGTATCCCAGGTGTATGAGAGTAAAAAAGCCCCCTCATCCCGGTTTATAACATCACGTGACCACTTTGAGGAAGACTGCTAGTGAGCAGTCGAAACTGTCAGATATGCCAAGTAAACAAACTAAACCTTAGTCAGGACCAAAGAACCTATTAAAATAGTTTATAGCGCTACTAAGACATTTACTATATCATTGTTACACATATGAATTAACCCACAAATGTTCATAGTAGTTAAGCTTCCTGTTATATTATGCAACATTTTAAAGACGTGTTGTCATTCAAAAGTTAAAATACGTTGTTTTTTGTTAGTGTTATGAACCAGTCCTAATTTGTCATTATTCTGAAACCCATGGACTATTTTCACACTGGACAAAAGCTGCAGAGAGTTTAAAAAATCCATGTCTTTAGATATAAACTGTTCTGGACGTATTAGACTCACATTTGACCTCACTTCACTCTGTGTTCATCAGCTGACTTTGCAGGGACTCCACTGGACATGACTTTTCTCCAGAGAATGTCTAAAGATGGATACATAAGCTATTTTTACAGGCACTCCTCCACAGCACCACGGACAGAAGCAGACAGGCCAAGTTTCTACCTCTCATGCCACACACATACATATCAACATCAAGTTCAACCAACGCAAACCGGCAATTATCCCTGTCTAGCAAAGCCTCAAAGATTTTTTTCCGATGTTTTCCTAAATTTCTTATGCTTATGTTTATTTCACCGTTGACAGCAAATCAGGAAATTGGGGGAGTGGTGAAAGACAAACTGCCAAACTTAGCAAGACATTGGAAACGGGACTGAAACTTGTGATACAGTATGGTGTTACTCTGCATATACACTGTAACTCTACGCACTAAGCCACATTGTCTTCTGTGCTATTTGCATTGGTCACTGCTAAAGATTTCCCAGATAGCATTTATACAACTCTTATACCAAATATTTTATGAAGTATTGGAAAATGAATTATGGGAATAATAAATAAAAAAAAAAATAAAAAAATAAAATAAAATAATAATAATAATAATAATAATAATAATAATAATAATAATAATAATAATAATAATAATAATAATAATAATAATAATAATAATAATAATAATAATAATAATAATAATAATGGCTTTTTAACACCCAAGGTCACTTTAGGAGAGACCATAGAGAAGTGAATTACAAAAATCTAAGCAGGATGTGATGAGACTATGAACCAGATTGGCAGTGGTGGAGGGGGTGAGAGGTGTAGGCGGTGATGTTACAAAGGGGAAATATGCAGACTTGACATGACATTACTGATGTGGGCTTAGAAAAATAGGGTGCTGTCCAGGATGACACCCTGACTCTTAACTAGAGGAGAGGAGGTACTGAGGAGTTGTCAACAATGATGGTGAAGCTGCTGGTTTTAGATGCTAATGAGGAGTACCTCAGTTTTATCACTGTTTGAGGAGGTTGTGGTAGAGTCATGATTTAATTTAATTTCTTGCAAGCAGTTACAGAGGGAGAGTTGTGGTGGGTTTGGTGGAAATGTAGAGCTGGGTATCATCTGCAAAACAATGAAAACTGATTTGAAATTTACAGAATATATGGCCAAGGAGGATAAGGTATATGATAAATAAGAGTGGACCAAGAACAGAGCCTTGGGGAACACTGGAAGAGCAAGGAAATCGCTGCGGTTTGAAGGATTTGAATTGAATGAATTGATGACAATTGGCTAGATAAGTTTACAGCAGCGTTGTTGATGCCAAGTGAGTCTGCCAATTAGAATATTGTGAGAGACTGTGTAAAATGCTGCACTTAATTTGAGAAGAATGAGAATTGAGAGTAGACGGGAATCAGCTGCTATCAGAAGGTCGTTTATGATTTTGACCTGTGCTGTTTCTGAGTGTGATGCAGCAATAGGATACAACAATCTGTCCTGAATTTTGGAAACAAAAAGTAAATTGTTAATTGTTGAGAAACGGTACTGAAATTGTGGGGTCTGCACTAGGTTTTTTTGATGTAGCTTAATAGCGGAGCAAGAGAAGGGAGGCAAGCCTTGACTAAGACAGGAATTGGGTTGATCTGAGGGGTAATAGGCTTGGATTTACAAACAATTTTAAAAATGTCTGAGACTGATGGGAGATTGCTGGATAAAGCTGGATAAAAGGAGAGGTTAAGTGAACTAGGGCAGATGGACAGGTGGATGTAGGAGCCAGGTGTTTGTGACTATTGTGAAGTTTGTCAGAAAAGAACATCATTAGAGGGTAACAACAATCATCTGAGGACAAATGAGGTGCCAGCAAATCAGAAGAGTGAGCCATGAGGTTTTAACAGCAGAGATTTAGTATCTATAGAGGAAGATATTAGATTAGTACATATCTTATACATATCTTGGTGCCCGTCAAGACCAGATTTTTTTGAATAGTTGCTCAAGTTGGCGAGGCTTTGCCTTCAGCTGCCGTAGCACAGGAGTAAACGGGGGGCAGAATTATTAAAGGAGACAGTGTGTGTTTTCAATGGGGAAAACAAATCCAAGAGGCTGTGGAGGTAAATCCAGTGCAGCAAACTAGATGTGTCCGTCACAGTGAGTAGGTGACTCAACAATTTGAGAAAAAACTAAATTAACCAGACAAGAATTTTAATAAGTGCATTTTCCTCATTATTGATGTGTATATTGAAATCTCTTAGTACAACAATGTCAGAAGAGAGTGAACTTAAATGTAGGAAAAGATTATTTAAAAAATGAATTGATTGGTTTTTGGCTGTGCGATAAATTGTATTGATTATCGTCGGGGTACTACTTCTTTAAATGTTGAATGGACAGGGACTGACATAGATGAGACTTTCGAGTTCTCACGATAAATAACGGCGAGACCTCCACCTCTGCTGGCAACTCAGGGTTGACAGATGTAAACAAACCCCGGAGGCATGGAATCATTAAGGCTCCATGTCTCTGTCAAACATAGAAAATCCAACTTATGGTTACACAGGTGTTTGTGGATGAGGGGCCATTGCCAGCCAGGGGCAGTCAGAGAGCCAACATACAGCAGCCAGGTAAATGGTGATAGTCCAACAGAACAAGGTAAATTTTCAGGCAGCAATTTTTCATCACCTCAAAACCCATGAATAAAAAATATAGAAGATGACATTTGCAGGATTTACCTTTTGGCAGAAGCAACAGTGGTACATGGATTTAAAAGACCTTTATTGCACTATTTTTGATCTATGTTATAATGTTGTTTCCTCATTATAAACAGATATGAAGGTTGGATTTACTTCATTCACACATGTTTAACACACAAATCCTGCATGTTCTGTTTTCTCAAACTAAAAACACCTCCTTGGGATGTCATTACACTCCATACACCTTCATTAGAATCATTTAAACCATTTCAGCCCTGGATTTGCCCATCTCTGAAGCTACAGCTCTTGTTTTAGCCTCATTAAAACTGCTTCACTCCTCGATGCACCAGCAGATATTGGACTTTTTATTGACAGTCTCAACTGTTGAAAAGGTAATACTGTTCAAAAATAAAACCAACAACCTAAAGTTATAGTCTAGAGTAGTTTAAAGTATTTAAGAGTAAAGCAGTTCGATTGACACTAAAAAGCAAATAGCTATTAACCTTAAAAGTACCACTAAATGACTTAACATGGCTTAACGGTCACATGAATCAGTTTTATATAATATGGTACTTTTAACTCTTGCATATGTAAATAGGATAATTAATCAACTATTGCACAGTTTTTATCAGTGAAGAATGAACTGCAACCCACAGTTCGTACTGATCTTTTTGCACTTTCTGGCCTGGCAGTGTGCTGTGTTTTGTGTTTGACTGTTGGAACATTCTAGCTGTGGGTTGTTTGAGATGCTTGTGCTGTCAGACTGTTGAGAACACTGAGGCTCTGACGCTCTCTGAACTTTGCAAGCTGCTGATTCGGCTGGTGTTGGGTAAAGTGTGGGATAGTGTGTTCCAGACTAGCTGCGTCTCCCTAGCCCTGGTTCTCTCATTGCTTCCTTCTCCCCAGGTTAGTTTAAGGTACACTTTATTATCCCTGTAGGCAATGTGTCCTCTGCATTTGACCCATCCCTCCATGCTGCTGGGACACTTCATCGGGAGCAGTGGATATCCTTTACCCTGGTCTTCTTCCTGGTTCACGGGCCCTCCCCCATTTTCTCTCCTTGGTCTCTTCCCTGATTCTCTTTCCATGCTTCTATCCTTGGGTCCCTCTCCCTTGTTCCCTTTTGGTTCCTTCTTCCTGATTCTCCTCTTGGTTCCCTCCCTTGTTCTTGATTTTTTTTCCTTGGTTCCTTCTGCTCCCTGCTTCTTTCTGCCTGGTTCTATCTTAGTTCTGTCTGCCTAATTAGATCCTTGGTTCCCTCACCCTGATTATTTCCTTGGTTCCCTTCCTGGGTCCCTCCTTGGTTCCCTCCGAATTCTCTCCTTGGATCCCTTTCCCTGCTTTCATCCCTGGCCTCTCTCTGATTCTCTGCTTCCTTCTCCCTTGTTCTGTCCTTGCTTCTCTCTCCCTGATTCCTTCTCCCCAGATATCTCCTTGGTTCCCTCTCCTTGGACTCCCCACTCCCTGATTTTGTTCCTTCTTTCCCCTGGTTTCCCCTCCTAGTTCTTTCCCTGATTCTCTAATTGGTTCTCTGTCTTTGATTCCCACCCTGGTTCCCATTATCTGGTTCTCTCCCTGGGCGTGGTTTTCTTTCTACCCCCACCTCCCTTGTTCACTCTCATTCTCTCCCTGCCCAATGTGAGCTGATAGATTAGAGCTACACATTGACACATTACAGTAGCTAGTTCATCTTGTCAGTGGTTTGTTGGTGGGGAGAGCCTCAGCTGGCTGCTAATACACTGTTACAGCCTGATGTGCTGCCAGAACACTCCATTCTCCTCAAGCTCATTCTCAATCATTGTGTCCTTGTTTTGTCCTGGTACGTTGTTTTTTTTATATGCTCCAGGTAATGCACATACGCAAAAAAAAAAAAAAAAAAAGGGATTATAATTCTGCCAGAAATAATGCATTCTTAAAGAGGCGGTTACAGGTCACAATATTACAGTTTTATGTAGGCTCTCAATTTGAAAATATGCCCTTGACAGTTGACCAAACCTTTAACTGTATCTCTGGATTATGATTGGATGATATCCCATAATTTGAAATGATACTGTTTTTTATGTACTTTTGAAGTAGTTTTTCAACATTGATACTTCATGCAAGTCTAACCTTATGGGACAAGACATTTAAATGATATATGTATTAGGCCTACATTTAAGGTATGTTTCAAGTATCCTAAATACTACTACTACTACTACTACTACTACTACTACTACTACTACATAAAAAACAGAACTACCAACACAAATGGATCAGTTCAATATGCAGCTGGTGAAGAAATAAAAGCAATAGATTAATTGTCCCAACATGTTTAAAATGGATGTCCTGAATTAGTACTGCATCATCAGTCATCAGTATATCAGTACTTGGTATCGGTACATTCATCTCTGAGAAGTGGGTGAATACTGCTTCCTGTGTGTGGTCTTGGTTTGATTGCTGAAAGCAGAGAAATCACAGGACACGGGGAGAACAAGCTAACTCCACACAGAAAGGCCTTGGAAACAAACCTGCTGTAAGGCACTGTGCTGCCAATTGACTAATAATGTAGAAAATAGGTTTAATATGGAAAAGTGGAAAATATTATTCATATAATGCAATTTATATGACAGCCATCAAAAGTTTGCCCAGAGCCCAAACAAGCAAAAAGTATTTCAACCAACTGTGTAAGAATAAATGTGAAATGTAGCTCTGATAGATGGTTTATAGTTGTGTGATTCAATGTGTTTCAATTTATACTCTAGTGGGTTTAACATACATAATAGTTACCACATTTTTCCATCTAACTAAGGAGTAACTGGTTCAACAAAGGGTTTGCCGTTCCTCCTGGTTCCTTGTGGACGTGTGGTGGGGGTTAGCTGCTCCTCCTGCTTCTCATATGTAGTGAGCCCTAACCTGCTCCTCCTGCTGCCTTGTGGATATGTGGCGGGGGTTAGCCTGCTCCCCCTACTCCCTTGTGGATATGTGGTGGGTGTTAGCCTGCTCCTCCTGTTCCCTTGTGGATATGTGGTGGGTGTTAGCCTGCTCCTCCTGCTCCCTTGTGGATGTGAGATGGGGGTTAGCCTGCAGCAGATCTTTTTTCCTGAGGCTGTTGTGTGGCACAACGCATCACCTCGGTCCACCATGCCCTGCGTTGGCCAGGGGCCATGCTATCCTCAGCCTGTCATCTGCTGTTTACACTTGTTAGATGTCTCTATTCTTCTTTATCTTGCTATGAGGTGTTTACTGTGTGAGATAGCTTCATGAATGACTAGACAAAGTGCAGTAACTACATATATGTACAATAAGGATGAGCAGATGTGGATTTTTGGATTATGAGACATAAAATAGAACTAAACCAGGACTAAAATGAGAATAAACAAGGTGGGGAAAAAATGAATTCAGTTTCAATACAAAGGAATAGACTCGATACTATTTATATCACCATATAAGCTTACATGTTTCTATAGTGGTCCATGGGTATATGCTAGTCTATGCAGCCTTATACTTGTGTTGTTACAGCACAAGTAGTACGTATACTCAACTGTCTTAGTATCTTGGTATGTTATGTTCTGCTTTCAAGCTAAGCAGCATTGCAAGTACAAAAGCAGATGGATACATTTCAAGGACCATTGACCAGACTAAAAGGTATATACTTTCTTCTATAGGATCCCACAAAAAATTCTGAAGATGCATTTTTGTTTGTGATGAGTGTGGGTTTGAATGATATCAGTGGATGTTTTGTAAATCAAACATTTAGGGCATTCACACTTATCCTGCTTTGGTCCTGCAGTTTAGTCCTCATGTAGACTTGGTATGGTCCTGTTGAAGATCTGGTTTAGACCTTACCAGGTCCAGGTTTAGTCCAAGTTTAATCACAGTTTTGATGCGGTGTTTGTGTACGTACTAAATCAGATTTACCTTGTGGATCTGACACATCAGTATCCACCTGACACGGCTGGAATCGAACCGTCAACTTGTGGATCAAAGGCTCAAACTTCTCAACCAATTTCACTAATGCTGCGAACATGAGACTAGGGATGGGACAGTAAACAATATCTGTATGTTTGTTTTGTGTTGACTTTTATGTGACTTTGGGGAGCTGAAGTTGTTTTTAAATGTGCTATAGAAATAAGCTTGAATTTAATTGAATATAAAAGTTGTCTAAATATGGAACCTTTTCATATCCATAACATTTTTAACCTATAACTTTAATACTTATCGTGATATAATCATTAATTGCAATTATTCTGACCATGATAATCGTGACACCAAATTTCGGTATCGTGTCTACTCACATGGGACGCATAAGGGACATGGTCAATTATGAACAGATTCAAGTGGGTACTACATTACTTCTAGTACTTATTACTTGTATTTAAATGACTACTTAAAGTTATGGTAGTTTTAATTGACTGCACATTTTGACTACTCTAACCACATCGCGTTATTATAGTTGGCTGGTAGAAAATTTGATTCTTCTCTGTGCACATAAAAACTGAGCATCAGAAACAGCACTTTAGCATCCATGTTTATGAGTTTGATCCTAAAACGGACTGCTGCTGACGTGTTGAATATGATGTGAATATAGAGCATTAGCATTTAGCATTAGCCTAGGGGTGTTTGTGCCCGGAGGCTAAACTCACTTCGTTCACTCTGCTCGCTATGATGGGTTTGAGCTATGGAAATATGATCTCATGAATATGTTAGCATCAGCCACAGCCATCATACAGCAAACACAAACATGATGCTTATGGACATCTCATGCAAAGTAGTCTGCAGGCACGGTAACTATGCATAAAGAAACACTTGTGTATCTTGGCGGACATTTTTACTGTTTTTCCCCGCTATGATCTTTGCAATGTTGGATTTAGCGTTCGAGTAAGAAATATTAAATTGGCCCAGAGCACTAGAAGAGATGCCGGAGAAGCTTTTTGGCATCTTGGTGTATTCATGAATAATAATACATTAAAAAACCTGCAATGAAGAGACAACTAAAATGCAACCAAACAGGAAAAACAAACTAGAGCGTATTAAGTTTGTTGAAATGCTGAAATTATCTGCACAAGGCCAATGAAGATGTGTGGACTAGATGATGTCATGCAGTGGGAGAGCATCACACAGATTTTTATTTTTTTTTGTTTTCTTTTCATTTTTGATGTCAATGTTTAATAGTGCTACCCCCCTTTCCAACTGGGCCATAATATTCCATAATAATAAGCATGCATTAGTCTTATATAGTGCTTTTCCAGATGCTCAAAGTCACTTTCCAATTTTGTGCATTATTCATTCACTTCACACTCAGTAGTGGTAAGATACTGTTGTAGCCACAGCTTCCCTGGGGCAGACTGACGGAAGCAAGGCCTAAGGACACAATGCCACTGGTGTCCCACTGTGGTACCTGCAATTCCCAGCGGTCTCCCATCCAAGTACTAGCCAGACCTGCCTTGCTTATCCGTAATAAATAATAGTAAGAGTCCTTGTTTTATTTAGCACCTTTTAACATACCCAACCTCCTTTACACGACATTATCTTCTTTGCATACTTGATGGTTGTTGCTTCTGCCCTGGAACCACCAATCACTCAGTTCACACATATTCATAATTTGAGTAGTGTAGTCGAGTGTCTTGCCTAAGGGTACAACAGTAGGCACGGATCATAGCTGGAACTGATCCGCTAACTTCAAGTCAACATTGAATTTAATAGCGTTCTGATATTAGCAATGTCTTCCATGTTTGCTGCAAAACCCAGATTTTATTTTATTTATTTACAAAGCAGCTCAGTAATCTCCCTCTTTTCCCTTGCCCTGTCTCTCTCTTCTAACCTCATCACTAATACTTCCACATTGACTAATCAAATAGCGTCTGTATCACTTTGCAGCGGCTGAGAGCAGGATGCAAGCGTGCCGGCCCGGGAGAATGGAGGAGTGCATTAGCAGTCAGAGCACTTAGCGTGTGGAAGCGTTCATAATTCATTAGCTAATTCGGCGTGGATGCTAATTAAAAGCAGGCGGCGCTCCAGACCGTAAAGAGTTATGATGGGTTTTTTTTTTCAGAGCAGCCGCAGCAGTGTTTGAGCAGTACGCTGCGGGCTAACGGTGTACGGGCTAACTGTGGGAATGCGCCGGAGAAGTGCTCTGTGAGGTGATGACAGTGAAACAGGGGAAGATGCTAATGTGCGGCGTGACCTATATAAACACAAAACAGCCTGTTTATAGCACAGCAAGCGCCAGACAATAGGAGGTATTTAAGTAACAATGGTTTACAATGTAGCGTGGGGAAGTAATATTACAGAAGTTCAGGTCAGTCATTTAGGTGATTTGAATTACAACAATGGGCATAATTATTCTTTTGTTCTGTATTGGCTTTTTAATGTTCTTTTGGGCTCCTTGGCACACTATTATTATAAAGCTCTATTTCCAGCTGAGGTAGGGAAAACTGCTACTCAAGTAAGAGCAACTTAAATGTAACTGGTGGAACGTAACATCTGACTTATAAGTTGAAAGACTTAAAGATTAAATAATGCACAGAATCTATTCTTTTCAAAGGGTAGACACAGAAATGAGAAAAAACTAAATCATATCTGAAGGAGTGGTGCTAGAAACACAAATGTTCACATCATTTCATATTGTCAACATAAATATTTTATCACTTGTAGAGTTACTCACAGTGGGAAGACGAAGCAAAACTTTTACTCATGTAAGTACTGTTACTTCAATAAAAAAAAAAAAAAAAAAAAAAAAAGCAGCCTTATTATTGTTATTATTATTATAACCACAAACTAAAGACAATTTAGCAGCCAGTGAGCAACTGTGGCATCATGCTACTATGTCCATGTGTTTGTCATGAACACAGTTTGAGTGCAGAAGTAGTCACTACAAGTCTAGTGATAGTTTATAGACTAAGTTTATAGAGATTTTCAAACTAGGAGGAAAGCAGGAGACTTAGGGGTTACACATTAATCTGGGGAAAACTGCAGCATAGTGATTTGTGAGCACTTGGATAAAGATAACTTCATAAGGAAGATTAATGAAACAAGCAATGAATTTAACAATATATATAGTAGCCTTGTATGAAAGGGGCCAGTTCTGAAGTACATTTTCTACATTATGTTTCTACAAAACTCTTAATTACAAGCTTAATCTGTTTGTGATTAAAATTTATAGTCTCGATATCTCTGGCAGCATAATTTATAAAATAAAATCAGTACAAAAAATAAAACAGTAGAAGTTTCAAGGACTCCATCTGAAGGACTAAGGCAGTTGGAGTTAGACTAAACCAAAAGCTGCTCGCATCATCATTTGTTTCCTGCATGAAGGTAATTTGGCAATGAAATCAGACAATTGCCCATGTCTTTTATCAATTTTATCAATGAGTAATGAGTAAAGTTGAGGCAATTTGATAAAGAATGTATGAATTTATTATTATTATTTTTTATCTTTTTTATAGTTCTAATATGTAACTTGAAAACTATATAACTATACAAGGAGTAATTTGCTAGTATGATCAAATTTTAATTAGATGGCACTTAGGAGAATAGCATTTACAGTTTCTTTAAGGCATGGTTGTGTAGAGACAGAGCTGAGTCTGTATTCAGGTCAGGGACATGTGTACATTAGAGCTGCAGTGGCTAAGGCTCCTCCTGATGCAGCCTACATTTCTGCGATAATGTGGAAATACAGAGGGAAATTTGTTCACCTCGTTTAGTCCTGGTTTGTTAGTCCTGATTTACAACTTGTGCAGCCCAATGTTAGACCTACCATGGATGAAGAACTTGTTTTAGTTTGACCATTTAGTTGCTTTCCTCAGTTTGATGTTGAACCAAACCTCAGACTAACAACTGTCTGGGATAGTGACAGATGTTTCCATGGGGCTCTTGTCCAACAATGCATCTGATTAAACAATAAATACTCATCCAGTGAAATTACTGTTCAGTTTTAGCTGCTTATACATCACTGTGTGGGGTATAGGGGACTCCATGCAGAAAGGATTCGAACCAGAGTCTGTATAAAGAAGTGGACTGAGTGTGACGTCACCCGTAGCGTTCGGCTCCAGTCAAGCGAAGTTCATCAAGTTCCATGTTTGGAATTTCGACCGTGATTATCATAGCAACAAAGGAGCCAATCCAGAGTGAGGCTAATGAAGGTAACACCCCTTCCTGCATCGCTGGTTTGGCGCTTAGCAATGCTGTCAATCAAAACTGTTACTAATGTTAGAGAAAGACTAATTTGTCTGCTCTTAATGTTCATATCTTGATCTACGGTCACAAAAGCGAAATAAAAACACCAGGATTGTGTAGAGCGGGTTAATACGGACATTTTAAGACCAAAATGACAATGCTCACTGCAGTTACAGAGAGGGGCGACAGTTTTTTTTATGTAAAGTGAATTGGAGCCAGAATCGATGGAGCCGGAAGCAAACCCATGATCACTTGCTATTTAGCAGGTTAGCTACGTCCATTTATATATAGAGTCTATGATTCAAACATTCTTAATGTGAGCCTGAAGCAAATGTTATGCCATTGTGCTATTCATTCGATACAACTACAAATCAAACAACTCACACCTCTTTCTAAAGGGGATACATTATGCACATAGACTTTACCCACACAGTGATGTATAAGAGCTTTTAACCATGCTATATTGTTTTTTTCTCACCATTAACTCACTCAAAGTTGTATTTAGAATGATTCTTATATGCCATGTTTGAGTAATCTTTATTCTCCTGTATTTAAGACACCAATGCTCCAAATATTCTCAATAGTCAGATTCATCATTTTCACTGTATGGCAGACAAAAGCATAATAAATCGTTTATCTTTATTTATACAGGTGAAACCAAAGAGAGCATGTGGGCTCTCTTTTTCATGGGCGCCTTGTTGAAAAAACAATACAAACAGAAAAAAAAGAAACACATATAAAAGTAAAACATTAAAAATAGGTGCAGGTGCGCGTATAAAAGTAAATTTCAAAGGCAAACTTCTAATGTTCACTAACTCTTTTCATCTTCAAAGCCTGATCTGTTTATGCCTGTTACACTATTGGCATAATGAGAGAACAAGATGTACATGTATTATATCATAAGTTCATAAATGCAGGCACAGTGGTGGCCTGTTGTTATGGAAACTACCATCTCCCTAATGCAGCCTGAGTGGACCAGCTCGTCTCCTCCATCAACCACCTGCCTCATAAAAAGGTAATCTATGTATGAGCCCACATGTCATACAACATATCCAAACAACAGTACTTGTGTAGGCAACAATACAAATATAAAAAAAAAAACAATAAAACAAACAAATATACAAGTCCATATAAAACATTAAAAACAGGGGCAGGTGTGTGTATAAAAGTTTGTTACCAGATTATTAAATTGCAATTGTGTCACCAAAGTATTCAAGTTTGCTTTTCCTTGGATTGTATTCCAGTTTTGAGAAGCAAAACAGCTAAAAGCCCTTTTTCCAGTCTCAGTTTGGGTGCCGATAGTCCTTAGCCTTATGCATGGAATGTGATCTAGTATTAAATGTCCCGGTATCAGTGATTAACAAGCAGCTGAAGTATTTTGGCAGTTTTTGAAGTAGTCTCTCATAGATAAATTTTATACAGTGCTTCTAACAGACATTGATGGCCAACTCACTTTTTCATAGAGAACACAGTGATGGGTTTCAAATCCATCACCTGTAATAAAACAAAAGGGCAGAGTGAAAGAGTGGATCCAGCGGTTTCAAAGTAGAGGCTGAAGTCTGCATGTACAACACACCTCCATAATCCAGTACAGAAAGAAAAGCTGTTTGAACTGTTTCTTTGATTGACTTGATACTCAATACAGATTCCTATACTACAATGACAATAAAAAAAATAACACTATTTAGAGAATAGAATGTTTAAATGTTAAAACATGTTTTAACATTAAATCATAGTACTTTCTTTCATATTACCTTGTGGCCTTATATATGTGTTTCTGTGTCTCTATGTATGTATTTCTGTCCTGTGAATGTCACTATTTACCTGCTCAAATGAGTATCTAGTTTTGATATTAGTTTTAATAAGTATTAGTACCTGATTTTTGATACTTGACAACTCTAATTATATAAAGGCACAGTTAATTATGAATAATATTGCTGGGGTTCAGATGACCACAACATTCTATAGGTGAATACTATTTAATACAGTTAGGGGGGGTAGCGAAATTAAAATGGTTAAAATGTAGGTTTTTTGGTTGTGAAATAGCAAGTTTGCGAGTCTAGTCAGTTGTAGAAATGAATAGGTTCGACATGTATGGCCTCATCACATTCAGGAATATGAAAACCACTACTGTCTTCCAAGTGTGGATAAAAACATTTACACTGCTTTCATGCCAAGCCCGATCACTTTAAAGGAGATATATTATGCAGAATTTACTTTTGACAGTCAGCTTTTGCTTACTGGAGGTTGTAGTTTGAGTTTTAGATCAGTTTTGAGGTTTAAAATGAACAAAATGTAATACTTTAATATGAAATACTAGAAATAAAACATGCCATGTTTAAGAGACTCCAGGTCAGTTTGTTTTCTAAGCCTACAAGCTCTCATGTGGAAACAACAGAACTGTCCAGTCTGCACTGAAATACGTTTAAATATTTAATTTGATCAACTTGCCTCCATAGAGTTGAGACATTATAACTTCAAAGGCAATTTTTTTTTCGGAAACTGGAGCCTCATCTCTTGAAGCAGCACATACATACACCAAACTTTCCAATTTTGTATTTTTTGATCGAATTCCAAGTCAAATTTTTTTCAAGTTTCACTCCAAAAATTTGGCAACATTTTAATTTTGAAGCAAATTTACAGTCAAATCTACTTTCCTCAAATACTAAATAAGATATCTAAAATCCCCTCTTTATATTTTTTAGTATATAATCTGTCAACAAAAAGAACCAAGAATTTAAACCTGTCCCGTTTCATGTTTCAGTTTTGAATGTCCCAAAAATGATCAATTTTTTTACACATAAAATGTCTTATTTTTATATGAAAACATTACATGATGAAAAACGATTACGTTAGAAAACTACAGAAGTTTCTCATTGCTATCTCTAAATTTAAGTTTTTTTCCTATTCACCTGCCGTGTCTTGCCTTGAAGGGGCTGTATTTATTTATTTTTCCCCCATGTATTTAAGCAAACTTTGTCATGCCTCAGTACATATATACTGTATAAGTAGCTCACAGGGTCAAAATGAGACTGCTGTGTTCTGTGTGCGTCCAATTATAAAGTGGTTTAACCTCAGAGAATCAGAAAGTGCTTTGAAAACTTTTAAACTCATTGTGGTATAATTCAGATGTGTGAAATGGATTAGGAAAGTGAGGAATAAGTTTAGACCACTGCAAACCATTTAAAATCAACTAGTTCTGTTTTTCACATTTTTAAGACAGTAACAATCAGTCAGAGTGTCTTTTCTTGTGTAACTATCATAATGATTTTTATTTTATTTTTTTTAAAGAAATAAACAAGAATACTAAACTGATTTGAACATTTTTGGAATAGATAATCTTAAAGTATTTTTGTTTTATGGGGCTGGAGGTTCATGTGCAGAGACAAATTTAGCTTATAAGACCTAGTTCCCAGCCTCAACCATTGGTGAATTTACACCAGTGCAACCCCACCTCTCACATCAGATATACTGTATAAATGCACTCCCATCCCCTTCCATTTTTCCCCCCCAACTCCATCGCAACAGCAGAACCATCAGTCACCTCAGCCTCTCCATCTCCTCCTCTTCACCACCAGTGTTGTCTATGTGATAGTGGAGATATTACCGTTCCCATCCTTCTTCAAATCATTAACATATCTGACGTTTATACATTCAAAAGCTACTGTCCACTTCACTCATGTCCCTGTTTAAATCTCCTCTTGTTTGAATGCAGTGAAACATTATAGTTGTTTTAGTGAACATTACCTTTCTCTTGCTCATGGTGTGGCTCAGTCTCATTCCTCTGCTCTGAGGTTCTCACAGCTCCATACTCAAGTCCTGCTGAAGACCTCTGCACAAGAACACACAGACACACACTCTTTAATTTTTACACTTATATACTTAAAATAGTTTCCCCAAATACCTTTTTACTCATAAGTTATTTCCCGGACCGCTACTCTACACGCTTCTACATTCAGTCCCTTAAGCCACCAATCACAAGCTTCTCACTAATAAAAAGTGTTAGTGATTGCTCCACTTGTTCTATTCAGATGGAGAATACAGTTCTGACCTGATCATTACAGTATCATTTTGTATACCTGCATTACCTGATTTGCCCTTTGCTCTTTTCTTTGCGTTTTCAGTGAAATAAAAATAAAAATTATGGTCCGATGACAATAATACAGTGATGGCCCCTCCTCCATCTGCTCTTAACTTAAGCTTTTGCAGTCCCTCCCATCAATCCTGTCAATGACTTGTGTTGTGTTAAATGTTCTGGCAGATGTGGTTAAGATTACACGCTGACAGCCAGATAGCAGTTCGCTCAGCTCATACAGTGCGTGGACATACTAGCACTCAGCTCTTGCTGAGCACTAGCATGTCCGAGTGTGTGGAAAGCTGTTTGAACATAGGCTAAATCTGGCAACATAGAGTGCACATTTAGGCCTAGTGGTAAAACAGGCAATATGTGCAATAGTTATAATGGGTTTTGTTCTAGTTCCATCTAAAATGTCTATGGCACCATTAGTGAGGTGCTCAAAATGGTACGTATATAAACACCCACACTCCTATAGTCAGTTTTGTGCACTTTTGAGGAGAGGAAAAGCATATTCAAAATCTGAATTTCTTTTATTGCTCTCCAAGGGTAAATATTTTTTGTTACAGATATGCAGCCATCCAGCAGAAGAAATAGTTATCAGAAGTTAAATGAACTGTATGAATCTCTTTTTACATATTACAATCACAACTGGACCTGGTTTGTCAGGGCCTGAGGACACCTACACATTTTTTTCTCATTCTCAGTATATGGACAGACCATGTCTAATGTGAAGACTCAGAGCCTCCAGAATTCACCCACTGAGCTGCAGAGGCTGCTCTAGCACTGAGTAATGATTGGCTGCAGGTGCTGGGGTTTAGGTAATGAGGATTCAGATCAGGGAGAAGTATTTTAGGTTTGAACCAACTGGAATTCAGCATTGAAACTGGCAACCCAAGTGAGAGACACATGTGAGGCTTATTCTGCTGATTGGATAATCGTCTTAAGAACCAAATCACCAAATTATAACAGATGATTTTTTCAGACAAAGTTTTAGTTTCTTTTCATACCTTGATAAGAACAGATACTACATGTACTTCATACTATCAAGGTATGAAAACAAACTAAACAACAAACTGGTCTGAAAAAAGGATCTATTTAAATAAATTATCAGAACACCAGATGAACCTCATTGGACTAACAAATTATAACACTAATAAATGGGACATCATGTCCAATCAACATTACAGTTTTTAGTAGTAAATACTAAATTTGAACGTGTTTAGCTACAATAATGGATATAAGCAGTATTATGGGGTGTGGTAAGTGTATGGTATGTCCTGTCTGTGCAGCACACCTTCCTCGTTCAAACCAGGCCAGAGCTCAGATGAGGGAGAGTGCATTAGGCAGATTGAGCAGAGGTAATCCTGAGTGTACATGTGGCCCCACAATGTGATGGTTAAATACAATCAGAGGTCATTAGCCTAACCCTGAGCAGACTGTCCCTATTATTCTGCTTTATGTGAGGCTTTATATAGTACATTCACCCAGATCTAGTGCAGAGCAGGTCAGTGGTTGCAGGTTAAGCTTCTAGCTATTTATTTATTTATTTTCAGAACACCTCTGGGGTTAAATGTTTCATATCTCAACACTATATATATTTGTTGTAAAACATTTGCCTGGGATCCAGAATATACACTTTACGAAGATCTGAGTTTGGTCATCGCTGAATCTTCCCGAGTTCAGAGTGACAGGTGAAATATGACTCCTGGCGAGGAAAAAAGAAAGGAATATATATATATATATATATATATATATATATATATATATATATATATATATATATATATATATATATATATATATATATATATATATATATATATATATCAGAGAGGACTGAAAAATATCACAGACTTCTGCAGAATCAATGAGAGGAGCACTAAACTATGGCAATCTGAGGTGAGAGAAATGTGATTTTGATGTGACAGAGGGCGTGGTGACCAGACTGATATCTCTCTGCATAAATAATACAGAGAGATGTCATTTTGGATTTTCAAGTAAAACATGATTCGTTTTAGAAGCTTCAGTTTCACAGAGAATGCTTATATCTGTCAGGAACAAGACTGTTCGGATAAGAATGCATATTATTAGTCCTGTCACGATAACACATTTTCAAGTGAGATTTATTGCTGAAGAAAATAAAGAAGATAAGCGATTATATTGAAACTAATTCATGTCACTGACACAACAACCCTAAAGCAGAATTATCCCCGAAACACTAAATGTACAATATTGTTAAAAATGAAACACTTACACCTAGTGGTTGGTTTCTATCTGTAATGAGTCATGTAAGTTATTTGTTCAATCCTATACAGCTCAAATCTTATAGTAAAACAAAATAACAAAAAGTTCCTCAGTAGAAAAAATATCCACTTTAAACACTGATCCAAAAAATAACTGCTCCATTTGTCATTTATTGAGCGATAAGTCAATATAGTCATTATCGCAGCAGGCCTACAAAGTACATATTTTATAGCTGTTCTATAAAATATGTAAATATATAACACAAACATAATGCCACACTTGGACAATCCTCAGTTTAGACGGCCTCAACAATCCCCTGGTAACCACAGTACATACATTTTCACTTTTCCTTGATAATCCCAGTCTAATCTAGTGTAGACATGCCCTGTGTTTTATCATTAGCCACCTCTGTGCTGAGTTTTACTGTTTGCACCTCTCTTGTTTCGACCTGTTTTAGCAGCACTGAGACTGTGCAACTAATGACAAATATCATACAAATCGCTTTCAGTGGCTCCAGTGGCTTTAGAACATATTGTTGTTGTGTTCATTGGCAAGACACTTCACCAACCATTGCCTATGTATGAATATGGTGTGTGCGTGAGTGTTAATGGTGCAGATTGGCAGCCTCAGTCCCGTCAGTGTACCCCAGGGCACCTGTGGCACCACCGGGTATAGAGCGAATATACAATGCGCAAGATTGTAAAGCGTCTTTGAGCATCTGGAAAAGTGCTGGATAAGACAAATGCCTTATTATTACTATCATTATACGGACATTGCTTTGCTAGATAGTGCAAGAAACCAAGCAATTATTGTCACGCGTAGCAACAACAAGCTGGAAATTAAATGTTATTAATATATGTAGGAGATGGCCCACAAAGGAACTCAAGACAAAGAAACAAGGAGGCAAAAATGACATTCTTTAAACACCAAGGGCAAACACTAAAATCTGTAACAATCTTTTTTTAATGAAATTGTCTTTTCATGATTTCTTTAGTCCATTCCCGCAGGTATAGAACAGATCCATAAGGTCTTGTCCTGTACCCTGTGTCTCTCCCAGGACACCGTGCCCCCCTGTCCTCCCTGTCCCCCCTGCCCCTCTGCTCTGAGGTACTCTGGACTGGAGCCAGACTTTGATTTTTTGGAACAGAAACACAAGAACAGAGTGTGATCCACCCAAACTAGCACAGCCACTGGGGATGTCACAATGTCAAATAAGAGTGTGACAAAGGTTATTGACTGTGGGTAAGAGGAGTGACACCAGGAAGGAACAAATCTAATAAGCAGAAGTATTACAAATGCCACACGTGAGTATCACCAGAGGCCCGCTAGAAAACATGATTCTATGTAAATGTGGTAGAAGTGCAGCTTTGTGTAGCAATTAGCACCAAAATTGTCGTAAATGCTAATATATTAACATTTGGTACATCTATGAAGCACTTTGAATTACTTTGTGTATGAATTGTGCTATACAAATAAACTTGCCTTGCCTTGCCATGGACCACAACAGTTTAACAATGAAAGTTTAGTTTAGTTTCATCAAGTAACACAAATTCTACTTAAATTAGTGAACTTCTGGATTTCAATACTAAGAATAAACTCTATACTCAGTTCTGATAGTACAATTATAACAAAAAGTACTCTTTGTTTAAACAATAGAATGCCATTTTCAACATTTAATCATAGCACTTTCCTTTATATTACTATGTGGCTTTATATCTGTGTAGTACCTCTGTCACCCAGGTATGCGGTCTTAGTTCCGGTACAGCTCAAGATCGTACTAAAGCTCTTCAAGAAAGGTTAATTTCTGTCCAGTTGATGTATCTTTCTTTGAGCAATACAAAATACTATCTAGTTACTAATTCTGGTATCGATTAGAATCTGATCTTCGATACTTTTGACAATCCTAGTGTATATTATTTATATACTGATATTGTCCACCCCTACTTTTCACTGGTTAGAGCTAGGATCAAACCACTGACCTGACAGGTGTACGCTCTAACCACTGAATGAAGCAGCCTGCATGTACGGCCTTGCTCTGGGACTGGGGACTTCCTCAGACACACTGCTGTTTTCAACATCTAATTTGCCCATGAATATTACAGCACGCACCATTTGGCGTATGAATATGAAATGAGGCCATGCAGGCAGTCTGTGAGCACCAGTCACAAGGCCGCATATGGAGCACATATAGCACATAAAAGCCCTGTGTGTATGCGATGAAACAATGGAGAGAGGTGAGTGAGGATGTCAGCAAGTTTATGTGATTTTACTGTTAATCGTCACAAGATAATCAGAAGAATTTAAGAACACTGTAGCGTTACGTGTTTAGTGTTTTTAGCCATTTAGCTCTACAGCCTTTTTACTGTACGCTTGGGTTGTCAAAGGTATAGAAAATCAGATACTAATCCATGATAAAATTTATATAGAAACTAGAGTAAGTGTTGGGTGAGTATTGATACTGCAAAAATGACATTAACAGGAGAAAATGTCAGATTTCCTCAACAGTTTTATTATGATTTTGAGCTATAAGGGAACAAATATAAGACCTCAAGGAAGTACTATTATTTTGTGCATGAAAATTACATTAATTAACTAAAAAAGGAGCAATTTGTATCATTCATTCTGGCATAATCGGTATCGAGTATTGAGTGAATTTCTTATCAAAATTGAGTTATGATACACTGCTCCAAAGTATAGACCTTTGCTAACAGGTAACAGCGATAGTGGAGTATTTCAGCAAGTCATTTCATGTATTTGATGTTGGTCACCATCAACTTGAGCATTTCGTCAATGTTTTTGGACAAAGCATTGAGGCTCTTCTTCCCCAGAATTGCAGGCTAACCTCCACCTTCAGTTAGGGTTTGAAAATCAGATACTCATTTGAGCAGTTATCAATACTAACCTTTCCTGAATGACCTTGAGCTGTATCAGAGTATAACGCCACATTAACTAGTACACGCCCATGGACCACTATGGAATCTACCTGGACGACTGAGGGATTACACAGATATGAGGCCGTATGGTAATATAAAAGAAAGAACTATAATTTAATGTTGAAAGTGACATTATTGTCTAAATAAAGAGTGTTTTTATTATGATGTGTCTGAATCAGTATAAAGTATCGAGTCTATTCCTTTGTATGGAAATTGAGTTTGGAATTTTCGTATTATGACAACACTACTTCAAATTACAGCAAACAAATTGACAATCTGTATTCAGCATTTGTACTGCATATTATATGACGTCTGTGTTTTAATTCATTGGCTTCTTTCAACCCTGACCACTACAGCTTTCTTGTGTTTTCTATGACAAGCATATCAAAAACATCTTTCTAAACCACTGTGACAGGCACTGGCCACGATTTTCACTGGAGTAAAGAAATATCAGATGTACTAGCTATTTTCAACAAATTAACAAAGTATATAGTGTATGGTGTATTAGGTTACATGTTAATTCAAATTGTTGTATTGAGTAATTGCAAGAAACATACAATCATCCACTCTCACACTACAGGAACATGAGCCCCAAACAGACATGTGGGATTATCATTATTAGCCCTAGAAAAGGTTATTATTGAATTAGATATTAATTCAATAATATTGAAATTAAAAAAATAGATATTAATCGATACCTAAACTAGGATCAAAACTAGATACTTATTTGAGTAAGACCACATATACAAGTATACGCCCATGGACCACTATGGAACCTACCAGGATGACACAGGGATTACACAGATATAAGGCCACATGATAACATAAAAGAAAGTACTATAATTTAATGTTGAAAATCACATTCTATAGTCTAAATATAGAGTGTTTTTATTATCATCATGGTTTCGGAATCGGCATCGAATATGAAGTCTACTCCTTAGTATCAAAATTGAGTTTGAAATTTTTGTATCGTGACAGCAGTGGTCCTAGAGCATGGTTTAATATCCCTACACTAACTTACTAAAAACTGCATACGTCTCCAGACACCTACTTCCAGTTCAGAAGGCGTGGGCCTCTCATCCTTCTATGTGTGCGAGTCTTTACTGTCACATCCTTCACATTACAACACAAAACACATTATAACAAGCTGCCATCAATTATACTCTATCTGGAGACGGAAGAGAGGAGGTCCGGATTTCCTTGTGCTGTCTGAAGAATCCTGCTTTGGTCTGGGCTGGGAATCTGCTCTCCATAGCTCCGTCTGAGTCTACGCCAGGAACATCTTTTCATCTCCAGCAATTAACCCAATCATGAGCTGAGCATGCCAACGTGCCCGACTATAACCAACTGGACCAGGGCTTTTATTCTTACACAGCCAGTGGTCCCCAGCGAGCTCACATCTATACTGCTCTAAGATCTTCTCATCAAAGACAGTCCAAATGAACTGGCAGCAGATAAAGTGTGGGTTAATGTGAAGAGCTATAGGAAATAAATGTGAAAATAGCATCAGACGGGCACGAGCGAGAGATTAGCTGTGGCGTTTAATATCCGTGTTAGACTGCAGCGGGTATGTGTCTGGGAATGATAATGATGCCATGGAAAGACTATGACAGTTTAGGTTATGGGGGGGTCAAGGCATCAGTTGTTTTTTGAGTTGTTTTTTTTTTCAAAAGTTAAGCTAGGACTAAACCAGAACAGAACACAGAAACAAAGAGGGATGAAGAAGGATCAAGCTAAACCAGGAATGTATCAAAAACAAACCAAATGAACAGTACATAACAGATTGGTGACAATTTCAAACCTGAAATATCTGTTTTTGCAAATGAACTCTTCAAATATAAACCAGAGCTTCAGGGTTAAATCTGGACTAGTCAGAACTATCCATCCATGTTCTGTCACTTATCTGACTCCGGGGCCAAGCCAAGAGAGACATAGTCCTTCCAGTGTGTGTTGAGTCTTCCCCGTGACCTCCTCTGAGTGGGACATGCCCAGGACATCTCTCCAGGGAAGTGTCCAGGTGGAGTAAACATGTCATAAAGTGGACATATTTAGCATTCTTGTGGCTTTGTTGTCATTTGATTGTGATCACCTAAATTAGTTTGTCGCATGTTTTACCTGAAAAATGAGACTTGATACTTTATTGGATTAAAAACTGCACAGGAGAAGTCCAGATTTGTTTTACCTATGATGCAACAATTCGGGCAAAGTGCAAACAGAGCATCTTTGAGTGCTGAGAGAAGACGGGTTTGGATTAATGATGACTAAAATAAGTGTGAATGAAGCAGAATGCAACTCCAGGTACGTTTATGATGAGAGGACACTATGATATAGTTAAAAGCTCAATTTTGCATGTGTCCTTTAAAATGATCAGTTTTACACAGGTGAAGTAGCAGTTTGTGAAAAAGGCATAAGAAAAGAAAAACAAGTTTAAAATAGGCTGCACGAGTTCTAAAACTAGTATCATGTAATTTTTCTCAATCAGGAGATAAAATTACTCACCTTGCCAGTGTATTATTGTGGTCTACTCCAAATGAGTAACCAAGAGTGGGAGTAAATGATTAGTGTGTTGTAAAGGAAACACATTATCCAAATGTGCTTTTTAGAGCTTTTAACCATGGTATAATTGTTTCCCCTTCTCATTTACCCTCTTAAAGTTGAAGCTATTTAGGGGGATTCATGCATATTTGAGTAATTTTTATTCTCCTGAAATGAATACACCATTGCTCCAAAAAAATCATGTTTTCATCTTACTCGTATGCTGCCATGTTCGTTTTGACACAAACTTACCATGAGTTTCTTTGATTGATTAATGCACCTGTCAGTCATGCCTATCTGAAATTGGGCAGACAGCATACAGTTCCAGCCTCACACGTCTTTGTAAATATTTTTGTAAATTATTGTAAAAGAAAGTGGTTTTGGCTGGCCAGGCAAAAGGTCTGATGCAGCACTTTGTTGGGCGATTAAAGTGACGTACTATATTTTTATTACATTGTTTGAAATCAATTTTCTGATTAAAATGTCCAAACTCTAACATAATGATCCACAGGTGTAATAGGTATAATTATATAGCATAAAAAAAACAATATGTCTAAATCATCAATAATATTTAGTGCTCTTAATAATTGCCTGGCCTATTGTGACAAATAATCTATAAATCCATATTTTGTGTTTGTCATTTAGGATCCAGTGCAAGACAAAAACACGCAGAAACTTTGTCATCTGGTGTTTTTCATCAACCCAACATGAGCTGAGCCAAACATCTATCAATCGTTGAAGTGATTTTGTGAAAATGTTCAAATTCATATATTTGGAACGTTTGATTGACAGCATATTTTTCTCTTCTGACGCGGCGTCCATCATCAGCCTGTGATTGAGCTTATTCTGATAAATAACATGTATCACACATTTAGGCTGTCGAGATTTAAACCCAAAATGAATCGAATTGTGTCAAAGGCTCACTCATCAAAGCCAGCTGGAGTTTGTCAGTAAGTGATAGGCTAGAGACGGGATAACCACTCTGCCACAGTAACATCGGGGCGTCTAACCCACAACCTCCATAATGAGCGGCAAGAGACGGGATAAACACTGCCAAAGTAATGCAAGAGAATGTAACCCACAACCTCCTTGCAGAGATTGGGAAACAGGTCAACCGCTCTGGACAAATCAGTTTAAACAGATTTTTCAAACTTTCTAAATGTAACAGCACAGTCCAATTTACATTAGGCAGAGACTGAGCGAGGCGTTCAACTGCAGGGACTAAGAAGCAGCCAGGAAAATATAAAGTGTATTGGATGTGTACTCACTCATTTTAGACCAGCAGTGAAAACAAACTACAGTGTTATGTGATAGATGTTTTTATTGGCAATTATAGCTGCAAAGTTTTAGTGCTAATACTAAATTACTAGGCACAATGTCTCCTAGCTCCCTGTTTTGACTTGCTCGTAGACTGAGACAAGAGTAGTCTGATTTGAATATGATTGTTTAGAGCACGGAGTGGTCTGTGCATGTAAACAAAATGATCTGTCTGTGTGGACCTCAGGGTGATGCAGGGTTAGAGGGCAGGCAAAAATCAATTCTCCAGGTTTGAACCAGATTTCAATAGAGATGTTTCTGTCAAAGAGGGGGTATTATGCAAAATTTACTTTCCCTCACCAAACCATTCCCAAAGAGGTTTTATATGTCATCCATGCTTGTTTGAATAATCTAGCAATCTCTTCAGGGCCCTATTCAAACCGTTTTTAAAGTTATCAGTACGATTCTGTCCAAAGTTCACCCTGCAAGCCTGTGTCACCCATGCTCCTGCGGGACAATTTTCCATAAATATACAAAAAAGCAGGATTCAAAACAATACATTACAACTTCACAAACCTAATGCGATGTGTAGTAGTTTCATAAGTGAAATGCAGGCTGATTGGAGTGACTTAAAACGCCAAAAAAGACACGTATTAAACATGCAATTAATACCCCATAGAACTGTAATACTCTCTTGGATCAATATTGCAGTTTACAATGAACAAAAGTGTAGCACCGAGGTAGAATGAGATGCTACAAACAAGAAAACACTTGGATACACAAACTGCAACCTGGAGATGTTCCGAAAGTCTAAATGGGATCGTGTGAATGGTGATATAAGCTGCGAAAAGCTGAAGGGGCAGAACACAGCTCTTCCACAGCCTGTTCTTCTGTCCCTCTGAGGAATTCAACTTCAGACCCACTCCACTGTCACAACAGAGGAATCCAGGGCACAAACTACAACAAGAAGCTTCCATACAAAGCCTATTATAAACACAGTCTCGAGGAAAAAGCAAGGTAACTGCAGTCTGTCATTTTGATTTCTTTTTTTACCGCGAGAGATTTGCGATAAATGTTTAAAAAGTAGAATTCTGTTCAAAGTGCACGGCGTAAACAACTCGAGGATTCATTTGAGAGAAGACGGAAATATGAAGTGATAAACTAATACAAGAATGCCATTCATTTCAGAACATGTTTGTGGAGGTCTAAACCATAGACACAACAAGATTTTTCTTTTCAAACACAGGATAATTTGTTATTTACAGAGAGAATTCTATCATCTGAAATTATAACCTTTGTCATTTGATAATTGTGCCAACTCAAATTGAGATTTAAATTTGATTTCAATTATATTGTACTGCCCTAGTACACTCCCCATACGTGCAAATAATGTGCAAGTTGAAAGATATGTGGATTTTTTTTCTTCAGTTTTAGAGCAGTTGTGCTTTTGAACATCATGGTGAGGATCCAGCATCATAGTATCGATTAGTATTAGATTTTTGATCATTTTGACAACCCTATTACACATTTATATGCACGTGACAGGCGACTCGACAAACGCATTAATGAATGTTTGGAGCATTACGAGTACTTCACAGAGAAATGACGAGCAGAAAAGCAAAATGACGCCCATTTAAAATAAGACTAACAGGATGTGTGTAACTTGATCTGTGTCTTGGGTGTTTGTAAGAAGAAAAGCTTTACACTGCCTTACCAGACAAATAAAACCTATTAGTGTAAGACTCATGGATGTTAGTGCTAGTCGGCTCTGGAGGGGCAGAAGTGATGACATATTGCAGGCCGGCATGGTAATCTCTGTTAACTAAATGAACCGTTTAACCATTACCCTGTTCCTAAACTTAATCCCTTTGGCTGATCACTAGGTTTTGTTCATGTGAAATCACAACAATATAGAATGCCTAAAACTGAGCTCAAGGAAAGTTCAGAATTATATGGTAGATTTTGTTTTGTACCTGTCAGATTGCCAATTTGTTGACCTGGTTAGTGGTGCTATTATTCAACCTCAATGATAAGATTGTTGTCAGTTGAAAGGACACAGGATTGCTATGGCTAGTTTGTGGACCCAATCTCTAGCAAATAATGATAAGGTTCAACATTTGTGGATCATAAATTTGAATATTTTGGATATTTCTTTCAAAAACAGTGAATCTACCACAGAGTTATATATGCCCCTGCCGTAGACTGGACTGAGGGACAGTGACGTCAGCTACAGTTTTCGGCTAATTCGGAGCTCCATATTTGGAATTCCGGCTCCACGTTTCATGGCAACCCAAGAACCAATGAGGTCACGCATCATGAAAAGAAGGCACCTGATTGGTCTGTTATTCATGGATTAATTCATGGATGAAATTGCAAAATAAAAACACCAAGATCACATAGAGTGGGTTATAAATTTCAGCTCAGAATGATGAGCCTGACAGCAGCAGCAGTTACAGAGATTGGTGACCATTTTCCAATAGAAAGTGATTTGGGAGTTGATGGAGCCAATTCGCACCCACGCTCACTTCCTATTTGGAACGCAGCAGCTACCTACGTCCATCTTTAAACATGTCCCCCTGCCCCCTATGGCCCCTGCCCACCATCTCAAATAATGACATAATCAAATTCTAAAATGTGAACATCTATTACACCACCTCTGAGTTGTACTTTAGAGTTTTTGTTCTGTCTTTACTAGACTAACCTTATAATCTCATGCATTTGCCATTGGATGCAAACTATTTCAAACATTTAAATCTCTGAGTCCAAAATGAAATACTTTTCTATCCTTGAAAACTATTCAGTGAAATACAAGTCATTTCAAATCATACTTGTGCTAACATTATGTGCAAGGTCAGAAAGAAACTGGTGGCAGGAAATGGAAAGCAGAAAATGAAAACAAATGATTAAAAGATTCAGCAGCATTACATAGACATTTTAGCAAAATGACTATGAGGTACAATGCCTTCCTTGTTTGTAAATTGTCCCGACATGTTGGATGGAAATTTGATGTTGATAACTTCCTGTTTGTACTTGTCTTCTCAACTTCTTCCCACAAACTGCCACCAAACTGATTTAAAACTATGATAACTAGAAATCATATAACTCACATCTGTAGTCTAATTCTGCAAAACTGCTATAACTGCTACATCTGTACAAACTGAAATGTGATTCTTGTAGTGCTGTCACTAGTGCTGATACTAAAACACGATTCTGGTATTGAGGAATAGACTTTTTACTTAATACCGATTCCAATACCAGAATAATTAAATTTAAAAAACCCAAAACATTCTCTTTTTATAATAATAATATATATATATATATATATATATATATATATATATATATATATATATATATATATATATATATATATATATATATATATATATAAATTTTTTGTCTTTTTTTCATAGTTTCACTGTTTGTTTGGTTTTTTTTTTTTCAGTTCTTCTGGATGCATTTAAAATGTGAACTTGGAACAGAATTAAAGCATGAATGCTGCAATTATGCTTCCAGAAAAAACTGCAATTACACATTTTTTCCCAAATTGTTCTGCCCTATTTTTGGTTTATTCTCTAATTGGTATTTAGACATTTTCCTGACCCTAACTCTAGTCATGGGCATTCTGTGGTGTTGCAGAAGAGGAGGTGTGTGATAATCTCCGACAGGTGTGCTTCTCTCCCTCCTCCCCAGCACTGAGCGATTAGCACTGCTGCAGCGCGCTAACTGCTGAGTGCTAAACCTGCTCATGCTAATAGATTTTACCAATGTGTCTGCACAGTCTGGTTCAACTTGTGTAACCCTGGTGAGTCAGCAAGGGACATCCTAGCATGTTAGCATGCTAGTATTTTGGCACTAGAAATCATCTTTTGGGGAAACATGAATGGATGGGATTAAATTAGCAGAAGAGGGCAAGTATGTTAGATGTTTTGAAGGTGTTAGCCAAAAAATATTTTATATGCTCAAGGAGAAGTACAAAGGGGGTCTAAGAAAGTACCCAAGTCAATGAGTCAGTTTGTGAGTGTATGTTTTCAGAAAGCACGTAAGGTATCGCAAAATACTAAAAGTCAGGTTCAGTTGAGGAAAAAACAGTCATTATGAATGGGGAAATGTTTCGAGTAGGTGGATCCACTACACTCCCCGAGTAGGGCAGATTCAGCACCACACTGGAGTGGACAGCTCCTGTACATACCTCTGACTAGATCTAGAAGAACCACTCCTGTGGGCTTAAAAACAAGCGGTGACATGTATCACTGGTCCTACAGAAGTCATTGCCAACCTGGGGCATCTCGGGGTCCCAATGGGCTCATAGGAGGTACAACCTAAATGGTTTTAATGGATGGAATGTGAATTTGACATGTTATAGCTTTAGCCTCATAGCATAATTTAAATCATTAAATAAATGTTTACATTTTTTTAAAACAATATATATATATATATATATATATATATATATATATATATATATATATATATATATATATATATATATATATATATATATATCTGACGAACAACTGAGCCAATGACACAGATCCAACATATACAGCCTTATGGGACAATAGCTTCTCAAATGGTTTAGCATGTCAGGGTCATTAACATACTAATATACAGCTCATTCAAACACATTTTCTTTGACTCATAGCAATACTCTGACTGAATCATAAAGCCATCTTGTCTAGCCTGGAACCTCTTTTCATCATTTTGATTAAAACTTTGTGATTAAATATCTACAGTAGCAGGTTGTCGCTCTGATTAAGAGTTGCTTTGGGCTGGAGTATTTCCTTCATGGATTACTATGTGAATGATACTGGTGGTGTTTCTTACTGGTGGTGTTTCTAACATGCCTCTATCAGAGTTCATTTTGACATGAAATTTTAATTAAAAGCTAGAATAAATGCCATCTAGTTTATATCCTACAAATTTAATTTACTACTGGTAATGAACCTACTACTAGAGGATTTACTCCATTTTAGTGAACTGATTTGCATTTGTTATATCATATTTAACATATTGCTTCATGGATCTTCTCCCACACTGAGTGAAAAGGAATAAATCAAACCTAAAGTAATTAGTAATTTTGTCTTTCACTCCATGTGATTTTCTACATCCAGCCACAGCTGCCCTGTGTTATGATGGAAACAAGGCTGTCAAACTGCTTCAGAATCTACTCCAACAATTCCAACTACCATTTCAGATCTCATTTACCCATGTATGTTTCATGTGTATGTGTGTTCCTCACGGACACAACAATGGTACACAATGGTGTGAATTCTGAGCTGGGACTGAACCAGCAACAATTACGTTGATTACGTAACCTCCGAGCCACTGCACATTATCATTACATTACATTGAAAACTTATTGTGGATTGTAGTGCGTAATAAACCCATGATGTTACGTAACTTTTGACACACCTGAATCGTCTGCTCCCCACCCCTTTTTTCTTATGCCATGTGTCTCTCTATCCTCTTCCATTTCTCCTCTTTGGTCTTCTCTAGGCCTCAGCAACCTTCTACCCATAACCACTGTCCTACCACTAAACTATTCAAATATGGACATGCATTTTGAAGTCGTTCGGTATAAACCAACAAAATGTTCTTTCCCAACATACAGAGAAGATAAGACGTTTTAGGCTACCAATCTTTGCCAATGACCTTTCCAACCACCACTCCGGCAATGTTCAGGAAATGTCTTGCCCATGGACACTACCACAAAATCAGAGCTGGAATCAGACTACAAACCTCCTGGATATGAGGCAACCACTTTACCCTTTGTGGCATTTTCCCTTCCATCACCAAAATAATCTATTATCACCTGCCCAAATGTTGTAGGCCATCCCATCTCTAATCGATACACCTAGGAAAACCGCAAAAATGCAAATCCAAAACAGACAGAAAGATTAAAGGTCCTATATGTAACTTTTCTGGTGTAGTGTCCCTCATATTGCTATCCCCAAGTATGGCATTAAACTTATCTATCTCCACTCAGACAAGCAGGTGATGCCATCAGACCAAGTTAGATCTGTGGAGAGATACATATATTTTTGAACAACAAAAACACCCACTGGAATACAAATTCGTTCAATGCCATACTGTGGAATATTCCATACAAAGCAATAGCCTACATCTTCATGGAAATAAGCAAGAGGTGGACCACGTACCAGAGAAGTCACACAGTGCACCTTAAATGGATATAATGCATCTACTTTGTATGGAAGCCCAGTGCAGGCTTGTTGCTTCCAGACCCTCTCCTCTGTCTCCCTCTCCTCTCCTAGACGCACTAGTTGCAGACACACGGTTCAACGCTCATAAATGTAACCTGCTCCTCACACTGTGTCAACCAAATCCGACCCGAGGAGATGACCGTGGCCTATATATCCACCGACCCACCCACCAGCCCCTACACACGGCCCCTGCCCACCTGGCCCTCCGCTCCTCCACCGCGCTCTCCGCTCGCTGCTGCTGCTGCTACTGCAAACGCCGCGCGGTACCTGAGCGGAATTTGAATGACCGTATGACGTAGGCCTTTCCGTGGCGCTGACTGGCAACAGGCTCTACCGCTCCGGCACACATGCAGCGGACCAGAGGCTACAGTTTGTGGCAGGCAGCACCACTCACCTCCGCTGTCTGTATATTTGTCACCATCTGCGCGTAAAAGCCAATCTTCGGACGTGCCAGCTCCGTGTGCCTGTGTGAGCGCGGCGGACCCAAGTGGGCGCGAATCACAGCTTTTCAAATAGAACAGTGCAGCCCTCAGCCGCACAACGGGTTAAACGTGACTAAATGTTGCGGGGTACTTACGCATTTTGTCGAATGTGTCCAACTGGTGAGAGGAAAAAAGGGCAGCCTGTTCGAAAGCTAGTTCTGCGGTGAGACCCGAGCCCAAATCTCCATGTGCTGGGCTCGGAGGCTGCTGCAGTGCTCGCCTCCCCAACCCCCCCTCTCCGCTCTTTGCTCTCTCTCCTCCGCGCAGCACCAGTCAGGGATGCTCCGAACACAATTAGCCCAAATAGCCTCAGTGAAAAAGCACCGACGACGCCAAGATGTGACACGAAATCCGTATGAAAAAAAGCAAAGGCGTCCAAAGGAGTTCTCCAGGAGATCAAGTAATCGAAGGCCCACTCAAACCTGCGAACAGAACCGAGGAGGCGTCAGACCCCAAAAATGGAACAGAAATCCGTGCCTGTCAATGGGTAGGGGTCCAAACGTGGCGTGGAAAAGAGAGAGCGAGGCGTCAAACGCAAGACATCGCCGCAGCGACCACAGCGTCGCGTCAGGACCAAACCGCGCTGCTGCCGTGGGCTGCTCCAAACGCACCGTGCATGTCCAACTCACACTCCGCGGGCTGCTAGTTCCCCCAAAGCGGTCCTCTATCGATTACATAAGCTGTTGAGGAATAATTCTCTGACAGTGTCCGCGCGATGTCCGGAGGCAGCGGCGCTGCTTTTGCGCTTCTTTTTTCCTTGCGCTCTTTTGGCCACCGGCTCTTAATGGTTTCCCCGCGCTCCGCAGTCCATGATTTAAATAGCGAGCAAATCAAAGTCTCCTCGCACAGCCTTGCGCGAGTGCGCGCGTCTGCTCGTGTGTGCCTGCGCGCGCGTGTAGGCGTGCTCTCGTGTGCGTAGTATCATCCGGGGAGCACTTTTGCCCACTTCGCCTGGATGTCCATCTGCCCGTTCAATCAGCCGTCCTCGTTAATTATAAGGGATCAATAGCATTAAACTGAGTTGCTATGTGCACGTGTCTGCGCGTGCGAGCGCGTGTGCGCGCCCGGGCATGATGAGAAATGGTTGCCACCTACAGGCGTTAGTCTCTCCAGTCATCCGAAAGAGTCAGCAGACCACGAACCACCCAGCGCCGCGGAGCAGAGGAGGGCACCCTGCACTTAGGACCAACAGGAGCAGAGAAGGACACCCTGCACTTAGGACCAACAGGAGCAGAGGAGGGCACCCTGCACTTAGGACCAACAGGAGCAGAGGAGGGCACCCTGCACTTAGGATCAACTATAGTTTGACATAAGAGTGTAGGCTGCAGTCTGTGGGCATAAAGGGACTGATTTTATTGGACACTCCTGGACCTCTCCTGGTGCCACGGTTGTGTCAACACTGGCCAAACACATGCACCTGCTCCTCTTCTGTAGAGCTGTAAGACACCACACCCATCTTGCCTTTACATAAATATGGTGTGTGTGCGTGTGCGTGTGTGTGGAGGATCTGCCACCTGATTGTCTTCATGGTCTGATCTATGAAGATGCAACTCCACTCATAGCAAGAATCTTTATTTTTTTTGAAAGTTAGATAAGCAGTCAAACCTCCATCCAGCAGAAATACATAGATACATACACAAATAATAAATAACAAATAATATAAATGAATGGTAACAGTAGATAGTCCTATTTAAACAGCATATACACAGTTTAGTATTAAAAAGCTGATTTAGCGTTAAGATAGCGTTTAGATAAATGTGAAGCCATACTGTGGATAAGATTCCAAACAAAAAAAAACAAAAAAACTCTCCATGGAAACAAACTGCTGTCAGACCTTCACCCAGCAGAAAAGTTACATAGTGCTGTATCATGATTACTACTTATTGAAACCACCATATTTACTAATTTTATAGAACCATGAGTCACATTTGAGGAGCTGTGTCCAGGCGCTGTCACCCCGCCTGAGTGACTGTGGCTGGGGTGGGCTGCAGAGTACAGCCCTGAGAGGAGAGGTGAGTGGGAGGATAATGATCATTCTGGACTCATCTCATTGATATCACTGATAACACAGCTTTAAGACCCACTGAACCATTCAGACTTAAAGAGCACAGTTTAACATTTCACATTCAAAGCACCAGGAACGGCACTAGTGGCTGCAAATTATCTTCAAGTTATTTTTATGCACCAAGGGAGTGGAGCAAAAAGCTATTTGAATTGCCATGACCCCATTTGGTTTTCTAATATCAATGTGTAGGATTTTTTTTAAACCTTTCTTGCTTGTCTCCATGGAGACAGCAGCAGGCTGTTGTTTGCCTGGAATGTTCCACACTATGGCATCAAACATATGTCTTACATTTATTCAGGAACAGTTTTTTTTCAGCTAAGAAATACATGCAATGCAAACATGCATTCTCCACATAAGCAAGCTTGTCTCTCCACAGTTTAATGGCACACTGTGAAACATCCAAGCCAACACAATATCACCTTCATATATATATATATATATATATATAAGATAAAATATAGTTACACCATTTAGTAAAATATCAAAACTATTATATGAAAAACTGAAAAAAAAGAAACATAACGCCACCTAATATCATCAAACTAAATACAAGTCTATCTATCTATATAAAACAACTGAACCTAAACTTTTTATCTGAAGATGATGACCTCCTGCCTCAGAAATTACTTAAAGTTCATATGACAGGTTAGATGTTTTAGTAAAATCTGGCCTATTTATTTATTTATGTCATGATGCCTGTATTTTCTGTCTCCCTCTGTGCTCTCCCCCTCCCCTCACCTGTCTGAGCCTGGAACTGGGCGGAGTTCCTGGCTCCTCCCACGCGCACATGAAGCGCATCAGCGCAATTACCTCCACCTGCAGCGGAGCATAAGTGGAGCCAGGACCAGACACTTAGTGCGAGATCGTCTGCTTATCTACATCCTGTTCGGTGCCGGTTCATCTGCGTATCATCATCATCTGATCCTGTCACCTGCACTGCTCCAGCTCCCGCACTCCCGGCTCCGCTACCGCCTGGCTTCCCCGACCTGGTATGGTTTCACCTTGTCTCCTGCACACTACGCCCCTGGACCTCGCCCTGCACCCTGCTCCTTTCTCTGGCTTTGGTCTACTAGTCTTTGCCTCTGTGGCCCACGTTCCCGGATCCCGGCTCGTCCTCTGCACCTCGCTCCGGCGCCGTACCGCGCGCTCCGCTCCTGAATCCTGCCCTGGGCTCTGGCTCCTGTTCCCCACTGGATTAATTATTGTGTTTGAACTGTATTTCACCATTTTGTAAATAAACACTGTAAATCTGCCCGTCTTTGGTCCTCCCAACCCCACCGATTACGACAATTTATTATCTATCAATCTGTCTATCTAGATTTTTAATTTAGGTGAAGATTATAATTTTGCTTCCTGGTTGGACCCTGGCGGCAGATATGGCACTGTTACCTAGCAACCACAATGTTGATGAATGGCACAAAATACCACTCCAGACATTTTTGAGGAGCAAACAGCATAGTTTAAAAAGTACAGTTGATCTAAAGGGGTTTCGTTGAAAGTCTGTGTTTTGCCTTGACTTTTTAATAGACTACATTAGTGCTTCTAACATTCTGCGCAGTTATTTGAACACATGCAACAGTTCATAGATTTTCTCTGATCAGCACTTTGTAACAGACTCTTTGATGAAATATATATTTGAATTTCAGAGGGCTCATACGCAGAAGATGAAAATAAAATATGAGTTTTGTATTGCCATATGATGTAATAATCCTGCGTTTTGTAATAAATATTAAAATGTAATAGAATGATCACACCATCGTGTTATAAAATGTGTTTGTAGTCATAGTTTGCCTCATTACATAATGAACTCGCCAAGGATTCAGAATACACATGTCTTCAGTAATTCAGGAAGATGTGAGCCTTTAAACCTTTACCTTTACAGAGCATTATTCATTCACTCAGTACTCAGTGGAGGTAAACTACTGTTGGAGCCACAGCTGGGGCAGACTGACAGAAACAAGGCTGACAATCTGCACCATCAGCCCCTCCGACCACCAACACTCATTTACACACCACATTCATACTAGGCAGGGTGGGTGAACTGTCTTGCCTAAGGACACAACAACAGGTTTTTTTGTTTTGTTTTTTTCTCCCACTGGTACTCCACTGTGACACCTGGTATTCTCAGTGGTCTCCCATCCAAGTACTAACGAGACCCGGCCCTGCTTAGCTTCTGAGATCTGACAGGATCAGGCTTTGACAAGGAGGTCAGAGAAATGGAAACTGAAAAGTATCACTACATAGTAATTACATGGTAGTTACAGGTCCCAGAAGTCAGTCCGCTCAGGTTTAGGGTTATATTCTGGTTATATGATTAATCGAAACTCTATCTCAAGGAAAAATGTTCAGTTCAACACACATCGAAGTTTGTAATAATTCTTTCAATATGTGAAAACTGATTTATTTCATGATGTGAGAAATGATTACAAATTGAGGTTTTATTACATAATGTGGCAGTACAAGGTGAAGTACGGTTGAAGCTTCTATGATAAAGAAAGTGGTTATACAAAATGGCTTTTTAACCTAAGCTTTTCAATCATGTTCTTATTAATCAGACACTTGCCTACTTATTTCATGCAGGTTGATGTAATCTTGTGATGTTGTTTGTATGAGCTACAAAAATCTTAGTTGGTCTTATCTCTGCACACTTTTTCTACCGTCCAACTCCAGGAGGTACTGTCAAAATAGCTGAAAATGAATAAATAATTAATACGTAAGCCACATTGCATCATCTAGGAAAAGTAACAGTAGATTTGATTGAAATATAAGTGCAATCTTGGTTTGGTCCTGTTGCAGTCTTCGTTTAGTCTTGGTCTAGTCCATGGTTAATATATAAATGCAAATAACCCTTTTTGACCCATAGTCTAAGATAACATAAATGTATTGCTTCTGTATAGGAAAAAAGCCCAGTTGGTTCAGGCCTGCCTTACATTTTGTTTTGCACTGTTTTAGTTTAAATTTAACATGAAAATTTCCCAAAATCATACACTTTACATACATTTTTAGGTTGCTTTCATGTTTTCATTCCATCTGATCCTGAATTAGCTCCAACCTTCTCACCGAAATAGACCAGCATTCTGTCCTGTTTACCAGTAAAATTATCTCCACCACCCAAAAAACAGCCACCAGGAAACCCAGCTGCACTAGAATCTGCTTTATTCCCATGACAGCAGTAGCCCATGCATCTTCAGACAGAGTTTTAAAAGTCTGTCAGACAAATTGGCAGACACAGAATCTGACAGGGCCATGTTGAACAAATGATGCTGTGCAATGCTCCTCTGTGGATCCATGTTCCTCTGCTCTGTCTGTCTGCAGGGACACAGGATTCACTCATCATTTCTGGGACAGATTTGAACAAGCAATGCTGGAGAGTGATACTTTTTTGTTGAATTATGGTCTGTATTTGAACACTATGGAAAATTATTATATTATTTTAAATCTATATCGATATTTGTCTTGTTATTGTGGCTGTTTACTGGTGTTTGTTGGTGCCAATATCAATTTGAAAATATAGCAACACCCACAAACAGTAAAAAAAACTGTATAATATATTTAACATGAGACAAAATTGCCACAAAATTGTACGCATGGGAAAAATTATCTAGATTTTTTCCCATGCGTTTACATTTGGATTGAACTAAAATGGGTTAGTGCTAGAAAGTTACATTGGTTGAGATGCTATAGTTCCAAAAAGTAGTGGTACAATGACAGTAAATATATCGAAAAATAAAGAAATTTTGAACTGAACCAAACAATTGATTGCAAAAGAAAAATTCTGTCAACTGGCCAAAAAGTTGTAGGAGTGAAGATGTTTTGCTGCTCACCCAAGCTGCTTCTTCGTGGATCATACCTGGATGACTGAAGGATTACACAGACATGTTTTTATTGATCAAATTCATAGACTGTATAAAGAAGTGGACTAGTGAGTGAGTGTGACGTCACCCATAGCGTTCAGCTCCAGTCGAATGAAGTTCATCGAGGTGAGCAGTTATACGGGCCAATTTGGAGCTTCAATATTTGGAATTCTGACAATGAGTATCATAGCAACCAAAGAGCCAATCTGGAGTGAGGCTGTGGATGGTAACGCCCTGTCAATCAAACCTGTTGCTAATGCTAGTGGGAGCAACTTCGGGGAAAGACGGCAGTTGAATTGTCTGTTAGTAATGTTCATATCTTGAGTTACAGATACAATAGCCAAATCAAAATAACAAGGTCACAAAAAACAGGTCAATACAAACGTTTTAAGACCAAAATGATGAGCCTGACAGCAGCATTTACGGAGAGGGAGGCGAGCCCATGATCGCTTCCTATTTGAAACATGGTGGCTAGCAGGTTAGCTATGTCCATTTATATAAACAGTCAAATGTTTCCTCATTCTCATGGGCCCAATCTCATCTCTTGTCTTATGGAAACTGTGTCTCGTCCCACCCCCTATGAACATAAAACAATAGTTGAATTTGCCATAAAGTGAATTTGTATACTAGCCCTGAAAGTACTAAAGATTTATTAAAATTTTCCATAGCATAGGACCTGTATATTCTGTGCATCTAAAATGATCACCCTAACATTTTAAATATACATTTTTGAAAACTACAGATAGGACATCCAAACATTTCCCATGAGAATAAATGTCTCTCGGGTGTTTGATAATGAAACGCCTTTAGGTATGCATGTGTTTGTGCAAGTTGAACGCAGCAGATGTGGTCATATCAGGTGTAATTAATACGCTCGTTATGAGATCATCCATCATAGGGCAGACTGTGGCTAACGCTAACAGCTGTGAACATGTGATTAAGCAGTCAGCATCAGTGAAACTCATTACAGTTATCAGGAGCCAAATTGGAAATAAACAATAGTTTACAGATTAGCTGCGTGCATAGATGGACCTGACCAGACAGTCCCTTTTACATTCTGCTCGAACTCAGAAAGGTCTGGAATCGGATCTCTGTCCTTACTTGGGACAGTCCAACCACATCTGCTACTTTTAGTGATGTGACATTTGTGAACGAGTCAGCTTTTTCGAACGGTTCCTTAATGTGAACCGTTAGAACTGGATCTCAGTCTTGAAAAGGGCTGACTCTTTTTGATTAACGCTGAAAAATTAAATTAAAAATCTGTGCAGAATCAGAGCAGGTGACATGAGGGAGAGCTTTGTGAACCAAAAAAAGGACATATTTGCCATCACCATATGCTTTTTTTTTCTTAAATTATTGTTATTAAAGTGAAACATTTTATTTAGATTCTGAGTTATTTCAAAGGGTAAACAGTCTTTGGCTTCTGTCATGTAAATAAATAGTAAAAGAGCCAATCTTTTGAACAGCTCTTTGACATGAGCAGGTCCAAAAGATTCTGATCCCATAAACAAGCCAAAAGTCCCATCACTAGGTAAATAAGAGTGTACTGCTTCACTTGTGGATTCTGAGGGAAGCCATGCTACTTAGTGTTCTACGTTATTTATTTATTTATTTGTTTGTTTTTGATACCCTTTTTACCTTTATTTTTTTTTACCCTTCTCTACACATAAGCTGCCATCTTTGTAAAGTCTTATCAGAGTGTGTGGTTCTGACTATCCAGGTAAAGATAAAAACACAGTTATAGTAGCTAATGAAACTATTTAAAATATGTGATTAGTATTCATTTGCATTTGTTCGAGCGCATTTCCAAATTGTATTTCCTGGAGTACTTTTCAAACACCATACTTATACTCAGGCTGCCGCATAGCTAAGCATGACCAGAGGCTCGGTATCTCAGTGTGGTGTGAGAGCTACACATTCATTTTGCAGGAATTTGTGGTCAGTGTACACGTTTCTCTAGGCTCTGTAGCTTTATTGATGTAACTGCATTTTGTAGGGCCCTGATGGAATATTCCCCTCCCCTTCTGGATGGCCCTTAATTGCTGCTCCCAAATGTACATTCACACTCAGTGGACATTATTTGTATGCACTCATGGCTGGAAGCTTTTTGTAGAAACCACCAGCGTACGTGTAAATGGACTAATGGACCCTTAATATGGATACAAAATGTCATTTATGTGCTAACAAACCTTTTTTCTTATTTTAACAAAGCTGCGGCTGCACAAAATAAATGATTGTATTTAAGCCTGTAACCTTTTCTACTGTGTCTTCTGTGTTTTCTGTGTGTCCTCTGCCACCACTCTATAGTATCAGTATCAGTATTTTTCTTTGATTTCTTTTACCTTACACATTCAGAAAATTAAACTACACAGTTTAATTTAGTTCTTATTTTTAGTTAATGTCTGTCTAAATTTACTTGCGCTTGTTTCTTTTGAGTTGCCGAATGAAAGACCCAGACAGGAGGAGAGAGGCCCTTAAAAGAACTTGGCAGAGCCCACCATGATCAAGACTAAGGGGGGAACACTATTAAGTTTATTTTCGTTAATTTTGCTTGCTTAATTTGCTTAAAGTTGTTTTGTTAATCATTGTTATTATTTTCTGTATAGTTATAATTGTTTCCCTTGTTAGGTTGACTAGGTTAGTAGTTTTAGCTTAGTGTAATGTGATGTCACGGCCCCTGTTGTGCCATGTTTATTAATAATGTGTTTTTGGAGGTGATCTGGATGCACTAGGGCCCGCTTATTAAAGGGACCCGCCTCCTACGCCCAGTGCTGCTCCTCTGGCTCAACTCCACCTGGCCACGCCATCAGCTGATCGCCTCAATGCAGTTCAGCACAATTTGCACATACTTATTGAAACTGACCGAATGTACACTCCAGCAGAGGGCTTAAAACCTTTTCAGTCGTGTTTGCCCCCTGCCTTTGTTACGGTCACATGAGCCGGGCCATAACAAATGTGTAGGACCTCAATTATTTGCATTAATTTGAGCCTTTGTTAAGTTAACTTTTTGAATGTATTAAATTTTAACTTATTTCTACACTTTCTATACTTTCTTCCTGTCTTTCTGTTTGGTCCACTACAGTAACCATTATTAGTTATACTTTCTGGGTGTAATACCTATGTCATTGTTTCTCCCTGAGCCTGACTCTTTACACTCCTCACCCGCTCATCTTGCAACACAGATTTCCTCCTTTCATAGTTTAAAAATCCCATCTTTAATACCTGGCAACTCATGTGTACAGCGCTACTCTGATGGATTAGGACCATGTCTGCAGTGCTCTTCTGATGGATTATCTGGTCTCAGCATGTCTCCAGCTTCTCTGCAGTCCCAGCGTTGGCTCACGTCCACACCTGTCCCTCCGAACAGGTGTTTTGGTGAGCTGACAGGCTGCTTGGCTCCTCTTTTCATGTTCTCCTCATGTTTTCTCCATGCTCATGTGTTCTGGCAGCCCCACATATCTGCTCACTTCTGGACTACTACATACTACTGCTGCTACTACTACAACTACTCTTATGAATATAGATCAGCGCTCTGCCACGTGGGGGCTTGAGGAATGGAGGGCTGTCACTTTGGTAAACTGTCCAGCGGCTGGTCGAAGAAAAAATGCTAGACCCTCAACGAGTCACGGCAGTCAATATGTCTTCGAAGTATGGGTGCTTGTAAGGACAAAATGCGTTATGATTCTTTCTGACCAATTCAATTATTCTTAAATAAGTAATTCAGATGATGAGGCAGCAGTTAAGATGATGTATTCTGGTCGTTTGTTTCTGGACTGGCTAAGAAGCTTGGAAGAAGAGAGTAGACATAAACTGTACTCAAGTGTAAGTATAACGTTACTTCAAAGATAATATTACTCAAGTAGTATTACAAAGTAGTGGTCCAGGAAATTACTCGAGTAGAAAAAATATTTGGGAAAACTGCTACTCAAGAGTAACTTAAAAGCAACTGTCGGGAACTGACATGTGATTTGTAATTTGAAGTTGGGAGAGCACAACATCAAATTATGCATAAAATCTGGTACTTTCAAAAGGATAGACACAAAAATGAGACGGCAGTCAATATGTCCTCACAGAATGGGTGCCAGCAAGGATAAAATGGATTATTATTTAAAAGTCTTTCTGACTCTGCAATTATTCATAAATAAGAGAAATTCAGATGATAAGGTTGCAGTTAAGATGATGTATTCTGGTCGGCTGTTTCTGGAGTGGCTTGGGAGATGTGGACAAGAGATTGGGTTTATCTGGACTGTCAACGGAAAGGGCCTGTATGTGATTTGAAACTTTTAGCTTTTATGATTTTGTCGTAATGACTGATGTGGGGACCAAAGATACAGAACTCAGAGAACAGTTTAACAATGCGTATTTACAGATTGTAATGTGCAAATGAAGGTAGATGGATCAGACAGTTCAGACGATCTGGCTCTGAGTGTCAGGTCCTTGGTCCCTTTGTCTTCCCCAGGTGCAGCTTGATTAGCGATTAGTTGCAGGTGTGCATGGGAGGAGCCCGAATCTCCACCCAGCTCCAGGCTCTGACACAGAAGAGACGGGGAAAACAGCACAAAACACAGGGCAGACTAGGATCTTGACAGATTTTTTGTTGTGGAGGCCATTTTGAGGACTTTTGGCCATTCAAAAGACAGAACTGTTGGTTTTGTTTATCACTGGCACTTGAAACCCATATGTTATTATATTATGGCACTAGAAACCCATGTTATTATATGAAGTCCTTTTTGGGTGGTGGATGTGACCAATTGCGCTAAAGTGTGAAATACAGCATTTTAAAGATCTCTTCAAATAATATATCAAGTATAATAATAAGTGTACAGATATTGCAATCAAATTTAAATGTAATGAAAGCTAAAAACAGTAATATAAATTCTTGTCATTTTCCCCCTCCCCTAAATGTACCCTATAACCTGTGGCCTGTTGGATGTAAATGTGTGGCCAATTAAAACACGCTGATCAACAGGTCACAGAGCAGAGCTGAAACATACCGCTGTGTGTTCTATCAGAGCACACTGTGTTTGTCCACTCACCAGTGAACATGATTTTTAAAGTAATAATTAAAATGATAATACAGGCAGAACTGTTGCCTAGCAACAAGTGCTGTAAGAGGAAAAGACAGACGTGAGGTGGGAAGACAGACGCTGGAATGAATTTTTAAAACACACAGAGCCTGGCCGTTCACACACAGAGACAGAGGCGTGTGAGTGTGTGCGATTCTACTGCTGCCTCTGCTCCAAACAGCTCTGTTACATTCAGAGTTGGATAGTACTAGGTTACATTTACTTCCAACAGCATACTTTTACTCCTACTTAGTAATATTTTTATTGAAGTAACAGTACTCTTATATGAGTAAAAGTTTTGGTTACTCTTCCCACTGTAAGTCTACAAATCACAAAAGCTTTATGAGGAAAAAGCTTTATGTCAACAATATAAAATGATTGGCACATTTCTGTTGTTTACACCCCTCCTTCAGATATGATTTAGCTTTTTTTTTATTTTTGTGGTGTCTCCCTTGAAAATACCGGACTTTGTGCATTATTTAATGTTTAGTCCTTCAAATTACATTAACTTCAAATTAGAAATCAGATGTTGCATCCCAATAGTTTCCAGACTCTTTAAGTTACTCTTACTTCAGTAGTAGTTTTCCCAAATACGTATTTACTCTTACTTGAGTAATTTCTTGGACCTCTACGTTGCACTTCAACTTGAATAATCTTAGTGAGTAATATTATTCTTACTTGAGTAAAATTTTTGGCTTTTTTACCCACCTCTGGTTACATTCATACCATTCACCCTTCAGGCTCTGCTGTACCCTGACGAGGGCCACAGGGTACTGAGGCATGTAGTAGAATCTTTATTCCAAAGCAAATCAACATTTTAGAGCGGGCTTGATATTTGAATCAAAAAAGCATTTTAGCATTTTTAGTTTTAGTGGCATGCCTATTGAATAATGTTGCGCTGTTTCCTGGACCCTTTTTGACACATACATTAATTGGAAAGGATTCTGTTAAATTTAAAGCTGACCTATTCTGCAGAGGTTTTAAACATGTTGTTTCCCCTCACCATTTACTCACCCGGTGTTGTATTTGCAGTGATTCGTGCATGTTTGTGCAATCTTTACTCCCTTATTTTCAAGATGTCATTCTGCTGATCAATCCCCGTTTTTCTGCTGCTCTGTACTTACATTGTCCTCCAATTTAGTTTTCTTCATCAGCGATACAACAAGGATTCGGCAGTGTCACATAGCCATTTCGGTACTAATGAAAAAAAAATAAAAAATTCCGCTGCTTGCTATCTTTAAGTGCAACTATTCCACGGAGGTGTCAACAACTGTTGTTGTGATGACTTTTACAAGTATGACAGCTCCCATTGGGCATTGCACTATTCAAATGCAGAAGTCAGCTGACTTGTTTCTTTTATTAAGTTGTTTTAGATGAATATTACAATTTAAGATGTGCAAATTATGATAAAATAATCTACAGGTGTCAGATTATAACTATATAGCAGACACAAGCACAGTAGGTCTGCTTTAAATGTATCACTTTTTATTAGCGCTTGTCTTTACTTGTCACTTGGATTTTGGGTGTATTTATTTGCTCTAAAGAAATCGAATCATCAAAACACCTGGTGTCAGTTAATCAATAGAATTTAGAGTAACTATTGTATTTGGAAAGCAAGGTGCAGTGGATTTAAAAATTGCTTTAACATTTACTCTTTCATTTTTGTCTTTGCCACATTAGTTTGCATTTTTGTATAATTTTCCTTAACATTTTACATGACATTTCAATAATCTGATAACTCCGGAAATCAGAAGATCAGATTTTTTACCACACCTACAGGAAGTACAACAGCTAGTACCCAAAACATGTCAACAGAGTAAATAAATCTCCTACTGTAAAATATTGAGTTGTTATTGTTAAAAAAAGACTAAATGAACTTTTTTGGAATATTTCATCCTATGGTTTACATCTGATGAAGTGGGTGGCGGTTGTTATACAGAATACTATGCACTGACAAATCTTTTTGGACAATAGAGACATCTGGTGCTGGACTGATGTCAATAATTTGTCCCTATCTGTGTTCCCAGAAGGTGTTAGCCACTGGGCTGAAACATAAATCACATACATAGACACAGTGCCCAGAGTATTTGGAGCTGTGCAGAGGAGGGGTCATGTGAGGATAGCACCTTGAGTTGTAATAAGGTGAATAAAGCACCCAGGTCTGTTACAAAAGTCACACTTGGAGGTATGAGTGTTGCAGACCTGGTGTACCTGGAAAAAAGAGACACACTGAAGCCAAATGCAGCCCTCAGACAAATTTTTCTTGGCCCTCAGGCACTTCCTGTTGAATTATCCCACATTCTTCCGCAAGACTGAATAAAGTTGTAATAGAGCTTCAAAAACTCTCTCTGCAATTACAGATAGTATTGACCAGCTGTCTGTGGCTCTCTGCTTGGTCTGTTGTTACATTCTGGCAACATGTTATTACAGTGTGTTACACAGTGCTGTTACAGTCTGGTTACATGTTATTAAAGGTTGTTTGACGGGGCATTACATTCTGTTTAGATGTTGTTACAGGTCGTTATAAGGGGCATTACGATCTGGTTACATGTTATTACAGTGTGTTTTATGGGGAGTTACATTCTGGTTACATGTTATTACAGGTTGTTACACCACATGTTACATTCTGGTTACATGTTATTACATAGTGTTACATGGGGATGTTAAATTCTGGCTACATGTTATTAAAGGTAGTTTCATGGGGCGTTACATTCTGGTTACATGTTATTACAGTACATTACATTCTTGTTACATGTTATTACATGTTGTTACATTATGGTTATATAATAATTATGCAATATAATTACAGGTCATTAAACAGCATGTTACATTCTGGTTACATGTTATTACAATGCATTACACAGGGTGTTATATTATGGTCACATGTTATTACAGGGTGTTACACTGTGCATTACATTATGGTTACATGTTATTATATATATCCAGTTAGCAGTGTTAGCCAGGTGGTTTAAGTGAAAGGATCGTACTTCCTAGTGGTTATGCCATGACATTTCCCATAAATAAGTGGCCATGTTTACGCACACACAGACACAGAGAGAAAGAGAGAAAGAGAGAGAGAGAGAGAGAGAGAGAGAGAGAGAGAGAGAGAGAGAGAGAGACTGAATAATTATAATAGAATAGAAAAGTTACTGTAACAATCCATTGATTAACTAACATATGTCACCAGGTGTTTTCGATGATCTGATTTCTTTTGTGCACGTAAACACACACCAATAATCAAATTTAATTACTGGGTTATCTGATCATTCTACTTTAGTGATTTTTACTAGCCATGTAAACGTCCCCAGTGAGTATGTGAACATGTTACAAAAAGGGAAAAAACACAGTTGTTGAGAGAGCGGTTCTAATGAATGTACAAATCAATAAAAGCAGCTTGAGGCTTCAGAGATACTGTCAGAAATATGTGATTTTCTGATCTATCAAAAACACCAGTCTCTGCAATGTGTTTACTTCTACCAGGACTGTATTTCTAACTTTTTCTACCATTCATATAAATACACTCTCTTTTTCCATTTCAGCTACAATCCTTCTCCACCACATGTCCACAGCAGTAAAACCAGTCTCTTCTTCTTTCCCCTTAAAATGTGAAACACTAAGACTAAGGTGCATGTCCAAAATAGGAAGGTCAAGTTTCTTTAGTTTATTAATATGTAATAGTATCAGGTTTATTGATCATCCTCCTAAACTCCAACCTTTCATGTCACACGCTGGCGGACCCGAGCTGTCATGGCCGCAAGCTGCAAGGCCTCGGGTGGACCACGGTTAGGTGCACTAAGATTACTTTTGCAAGGTATCAAGCCCTTTAATTACGGAGAGTGTGGGCATTGTGGGGGAACTATAATTGTGATAAATTTCTAAGCAAAATTCAATCAAATCTTTGCCTGGGATCCAGAATACACCAATACTTTCCAAAGTTTATAAAAGTCGTTTAGAAAATAAGGACAAAAATAGACCCAGGTAGAAAGATGATGAGCCTGGGCAGATCCTGAATGCTAAATAACACATGTTGTAAATATAATTTTCTTTTGTGTTTCATTGTGTTTACAGATCTCTGTTGTTGAACACACCGGGCAGTATGAACATAACTGAAACAGAGTAGCCATAGCTGGGATAATTAGCTCTCAGCGGCCAGGGAGTGTTTGTAGCCAGCAGGGGGCGCTCTGACAGTCATCCCAAACTGCTTCTCATGCTGTGTTCCCTGGCCGCCCGCCCAGCAGTTCTACATCGGATCATTGTGATTATGTTTGATAATACCTCATATGCTGTGAGGATCAGCAGGAGGGGAAGCGCAGGGACATATCGCACTGTTCAAAGAGGTAGGCAAGGGTTCTAACGTATAGCTCTTTATTTATTCTCTATTCTCTATATGCATTGTTCTGATTTCAGTTTGGGGAAGCACACTGGAGCATGGCAGAAACAATAATGCATTAGTCTTATATGGTGCATTCCCAAAAAAACATGTGTTATTTGTTCACAAACAGCAAAGGTCAAAGGTGAGTAGCACTACCACACTGTACTACATTTTTACTCCTCCTTTTTTGTGGTGTGGTGTACTTGTGGTATACTATACTTTTTTGTTCTGTTTTGTTGATCCAATTTCATTAACTTCAGAATTTAAATCAAAAGTTGTATCGTGACATTTACTCGAACATTCATGCACTGTTAATACCACTCTGGTCTCTGAAAGGAGGTGTGCGTTAGCATGCTAGTTGTTGTTAGCTTTACATTTTGATGACAAAGGAAAGCTTAAGGTAAATGAGGAATAACTTTGCACCACTGCAAAGAGTTCGGGATGTGTTAGGAAAGTAATAGCACTACTTTACTTTGAGTCCTGGTTTCATTGCAAAAATACTTGAAATGCTTAAAATAGTTTGCACCTCAGCATTTCTTATGTACAGCTACAAATACGCCCCAAGATCCACTCTGGAGAACTCAACAATACTTTAGTGTGTTGTAACAATTGTGTGATGGCTTAAAACCCCTCCTTGTGTAATCGTCAGAGTGGCACTGGGATGTTCTGAGCAGAGTGCTTCTTTTTACATGAGCGACTGGAAATAATGAAGGCAGTGCCGCAGATACAACTGTGGGTGTGAGTCAGCATGAGGAGTTCAGGGACGTCCACAAAAACTAGCTTTGAAAATCCACCTGCAGAACATATTTTTTAATAGTACTGTACAAATGCTGCATGCTGCTGATGTGAAATAATGATACCGGTATGAGAAAGTACAACACTAAACTGTTCTATCTTGCATTTATTCAGTTACAGGTGTTATTATTGCTCAAAAATAACATAATTGCCCAGCAGCGAGCAGACAAATGACGCAGCAAGTTTGAGGTTTGTGTGAAGCGCCCAGGTGAATTAAAACAAACATGGCGGCACTAACAGACATACTTCAGCCTATTTTAGTGGAAATATGGACTATTTTGGTCATACTGCACCTTCAAACTTGAGGTTGCTGTTGGGGTGAAGATGGTGTGGTGGAGGATAATCACATGTAGCTGAAATAGAAGAAGATAGAGAGGAATGAAAGAAAGAAAATGACATCCCTATGGAGATAAGCAGGTGGACTCTACCTGTTCACCTACAGCATAATTATAGCATGAAGCGGGCTGGAGGATTACTTAATCCTTGCCCAAAGACACAATAACAGCATAAACTTGAACTTGAGCGGGATATAACATGCCGACATTTCTCTAAGCGAATGACCACTCTACAACCTTATCTACTATTGGTCGAATAATGTTCAAATAATCAAATGAACTGGACATGATATGAATACAGTGTCTCATAAACAGTAGTACAATAGTAGACAATAGTCATATTGGGGACAGTGGGAGCAGGCAGTTATTTTTAGTCACAGATTAGCCGCACATTTGGTGCATTACTTTTGGACACAACAGATTACATGAACTGTTGACTTTGAACATGATCCATTGTTTCACTTGTTTCCACCATGATGCACCACTCAGAGTATTCAGTGCATATTTTGAAGGCCTGTTACATGTTAGGAATAGATATTTTCATTAATGATTTGATGCATTGGCCTTTGTAACAAATTATCTGATAAAAATAACACAACAAAATGGCTGTCACTGTTCAGTCCTGCCATCTGTGTGGTAAAAACTTTTGACCAGATTAAAAAAATTCCAGGTCAAATTGAATTGTCCTAGTCTCGTGAACTGTTGCTAGTTTGACTGGGTTTCACAAGCTGTCCCTCTCCTTTTTTATGTTGTCTTTTTGTAATCAGACCTCTGTTCCAGTGTTTGTTGGGGCCAGGGTCAGTTTAAAGGTGGGATATTTTACTTCTATGGGGTATTAACTTACCCTTCCACAGCAAGATATATTCTTGTGATATTTGTGAATTCACAAACTCACAAGAATCGACTTGGCGTGTACCCGCTGGTACAATAGGGCCCTACAGGTGGTTGGCACATCAATAACACAGCAGCATTGAAGTTTGTCTGGAAGCCAAAAATGAAGGGCCCGAGCGAACCAAAATAAACATGGCAACACCAAAAGATGTATTTCAGTTTGTTTGTGAAAAAAACATGCATAAGGTAAGCACATTGTGCATTTGTGGACAGGAAAGATGTCTGTGCTCTTTTCTCAAGTGGTTTTAACAAAAGTTGGATTTTTTTTGTTCCACTATTGTGACTCATCGACCAATCAGATTCAAATAATCGTTATGAAGTTCCACCTTTTCCAATCGCTTTCACCGAGAGTCATCCCAGATTGATAATGTGTCAAACTCAATTCAGAATGACACAGATATCAAGGTGTGAGCCATGCTAGTGTTAACTGTTAACACATTACACATTTAGATTAACTGTAAGGAGGGTTCAAATAGATCGCAAAATTACTGAAACATGCATGGATGACATTTAAAACCTCCTCCTGTTTTTGAACATTATACATGATAGAAATCTATAAATAAATAAATAAATAAATAAATAAATAAATAAATAAATAAATAAATAAATAAATAAATAAATAAATAAATAAATAAATAAATAAAATAATTATACATAATAAATCATAAAGATGCACTATGTAACTTTTCTCCTTGACTCCATGGAGATATAATTGGTTAGTCTCAAATGTTCAACAGTATAATATTAAACATATTAATTTTACATTTATTCACTTTTTAATTAATTTCTTTCTTTTTTTTTTTTATTTATTAGACCAACTAAAACATGCCTTAAATACATCCATTCTCACAGTGAACAGGGTCATTGCCTTTGTACAGATCTGGCCTGGTGGTGTCCTTTGCTTATCTATATGGAGTTAAGCGAGTTTAATGCCATACTGTGGAGCAGTAACATCTCCATAGAGACCCACTCACAGGAATGGCACATGTTTTTCTAGGTTCTTATTTTGTGCAATAAAAATATTTTTGTCTATTTTCTTGCTGAAATATTACACTGTGGAGCTTTAAACCACTTCACTACACTTGCTTGACTTCACTTGTAGGGTTAAGGTCTGAATGATGTTACAATAAATTTGAGCAGGACCGTGGAACATTGGATCTAACCCAGTGGTTTTCAAACTTCTCCTGAGGTCGGTGTAATCTGTGCACTGTCCTCGTTTTAAATAAATTAAACAAGTACCACCTATAGGATAATGTTTGACTTCCCGAGTATCAGCAGATCTTAACCCAGACTCTAAACAGGGCAATAAATGTATCTTAAACAAATACTCAAACTGCAGAAGGTCCTGTGTACTACCAAAACAATCATGTATCCCATAAGATATACACACTCATAATGAAAAAGTAAATCCTATGTTATGAATTATTATTATTACATTATTCCCATATTTGCTTCATTTAGAATTTAAACATACAAAGGTAATGTCTCCTGTTTGATGGAAAAACAAAGCTAGAAATTAAAAGTTGCCAGTTGGACCCGGAAGTACCATCATGACTTAATCCCAGAGACATCAGAGCTGAGTTTAGATGTAGATAGCAGTATTTGTCCAGTGAATGCACCTGACGTCATGCCTCAGTCTGTCTGCAGTGCTTAGGTGGGTGCTGTTTTGTCAGACCATGTGTGGATCACCATTATCTCCGCTGCTATATCTGTGATTTTATTTGCAGGAGCTGTTATATCTCATTTTGGTGGCAGCTCACTTGCCTGAACAAACTAATTGCTTCTGTGAAATAAAATCTTTTGTTCCACGGTGTGCCGTTCATATTTGTTCTTATCTATTATCTGGGTGTGTGTATGTGTGTGTTTGTCCATTCACAAAGCACAGGCAGGCAGCTATTTTAAAATTATCTTGTGGTTTCTTTGTGTTATTATGAAGTTAAGACAGTTCATCTGCGGGGCATGGGAGATATGGAGGGCTGAGCTGAGGGCCTTTATACAGCGGCCAAGCTAATGCCATTGACAGTCACTGTGGAGAATGAGATAGCCAGAATAAATACACATGCAGAATTGATGTTTTTATGCTTATGCTAATGTTAGTTTTGTGATTAGTTATCAATTTTGTAATTGACATAGAAAATATCTATTCTGACAACGGGACAAAAAAGTTTCTTGAGTTAACACATTTTGCCGCTCATCCAAGCCACTTCTTCAGTTCTTGTCGTAATGCTGGTGCAGGTGGGACCAAAAAGGTGCAGAACTCGGAGCAAGTTTACAGTGTTTATTTACAATATGTGAATTAACAGACAAGTATTGATTAGACCGGTGAGGGGCGAGGAGCAGGGTGCGAGCCAGAGTCCGGGAATGCGTCACGGAGAGCAGGGACAAGGACAGGGAGTAACCAGTACCGGAGCGGGAGACAGGAACAGGGACGGAGCCAGGGGCAACAGAGGCAGGGAGCGGGAACCAGAGCGGGAAGCGGGGTGCAAGCCGGGGTCCAGGATGAGACAAGGTGGTGGAGACAAAACAGACAATACCGGACCAGGAACACCGGGCCAGGAACAGAGCCAGAGGCAGAGGAGCTGGGACGGTCCAGGGAGCAGGAATCTGAGGGCAGCAAAAATCCAGTCAGCATCAAAAAGGTAACAAGCGAGTACAAAAACAGAGCAGGAATAGTCACGTTTGACACGCGGACAATCTGGCACCGAGTGTCTGGTCCTGGATCCTCTTATCCATGGCAGGTGGCAATGATTGCGCTGATGGAATGCGGGTGCGCACGGGAGGAGCCAGGAACTCCGCCCAGCTCCAGGTTCAGGCAGGTGAGGGAGGGGGAGAAGCACACAGGGAAACAATACAAGGAGCAGAAATACGTGCATCATGACAGTTCTGTTCAGATTATTGGTGGACACAGCGTTATATCTATCTGAAGGGAGGAGCTAACTACACTGAAACTGACACACCTATTTGTTTAAAGTTTCTCTTTGTTGGCTAGGTCTATGGAACTACATTAACTGTGCCTGAGTCATATTTGCATTATCATCAAACCCCTACTGGGTACTTTCACCTCGTTAACATACTGGCTTTCACTATTGTTTTCCTTGTTTATGTTTAGGTCTGGGGATTTAAAGCCATTTCTTTTATTTGCCTAACATCTGTACCTCACTATCTTCAAAGGAGTGGTTAGTGGCTTTGAGGTGATGATGTTGGCATATTGGGGTCCCGAGGTGCTCACAAAATGGTACATTCTCTTATGGAGTAGCTGTTTTGTTTCTCTAATGTAACACACTGCAGTCTTCACTACAGCAAAATGAAGTTTTTCACCAATTGACAGAATTATTTTTTTCTTTTATTATGGAGCATCCTTTTTATTATGTACAATAGAACCCCAGTCTTAAAGTGGAAATAAACACTAAATCAACTTTCTTTTGCTACTAAGTAAATGTGTAGCATTGTCTATTGTCTGTCCATTGTCTGTTTCTAGTCCTTTTCTGTCAGTTTCACTGCAAATTAGATTCAACTTTCTGATAAAAAAAAAAAAGAAAAAGAAAAAAGTATGAGTTTGTGCTGCTTCCAGTTGCCACAACAATCTCAAGTATTATATGACATCACACTGAACTGGCCCAATTGAAGCCAAGTGCGAGTCCAGGTGAGGTGTGGGTCTACACAAAGAATTCCGAAGAATTTCATTTTTCCCCAGACACCACAGTGGTCTGGAGCAGTTTTTAGGTCATTAAACATGTGTTATCATGTTAAACCATGTGAACCCATGTTGTTTTGGTCAAAATCACTTTGCAGTTATTGTGGTTGGTGTAACAGGCAATCGGCAAGTAACCTGCTCTAAGAACATACCAGACCTGCCATGCAGTCAGTATAAATCTGGTATTAAGATATTTATTACTACTTTAAGCTCATGATGACTTCTAACCCCCAGTTCCCAAGTTACCCACCCTTTGGGATTTGCAGCATCGTATGCAATTATGATCACTATGGTAGTTGACCAGTCAGCTATTATTTGTAAAGGAACATATTAACTTACATTAACAAAAAATAAGTTAATGTTGTCACTTTCTGATAGTTTTACACATTTTTTTCCCCTTGGGCTTTATGCATTTTTACTAGATAATTACATGAGCTTTAACATAAAGGTAATCACATGCAACAAAAATGTGCCCTTGCAACAGATAAAGTGAATAAAACTAGCACTTTTCAGAATTTCTTTTACCACAGAGGCTGAAAAATATCAGTTTTTAGCCAAAACTGCATATAAACTTTGCTTTTATACATCCCTCAGGGAAAATTCTTGGATTCATGTTTTGGTTTATTAACACGTTTTTAATAAGATTGGATTTTTACTCTGTTACTATGTTGAGAGATCAAAGCGGTTGTCTGACTGCATCAAGTTAAAGGCCACATAAAAGTCCATACTTAATGAATGTGTTCTTATATAGTGTAAGCCTGGCACCATAGCTCTGCATGTGTATGAATGGTGAATAGACTGTAGCAGGGACACAGTATGCAGAGGCTGTGCTCAGGCAGGCTCCTCTGATAAGGCTAATGTTAAAATGGCTTCCTTCCAAGAGCTGAGCGCCCTAAGCCCTGGTTGAGTGTGAAACATGCTGCCTGCTCCCGGGACTGGACTAAACCTAATGCTCCGTCATGCTCTGTACCGTACACACATCCACACTCACTACGCTTACATGCGCAGGGAACTCCAAGTGTGCTCAACAGCCGAATTTAAATCATCTTTGCCCCAAAATCAAAGACATTCTTGCCCAAGCCTACATGCAGGCCAAAGACCAAATAGGTGTGAATGCAGGGCTAAGAGATGTTCAGGTGCATCTGGTAATTTAGTATTAGCCCTAAAACTTTGCCTGCATAATTGTTGATAAAATTGACTATGTTACTAACAAGTTATTTGCTTTCCGCAGCACAAATAAATACACTGAAGCTCCGGTAGTTCTCACTGTCACTTTAATGTGGCTGACCAAAACAGAACACCATGTGCTCGGGGAGAGGCCATAGTTTACTATCGCTGCTGATGAGTGAGTACACCTCCAAATATTTTTTTCTGGCTGTGTCTTACCCCATGTTGTTGAATGCCTCAGCTAGTCTGTGCTTCATGTAAGTTGGAGTGTGCCGTTATATGCAGTGGGTGTCCAAGTGTGTATCGGCTTCTCCTGATGTGTCACTGGGACATTTGAGATTCAGTTCATGACGCCTCAGCTGTAGCTCCCGGGTTTACATGCATTTTGAAATATTGTTTTAAATTGGACTAGGCCAGTTATCCAGTTTCCCCAGTGTGCACGTACACATAGTAAATGTTTGCATGGCAGTGAAATTTGAACTCAAAACATATTAGACTTGGCACAGCAGATGCAAACCCCCACCATTTCCTCTCAGAGCTGGTGTTATTAAATCTGTCACTGTGAGAAGCTTCCATGCAAACAGAACTGTACAAGCTAGACACCTGCGTGGAGAGATTTCAAATGGGAAGATATTAAACGTGTTGGAAAAAGAACACGGACGACCAGTTGACTGCCGCACATACAAACAAGGAGGAAATGGGTCAATGCTGTCTTTTTATCTGAGAATCAACTGGTAGAGACTACACTACACAACAGGTATGAGATAAAGGGAGTGAGTCAAACCTGTTTTGCTCCCATGTATTTGGACAAAATATCTAACTGTAAAGTGTTTTATTGATATTTATGAAATGTTCCGCTAGCCTGAACCGTGTTTATAAACTCATCATGGGGAATACCTAAGATGTCTGACTGCATAATCTAAATGTGGAATAACTTCATTTATTCCTTGTTTAGAGGAATCATTTAAAATGAACTAGCTCTGTTTTTTTTTTTTGTTTGTTTGTTTTTTTTTACATTTTTAAGACAGATACAGGCTGCTTTAAATCTGTCACTGTGAGAAGCTTCCATGCAAAAACAACTGTACAAGCTGGATACCTGCGTGGAGAGATTTCAAATGGGAAGATATTAAACGTGTTCGGGAAAAAACATGAACTAAATCACATTCAGTACAAGCAAGGAATGCATATGACTTTCAGATATGGTTCTATGCTGCTTTCTTGTCTGAGGATCATGAGAATCAACTGGTAGAAATGATCCACACTACACAAAAATAGCACACTAGTTGTTGTCAAGGTAAAAGTCATCTGTGGTCACTGAGAGCTGTGAGAAGAGCTTTTAAAATGAAAATGGTCAGAATGCATAAGGTAAGTAACCTCATGGAACAACGTAACCTTAGGAACAACTTTGTACCACTGCAAATCATTCAAAATGGATTACTTCTGTTTTTCACACTTTGTAAGATGGTATAAATCAGGTACAATACCTTTGGATGGACCTTTAATCTTCGGATGGGAGCTTCATGTAATTGAACATAAGAATATAGTGGTGTTTTCAGATCCTAGGATATGATGAAGTATTACTTCCTGATGGGCCCCTGTTGATAACTTTGTCTTTCACTATGACACATCCAAACGGTAAATCCATAAATGTTGAATCCAGTCATTTATTCATTCTATCCATTACATCTCAGAACAACAGGAATCTGCATTTTACAACATTAATTTTAGCTGTTCCCGTGTATTAAATAGCACTGACCTACAGAATGTTGTGATGTCATCTGAAACCCAGCAATATCAACAGATGGAGAACAAAGGCAGCCTCATTGCACTGAAATAACCATCACACTACGATCTTAGTCATATCCTTCTGTCATCTTGCCTGTCTTATTTCCCTGTAGAAGTTGGAGCCAGTGCAGGCTGAATAAGTACATAGTATCTGTTCCTCAAAGGGTCTCCATCATATTTACATAAATCTTTATACATTCTTTACACAATCTTTACGCACCTGGAAGATTAGGTAAACAGTTATTACTACAGCAACTTCATGTTAGATATTAGAACAATATCACTGGGAGATACGCTCTCACGCTTAAAATGTACCTCTCCCAAAGCAAGCCTCAAGTTAAAAGTGCCTGTACCTGATTTTAATCTAGTTTAGTCAAGTTATATACTGTTTACAAAGTGCAACATACAGGGTCATCTTCTTTTGTCCAATCAGGCATATTGTTAGAATCATGGGAAACAAACTTCTTGCCAGACATCTGTGTAATCCCTCAATCGTGCAGGAAGGTTCCATAGTAAAAGAAAATATAATTCTGTCAACTATCCCAGACACTTGATTATCCGTCATGGTGAATTATCAAGAGTGACAAAAAAAACAAAAAACTGTTAAAGTAGGTAGTGATTGGAAAACTATATGCAAACAACTGCATGAGACCCAGACATGATGCGATTTCTGAAAGGCAGAAAGAACTAAGTTGGTGGGGCTAATGGTTCAAACAAAAACATGTTCATGACTCATGGTTTAAAATCGGGTACAGGCCCTTTAAGTACTTGTAGAGGACACATTGGACATCATACAGCAGTCATCTTCAATTACAGTTTCTAGGGGACCACATTTTTCCAAGGTATCCCACTGTATGTAATGCTCCTCATGCTCTTGTGCATGTTATATTCACACCAACTCATCAATTAAGCTTTGTTCTGTGTGTCTCCATTACACATGTGTGCTTAGACATTGTTTAAAGATGAATGTAGCTCTCTGGCCTACTGCGAAGATGCCGCAAAGTAGCGCAAAGTGCAATGATGTAGAAAATGACCATTGGACCATATTGGCTGGAGGGCTGGATTTGTCCTATTGATGATCCCTGTCACAGAGTCTTCAACCTCGCTCTACATTGCTACAGTTGTTTTTGGTTCCTTAAAAGAATGATCTTCCGACAGACAGTTCTTAAATTAGTGTACATGAATCTTTACATAGTATTCAGGAGACTCTGGAGGCACTAGCTGAGCTGTAGTGAATGTTGGGTCTCAGACTGTTTGTGAATGCGCACACTGAGGAGGTTCTGTTATGCACCCGGCTTTGTACCGAACAGGCCCCACATATACAAATGAACCCATTCACCAGAGAGCTGTGTAGAGTATATGATCCATAAACGATTTTAGGAGGCCGTTATCAGTTTCATTTGGCTGTAAAGCTTCCATTCAGCAGATTGCAATAAAGTCCAAGAATGAGGACCATAGAGGTTCTTATATCATATTACTCTACATGCTCTAGCTCAGGTACAGGCTTGTTGCATGAAGTGTATTCTACCAGGAAAACTGTATTACTTTGCCGTCTCATCCTGTCACCTGTCTGCCACTGAATATGGTTACAGATAAATCAGATAACTGGAGTAATCAAAGACCCACTAATTAGATCTGATTATTGCGTGTACATTCACAAAAGAATTTGGATTACTCGAAACTCATGTGACAGTTTATAATTTGATTTTTAGAGTAACAATGGCATTAAGGAGTCAAAGTATTTGTGTTAATAATAACACTTTCAATTTTTATTGTTTTTAAAAAGGACATATACAAAATGTACTTGTTTGAGCTTTAACTATGTTATACCATTGTTCTATTATTATTACCATTATTATTATTATTATTAATTTACTCTGGTTTCAGTAATCCTCTGTAAAAAGCTATTTACCTCTGAGCTTGTGTTTTGAATTTTCCCTAGATTGCTGTGTCACTGGTAGAAATCCTACCCTTGCCAGCAAGATGAATTCTTGCAATTTGTGTGAGTTCATAAACTCTTGAGAATCCGTCTTGATTAGCCCCAGTTAAAATGTTTGCATGTGATGAGTCCCGAGAGTGACCAATCACAGGGCAGCACTGTGGTCAGTGTGGAAGCTAGCGCCAAACGAACCAAAACAAACACTTACACCGACAGACATACTTCAGCCTATTTTAGTGAAAATGTAGACTGCGTTGTGAATGTGTAAGACATGTGTGCTTTTGTGGCAAATGGATTTAACTAAAGTTTGAGTTCTCATCTTGTTTCACTGTTGTTCATGCAATCAGCGTGAAGTGTTTGTTTGGATGTGCCAAGCATTGGTTGTGAATGCTTTCAGTGAGAGTCATCCCAGACCGATGTGTAGAACTCAGGTTATAGAAACCCTGCAGTGCAGTGCAGCATTTCGAAGGTTCTGAGCTTTCACATGAGTCATGGCCTGTCCATATGCTGAGAATGAGAAAATGTATGTGTCACTATATCTAGGTTAAGGGACTAGCTGCTCAAATTCTGTTCTGTGAATATGCTGCCTGTTTGGTGCATGTTTATTGTTAACACATGTAAAGGTGTGAATAATTAGAAAGAAATCAAATAGCTCACACCAGAGTTTGCTCTTTACATGTCATGTCAATATTCTGACAACTCCAAAAATCAGGGAATGATCAGATTCTTAGTGTACATGTTGCTATCTGCCAATCACCTCCAGCTACTATTCCCTCTCTCTCATGACCTCTCAAGCCAGGTATGTTTCTGATAAGACTACAACGTTAAAAGCTAAAACAAAACATTATTTTTTTTGTTAGTTATTAAGACCTAATATTAGAATCAACTTCTTCCACATGAAATTCCATCTTCCTGCAATTTTTCTGAAACTAGCAGTGCACTACAAACTGCAGCTGCTTGTTTACTGCACCAGCGAGGTACAGTGGAGTCACAGCGTTCACTTAAGTGGGTCACCAAAAAAATGAAAAGAAAAGTTGGTGAGCAGAGTCACCCAAGGCTTAAAGCTGTGTGCGGAGGAGGCTTACCCTATCTGCTGTGTCTCCTCTGGATTAGACCCACAGCCGCGCGGCCAGGGAACGGAATGGTTTATTGAGCAGAGAGGAGAGGATCCTTTGGGACTGTCTGTCACACACGCATATGCAGCGGGTTAATCAGGAAGTCACAAGCATCAAGCAGGACGTGGTAGTGTGTCATATGTGTTCACTCACTCTGCTCCAGGCCGGGTTTAACAGTCATCATCCAGCGCAGTGGTAAGGTGAGGGGTTAGTTTAATTGACTTAAAGCAGTTGTGGAGCACAAGGGCAAGAGATAGGTCTGCAGTGTGCACCCAAGGCATCTGTGAACACTAACTGTAAAAATAAAATAAATAGACAAACATTCACATAAGCAAAATGTCTGGTCAGAGACACAAGTGTCCCTATAGTTGCCTTTTGTTACAATGCAAACATTTGGCAAGCCCATGCTATCCACACTGGATGTACATTTTATTCAACAAATGTATGCTGAAACCCAATCCCCATATGATATATTTATATAATGTGTTTTTTTGTGGTCTCATTATAAACAACATGTTAAAAGAGGAGGTATAGTGGTCACTGTGAGCCTACCAGAACCACACAACATCCGAAACATAAACTTAAAATGAGTTAGCCTTTAGCACAGGGGGGTGTTTTATATGGACAACCAAAAATGACATAATTGGAAACAAATAAATAAAAGAATAAATGCTGGAATGTATTCAGTTAAAAGTTGAAAAAAGTATATGTGTAAATTTTTTTAAAAAAGCATTTATACATTAATGCATAAATTATGGGGATTAAAAAGCTCAAATATGCTTGCATTTACATTTCTGTATTAAGTCTGTGTAACCCTCAGTCGTCCAGGTATGATCCATATTAAAAACAAAAAGTGAAAAAAAAGTGATAATCAATATGCTAATAGGGTGACAGTAGCCATTAGGGGCCTTAACGACCTTGCAAATATGACTCATGTTCATGCCCAGTTCACACTTAGTGTGACTTATTAGACCTAGCTAACAAACAGAAACTGTAAACAATTGGTAGGTTAGTTTCAGTGTAGCTAGTTCCTCCTTTCAGACATAAGGCAGTGTCCAGCAGTAATCTGATCAGAACTGAAGAAGCCATTTGGATGAGCAACGAAATGTCTTCACTCTAAAAAATGTTTGTCCAGTTGACAGAATAAAATATTTCTTTTCCTACATTTCTATATTAATTTATTAACTTCTTCATTTATTCATTTGTACATGTATTTATTTTTAAATATATACATTTTTACATGTACTTATTTACACATTTGTGTATTTCTATATTTGTTTATTTTAACTTTTTTTATTTGTAACTTTTAATTATGTTTACATTTTTTTTACTCACTTATTTATATTTATTATTATTTCCATATTTATTTTTACATTTATGTATTGCCACATTTATTCTTTTCCGCTTCTTTAAGGCTGATTGTGACTGACAGAACTTTGGGCTCAGCTTCCTCCTGTTTATGTGCAACTGCTTCTGTTGGGGACACTACCACTAAGTAGTAGAAGTAATAGTAGTAGTTGAAATAGTAGCACTAGTAGTAGTAAGTGAAGCAGTAGTAGTAGTACTAGTATCAGTAGTAGTAGTAGTAGTAGTAGTAGTAGTAGTAGTAGTAGTTGTTGTTGTTGTTGTTGTAGTAGTAGTACTAGTATCAGTAGTAGTAGTAGTAGTAGTAGTAGTTGTAGTAGTAGTAGTAGTAGTAGTAGTAGTAGTAGTTGTAGTAGTACTAGTATCAGTAGTGTTAGTAGTAGTAGTAGTAGTAGTAGTATTAGTAGTACTAGTATCATTAGTAGTAGTAGTAGCATTAGTTGAAGTAGTAGTGTTAGTAATACTAGTATCAGTATCAGAATTATTATTATTATTATTAGTAGTAGTAGTAGTAGTAGTAGTAGTAATAGTAGTACTAGTATCACATTTTAACAATTATGTAAATAACAGTAAATCCATAACACCTACCCTCACCTCAGCACTAACCTTAACCCTACAAATATGTGCACATAGAGCCGTGGGAACATAGAGCTGACGTCGCCACAAGATGTAAGGGAGGCCATTCCAGTCTATTTCCTAATATTTGAAGTCAATTTTATCATAGTTCTCTTTACTGACGAACACTTTTATATGCAAACCATCATTAGACTTGTGGTCCAGGACGTGCTACTGCACATTAATTTTGGCCTGCCAAGGAGAAATGTTTGGGAATCCCTGGTTTACAACCTCAGTAATTACTTTAACAAGTATTTGACCTCAGGTAGATGTGGTCAATGGGTTGGTACCAGCCAAAACCCTCTTGATTATGCATCATTTAATTTTAAAGGGATAATGCTAACAACTACAGAAAAAAACCAAAAGAAATGACATCGAACAGCCCTCACTTCACACTCGGCCGACCTGGCACTCCTAACACGCCACTTGTGTCTGTGTTATTGCAGCTTTGAGCTGTAGTTGTAACTAAACAGACAAAGTCAACACATATTGGAAGCGATGATCCACTAACATGGAATACCAGGGGTGATTTCAGGCATTGCCATGGCAACACTGTGCAAAATACTACTTTGGCCCCCAGACTTTTTTGACGGGGACGACCTGAAGAGTCAGTGTGTCAAACTTCACCTTATACACACATCACAAAATATCTGTATGATGATGAATGGTGTTGTCCCATTCCTTGGACATTGTGGCTCAAATATAAATAGCAGGAGAATAAGGAGCCAAAACACTCATAAATAAATCAACACTTGGATCTTGCCTGGTAAAGTTGAGGTATTAACTTTGCTTGAGAAAAAGAAGTCTTTCCTTCAGAAGTGTCTCCAGGTGGCCAGGTTTGAACAGGTTTTGAGAGCTCATCATACGACCTGCAGAGCAAACACTACACACAGGGATGGAGCTTTAGAGTCCTGCTGCTCCCTGGTCCTTTATAGAAACACTCAGTCTGCACTCTGTCTCTGCAGGCTCGTTAATGCTGCACTTTCATATGTGAAGAGAATTGTTTGTTCCATGTTAGTGCCACTAAAGTTATAGTCACAACTGCTTACTATGTGTTGTGTTAAGTAACCAACAGAGGCCAACTGAACTTTGTAAAAAAAAAAAAAAAAAAAAAAAATTAATAAAAAATAACTGTTTCGCTGTTTGATCGTAGTATCAATAATCATGAACAACTGTGAAATTATGATGTTTCTTCTCACAATAACAAAGATATTATATTGTGACCATAGAGTGTGTAATAGAAGAGGACTGAGGGAGTGTGACTTCACTTGTGCTGTTCCACTGTAACCAAATGAAGCCTACTGAGGCAACCAGTTATAGTGGCTAGTCTGTATCCAGGGGCCGTATTTGGAAATCTAAGCGTGAAACTAAAGAGCCAATCAAGAGCAAGGTATTCAAAGGTACTTGTCCTTTCATGCTCACACCGCTGGTCGTTAATGCTAGCGGGAGCAACCTTGGGGAAAGAATGCGACTGATTGGTTAGTTATTAAATGTTCCTACCTTGATTTTCAGACACGATAGCGAAATGAAACCACCAGGATCATGCAGAAATGGGTTAATATGACCATTTTAAGGCTCAATGAGAAACCTGGCAGCAGCAGTTACAGAGCGAGGTGCGGCCATTTTTCAGTATAAATCAATTGGAACCAGACCTCAAAGGAACCACTTCACACCTGCGCTATTTCCGATTTGGAACATGACGGATGGCGGGATAGCTAAGTTCATTTACAGTGTATGATCATGACATACTCGCAAATCATTGGGAGATAATTCCTGTCACTCTGATTATGACTTTAACTTAGTTCCAAGATATTTACATAGTTCTATTATTCAAAAAACATATGGGTTTTTTTTCAGATGTATCAAACAATCCAAATTATTCAGAACATCCTGGTGTCTCAGATGGACTTGATGGAAACTAGCATGCTGGCAACTTAAATTTGTGAATGCCAAAAAAGAAAGTAGTGAAATAGTGCAAATGTTACAGTTTTAAATTGCATGGTACACGAAAGCCAAACTTTTACAGAGCCTGATGCTGAATGCTGGGCTCTCATTGGTTGTAAACAGATGGTGCAGAGAGCAGAGCGGCAGAAGTGCTGCTCTGAGTCTTCTCTATGTCGACACATGGAGCTTGGTCAGGATGAGAGAAAACATGGTCACGCTAGACCTCCTTCACCTTCTAAACAAACAATTCAAAATGTGCTGCAGTCAGAACAATAAGGACACTGAATATGCAGCGTATTCCATCTTTCGGATCCACTTAAAAATATGCTGAAAGTCTGTAAACTTTATTGTTATATCATTTTAAATAGCAATGAAATTTGATTTTAAAAAGTTGAAATAGTAAATTATATTATATGTAATTAATACAAGGGTGAAATTATTGTAAAACTTTAATGTTGTAATCATATTTTGCCAATAAAATCTGGCAACTGCTGCTGCTGCTGGAGATTCATTTTAGACTTTGGACTTTGACTTCTTGAATTTGACGATGTCGTAATTTCAGATGGAGGGCAGGAGCCTACGTAGCTCTGTGGAAGAGTTACTGTTTTAGAAAGAAATATCCAAACTTACAAGGCACAAATGTTGTACCATATTACTGTTTGTTAGGGATTGGCTCCACAAACTTGCCATATTAATCCTATGGTTTAAACTGAGACTAAACACCAAAGCTCCTCCCACAAGCAAATTTCAAATACAGCTGCTAAACTGGACATAAACTATGGACAAAAAAGAGAGGGGGTATAAAGAACAGTGTGATTGGTCTAGCAGATAACCATACTTTAAATGCTGCACAAATATTACAGTACAATACACACGACAAACAAAAAACAGATTTAGTGTTTAGTTCCACTTTAAAGACCTTTGAAATGACAATCACATGTTTAGGGTTGAGTGGTGGCACCACTTTTTGAAGCTATTGTGGAAAAAAAAGATTTACGTTTTGCTTTTTTATACTGACAGATAAGATACTGAACTTGTTTTTGTTTCATGTGAATAAGAGATATTAACTATAAACTGGTCAATAAATCTGCAAACAGCAAATTCTCCCATAGACTTCTCACTGGTCCCTCAGCTCAGTTTAACCTATGGAGATTCTACAATGTTGTGATGTGACGAGAATCTTAATATAGTTTTTACCCACATTGCCCATGGTATATTTCCAAACAACAATCGAAAGATGTAATTAGACCACAAGCTTATTGGGATTTAAATGCTACGCTGTGCTTATTTAAACATTTATGAATGAAATGGAGAACCCACTGAAGCAAAAACAATGTTGTAACATTATTCCCCCCAAATGGCCTCTGCTCAAAGCTGTTGTGCTCTTGAGCCCTTGTTGACTCTCATTGCAGCACATGTTCCTGTACAAATGACTTAATCGCTCCTGAGCTGCACACGTTTGGCCTCAATTATTCAACTAATACTGCTCCTGTGTCTGTGAAAACAGGCCTCTGGAACAGACTCAAGTTTTTTTCTCCACACTGAAAAAAGAGTTAAAATAGACAATAGAATATTAATAGTAAAAAAAAACAAAACAACTATATCACAGGGGACTGAAAACACAACAGATTCCTGCAATCAATCAATGAGAGAAGCACTGACCACCAGGCCAAGTTACAGGTCAGATCTGTGGAGAAGCAAGCTCACTCACAATAAAAATGCATATTTTAAGGTATCTTTGAGCAATAAAGACCAAAGAAAAAAAACGCTAACCAGAAAAGTTTAATGCCATACTGTGGAAACTTCGAGGCAAAGCATGGAGACAAGCAGGTATTGTACCCTCCATTGTCAGAGTTACACAGTTCACCTTTAAATCAAATGAATAATCTGAATTCAATTGACATTACATTACATGATTTCTATTTTTATTGGACAGAACCCTCGAAACAGTGGAGGGAGTTGTAGCTTTGATTTCATCCACATTTTCTGGTTCTTTTTGCGGAGAGTGTTTATCACGAGAGTAAGAGATGCTTAGTTTGAGACAACACTGCCATTTGGTGTTCTTTGTCATTCAATAAAGAGACGCCCACTGCAAAAGACAAGCTAAAAGATGCACACACTCGACAAATGTGTTCAGCCAAAACACTTTAGAGAAGACATTATGCTGTATCCGGACGTTTAGACATATAGGCACCTTTGCACTATAGTGTACCATAAAATATTATATAGAGATTTCTACCGTGTTATAATGTTGCCTCATCAAAACCATGCCTGAGGTGGTTTTATACGTTATTCATGCGTTTTTGAGTAAGTAATCTCTCCTGGGCCCTATTCGAACCCTTCTTAAGTTTAGCAGTACAAGCCCACACCTCTTGGACAAGTCTCCCGCACGTCAGTTTTCAGGGATATACAAAATCATGATGTAAAACAGTACAGCTTTACAAACCTGATGCGATGTGCAGCAGTTTAATTAGCAGGATGCACGCTGATTGTGTTGTGATAGTCCTTTGAAGGGGTGACCTAGTGCGAGGAGCAAGGTGAGGACTCATATTTTTGTTTAAATTTAAAAGGAAAAAAATATACAGACATATTCTTCTGAACAGAGTATGAATTATTGAGGGGCCAGAGGTATCTTTGGATTGATAAGGGAAGCCACAGTGCTGCAGATTTTGAGAACAGCAGCCATTATAGTCCATAAGTATTTGTGTGGTATTTTGTGTGAGGTTCTGGCCCTGGACTTGGACATGCAACAGAGTGTATTTGAAAGCAGAGTGTGATTGGCAGCTCCACACACCACTCATTACCTCCACTGGGAGCTGTGTTCCCGGCCTGTTTGTCCGTCTGTCTCATTGTTTGTCACACAGATTATGGAGATCTGCTGTGGCTCTGTGCCGCTGACTGGCACAACATTTAGCCGGAAGTAAGAAAAATATATTGAAATCAGTCAGAATTATTTTCAGTCTGATCAAATACCATTTTGTAGGTGTGCAGTAGAGTTTCTTTGTCTGTGATTGGTTAAATGTTGTAATTGGTTGATTTACAAATGGCATTTAAACAGATGAAAATATTAAAATGGTAGTTTGCTACAATAATTTCTGCACAAGAACCTGTCTGAAATGCATATTGTCCTAATATATAAATAGGAACAAATTTGAACTAATAATTCCCATGATGCACCTGGATTCTGATCATCTCCATAGAAGCTTGAGTGTTTGAGGCTAACTCAGCCTGACAGAGCTTGGTGCTGGAGGTGAAACCAGCCTTAATGCCTGATATGACTCAGCTTAGTAAATACATCTATACCCGTCTAGACAACTGAAATGAAGATAAATCTCTGAATTCTGCAGACAGACATGTGTGTGTGTGCAGCATTAGCTTAGCAGCCTGCGTAGCTGGACGGGTATGATCCACAGTACCCAGACCACCCAGAGCCCTCAGAGCATGCCCCGGAGCGTGCCCTCTCCCTGGGCACCCTCATATCTCCCCTGCACAGTCACAGCTCACAGCCCTCCTCCAACACCAGCCCATATCTACACACAACACTCACATCATCCACCAAAAGTCTGGATGACTCAGCCAATCATTTTCATTGAGGCATTAAAATTACTATTGGACATCTTTGCACTGGAATTTTATGTATTACAATGTAGGGTACAGAAAAAAGTTAAAAGCTAGTCTGTCCTGTTTTGACGCAAACATACTGTGCTTTTGTATGCTATAGACTTATCATCATTATGTTATATTCTCTCCTATTATGACTAACTTATATATGGAACAATTTCAACAGCATGCATTGGCCTCATTTCCAGACACTTCACCCACGCACTGGGACAGCACTATGTGGACGACAACTGGACCAAAATCAAAATTCAAGATCTGGAACTCTTTACTGCACATATTAATGCTATAGATCCAAACATCAAGTTCACATGGGAAGAGGCCAAGGAGAACAAACTGGCCTTCTTAGATTGTGTAATTATAGGAGAGGGCCAGGGTCTCCAGGTAGAAATCTTCAGGAAGCCCACACACACTGACCAATGCCTGTTGTTTGAGTCACACAATCCACAGCAGCACAAACTCGGAGTTATCTGTACACTTCAACACAGGGCTCAAGTGATGCCCACAAACACAAAGGGAAAAGTCAAAGAGGAAACACACGTGGAAAAAGCCCTCTGTCTGTATATATCCAAAGTGGGACTTCAATAGATCTAAGAGAGCTAAAAAACAGAACAACAGGGAATCTGAACCTAAACGAAAGGTGTAACCATTCTTCACACGGCTGGTGTGTCTGATAGTGTGCTTCAGAGAATTTTCAGATAGTATGAAATTTCGACATTCATGAAGACAGAAACTGGTTCACCCAACTGTCAAAACTCTGTGCCACAAACAAAGCAATGGGCTCTACACCATTCAGTGTTGCGAAGAGTGGAGTGAGCATTACATTGGAGAAACTAAACAGGCACTCCATAAGAGAATGTACTTACACTGTTGTGAGAGCTCCTCGGGACCTCAGTCCACCGTACATCTCCATCTCAAAACCACTAACCACTCCTTTGAAGATAGTGACTTTCAGATCTTAGCCAGAGAAAAGAAATTGTTTGAGAGGGGAGTTAAAGAAGCATTTTTTGTTAGCAAAGACAGTTTTTCCTTGAACAGGAATGGGGGCCTCAGACATCATCTATCCCCTATCTATAATTCCATCCTCAGACCCAAAGCAAAGAAAGAAAGAAAACAAAGAGAACAATAAGGCTAGTCAGAATGCCAATAGGTGTGAAGTCACTCATTAATGGCTTGAATGACTATGCTAAGTAGGACTCAGGCACAATACACACTTAGGGTCGCACAAGAGACCAAACCTACAAACAGAAACTGCAGACAATCAATGTTTAGAGTTTCAGTGTAGTAGCTCCTCCCTTCAGATAGATATAAGGCACTGTCCACTAGTAATCTGACCAGAACTGAAGAAGCGGCTTGGATGAGCAGTGAAACGTCTTCACTCCTACAATGTTTTGTGCAGTTGGCAGATTTTATTTTTCTTTTGTGATTAGATCTAAAAACTGACTTTCGTGCTGGATTTCAGGACTCAATGAGAGCCGAGGTCACTGTAAATGTAAACAAACAAACACAGAGAACCCCCCCCCCCCCCCCCCCCCCCCACGTCATGAGATTAGAGATTATTTCATACCAGAAACAATTTTGTATCTTAACTTTTTCATCTTTGTTGCTTTTCTTCTTCAGTCTAATGTGTCCATCATCGTTTCTCACAAAGATTTTCTTGTCTTAAAAGTATATATTTTTTCCTCTACCACAGTAGTACAAACTAACAAATCACTAATATGCAGTCATGTCATTATTTTTTTATTGCATAAGAAAATCGACTGCTCTACCACTATCCCTCATGCTGCGGTTAGCTTTGATTTTCCATCCCTCTTTCTCATGCTCTCTCTGCACGGGGTCACAACAGACACAACACAAGTCTCATTCATGTTTGTATACCTCCAGTAAAGAAAATAAAATGCATAATAACTGTGATTTTCCTATTGTGAGAATGCAAAACAATTGTTCATAAACACATCTCAAATTACAGCATGGCCTTCCTTTTGACTAGTCTGCCACAAATGTCTGCCATGTCCTCCTTGTCCATAGCACACTATTAAAGCCTTATTTGTATAACTTAGCACTTGTAATTCCAGCACTGGGCTGTATTGGCAGGGACATTCAGGGCGGGGAATTAAAGCGCGCCGGATTGTGCCTGGAGTGTGCGACCATGGGTCAGAGCGTGGCTGGACCAGGAGAGGAGAGGCAGAGTGGAGCTGATGTGAAGGGGCTGAGTGGCACAAAGCAATCAGGCTCTCTGCTCCTCTAGTCTGGGGAGGGGAGGTTGGACAGAGCAAGCCTGAATAATACTGTTTTGAGGGCTGTGGAGCTAAAATAGGAGAATACAGAAGCTAAAATAGGAGAATACAGAAATCTAAGCAGAACACAGTACACAAGAAATGTTCTATCTTGTCTGCTTCTACGGTTGTACTTTCGGTTGTACATTCCAAGTGCCTATGGGTGATTGATTTCCTCACCCTATGTCTAAGGGTCATTACCCTAAGCTCATGGTGAGAGTAGATTGACTGGTAAATGAGGATCTTTGACACAGCTCCTTCTTCACCACAACAGTCCAATACAGCAACTGCATCACTGCAGAGGCTGTACATATTCATGTTTCAGTCCTACCTTATACATGCACATGCAATTATATTTTCCTTTATAAGCCATACTGATCAGTCTGTCAATCAACCATCTTAATTTGCGATAAGACAAGGGCTCAGACACATCTTTTTATAGTATAGGAAAAGTGTGTTATCTTAGGCCAGGAGTCCACTGCATGATTTTGTCCATCAATGACGAAACATTTATGATCGTGGTGGAAAATCTTGAGCAGTAGCAAAATAGTGGGTTGTTGTTTTCAGAGTGAGACCGGGACAAAGTTCAAAGTGAGAACCCTCATATGACCAAAGATGAGCTGCGACTAATATTAAGCCTGTCTGATATTTTGAAGTCTTAGTCGCAGAGTTAGCCCTCCTCTCACTGTATCTGCAATCAATCTTTGTGATTCTACCTCAGTAACAATAGAAAAGCACCTCAGTGAACGGGACCCTCTGTTACCAATTTGCTTCCATTTTCTGACTATGCAAAAACACCGCTAACATGTAGTGCTAACCTCAGCCAACTGGTACAATTATAGAGACGTTCCCACAACTGATCATATGCACCATCACACAGTGTGCCTGCTTGTTGTCATACGATTTAAATTCCTCACTTTGTGTAGTGTGACACAAAACAATTTTATAGGATGAAAAATAAAATCATGCAGTGGACACCAGGCTTTAAGGTTAGGTTAAGGTATACTTTATTGATCCCTTGTAAGGAAAAAAAAATCATTCTCTGCGTTTGAACTATCCTTATACCACTGCCACTGGGGCAACAGTGAGCTACTGCTGTACAGCACCCAGGAATCTTGAGCTGGGCTCGGTCAGAACAACTTTAGCTGAAGGGTTTTATGGTGCATGTTTTTGGTTGATGGGGGAAACAAGAGTGCCTGGAGGAAACCCACATAGACACGGGCAGAAAATGCAAACTCTCTACAGAAAGGCCCAGGTGCGACCTGACAATCAAACTGAAGTGTGTAGTCTTGGCTGGCCACACTAACAACTATCTGAGTAGGAGTGAACATGGTCCCCTTCTTTCTATTCTGACCTCTTGCCCAAATCGGTAATAAAAGCTTTAGGCATTCTGGAAAATGCTGTAAATGACTTCTTGGTTAAATGCTTTGAGCCCTTGCTGCTAAAAACTACATTATGTAAGCTGTATTCTTTGTTCAACTATAATTACTCTCATTCCATTTTCCATTATAACATTAGTGCTGGAATGTAAAGAGACGTGTGCTGCATGTGTGCAATGTGTCCAAACTATGGGAGCTTTCAGAAGGGTGAGTGGATTACCGTGTCTTCACCAAATGAAATGAATAATGAACGTGTGATAATAAAACAGAACTTGTCTAATGCTTTTAATGAGGCCCATCACGGAGCTAAATACAGTCCATTAGCAAAAGGCAGTTCCCGAAGGCTGTGATTAGACCTGCATCCCACAGAGCAGCGCCTTCATCTCTATATGAGCCCAGGGTTTCTCTCTATGCTATAGTTTTTACTTATTCTGTTTGTAATGATGCAAATCAAATAAAACATTACAATAAACTAAATAAATAAACAAAATACAACATGAACACTATACAAGCTAATCTTGGCAAATCCTGGGGCAATTTCATGTTGCTAGTAACGACACATTCATTCTCACTAGATGCTGTAGGAGATGGAGTTTTGATTTACTGCCAAAGCTTCCATTACTTTTTGAAATATACAAAACATGAATTGTCAGATGATAAGATAAACAAATTAGGCTATTCAAAATGCCAGCGTTCTAATCAAAATTTCAAATGCATTTTCAATATCAAGAGTAGCTACTAAAAATATAATTTTTTTCTTTGTACTGTCATTGTGTTTTTACTGAGACTGTTAGAGACCATAATAATACTGCGATACAAATAATTGACATTTCTCATCCATAATAATAATGCATTTGATTTGTATATCGGGATTTTTGCAGACTGAAAGATGCTTTATATTGTATTATTCATGTTTGCTCTCTTGGGATCTTTGTCTTTGGCTTCTGCCCAAATTACTTTGCTGCTCTGTGATTAGTCCAATCCCTGGCCCACTGGCGGCCGGGCCAAGGGGATCAGGCCAATATGGCTTGTTATGAGTTCATATGCTCACAAATATCACGAGAATCCATCTATCTGCACAAAGTTACCACTTTACCCCATCAACCCAAAACATGCACAATAGGTCACCTTCTCCAGTTAACGTAGTCCTAACCAAGACCAGCTTAAGATCTGGAGATGGATCCCCTGGCCAGGCACAGCAGCACCCACTGCTCCTAACAGGTTGTCCCTGTTACCTCAACATATCACATTCCTACTAAACAAGAAGGGTGACGTGTCTTGGTTTCGAGAGTATTGCAACATGGTATCACTATCAATATGATAGTGTTAATCTAAAGGATTTGAAAAATAACAAAACTACATAAATCCTCCCATTAACAGTTTGAAAATGAACCTAATACATTGTTAATTTTACAAGCTATGATTACTTGGACAGTCTAAAAATGTGTGAGAACTCACAATACAAAAACATGTTATCCCCATCGCTGACAAATTCAGGTAGATAGGTCTAAGGTGGTGCTTAGCTTTTGTCATTCTGCTAGCCTCATGAACACAATAAAGTAAATGTGTTTTTGTGTTGTCTGTTATCCAAATGCTGATGCAGACAGACATCTAAAAGCTAATAGCAGGTACCTTGCATTAGCGACTATTAGCTGAATGGATGTGAATGTGTTCATTAGAACCTCAGGAGAAAATGAACCAATAGATTGCAAATGCCGCCATTACCAGTGCGCACAGCCACTTGGTAAATAGAAAATCTTTAAAACTCCAATGACACTGTGCTAGGGCAATAGAAGACATTTCCACTTGTACAGATGAAGCGCACTAACCTCCAGCCAACCTCAGGGGGACAAAATAGGAACGGGATTTACTCAGTGTTTGTCTCTTTGTAAAAAGGAATAGTTCACCTTAAATGTACTTTAGTGAGGTGAGGAAAGACCAATAATCCCTATGGGTTATTATAGGTAAGAGGACTCCTTCAGACCGATGTTAACTGTTTCAATGTAGTATCCCAGTACACTGCAGACAATTTTCATTTAGCGTGGGACATTTAACATGCCTATACCCAATTTTTTTCCCATGTATTTGAGCAAAATTAGCCTTGCTCCAGTATAAGCAGCTATTGAGGTCAAGCTATGTCTGCTATGTGCTGTCTGCATCTAATTAGAAAGTTTTTTTACTGTCAAATAATCAAGAGGTGCCCATTAGCATGCTAGTTGTTGCGAGCATTACCATCACCGTTGGCTCTGGTTTTTGAAAGTTGTGAAAAATGCTTAAAAACTCAACGTGGTGAATAATTAGGATGCTCAGAATACATAAGGTAAGTGAGGAATAACTTTGGACCATTGCAATGGGATATATTGGCATACAGAACAAAAATTTGAATAGAGGAGAAGGCTGTTGATGGAAATAGACATGCCAGAGGTTCCTTTTGTTCTCAAATATCATGGATTGGGTGTGAATATTACATTGTTATTTGGTTGATGAAAATCCAAGGGTGACTCTACACTTTAGTTGACTGACTTAAGTGATGTTACTAAAACATCACTGCATTAGAGTTATACACATATGGTAGAGATCTAAGAATGTTGGTGTATTTCAATGGTCTGAAATTGAATAATTAACCGTAACCACAAATTTTAAAGGTCCCCCTAGTAACTTGTCTTACTTAATTTTAAATAAACTTCTATCTATTTTGCACTTGCTCAGTTACACATGTTTCTTTTATTTGTATTTATTTATTTATTTAAAAAAGGGACAATGCACATTAATCAACATTACAAGTGAGGGAAGGATGGAGCGGGAGATTGACAGGCGGATCGGTGCAGCGTCTGCAGTGATGCGGTCGCTGTATCGGTCCGTTATGGTAAAGAAGGAGCTGAGCCAGAAGGCGAAGCTCTCGATTTACCGGTCAATCTACGTTCCTACCCTCACCTATGGTCATGAGCTCTGGGTAATGACCGAAAGGACAAGATCGCGGATACAAGCGGCTGAAATGGGCTTCCTCCGCAGAGTGGCCGGGTGCACCCTTAGGGATAGGGTGAGGAGCTCAGTCACACGGGAGGAGCTCGGAGTAGAGCCGCTGCTCCTACACGTTGAGAGTAACCAGTTGAGGTGGCTCGGGCATCTGCTCAGGATACCTCCTGGACGCCTCCCTAGGGAGGTGTTCTGGGCATGTCCCACGGGGAGGAGGCCCCAGGGAAGACCCAGGAGACGCTGGAGGGACTATGTCTCTCAGCTGGCCTGGGAACGCCTTGGGGTCCCACCGGAGGAGCTGGAGGACGTGTCCGGAGTGAGGGAAGTCTGGGAGTCCCTGCTTAGACTGCTGCCCCCGCGACCCGGCCCCGGATAAGCGGAAGAAAATGGATGGATGGATGGATGGACAAAAAAATGTAAATGTGCCCAAGTTAGCTGACTAGAGCTAGTTTTCATCGGTTGTCCGCAGGCTAGATATAACAAGGCAACCTACAATTAAGAAAACACTTAAAGATAAGAATTAAACATATTGAACGACAATATAATGTGGACATAATTAAAAATATGTACATTTACAAATACCTATTTACAATTAATGCTCACAAGACTGAGTTTCCACAAGCCATTTTTTGGCATTCTTTTTAGAAGAAAAGAATGATGGAGACTCTCTAATGGTTTCAGGCACTGTGTTCCACTGCTGGGAGGCTTTGACTGAGAAAACTGCCCGACTAAAGGCTGATCTTCTGTGAGGAATAACACAGTCTGCCCTCGCTGCTCCTCTGGTCACTCGGCCCTCACTAGATCTAAACTTTATGAAATCACCCAGTGACGGTGGGGCAGTGCCATGTTTGATTTTATAGATCAAGCAGATGTTTTTAAATTTAACCAAATTATTCCAATTCAGCAAATTGTATTTTTGTGTGACAATGATAATATCATTGTCATATAATGTTTTTTATCCAATGTTTTTAGAGCTTGTTTATAAAGTGGTTCTAATTGTTTTATTGTTGTGAATGAAATATTGGACCAACTGACTATTCAATATGTAAGATGAGAAATAATCATGGTAAAGAAATACAATTTGGCAGCTTCAATTGACAGACTATCTCTGATGTATTTAAAATTTGACAAACAAAATTTTACTTTCTTGCATAATTTTTGAATGTGAGTTTTGAAATTAAAATTTGAATCTAGGTATAATCCGAGATACTTGAATTCTGTAACTACCTGTATCGTTTGGCCTGCTATTGAAATGGCTGGCATTGTTTGTAGGTTACTTTTGGAGAAATACATACAAACTGTTTTAGAGAGATTAAGTTGAAGACAAGAATTTTCAAGCCAGATTATGATCTGTGACATGGCTGTTGTTAGTTTTACTGCTACGTCCTCAGCAGTTTTTCCATGACAGAAGATGACCGTATCGTCAGCATACATTATGGTGGTACAGTTCTCACACACCGATGGTAGATCATTAATGTACATGCTGAATAAAACTGGACCAATAATCGAGCCTTGCGGAACGCCAGTGGATAGTTGTAGAGGAAGAGAGTGACAAGTTTCAATTTGAACAGTTTGTGTACGGGTTGACAGATATGACTGAATTAGATTAATAAATTCATTCGAGAAATTAATTATTTTTTTTTTGCAATAATATTGAATGGTTGACCATGTCAAATGCTTTCCGCAAGTCTAGAAAAACTGCTCCCACAGTGCCCCCTTTATCCATAGAGGATTTGACTTTTTCCAAAAAATAACGTTGCCGTCTCTGTAGAATGGTTGGTTCTGAAACCAAATTGCATTGGATGTAATGAAAAAGAACTGTGATTAAGATGATTAGTGATTTGTTTAACTACAAGTTTCTCAAATATTTTTGACACATTAGGTAGTATACTAATTGGCCTGTAATTAGCTGTGAGTTGGGGATTACCACCTTTAAATATTGGGATAACACTTGCAAACTTCCATGATACGGGGAATTTCCCCTTGACTGAGCGACATATTAATTATATGTGTTAATGGTGTAGCTATAAATTGACCTATTTGTTTTAGCATAACTGTGTCCAGTCCATATGCGTCTTTAGCTCTTGATGATTTTAAGAGCCTTATGGTTTTTAAGACATCTGCAGTGGAAACAGAACTGGGCTGTAGTGGGGGCTCATCCAAAAGTGAGGCAGTCCTTTGAATGGTAAACGTTTCACCAGCCGGAAAACAATTGGCTATGGTTGTAACAGAGTCAACAAAGTATTCATTTAGTATTTGGGCCACGTCAAATGGATCCTGACAGAGCTTATTATCTTTTTGTAATTGGATGGTGCTATGTGTAGAAGACACTTTACCTGTTAGCTTATTTACTTGGGTCCATATAGCTTTAGAGTTGCCATTACAGTTTTTAATAATTGTTATGAAAAAATCAGCTCTTGCTTTCCTAAAACGTTTCAAGACTTTATTGCACAACATTGTGAATTTTTGTCTATCACAAGTTAGCTTGGACTTATTTGTCACTTTAAGAGTAATATCTCTCTGTTTCATTAGTTATTTTATATTGTCATCAATCCATCAATTTTATGGCTCAAACATGTAACATTATTATTTAATTGAAGAAAAGCCAAGAAGTTGATTTAGAGCTTGTGATGTTTCCCTACAGGTGCTACACTGCAGTTTTCCAATGCTCATTATTGCAGCAGCATTGAAGGGTGCGGCTAATACAGTGGATAAATATTCCTATGGGGTAAAAGAGAGAGTTACAGTGTGGACTGGGACGAGGCAAAAAACATTGGGACAGAACAAAACAAACATTGCCACTGGATTAAAATACTAAAATGTGCCAACAGGACTATAAACCAAGACGAGGGGGCCTTTTTACTCTCACACACCTGGAATACTGTTTATCAGAAGACCAAACAAACCTCATTGGCCTATTAACTTCAAGGAATGTTTTCGATATGGAAGCATTATAAGTTATATGTTAAAAAGGGCAAACATTTATTTAGAATAATACAGAATATTTAATGTATTGTTTCCCTCTGAATGCTGCAAGTGTTCAGTTTTTCCTGTGTCCAATCTGTTTTACATTATTACATGAGTATTTAGATCAGCGCCGCAGACAGGATATAGTGAGATACAGTGATATGGTGTTGATCATGTTTCTCCCTGGCCATCTCTCACAGAAGATCTAACGTATCTGGTAGAGCTCGTCTTCCCTCAGTCCTTCCTCAGTTCTGAGGTGTCCCGAGCAGCTGCCGTCTCTGATAAAGTTTGCAGTTTTTGGCTCCTCAGACCTCCCTCACTTTGATGAACTCCTCTGTAGTAGATCTAACAGCGCTAAATACAACTGTCTGTTCCGCTGTCCCAGAACTGATATTACAAAAAACATCAAACATCAAAAAGGTTTGAAGATAAATCAAGTTAACCATTTACAAATCTGAAAGGTCACCTTAATAATGTTTTCTGATGGAGGATCGGTCACCTCTGTGTCTCTAGGGAAATGTTATTGGGAGGAGAATTCATTCTCATTCATTCATTCGCATTTGACCCATCCCCCACTGCTGTACAGTACTCAGAAACCAATGGTTCTATAGCTGTAGCATTAAATTCTCTTCTCTATAGATCTGAGAGAATTATGAGTATTCTGAAAAGTAATTATTAGGCCAAATGAGTTTCCATCAATAATTCAGAACTCTGAATTAAAATAAATAAAGTCTACTCCATTATAGAATGTCTTTCTATTATGCATCATTTTTTAAACCAGATTTTTTTGGACATACAACATTTAGATGAGAGAGTGAGAAGACCATGGCGGTCTTATAAGAACACCTCTCCTAAAAACATGCTGTTAGAATAAAGAGACATGAATGGGCAAGTTTATTTGTTACAGTAGTTGAAATGTTAGACAGTTTGCAAAAATAACATTAGCCATTCATTTTCTCAATTTGGACAATATCTATTTTTATATATTTTTAAAAGAGGCCCAGAGAACTCTGCTGTTAAATTGTGTTGTAATTATTTTGGCAACTTCATCTTTGATCTATCAAAGCAGTGAAAACTCTTTTAGAAACAAAGTGACTGTTGTCACTGGTTCTTTAAGTGCCATCTATGATGAAACAAATATTGGATCAACAAACACATTTTGGCAGTAGACTTGTCTTTGGCCAGATGGTGTTCGGAGAGCTGTGTTGTCTACAGACCTGAAGCTCTAAGCAACAGAATCTAAAAACATCTGGAGGGAAAGTGTACTAAAAGTTACTGATGTTGAAGGTGAACCACTGTGCTACTGCAATATGCTGTAAAAAATGTAACTTTACTAAATACTTCACCTGTTTGTATGAAGATGTTACAGCTTTGCCAAGAATGTCCCAAAGCATAGACTATGGGTTTCAACTGAGAAAAGCAAATGGCACCACCAGGCATAGTTACAGGTCAGATTTGAGGAAAGGCGAGCCAGCAGACAATAAGAGTGCATGTTCTTCAAGGTATTTTTGACCATTAACAACACCAACAGTAATCAAATGAATGCTAAATAAGTTTAGTTTCAAACATTTCTGAGATCTTCTATTAAAAACACATTAGCGGCATGGTTAAAATGTACGTGAGATGTGCTGAGGAGTTTGGAATTGTGTTATGTCATCACACCCCAACAAAACTGCAGTTAGCCTACAGAACTAATGGAGATTTGCTGACACTTTAGTACAATAAATGTATACCAGTGATCATATTGCAAGTAATGGTTTGTTCCATAGCTCTATATATTGTTTAGGCTAATGCATCTCTGGGCGTTTTGCCTGCTCTCCCAAACTCAGGCTCTACACTCTTTTCTGATGAAGACCACCTCACCAAGTAGGATTACAGCAAGTTCCATCAGGTAGGTTTTCAAGATGTCGCTTTCAACAGTGATCAGTCTTTTTCACACACAGCCCCTATAATAAACAAGCATTGGTATTTATGACCCCCAAACATTAAAGGAAGTGTGTACTACAATTTTGGTGTTAAATTCGTCAAACACGATTTAACTCTGTCCCCAGATTTGAGCTAGACATGTTCAAATTAAATATGGCTCTTACTGGCAACAATTGTAATGATGGTTTATTCTTAATTACAAAAAAAAACATTGGATATGATGACCAATTATGCTATAATTTGATACTTACTAAAATGATCCAATTAGAAAGCAAAATGAGCAGCAGAATGACCCTCACATGAGTCTCTCATTTGGTTTGCCAGCTGGTTCAATGCAAAAAATCTTGTTAGTTGGACTGTCTTTGACCTGAATCTTCACTACCTTAACCCCAGCACCTGCAGCCAATCATTAATCAGTGTCTCTGCTGCTGCGGTACATGTTGTCTGTACCTTATACCATCTCATCCACTTTTGGCGTAAATGTGATTAAAGTGTGCTTTATATTTGGTGGCACTGGAAGCGGGAATCTCATTCATTTCAATGGAGAATTTAGGAAAATTTTTGCAGCTAAAATATGATATAAAATAGGTTAATTTGTGTGTGCCAACATGCCTAGGGGGCATTGAAACAGCTCCATAGTCCCTATAGAACTTATTTGCTGTCAAGATCAACATCCCAATGTAAAATAATACAACCCGAATGTCAATGCTAGTGCCCAAGGCAAGTTCCAGATTAAGATGAATACTGAGAATGAGAAAAACATGCATGTGTCAAGACAATGGCAACCTCGGTTCAGTTGTGATAGTAGTACTTTTTTTTTTTTTTTTTGCATTTTATTTTATGATTTGTCTGTTGGTATACTGTAGTAACCATAATAACCTGCTCTGTGATCCATGTTCAGACCTGCACATTCCCATCCTTCTGCCCATGACCATTCAAAAAAATATTTCGTTTTGAACAGTTGCTATGGCAACAGTCCCAATTACACAGTATTTCTGCAGTTCTATATTTTTCGCTTCACTACAACATTGTCCCTCAGAGCCAATTACTTTTCTATTTGCTAACTAAGTGCATGATTTGAACTTCGTACTTTGTGTAGAATAAAAACTGTATTCCCAAAGCTGGCGTGCTATTTCTGTTAGCTCTGTGTTGCGTGAGAATGTTGAATGGAGCTCCATGTCATCTGCTGTCAGACATCACAGACTTCCATCAGGCAGAGAGTGTGTGGCACTTCAGATAATGTTCCTCTGTAAAACTGCACATAGCTCTTAGTGGAATAGCAGTACTTTGGCTGGAGACCCCCTGAAATCATGCCATGCCCTACAGGTTGAGAGGTGGCCCATGCAACTGTAACACTAAAAGCTCCAAAAATGTTCACCATTTCATTATCAATCAATCAAACACACTTTATTTGTCCCTGAGAGCAATTTAAGTGCAATGAGCAGTAAAATCAGTAATAATAGAAAGCTCAAACAAAAGTCTCACTGCAGCTCAGGACGCAGGGTCATCAGATCTAGTGTCAGAGCAGTTTGAGGAGAGTAACAGCCTTCAGGACAAAGTGTCACTCCTCTGTGTCCTGCAGCATCACATCACATCACAGGAAAGCCTCTCCTAAGCCTCACTCTCACTCCGCTCTGTAGTTTCAGTTGGTGATGAGATGGAACGTTCCCTTGAAGTGTTTCCTCTGGAACGTCTTCAACTATATTTGGTGTAGAAAGCCTGTTTTTATTCTTGCAAAAAGTCTGTAGCAATTCAGATCTAGCTGGCTAGCATATCTACCTCCGAGTAGGGTCACTATGGATACAGGAAAATCAGACTGCTCAAATCTACAAACTGCTCAGTGTGCCAGCCAGTCAGCCACAAAAAGCAGCCAACCACAACCTTTTCTGTTATGTTATGGGACAGCACTAGTGTTCTAAGTCCCACAACCCTAAACTTAACCAAATTAACTAAACCTAACCCTAATCCTAACCCTAACCCCAACCTGATAGTGAAATAATATATGGAGAAATGTGTTAAAAACAAATGTGAAAAAAATGGCTAAGCTTGATCTCTGTAATGAAATGCTGAACATCTCTAGTAACCTGCACTGTGATCCCACATTCAAACCTGCACATTCTCATCCTGTGTACCTCTATTGTATGCATCACTTTCAATCTATGGTAGTAGTTATTTGCCTGAATTGCAGCTGATTGCAGTACGTATACATTTCTTTTTAATCAAGTTCTGTGTGTACGTGTGTATAATTGTGCATGCCCATTTCCAGTGTGCCTACAGGCCCTCTACCTGATTTTTCCCATGTATTTGAGTAAAATCTGTCTTGTCCAGTACATATATATTGTATAATCAGCTCTTAAGATCCAAATATAGCTGCTGTGTACTGTCTGGATCTAATTATAAAGGATTTTATTATCTGATAATAAGGAAGTGCACGTTTACATACTAGTTGTTGCTAGCTTTACTGTGATGGTAAAACTCCACTCCGGTAAGTGAGGAATCTCTTTGGACCACTTCCACCCATTTAAAATGAAGAAGGGGTATTGTGCAAAATCGAGTTGTTGGAGCTTTCAGTTCTGTTCCCTCATTAAAAACAAGCCTGAAGAGGTTTTAGATGTCATCCATGCATGTTTGAGTAATTTAGCGATCTCTCCTGGACCCTATTTGAACCCTCCTTATGGTTAGCTGCACAATCCTATCCAAAACTCAGCCCACAAGCCTAAGTCACCAACTCCTCCCGCACGGCAATTTTCCATAAACAAACAAAAGCATGACCCAAAACAATACACTACAACTTCACAAACCTGATGCTATGTGCAGTTGTTTCATTAGCAGAATGCACTCTGATTGTAATGTGGTAGCGTTCTGTAGGCGTGGGTGACTTAACGCAGAGAGCAAGGGGACGTGGGACTCAGAGTGTCAAAAATGAAACTGAAATTTATTAAACACGTTAATATGTTGTTTTGGGTGAATATAACATTTTCAAATCAATAAAAGGTAACATGGTGATCTAAATGTGTTACATTAAAGTAAGACAGTACAAATCAGGTACAGCGCCTTCAAGAGTTGTTCAAATATATTCACATAGCATGTAACAAATTCAGATATTCTGTATGTTAAAAGTAGGTAATTTTAAACTACAGTCTATTCCTGTCACAGCGTTACGCCCATAGACACGAGTACATTTCTCAGAGCTTGTGTGACTAAATGTAATCTCTCTTTAATTCCATTACATTAGGCAGCTTTTCCGCATGCAGATAATATACCATCATATGTATTGTGCTGTATTTTCATATATTCACTAGTGGAGGTTGGTGATTCACTGCTGCTGTGAAGGCTTGGCACCACAGTCCATGGGCTCTCCTCTGCCGCCCGTGGACCCGACCATAACAATCCGAGCACGGATTTATGACGCCAACGCAAATACTGTGTGACAGATCATAATTCAGATGAGATTATTTCCATAGATCATGCAATTTTTCACTCCTTTCAGCAGCGTACTGCAAAGCATGAATATATACAATACTTTAAATTCTGTTTCTTGATTTGATTTGCAGACTTATTTTTGTAGTTTTTAACTTATTCAAACTAAACACTGTAGCTTATTTAGATTGTAGCATATTCCTGGAAGAATACTCACTGCTTGTCTCTGCAGTGGTATTGTTTGCTTATAATGTCCTACAATATGGCATTATACATATCTATCTCCATGGAGACAATTAGGTGCCACAACCAGCTCAAGTTACAGGTCAGATCTGTGGAGAGGCAGCCTGTTCACAGTGAGAATGCATGATTTTCACAGTAATGAAAACACCTCTAATTGAGTTACTGAAAAATATTATAGATATGTTTAATGCCATAGTGCGGTACAGTCCAGGCAACACAATCACAGAAAGTAGTTGGGGGACTGAACAGTGCATCTCTTGGAGCTCAACGGTTCCACCCACTTTGAAGTTTGCTCTGGTTCTGGAAGTAAATTTTCCATTCATTTTTCCCACAGACTTTTCAAAAAATTTAAATATAAAGAGTTCAAAGGTAATATCCATAACACGGGTGTTTTAACTCACATAGCTGTTTAGGCTTGAGCATGCTTTTAGTATCTATTATATATACATATAGCCACATACATATATTTCAGTTAAATAAACACAACAAAAAATCTTTGAACAAGGTTTACCCTTACCTATATTAATAATTTAGTTACGTTCAATGGGCCGGATTAAGAAGGGCTGTGTGTGGGCCCCGGGCCATAGTTTGCCCATGTCTGCTGTTGACTATTCAATAATATTATTTTGCTTTGAATATTCAGTTGTTACAGCAACAGTCCCAAATTTTCAATGTGTGGCTTTATTGAAACCGGTAATAAATATTCCAAGCCAAACAATTTAGTAGTAAATAATATAAGTAAATAACGACCAATCAAGATTCATAATTTGAGACTAGTTTTTGCAGTGTAATAATAACACAGTATTTCTCCAGTTCTATATTTTTCGCTTCACTTCAACAATGTCCCTCAGAGCCAATTACTTTTCTATTTTCTAACTAAGTGCATGATTTGAACTTGGTATTTTGTGTAGAATAAAAACTGTATTCCCAAAGCTGGCGTGCTATTTCTGTTAGCTCTGTGTTGCGTGAGAATGTTGAATGGAGCTCCACGTCATCTGCTGTCAGACATCACAGACTTCCATCAGGCAGAGAGTGTGTGGCACTTCAGATAATGTTCCTCTGTAAAACTGCACATAGCTCTTAGTGGAATAGCAGTACTTTTACACAGCATCTGTTTATCAGATATGAAACGTTTAGATTTATGAGTTATTGTTATATTCTAATGGATGACTAGATCTGAAGGAGACAGCCCCAGTATTCATAACTGCTCAAACATGCGTGAGTGAAACAACTTTCCAGGTATTTTTATCATGAGGAAGTAGCATTGTAATGTTAAGGTACACAGTGATTGCACTGTGTACCTTAATATTACAATGGGAACTTTACAATGGACCTCCTGGTTTTTGGCTTTTTTATCATCTCCATCATCTCCAGATACTTGTGAGAGCACACATATCGGACAACTTGTGGTTATTCTGATGCAAATTAGATATGTGGTATGTGTTGCATGACTGGCTGGTGCTGTAGATTGGCAGCCTCACTTCTGTCAGTCTGCCCCAGGGCAGCTGTGGCTACAATAGTGGCTTTGAGAAGCTTTGACATGCCTGTAATGTGCAATACAAGTGTAAGCCATTATTATTATTATAAAGATACCATATTTCAAACACATCCAAGACCATTTATACTCTACCAGTCAAAGGTTTGGATATACTTTTTCACTTTTTCATATATGTTGTTTCTTTATTTTCATGACTATTTATATTGTAGAATCCCAACTCTGGATGAACACACATGGGATGTAGCAAACAAAAAAAACAACAACAAAAAAAACAAACACAACAACATGTGTTTAGATTTTTTTTTTTTTTTTTTTTTTTTTTTTTTTTGTGAAGTCAAAACCATTTCAGGCGACTTCATCTTGAAGTTCATTGAGAGAAGGCCAAGGGTTTGCAGTGCTGTCATCAAAGCAAAGGGTGAATAGAATGTATAAAAAATATTTAGTTGAGTTATTGAATTATGTTTTCTTTGTTATATAATTCAGAAAACAAAACTATACAGTGCATTTTAAACTGTTTGCAGTAGCACATTGTTGCATGCATTCCTAGCATTGAGTTTATAAGCGTGTTTCACAACTTTCAGAGTTCAACAACTAGCATGCTATCAGCCTTAGTTCCTGGTTTGCAAATGACAAAAACACTTTATTAGCCTACTAAATGCAGACAGCACTATTTTTATTTTATTACATGAACAAAATAAAGTAAAGTACAGCCCCTTTAATTAAAAAAATGTACTCCATTTTAAAGCTACCATCTCTAAAAATTAAGTAGCCGACCTACCCCTGTTGTATTGTCAGGGCGGGTTGGTAGCTTTAATACCTCAACTCAACAGGCTGAAGAGTTTCTTATTGTATTTGCTGAACTGGTGACTTTCAATTCATTTTTTAGCATTTACCTCATATGGGAAAGCCGCCCTGGCTTCGTCATACATTCCACTTCATGTCCTAACACCAGCAGGACACTCTTACTCTGGATGACTGTGGCTAGGCATCTGACATGTGAGATTTAATTTTTTTAAAAACTTCCTCCAGATTAGATTAGTCTGTGCTCTGAAAACCTCCTCTCTGCCCGATCGTCGCTGCCTCTTGGATCTTACGATACTCAACGGTCATCTTGGGGCATTTCTCAAGGGCAGCTTTTGGGGGCGCTCTTGAGCAGATGCCAGAGTGATGGATGGCTTTGGACCAGGGTTCAGAGACAAACTCCTGCTCCCGCCTAACTGGCCAGTCACACCAAGCTCCAGCTATTAGCAGCGCAATCATTTAGTCAAAACTCATAAATGGAACTCTCATTACGCACGATTTAGGCCAATTTCATTCAAAAGGACAGTTTTGCTGCCTCTCACCAGGATCAGGAGATGGCTTCATTGGTACACTTTTCTCATAGCTCTAATGTGTTGGTTTGTGTGTTTTAATTGATGCCATCTGTTAGGTCTCCCTCTGTGCGGTTACCAGGACTACTGTCTGAGTATTATGTGGTCTAATGTGCAGTGTTATTTTGTGAATACAACATGTGGACGAGAACATCAAGCATGCAGGTTACTGTGACACATTTTTAATCGACTGTGTAATGCACTGCTCCTTGTTGTTTAATCTTCACTTAATAAACCAGCAGATGTTTGGCGCTCAGTGCTCTTTTACATTGTATTGACACTCCCACAGCCTACATGTATGTCCATCTCTTAAAGGTTTACTGTGTAACTTTTTTGGTGGAGGATAGCCTGCTTGCCGACAGTAAGGCATTAAAAATGGTCCAAAATACCTTGAAAAACATGCATTCTCACTGTAAGCAGTGTGACTGGGGGTGCCATCTACTTCTCAGATAAGTTTCGTGCTGGACTGTGGAATATTCTAAGAAATGCAATAACATCTCCATGGAGACAAGCATTTTACATTTACTACTCACTTGTTGCACGGATCTTAGTACCCAAATGGTCTGCCACCTTTACAAAGGAGGAGCTCTGTAATAAATTAGATGAGAATGCACAGCTGAGCAGCCGACAAGAAGAAGTAAATTCTTACTTGAAATGGAGAGTGAAATGTTCAGGAAAACAAAGTTGGCACACATTAGCTGCATCTGTTTCACATATGTTAATGCAATTCCAAGCACCCACATTATTCACCATGATGAGTTTATAAGCTAATTTCACAACTCTGAGAGAGCAATTTTTCCATCATGGTAAGCTAAACACAAGTGGCATACTAACAACCCACTTCCTGAATCTTGCACAATAAAACAGATTATAATTAGATGCAGAACCCTCCTTGAACCACTACCTTAACATGGTGGAGGGGTTTGAGCACCCGAATGATCCTAGGAACTATGTAGTCGGGGCTTCATGCCCCTGGTAGGGTCACCCATGGCAAACAGGTTCTGGGAGACGAGTCAGACCAAGAGTGGTTCAAAAGCATTCATGATGACCAAACAAAGAAGGCCAGCTTCATCACCCAAACCGGTATTAGCAGGGTCCCACACTGGAGCCAGGCATGGGGTGGGTACTTGACAGCGAGTGCCAGGTGGCCGGACCTTTCCCCATGGGGTCCTGCCGGGCACAGCCTAAAGGAGTAACATGAGGCTGTCCTCCTGTGGACCCACCACCTGTGGGAGGATCCATGGGAGGTCGATGCAAAGAGATCTGGGTGGTAGTCAAAGGCAGGGGCCTCGAACACCGAATCTCAGGACATGGAGACTGGCTCTGGGGACATGGAATGTCACCTCGCTGGGAGAAAAGGAGCCTGAGCTTGTGCGGGAGGTTCAGCGTTACTGACTAGATATAGGCGGCCTCACCTCCACACACAGCTTGGGCTCTGGAACCCAACTAAATTCTTTGTTTCTCTGGCATTGCCCCTGGGGAGAGACGGCGAGCCTCGTGTTGGAGTTCACCCCGGTGAACGAGAGGGTCACGTCCCTGCGCCTTCGGTTTGCAGCCAAGTGTGAAGTGGCTAGGATGAGAATCAGCTCCTCCAAATGTGAGGCCATGGTTCTTGACTGGAAAAGGGTGGCTCGCCCTCTCTGGGTGGGTGGAGAGTCTTTTAAGTGAAGGAGTTCAAGTATCTCGGGGTCTTGTTCACGAGTGAGCGAATGATGGAATGTAAGATTGAAAGGCAGATCGATGCAGCGTCCACAGTGATGCAGACGCTGTATCGGACCATTGTAGTAAAGGAGCTGAGTCAAAAGTCAAAGCTCTTGATTTACCGGTAAATCTATGTTCTTACCCTCACCTATGGTCATGAGCTTTGGGTAATGACCGAAAGAACAAGAGCCAGCTGAGGTGGCTCAGGCATCTGTTCCAGATGCTCCCTGGACGCCTCCCTAGGGGGGTGTTCAGGGCATGGACGAGACCCCAGGGAAGACTCGGGACACGCTGGAGGGACTATGTCTCTCGGCTGGCCTGGGAACAACTTTGGGTCCCACCAGAGAAGCTGGAGGACATGTCTGAGATCAGGGAAGTCTGGGAGTCCCTGCTTAGACTGCTGCCCCCGCGACCCGGCCAAAGAAAATGGATGGATGAAACTAGAGGTAGACAGACTGCGATGAATTTATTTTTACCTCAAGAGCTGCTTATACAATATATCACTGTCTCTGTTGTTAATGGGTGACAGCAGCACCTATGGGAGACAGATGAAAAGATCAACCAGCATCATTCCCACTAGACTGTTCTTTAATTTTCAAACTGAGCTGATAATGGCTTATAGCACCTATAAAAGATAATAGAGTCTGAATGTATTTTTACAGTACATACAGGGCTGTTAGACATAGCAGGGTGCAGAATGAAATGAACATTACATGGATAAAATATAACAGTATAAGACTCATTCAGAAAAGTGCCTGGAGTTATTGTGGAGGAGAAGGGTAAAATATACTTGAATCTGGTTTTATGCTTTTTGTTTTGTTTTACAATGTATTTACACATATGCACAACATCAAAAATAGGACTAAATTGTGAATAAAACCAGAACAAACACTAGACCAGGACTAAATCCAAGCCATCACTACTAGTATGTTCTGTCTGAGGCTTTGTTAGACTTTACTATGAGCTTTATTTTAACACAATCTGACCATAAAGAACTGACTTAGATGGAACTACAACAGGTGAAATGATTTTACTGTTAAACAAGTCCCTCTCAAAAAACTTTACAGTCACAAGCTAGTTTATCTTTAGAGAGTTAGACACTATCATCTTTTATGTTAAAAATCAAACAGCTAAACAGGATTATGAGTGCACATATTGATCACAGGCTCCTGAAAATGTGTTTTCAGATGGTCTAAAACATTTTTGGTTGTGTTTGGTAATATGTGCATTGTGTCACCTTGGTAACATGATAACTGAACAATCCATGATACACATAGCCCTACATGTAGAACACCCCCACTGTGATGTCACTGCAAAGTATGAATAGGTCAGATTCTGACCAACCCTACCTCAAGATCTTTAGATGTTGTCTAGCAAATCCAGAATAATATCTCTTTATATTTTGGATACAGAGACTTATCGGTCTATTTTAGTTTGTTGGTTGAGAAGTGGCTGGGCAAATATGATGTAAATTGAACATTGATATCATCTGCCATGAATATTTCTGTGCTGCTTCTTCTCTCAAGTAATCAATGCATGAAACAAACACAAACTTTAAAGGTCCCATATTACACTATTTTCTGATCTATGGTATAATGTTATTTCCTCATCAAAAACAAACCTGGAGTTGTGCTTTGTTTCATTCACACAATTCTTGCATATTTAGGCTGAGTTCTTCTCTCAAATAGAAAACACTCTGTTCCACCTTGTGATGTCATGTAGTGATACAGAAAGTTTTTAAACTCCATACACCTTCACTAGAATCATTTGAAAATTCAGCATGGCTAAAAGCTCACCAAAGTCAAATTTGCAAAAGCCCTTAAAATCTTCTCATAATGTAAAGGTTTTAGCAGATTATGAATGGGGAGGATTAATCAAAAGACTTAAGAGTATATAAAAAATAAATAATATTACCCATGTACAAGTAAAATTATATGCAAAAACTACTCTCAAATGTATTCAAGATGTAAATATAGCTGTGATTACTGCCCTCTGTACTCAATTCTAGGCCAATCAGACAAGTTGTTTTATTGATTATAAAAAGTCTAAGTACACTGTAATGTCTCCCCAGGCTACCCCTATAGGAGCAGTGGAGCAGTGCCTCTCTTTAGGAACAGCTGATGTGACTGCTCACTGAGGAGATCGGAGATGTCAGTTTCAATCTGTACAGCACATGCTTCTGAGAGGACCAATCAGAGCAGAGCGCGAGGAGAGGAGAACCAATGAGCTGAGAGCACGAGGAAAGGAGGGAAACGTGCACCAATACTGCCCCCTCATGGACCAAACAGAAGTGTTCTGAAATTTACCAGGGGATTTAGAGCTGGGTAGATATTAGTTGTGTTTTTTTGTTTAGTTTTTTTTTTTTTTTTTAGTTTTTTTTTTTTTTTTTCAATCGCTTTGACACACTTCTCTATTAAAAACTGACATTTGCAAAACAGCCCACACAGAATCACTAACAGGATTTTGTTTTTTGTAAACAAATTTGATGCAGTTTTAGATTCAAAACTGATGAATTGTCCTCCAAACTTAGTTCAGCTCAGAAGTTATTATTATTATTATTATTATTATTATTATTATTATTATTATTATTATTATTATTATTATTATTATTATTATTATTATTTATTCTTTCTTTTTTTTTGGCACATTTTTTGAAACCTTGTTTAGTTTAATCATTTGGTTTAAACATGTATCTGAACAGGCCACAGGTGGTCACATCATTTAGAGCATTTGTTATCAGTTCACACAGTTCTCAGGCTCATTCACAAAAGCACGATTATTGAACTATATAGAGATGAATACTATTGTATTCACCTTATTTGTTTTAATACTACAGGCCTGTTCTCACATGGTAAAGGGCATTAACCTAAACTTCAATATAGAAACTCAGAAATAATAGCAAAAAAAAAAAAAAAAAAAAAAAAAAAAAAAAAAAAAAATTCATAGTGTACAATTTAAATGTCATGTTTGGTTTTCCAGAGTGCATACATAATGTAGACCAAAGTGTTGATTTGTTTTATTGCTAGTCTCTCTCTACTACAGGCCTGTTTTCACATGGCAAATGACGATGGTTTTAATATTGCTACTTTCAATATAGAAACTCAAACATAACATGAAAAAAACTATAATTTGACAACATCTATGTAATCCCTCAGTCGTCCAGGTCTGATCCATAGAAAAAGACAATATTTAAATCTGTCAACTGGACAAATTGTTGTGGGAGTGAATGTAAAGGCCTCCTTACAGGCTGAATAGAGTCATTTATACTGAAACTGAAGACAATAGCTGTTTACATATTCAGTGTAGTTAGCCCCTCCCCTCACATAGATATAAGACAGTGTTCATCAGTAATCTGACCAGAACTGAAGAAGTGACTTGGATGAGCAGCAAAACGTCTTCACTCCAACAACAATGTGTCCCGAAAGCCCCAGATTCATATGTATAAAGTGTGAACCCCAATGTCAGACTGCACTAAAGCAGACTGTGGTCCCTGAGAGCAGCACTATGACTTCTGAGCTGCAGTGTCAAATGAATGAAAGAGCATAGAAAAACATAAGAGGTTTTTATGGTAAGACTGGCTTTTGGGGGACAATTGATCGGTTTTGAATGTAAAAATGCATTTTCCTGAGCTGAAATTTTGTCCAAAAACTGTAATCCAGGTGGCATTCACACTTATGCTAGATTGGTCCTGGTTTGAGACCTGTTTAGTCTAGACTTAGTCCTGTACCAGATCTTGTTTAGTCCTGGTCTAGACCCTGTGGTGTGGTGCATCATACTCTTAGCACTTGAAAAGTCAACCAATCACTGAGATGATCCTGGGTGATGCAGGTTTCACATTGATAACAGACTCCAGAGCCACTTCAGTTCCAAATGACCTCATTTATTAGAAATAGTTTTGATGTACACACACAGTGTGACACCATCTCAAGCTAAAATATACCAAATAATTATGGCACGACATAGATATCACTCATGCATCAATATTGCATTCAGTGTGCACAAAGTATGACACGTCTTAATAAATAAAAAATAAATGTAATATAATATTAAAAGAATGCTCATTCACAATGTCAAAGTGATGAGTCAATGAGACCTTTAAAAAGGAGATATGAGCCCTTGACAAATACCGTCAAATCAAATATATACAAGTCTATAAATCAATACAAAATGATGGCTTCACAGGTCTGTGCATGCAGAGAGTGAAAATGTAAGTGTCCATCAGGGTCGTCTGGAACCTTCCGGTCTGACGTGTCCAATGTTTCCATCTCAGCATTGGTTAGAAAGAAATAAGTACAAGTTTTTATCCGATATTTCTCATCTTCCTGGACAGTTCTCGTTCCAGACTGCTGCTCAGAAACTGCAGTACCGGAGATACACTGATCCAAATCTCAGTCATATCCTCTTCACTGCTCTGGAATACAACCAGGTCACGATATGAAATTCTCTCATCTTCTTTTGCTTAATCTTCCTCCTTCTCTTCACCGGGTACTCCTCCTCAGGCTCTCCACGGTGCGCAGGTAACAGCGGTGAGCCTGGTCCTGCTCCAGGTCCGTCCCGTCACCCTCCTCCTCTTCCTCCTGGATGATGCCGCACTGCAAACACCTTAGCCTGGGTTCCCTCTGTCCCGCCCGGCACACACAACCCGCATCTAGGGTTTGGGGGAACTCCTCCATCACCAGCGGGAGCAGATGGGCAGGTAGTGTATCCATGCTGGTTGCCATGGGAACGTCGAATATCGCTCTGGTGGATAAGTTTTGATGCCAAGACTGGTTGCAAAGCTGTGTGCTGTTTGTGGTTAGAACGAGTCTTATATACTCATCGGCTGCCCACTCCTTTCTAGCTTTGGGCTTCCCTCTCCCACAACCAGGCCGTGACACAGTTCCGGTAGCGTCCATAGCTGACCACCGGAATAGCGGAGACGGAGCTGTCACCATGGAGACGGGCTGCATATATTTGGGGAGAGATAGAACGAAAGAGAGAGAAAGAGAGTGTGTGTGTGTGTGTGTGAAAAAGCAGAAGTATTCCCCGATGTGACAATGACGAAATATAAGCGGATGGTCATCAGAGGATTCTGGACAGAGAAAAAGATGAAAAGGGACAAAAAGTATAAAACAGATAATTTAAAGGTTTGTTTTAAGAGGAAGCTTTTTGTTTACATGCACGGCAAACATGCGATCATTGTCTGGTTTCTGATTTCAGATTATAGAAATGTCATGTGAACACTTATATCTGATGTGAGTTTGATTTATTTTTGATTGTTTACACCCCTGCAGGTTTTGACAAGGATAATTATGAAAAAAGGAACAAAATAATAAGGCAAAGATAAAAATGAAAGAAAGAAGAAAGATTTTAAAGATTGAAAGACTTATTTTAAAATTAATTCATGAACTTTGCCTTTCAAATACAGCAGTTACTCGAAAAATCCATAGATAAACTGCCACATTGTCAGATTTCTTTCAAATATCAGATCTGGTTATGGGTTATCAGATTTTATTCTAGTAATCTGATTTTAATTTACCATGCAGCCGAGTCATTGTCACAGCCTGCAGTTATCATGTACTGAACTGGATGAAGGTTTGTATCATTCACAATTGTGCAATGGGTAAACTGATGTCACATTCTGGGTGGGGGTTAAGAGTTATTATAGTAAAATACATGTCATGTAATGGGCAATAAGAATTATTATTTTCCCAAGTTATTTTCATTAAAATATATCTAAATGGGAAATCCACAAATGTTGAAACTGATCATTTCTAGAAACCTTTAAACTTCCCACACTGCAACAAAAATCATATTAACAAAATGTAGGGCTTAATTGAGAATACAAAATGTATTATAGTTATCTTATTGTATTAATTAAAAAAAATAACTATAATGTATTTAATAGATATATACATATATTTTTAAAGGTGCACTATGCAACTTTTTGGGTCTGAGGTCGACCACAAAGCTGTCATGGTATTAAACATACTCATCTCCATGGAGACAAGCAGGTGATGCTACCACCAGGCTCACAGTGAGAATACGTCCATTTTGAAGGCATTCTTGAGCAACACACACGCTGTTAAACATTGCACAATATCCCAAGTCATAAAATTTCCAAGGAGACAAGCAGGTTACAAGGTCCCCACTACCACCCAAGTTACACAATAAACCTTTAAAATCAAAGCATTAGGATTTAAGTATTAAAGTGTATCCTCCCCACAATACACAGCAACTGTCACCTACCCAGAGATGAATACTATTGTAGCGTGACTTTGGATATTGTGACAGGCCTTGATCAGCATTATCAGCGCACTGACTCATTGTTCTCACACCTCCCCGCACAATTTCTTCATTATGTAAAAAAGATTCTTTCAAAGTGACATTTTTGAAGACATTTTTATTGCAAAAGAGATTCATTCTAGACAAACTGCCTCTAACATGGCGTCTGTGAACTGTCCAAGTTTATGGAATGTCAAAAACAAAGCCAAGCATTCATTGTAAAAAATATGAAAATATGGTTTGGTAGTTTGATTATGAAGCGTCCACATGTGAGTTAACATGAGAATCTGTGTTATTGTAAATCTGACAATATTAGTGTTTTGGTCAAACTTTGGTTAAACAGGTGATAACAAAATGACACTCCCTTTTGGTCAGGTTTACACCTGATAATGTTTGATTACATTTGATTTGATGTGCCTACAGTTTTTTCACAGTTTCAATGTATTTCTGACTGGTTTCCTTGTTTCCCCTCATCCATTGAGATATGATTTAGGTTGAAACAAACCAAAAATACTGCAGAAGAATGAGAGCATTTCAAAAAAATGTTGAAAACAAAACGGAAAAAATATGCGAAATTGAAATCCAAGACATTTTAACCACTGCAGATCATCTTTTTGTAGTTTATCTTCATCATCAGTGTTTAACATCTCTCCAATATTAACATTAAGTAAAAAACTGGATCTTACATTGAAATACTCCTACCAGCTTTACTCACTGAAAGCAGTTAAGCCGTTTTACTCAAAGTTCATTTTTTGCATGGTGTTAAATGTAGCTTGTGTGAACTAATGCTTCAGATAATACAGTTGTTTGGTTGTTGGTTTGTCTCCCCCTGGCACAGTGATCCAGCTCAAGTCTATCCTGTGGTCTGGTCCATGGTCTGGTCCATGGTCTGGTCCATGGTCTAGCCTGTCTTCTGCTTGCTGAGGTAGCGAGCCCTTTGGGACAGGCCCATCCCCATGACATAACTGCGAAAAAGGCTGGAGGGGAGCAAGTCGGTCACCCAGGCCTGGATCAGACAAGAGGGATGACACAGTAAGACATAGGAGGATATATGATCTTTAGTTTTCATACAAACACAAAGCTTATTTTGTAATCAACAATACAGTGATCTCGCCAGTATTCCCACCCATGATGAAAAGGAAAAAATAATATACATCTAGTTTGAAAATGCACTTACATTTCCACCTTAATGATAATTTAGAGGATTTTTTTCAGTTCAGACTGCTGGCTTTACCACATTTGTCTAAATAATAATAACAATAATAATAATAATAATAAAAACAAAGGTCCGCTGGGACAGCTTTAAGGTCCTATATTAGGTCAGTTTCTGATTTATGCTGTAATATTATTTCCTCATCAAAAACATACCTGGTGTCTTGTTAGGTTTCATTCAGACAAGCTTAACACACAAATCATACATATTCGAGCTGTGGTCTTTTCTCAAACTGAAAACATTGTTGCACCTTGTTATGTCATGTGGTAATACATTAAGTGCTCCACAGTGTTTTTAAACTTCATACACCTTCACTATAATCATTTTGATTATTTAAGATTTGGGATTGCCAATCTCTACTGAACAAAAGGTAAAAAAGGAGCTGTTAACTTGAAAACTACCAATACATGACATCACAAGATGGAGCAGAGCATTTTGGAGATGTAGACAGACTAATAATGTAGGGTTATTTAAACATGTGTGAATGAAAAACATAACTCCAGGTATGTTTTTGATGAGGTTGTAACAGTATAACGTGCCTTAAAGATCACAAGAGTAAATTTTGTATAATATAGGACCTTTAAGTGGTCTCACATGATTACTTTGGTATCATGGTAATTTGGTATTTTCAACTTGGCCTAATGTTAAGTAAGACATGTGAGTTAGTTTAATGTTTGTTTGTTTTTAATTAAGGGGGAAAAATCATTAGTCAAAGTTAAGCTGTTGTTAAAAGAGTAAGTCTGTACTTAAGTAAAACTTGTCCTGTCCCAGTACAGATATATTGTAAAAGCAGCTCTTAGGGTCAAAATGAGACTGCCGTGTGCTGTGTGCATCTAATTACAAAGCATTTTTAATTGTCTACAAACTGGAAAGTAAGGCTGGTGCACTGGTAGCATGCTAGTTGTTGCTAGCATTACTGCTCTGGCCTTTGAAAGTTGTGAAAACCTCTCATAAACTCATGAATGTGTTAGGAAAGTGTGAAATAACTTTGGGTTGCTGCAAATAATTTCAAATAAACTAGTTTTGCTTTTCACATTTTTTGAGACCAGGAACAGCACCTTTAACAGAAAAAAAAATTAACAGACAAAATTATTGGCAAAAAAACTGTTAGCTACAACGTCATTATTTGGGCAATAGTGCAGTTTGTATTTTCATCGACGCAGCCATAGTCAAAACCAAGTGTTAGTGGCAGTTTGAGGAATAGTGAATTTCTTGTCAAACTAGATTTACACCGAGCATCACCAGCCACCATGTTACCACCACGTTAGCTCCCGTTGTAAGATGAACCATTTTTAACCCAGTGACACTGTAACAAACCGTGGCGGTGTGGAGGTAGCCTGCGTGTGCCTAGCGTTACCATGATGGCGTGGGGCAGGTATCCGTTGGTGCGCTCCTGCAGTCCCACCGTGTTGATTGCAGCCCTCACATAGCGCTCGGGGGTGGGCTTGTCCAGGGTTGGCCGTCGGATCTTACTCATCTTAGTGGCCACATAGAACGGCAAGATGCTCTGAAACAAAAACACGACAGAGGAGTTGAGTACAGGTGGGGAAAATTACAAAATTGAATTGAATTGTGATGACTGTCTGGATGCTAAAATAAAAAATAAAAATTAAAGAAGGACTGAAGGGGGAGGAGGAGTGCAGTCTGTACATACAAGGAACAGTGTGATTGGTCTAACAGGTATCCTCACTTCAAACCCCGCCCCTGCACTCCTTGTCTTTGTAATCAGAAACAACTAGCTCTAATGAGGGCAGCCCTGCATGATGTCACATAGTACATTAAATTGCGATGGCCACTAAAGGCAGCACACACAAATTTACCTAGTTACCTGGTATAGTAGATAATGCTATTAAACACCATGAACAGTTCAATAGCAAAAAATGTGTTTAGTTCCACTTTAAGATTTCAATACAACAACAATTATTTAAAATATGTTTTGGGTTTTTTTTTAGACAATTGACTGACATTTTTAACATAACCTAATAATTCTTTCTTTAGAAGGTCCTATATTACAGAAAATGAGCTTTAAGACATGTTAAAATGTTGTTACCTCATGAAAAGCATAATCAGAGTTGTGTTTTGTTTCACACACATTTGAATAATCTCTTATTAGTTTATCTACATCTCCAAAGCTCAAAATGTTCTGTTCCACCTTGATGTCATGAAGTGGTAGCTTTCAAGTTACCTTTAGTTCAGCAGAGATTGGCAAATCCAGAGCTTTTAATATAACTTTAAAATATATTTTAATATACAATGTGGCCGTGCTAGTTTTGATAAAGCTCAAAATCACTTCCCAACTGTTCAGGAAAGGTCCAATTTTGTCTTGCTTGTTTTGTTTTAATTGAAATTTAATCATATGAGAATATAGTTTTGACACTAGTTTTAGTATCAACAACTCTAACTTTGACCATATACAGTAATATACCTAGTACAGTAAAGGGTGCACCCCCAGAAAAGCTTTAGTTACTCATTTTTACTCATCTTTTGCCCACCTGAAATCGTCCTGTTATATTAAAAATGCATAAATAAATAAAGTCAGCAGTAGTTACCTGAATGATGACTCCTTTGCTCTTGTATTCTGTCTGTAGTGCTTGTGAGAAAAAGTCCACAAATGCCTGGAAAATTATAACAGAAATGAAGACTACATAAACTTTACATAAAACCCTAAACCATTTTTGACAAAGGAGAAGTGATGGTAAACTGAGAAATAAACATTTGATTTTGCCTCTGGATATGTTACGCATGCAGTAATAGTTACACATTTTGATAAAGTTCTTTTTTAGACAAAGTATTAATCAACTGCAACCATTTACACAAATAATATGAATTTGAACTAGGGCTGAACATTTGGGTAAAATTGCATTTGCTTGTCAAAAAAATCACAATTAGATTTGCGGTTTCTTTTAATAATAGGGGACTGTCCTGTTCACAATTTAAAAGCGTCCAGGAGAATTGAAAGAACACTGGTGTGCATTGGCCTTTAGTCTGTCAGTTCATACTACAGAGTGCCGTTTGGTGCATGTCAAACACACGTGTCAATGCACATGGAATGCCACAAGTCACGGCTCTTAAAAAGGGTTTAACTCTTGTGTTTTAAATAGGAGGTTTATCTGCAAATTACTTATAAAATCAGACACAGCGTGAGGTTGTGAGAGAAGAGGCGCTGGTTGGAGCAGGTTATAGTGAGTGTAGCAAGAGACGAGAGTTTCCTCGCACAAAGAGAGAAGCAGAGAGGAGGCGTTGTTCTGCTGAGTTTAACATCAGTGCTTCCCCTGCCTCTGCTGCAGCTCTCGTGCCTCTACTCAAAGTTTACAGTAGCGTTTCTGCCGGTTACAGAGCAGAGACGGTGTGTGCGCACAAAATAATGGAGGTGGCTCATTTGCTGCACATCAAAGAGCTGCTTTGGCCTTAATACATGAATCACATTTCAGAACATGTTTGTACAGTTCTTAAGTACAGAATTTGCTTTTTTTTATCCAAAATAACAGGAGATGGTACTTCAATAATTGCAATTTTGTGATTTTTCAATTGTGTCCTTTCAAATTTTAAATTTAATTCAATTGAGATTAATCTTGCAGCCCTTTGAACTCATGGCCGTCCCTGGGCAAAACATATTGTAGCCTTTTCACCTCACAAATTGATTTAATTAAAATGAGTGAAATAAGTGTATTGCATTTAAATAATGTTTTAATAACTTTGTATGACAGAACTGATTTTTTTCATCAAATAGCTTATATGAGTTAATATATAATATGTTGAGTTAATATATATTTACTCAAACATTTCCCTGTATTTACCTTGGAGGCGGAGTAGATGGTGAGCAGAGGAAGAGGGTTCATGCCACTAGCTGATGACAGGTTCAAGATGGCTCCCTTCTTCCTGGAATTACATCGTGTCAAGTCAGTCATCTTTATCCAGAGGTGTGTAGAACTCAGTTACATTTACTTGTAATTTTCAGAGTACTTTTCTAGCAGCATATTTTTACTCCTACTTAATATTTTTACTGAAGTAACAGTACTCTTACTTGAGTAAATGTTTTGGTTACTCTTTCCACTGGCTGCAGTTACAAGCTCAACAAAATCTGATTAAGTCATTTTAAAGGTCTAAAAAGATATTACAGAATATGCAAACTGCAAAATTTCATGTGAGTCATCAGAAGGACCATGTTCAGAAAGAAATCACATGATTTTGTAGTTTACAAGTCATTTTAATAATCTTTTAGCTCCAAAAATCTGATAATAATCAGATTTTGAGTATGCATGTATCTGCAGCCACAGTGAGTAAGTCTACAAGTGAGAAAAACTTTATGTTGACAATATGAAATTATTTGAACATCTGTGTTTCTTGCACAGATATGATTTGTCATTTTTGTGCCTATCCTTTGAAAACACCAGATGTGCATTATTTAGTATTTATGACATTAACTTCAAATTATAAATCAGATGTCACGTCCTGACAATTACTTTTTACGTTACTCTTACTTTCCCCAAATACTTTTTTACTCCTGAGTTATTTTGAAGTAATGTCTACCAACCTCATATCTAAAATCAGATACAGCCCCACAGTGTAAAACTGTAATACTTTGAGTTTTTTGCTATCATGATTTAGCTCAAGCTTAGACCTGGTTTATTCAAAGCGGGTTAAAAAGTTACAAATGTGTGTACAAACTCACCTATCCACCATTTGAGGCAGCACAATGCGAGTCATCTACAAAGAATAAAAAGACATGAGATGGATTGTAGAATAAATGGATGAAGGCGATATATGTGTGTGGGCTAAAGCTGCAGAGGAGGGAAACTAAGACAATGAGAAGATGAGAGGAGGGAGAGAAGGGAGAGGAGGGAGAGGAAAGGAGGAGGTGTGAGAAGAGTATGAGCAGTGCCCACTCAAAACGGCCAACAACGGATTTCCACCAAACCACGTCAGCGTATACTTTTACTGACCATATGGGGATCATTATGTCATAACTGAATTTTACGAATCAGACTAAAAGAGAAGCTAGACAAAGAATACTTTAAATGTACATTTTATATATTTACAATGCACCTGCATCATAGTTAGGCTGATCAACTGTAGCTCTAATTTTATTGTTAATGTGAGTTGTGACAATAGCATTAATTTCTTGAATCTTATTAAATTTTTTTTGCTTGTTTCCATGGAGATGTTACTGCTTTGCCTGGAAAGTTTCACAGTGTAGTATTAAAAATGTATCCATATCCATAGCGACAAGCCAGTGACGCCACCAGGCCAAGATATAGATAAGATCATAGACTGTATAAAGAAGTGAACTAAGAGTGAGACGCCACCCACAGCGTTCATTTCCAGCCAAATTAAGCTAATTGAGGCTAGCAGTTATAGCTGCTAATATGGAGCTGAAGTCCATATTTGGAATTCCGACCGCAAGCATTATATCAGCCAAAGAGCCAATCTGTAGAGAGGCTATTGAAGGTAATGCACCTTCTCTTGCTTAGGAATGTGTCAGTCTAACCTGTTGCCAACTCTACTGGGAGCAACCTCAGCATGGGAGGGCAGCTCATTAATGTTCATATCTCGATTTATGGACAAAAATACCAAATTACCAAAATGTCTAGCCTGACAACAACAATTAAGCAGAGAGAGGTGACGTTTGTTTTTTTTAAAATAGGAAATGAATTGGAGCCAGAGTCAATGGAGCATCAAGTGCGCCCATGCTCACTTCTTATTTGGAACGCACCAGCTAGCAGCTAGCTCTGAACATCTATATTTACAGTCTATGGGTCAGATTTGTGGAGAGGTGGACCCGCTTACAGCGAAAATAAATAACCTGTAGAGTCGATGCAAAATAGATACATTTAATTCTATAATATGAAAAAATCAGGGTAAAGCAATAAGATCTTTACTGCGACGAGCAAGTGGTGTACAGTGTAGTGAATATCATTTAGCACAAATTTTTAAACAACAATAAGAAAGACATTTTGATTTTGGTAATACACGGGGTAAACCTAAACCAGTGTGTAATTGTGATATACATGTACCCTGAGAAATGACCTTTTAGACTTACTTGGCAAACAGAAGTGATGTTGATGTTGACCATGGTGTCAATAAACTGAAACGACAAGAATAAGATGTGAGTAAAACATGTTATTCTCTTTTCGTCTTCAAAATGTGCACTTAGAAATTCAGACTGTTTAAAGAAGATGTACTGTGCTCGAGTCTGCTATATAGTATAGTATAGTATATAGTATTATAATCTATGACACTTGTGAATCAGTATGTTATAATTTGGATATTTTAAGAGCAATATTAATCTAAAAAGACTTAATAAAAGAAACGAGTTCACTGACTTCCACGTTAGAAAACTGCGGTGCCTAATGGGAGCTGACGTTGCTGTAAACCCCATCACAAAAGAGTTATCGACACCTCCTAGGGATAACTGAGCATCAAGCTACCAAGATGACTATGCCGAATCATACATGCATTATTTTATTTCCTTAATCATTCATAGAAGCACAGAGCAGTACTCGTATAATGGTGGCAGTGAAAATGGGCATTGATTGGCAAAATGACATCTTGAAAATAAGCAATTAACAATTCCTCAAGCACGAATACAACTTTAAGGGAGTAAATGATGAGGCGAAGCAACAATAACATGTTTAAAAGCTCTGAAAAGTCAATTTTGCATATTATGACTTGATGTACAAAAGAGTACAAAAAATATGAGATCTCCCAGAAAATATATAAGCCCTAACAAATATAGACTTGACAATATTAAAGTCATACTAAAATTCATAGTCACCACCATATACATTTATTATTTATCCTCTTTTCAGCTCATAAAACAAACAAAACAAAAAAAAAACATGTATTTGCTTATATAAGGGCTAAACGATTTGGGGGAAAAAAGCTAATTGTGATTAAATTATGTTTTAATAATATGTTCTGAAATGTTATTCTTGTATTAGTTCAGAATTCTAAGATTTGGTTGTTTGTGGAAGATGATTGTACTTCAAAACTTGTGATTTGCTGATTGTGTCCATTCAAACTGTGATTCGATTGCATTTATTCTTGCAACCCTAGTTTATATTCAGCAAGGCAAGATGTTATCATGCAGTGCAATATAATGTTATTACATCAGTAGTCATAAATTAGAAACTGTCCAACTTACACTGTTCAGATTGGGAATGCTGAGGAAGAATTCTGGATAGGAGTAGGAAATCCCAACATTATTCACTGTAGAGAGAGAAGAAGAAGAAAAAAAAAAAAAAACATTAATCTTACAATGAACCATCATTGTGAGGAGGTGCAATTCCTGTGTGTGACCTCCAGGGAGCAGCACAGTTCCAATCAAAAACACTACAAACAGATAATTGCTGGTTTTGAGATGACGTCACAACATCCTATAGGCCAAGATTATTTAATACAAATGGAGCGTATATCACATAGCAAGGTCTTGGGTCTAGTAACTGACAAAAGTGATCATGTTAAAATTAGCTCTTGCTCCCATGTATGACATCATCTCACTGTAGAATCTGAAAGCCACTAATAGTCCTCAGGTCTTACCCAGGACCCCGATCTCCAGGCCCCGGAGTCCCTCCTCAATGTTGGAGTAGATGTCTACAGAGCTGAAGTCTGCTGCGATGGTTTTGGTTTGGACGCCATATTTGCTTTCTGAAAGTAAACACACACACACAAGTCTTAGCTCAAGATGTTATAGCCAATGGAAGCAAAATATTAACACAAATATAGAGAAAATATATTTAGTTAAGATTATATTGAAATTGTTGTTTTGAAGACATACAAAATAAGAATATCTATATTGCCTATAATAAATCTCACAAAAAAGCTGCTTAAGAGTTGATTTAAAAAAAATAAAAATACAGTAACTTAAGAGTGTACTCTTTGATCCCTTGTTTACTTTTGTGCGTTACTTGAAGCTTGGGTGGAATTAACCATTAAATGTGTTTTAATAGCACTGTCAACTCTTCGTAGTCATTTTTTGGCAACTTTGGCAGAGATAAATGGCAGCTTTCTGGTTAAAAACATCTAAATCTAAGAGTGTGCCGACTCCATTTCCCACTGCAATTTCAAGTACTACATGACATCACACAGGACAGCTTTGATTGCAGCCAAGTGTGATTACAAACACCTGGCTGCAGGGGCGGAGTCTGAAGTGCAAATACCTTTTAAACCAATCACCGTGTTCCTCATATGTCCAGACCTCACCCCTCCTCCTCCCTCACTCCCTTTTGTCCTCCAGGGACTGCCCAGCATAGCAACTATATTAGAAATGTGGTTGAGGGTGGAGTTTAGGTTTTTAGTCCCACTTAATGTGAATGTCTTGACACATTCTTGATAGGTCACAACAATATTATTTGATTATTTTCATCAAGTGATGTTGATTTTTGTCAATATTGCCTAACCTTAAAGAGTTAACATGGTATTTTTCAGTTATTACCCAGAATTAAATGGAAGTGGACACAGTTAGTTCTTAAAGGTTTAAATTACACTATGTAATTTTTTTCTGGTGGGGGTCTGCCACCCGGCATGGAATTAAACTTCTCCGTCTCCAAGGAGACAAGCCGATAGCACAACCATGCAGTTATGGGTCAGTTCTGTGGGGTGGTGACCACACTCACGGTATGAATGCAAACTCAGAATTTAATATATGATAGATATTTAATAGACATTTAATGCCATATAGTGGAACATTCCAGGAAAAGAAACATATATCCATGGAGAGAAGCAGGTGGCGGACCCCCCACTTGAAAAAGGTAAAGCTAAAGGTAAAGAATAGTAGCAGAATATGAAAAGTATGAATCGATAGACACACAAGATACTGTGTCCCTCCTTTGATATTATGTTAGCAGTTAGGCTACATGCTAACAACGCTCATAGTGTGGTGGTCACTCACCCACAGCCTTGGCCACGTCGTCCAGTTTGTCTTGAGAGCGGCTGATCAGCACAATGGAGAAGCCTCGACGCCCCAGCTGCAATACAGAGGATCTACTGTTTATAACATGTGCCATTCAGTCACATGTAGTACTAAACATTGAAATGAGAATTAATACAGTTAAAGTATAAAATAATATTTTTGTTATTATAGGGCCTATACATTCTAAACAAAAACAGGCACATAATTTAAAGCATGAGTAAAATAAATCAACATTTTTGTCACAAAACTGCATATGGTGTTTTAATAACATTATCTACTGTCCCTGGGCCTTTTTTTTGGCAATTTTAGTGCAAACGTTTGTGTACTTTTGTGTTCAAAAACAGTCAAAAAAGAGTGTGTACTGCCTCCAGTGGTCATTCACATTTCAAATACTACGTGACATCACACAGGAATTCCCTGATTAAAGCCAGGTGTTCCTGGCACAATTACAAGCAGTTTGAAATATGGATACCTGTTAGATCAATCACATTGGCCCTCATATGTCCAGACCCTGCCCCTCCTCTCCCCTCTTTTTAGCTTTCTAGGTAATTCCCAGTATAGTAGCTCTATTTTCGATTGTGGGCGGAGTTTACGTGTTTAGTCATACTTTAATGCTAAGATTGGTATTGCATAAAAATGCAATATAAAATTCAGTAACAGTGTTGCCAATACTAGGCAGTAGGGATGTAATGAGATTGGAATCTCTAAAAAATACCTCAGCAGCCTTTGGTGTGATCATACGGTCTACGATCTGTGTTTTAGCTACAGGAAGTAGGAGAAAAGGATCATGGTCATTGTAGCCCTCGTCTATTAGCATACTGTACCAATACAATACATTTTGGTAAAAGCTTCCCATTTACTATATTGCATCACAGTCCATGTTATTTAATTTTTATGTTTTTACTCTGATATCACAGTTAGTGTTATATACTTAACAAAAAAAACTGTTAATATAATAAACATAATTTCTGTCATAATATATATTGTATGTTTAAATGGAGTTTCCAGTTTGAACATGCTCCTGTTCCACAGAGCATAGTAGTGTAATAGAGACTGTACCTCCTCTACGTAGGCCTTTCCAATGCCGTCTGTAGCTCCTGTCACCACTGCACACAAAGCACAAACAAGGAGATGGGCATTAGATTAAAATGGAATAGAACATTCATATTTTGTTGATAGAGTTTCAGTTATGGCTGTAGTAGACTCAAGACGTTTGCTACCCATCGATTAGTCGATGTAGTCGTTTATGCAAACAGAAAACAGAAAGCTACTGGGAATCAGTGTATTTAAAAAAAAAAATAATAAACTCATGGTTTACTCCCAAATTTTCAGGTAGCTCAATCCATACTCTTCACTTTCTTTCTGCTGTTGTGCATATAAATCATTAATATTACAAATCATTAATTAGTCGACTAATAAAATGTTTGGTCAAAGACACCATCCATCGATTTCCTGGTTACATTCCTTTCATAATGGTTTGATACTTTAACTTCATAATAATACAGTTAAAAAGGTAGAGCATTTAACGAGGTGGCACATCAAATTCTATGGAAATAGAAAGTTAAAACCATATTTCTAAACATTTTCCATGGATAGAGGTCTTATGGAAAGTCTTATGCCATACTGTAGAAGATTACAGCAAGGAAGAGTCCCCCGTCCAGGCAAGGTTTGTGGAGATGCAGCTGTTCTGTGAGCAGGCCTCCAAGTTTTTCTGTATTTTTTTTTTTTTTTAGTGGAACAAGCTAATGTGCTATTAATTTACTCTTTTTTTATATTATCTATATTATATAAAGAAAATATATATTTAAAAAGATGCATATGTTTTAGCACATATCTGAATTGCCAAATATATATTCTGATGATCGTTATTGTGAACAAAATCAATACATCAATTATGATTAAGAATACTGCCCACCTCTCTGTCAGATAGACATGGTGGTTTAAGTGTCTTGCCCAAGGACAAAACAGCATGAACTGGCTACATCAGTCACATAAGCACACTTCCACCTTGGTCGCCCTATTTTCTGCAGAGAAGTTACAGCTATAGTGCGACGCAGGGTACACTTTACAATAAGCAGGCTAAAAATACTGGAGAGCAACTTTCAAGAACAACAATTATGTCACAAACTGAATGCTCTGTGAGGACAAGAGCTCAGAATTATTATAGGTTTATTTTTATTTTTTAAAGGATTTTATTAGATAATGTAGTAGAATAAAAATGAGAAGACTGAAATATGAACAAAAATCAGGTTAATTTAAAATGTATTATTGGTTTTACTTTATTGGTTATCAAATGACACATCTTCAAATTATCAGTCATGAAAATTCCATTGTGAGTCTGGTCACTGGTGAATCTCCCTGAGTTCAGATGGACATGACATGACTGAGATATGGATTAGCCAGTCAGGGAGACAAATGGTCTGTCTGTATCAAATCAAATATGGCTACTTACTAGGGGAAGAAAGGAAACACGGGTGAATAAAAACCATCACAGATTTCTGAGTAAAGCCCTAAACGCTGAAGTGAGAGAAATGTAATGTTGTTTTTATAAATGATGGATGACCAATGAGCTCCTTTGTTTCACATTTGTCAATAAAAAAAGAAGAATCTTTCTCCGCATTACACTGCATTTTACCAAATGACTTTCAATCATTTTAATGCGGGACCATTCAAATTCCATATTAATGAATCCTATCCCTATAACAAGGAGGCCAGGAAGACAGGAACTGAGTGCACTCCTTAGCCCGTGCAGCGATGCCCTGGAACTGCCTGGCACCAACCGCCCCACACGCTATTTTTAGAGACCCCCATTTTTCACAGCGAGTGCTTCATCAGAGTGGGCTAAATATAACTCAAATGGATGACAGCCACAGGAGTAAAAACACACGGCTTTGGGGATTTGTGCACGCATTATGTGCATGGCTTCATCTTAACTTTGTCCCATGTTTGAGCGGGGAAAGGAAGTCATTTTCCGTTCGCTGACTTCTACAGAACATCGTACACAGACAAGTACGAGCATCAGACAAAAGAAGAGAGTTCTGCTACACTTGGACCAAAATACGCACTTATAAGTATTGAAACTACATTAATGTATTGATAAAAAAAAAACTGGATATTAGCAGAACCAGTAGGCTAGAAGACAATGTGGTACAAACTGTGTAAAATAATGTCATTTAGGCTAAAATACTTTGTAAATTACATTCTACACAACAGAGTTTATATTATATCAACTACTGAGTTGATATAAAAAGATAATATAATAATGATATTTATGAATTCAGAACAAAATGTTTCAAGTCTTAACAGTGTATAGCCCACATGCACACATCAATCGTGGCTATAGTGAAAGTAAATATCAGGCTTCAGGCTCCGTGTGGTAAAGTTTCAATCAATGAGAAATCAGCAGAGCAAAAATATAGGGAAAAATAGGTGAGAGAGATTAAGTGAGGAGAGAGGAGAGGAAGAGGAGGAGGAGAGAGAACAACCTGATGAGAGAATGACAACAGAAGACCGGGATCCTGGGGCCACGTAAATATAGCAGCAGGCTCACACAGGGGAGGGGGGAGTCTGTTCTGTCTTGATATTTTTAGACTTTAAGAATGAAATGCATTGCAGTCACGATTTGAAATGAGCCCAAGCTTTGGAGTGGTTTTGCCTGTCGTGTTGCTCTGAGATTTTGGGGCAGGGTGTTTTTTGGTGAATGTGGGTTGCTGGGAGCTCCATCTGACTGTGGACAGGATGTTTGGAGTTTTCTGTATTAACACTGGCAGATTTAGATAAAAGGAGTGTGCATCTAGGGCTGAATGATTTGGGAAAAAATATGTAATAGCAATTTGTCTGACAAACATTACAAGTAGATTTTTACCCTTATATGGGAGTTGTATTTTGCTTCATTCATTCATCCAAAAAATCTCTGAGCACTCAAACTGTGATGCACAATAATGCAACCCTGATTGTTGCATCACAGGTAAAATTCTCCTAGGCAGTTTTTAAGCCCATAAGTCATCACTAGCCGGTTCAATGGTCAAATTGTTTTCACAATGAACACATTTCTCTATTAGCATAGCAGTCAAGTTGTCTAATAATTCATTTGTTTAGTTTCTCATGGTTAATTCACATTGCTGACTGTAGAGTGAGCTCTAAGGCCTAAATACCTCATTGGAACTGAGGTGCAGTTTATAAAGTATTTTTTAAAATAAATGTTATTATAAGTTAGAAAGTGTAAAATACTTATCCCAAGGTGACCAAAATCATGTTTAAAAGGAAATTAAATCCACAAGAATGCATCATGTGTGTTCTTGGTGCTGTAAATGATTCTTACTACAAAGCTGGGGTGTATTATTTTCAAACCATGAAAGGATGAAGTAAATATTTAAATCTATTTAGCTTTCACAAACTCATTAGCACACTGCTAGTATTCACCCTCTCATTCGTACAAATTTGCATTGATATATTTACAGTTAGATGCAGACGACACAGAGTGCTCAGATTTGGACACAAAGTGCTTTTACGATATACGGTTTTGGAAAAAAAAAATAAACCTAACCCATTTACAAGAAATAAAACTTTGGTAATGCATCTTTAACTTGAGTGCTGTCCTCTCTTCACTCACCCACACAGACTTATAGCAGTGTCCCTGAGCCATGTGCATCTGAATGGCCAGTGTGTTACATAAGCCTGTACATGCTCCGACCTACAGCTCTACTTGGGCTAACTTTGTGAATGAGATGACCTCGTGCACATCTGACATCATTCTGTACCATGTGTGTGTGGAATCTAAAAATAACATATACATGTATAGGACAGTGTGTGATCAAAGACAGCTTAATCTGAACACAAAGTGGGGTTACCAGACCTCAAGATGTTCAATAATGCATAGGAGCCACAGCTGTCCCAGGGCAGGCTGACTGAAGTGAGACAGCCAATCTGCACCATCAGTTCCTCTGACCACATCCAACACTCAAGCACAAAACATAGACAATGTGGGTGAAGTGTCTTGCCTAAGGACACAACAGTAGTTTGCGCTAGAGCCACTGCTGAGCCACTGCTGCTCCACTGTGGTGCCTGTTGTTCCCACAGGTCTCCCATCCAACTACTAACTGGGGCTGGCCTTGCTTAGCCACATAGTTTAGTTATTATTAGGTACAGCAACAAGCAGTGGTTGACCAAATACTAGCTACATTCTACAGTTTAATTTTGGTTGGAATAATTATAAAGTGCACTGTGTAACATTTATGATGTAGGGGCTGCTACCAGCATGTGTGTTATTGTGTTACCCCTTGTGTTCTGGGACCTTTCTAACACAAACATTGGACATAAATGTTGTCTTTTGTCTCATTGTTAATCCATTTTTTGAGTATCTGCCACCTTCTTGTCATCATAGAAATGTCATCACTGGACCTTTCAACAGTATGGTATTATCCACCTTGCATTAAATTACAGGTGTTTTACTGCTCACAAACATATTAAAATCATGCATTTGTACAGTGAGCATGTTTGCCTCGCCCCAGATGTGACCCGTGACTTAGCCTTGTGGCAGCTCCTATGCATTACCTTGGAGATAGATATGTTGAATGCCATACTGTGGAACACTCCAGGCAAAGCATCACATTTTCATAGTGACAAGCAGACACTCCAACAGAAAAGTTACATAGTGAAATGTTCTTGTACAAGCTGAAAAAAATGAAGCAACCTGACCTTTGACAGCTGACCTCTTGTCAGTATGATGGGTAAGGCACGTATCCATCTTCCACTTATTAAATTACAAGGACTTGCAGCTGTGTGCATCTGGCACAGAGCAGCCAAACAAAGTGGATATAGAAGTAGCATTTCCATTGTCCCATTGTTACTAGTCTAAGTGGTCTTATACTAGTTCCAATACAGCTCAAGATCAAAGATCCATTTCCGTCCTGTGAATATAACTTTAGTATTGATATGTGCTTAAATGAGTACCTAGTTGTAGTGTCAATTAGTATCTGATATTTGATATTTTAACAACCATAATCCCACAGTGACAATCCTACAGCTTGGAACGCACCACCAGGTCCCTGAACGCAGCACACTATATACCTCCACATCGCCACCCTCTCACCCACAGTCCAGAGTCCCCTGCAGCGGGTGGAGAGGCAGACAGATGGACAGTGGTCTGATCAGCTAATCTCCTCACCAGATTTACCACACCTCACATCCAACCTGATAACACTAGTAACACATACATTTGAAACCAGAAGTTTACATACACTATATAAAAAGACATATGCTTCTTTTCTCACTGTTTCACATGCAATCAAACTAAACTTTTCCTGTTTTAGGTCAATTAGGATTACCAACATTATTTCCATTTGCAAAAAGCCATAAAGCCCATACATTTTCAATAGGATTGAGATCAGGGCCACTCCAAAACACTGATTTTGTCATTCTTCTTCCGGTCATTGTCCATTTGGAAGACCCATTTGCACCCAATCTTTAACTTCCTGACTGATGTCTTGAAATGTTGATTCAGTATTTCCACATAATGTTCTTTCCTCATGATACCATATATTTTGTGAAGTGCACCAGTCCCTCAACAAAACCACCCCACAAGATGATGCTGCCACACCTCTATTTCAGAGTTGGGATGGTGTTTCAATTTTAGTTTTGTCAGACAACAGGACATGTCTCCAAAAATTCTTTGTCCCTGCATTTGCAAACTATAATCTGTCTTTTTTATGCTTCTTTTGGAGTAATGGCTTCCTGGAAGAGGGGCCTTTCAACCCATGTCGGTACAGTACTCATTTCACTGTGGATAATGACACTCTCATATCAGCTTCAGCAGCATCTTCACAAGGTCTTTTGGTTTTGTTCTTGGGTTGATCTGCACATTTTGGACCAAATCACGTTCATCTCTGGGACACATAACCCATCTCCTTCCTGAGCAGTATGATGGCTGGACATTCCCATGGTGTTTATACTTGTATATAATTGTTTGATCAGATGAACGTGGCTCCTTCAGGCATCTGGAAATTGCACCCAAGGATGAACCAGACTTGTGCAAGTCCCCAACTTTCTTCCTGATATCTTGGTTTATTTCTTTTGACTTTGGCATTATGTTATACAAAGAAGCAGTGTGTTTCAGGTGTGCCTTTAAATACATCTACAGGTATGTCTCTAATTAATCAGATCTGGGTTTTCTCAAATTGTTACAAAGGCATAGTAATCTTATTGTATTTAAACTTCCGACTTTGAAGAAAGCAATGAAAATTTGTCTAAAAAAGCGTATGTCTTTTTTTATACTGTATGTACGCTTCTGGTTTCAACTGTAGCTAACAAAGCAATGGTACAAAATGTGCTTATCAAGTTGTTCTTAAGATGGCTGTTCTTTGTCTTAAGTTACTTTATCGCAATCTAATAGAAACTGCATACTGTGCCAAACTGCAATTATCAAATCATGACTGGCTGCATTTTGGGTAATAGCCCTTTTATCTGCAAACAAAATAGCCAAAATATCTTTGTAAGAAAAACCTGATAACCCTGTAGTTTCAAAACAATATCACAATTTGAGTTGGCACAATTATTAAATTTGCACTTATTTAGATAATAGATTATCTGCAAAGAACAAAATGACAGGTCTTTTTATAGAAAAAATATATACTTGCCGTGTACAGTTTAGACCTCTACAAACATATTCTGAAGCACATGGGATTCCTGTACAACTTTATCAGTTCATATTTCAGTCTTCTTTCGAATTATAATGCCTCTGGATTTGTTTCCAATGTAAACATAGGTCATAACATATCCATAAACCTTGCAACCCTGGTGTTTCTACAAGCATGTTCTGAAATGCATGGCATTCTTGGAAGATATTCGTTTAGCTGTTCATATTTTAATATCCTCTCGGATGTTATGCTTCTCGATGTGTTTAAAACGTTGACTGAACTCCGGAAATCCTGATTTGAAAGTTATCTATTCGTAAATATCAACTATCAAAATCATTTACAAACTATGGCTACTTTGAAAAACCATTTTGATAAGTTTCTTATGTAATACTTAAGCACATTTTACGAGTGTTTTCTACAGCTCCCTGGGGTCCAGAGACATGTGCACGGCTCGTACCTGCCCACTGGCCCAGTTTGGCGGGGGAGACCAGTCGCCCGTTGCCCAGGAACCACACTCGGAGGCCGGAGAGCAGACGGTACACTGTGCACACGGAGAACCAGGCCGCGGTCGCTGCACCCAGCCAGAAGAGCGGCGCCTCCACGGCTTTGAGCACGGCCTCTGCCCCGGACATGCTCTCTGTGCGGGGTGTGTGCGGGCTGTGAGCGGGCTCTGGGACAGTCTGCGAGGTCACAGAGGAGGACGAAGTCGCCGCGGAGGTGCTCGGGAGCAGGACACAGACAGGAGAGCGCAAGAGAGGAATTACATGCGTCAAGTATCCTGCTTCCGGGTTCACTCTTCCGCGTTGGGATGGTCCTGCGTTCTGATTGGCTCTTTTCTTATTTGTAGTTTCCGACGTTATTATTTATTCTATATTTTCCCAACGCGAGTCTAATTTTGACCTATGTGAATATTGAGGTTAAACGTATGCTAGACTGTTTTGTTTGTCTGTTTTTGTTTTTGTTTTTTCTTACTTATAGCCAACTATACTCCCTATGTTATGCTTCCAGAGGTGTTCAGGGCATATATTTGGATACTTTCTTGATGCAGGCCTAGCCTACATTAAAGGTAGAGTAGGCCTATGTAACTTTTATGGCCGCTACCTGCCGAATTCATGGAGATGCGATAGCTTTTCCTGGAATGTTCCACATAATGGCATTAAGACAGAGCATTCTCTGAGACACAAAGGCCTAACTTTGTGTCTCAGAGCACACAGAAATGTGTGTAACACACAGAAATGTCCTCCGTTGAAGTATTTACCTGGTTTGTTTAGTCTTTAACATGTCAGTGAAATTGACCTATTAACTACTGTCCACTGCATGAGTCAATATTTATTGATTTGAGCGCACCTACACTATAATGTGCATGAGCATAGTGCACCTTTAAAAAAAAGTGCATACTGTTAAATATATACCTGTATACTGTAAGCTATATACCTGTAAAAAACATCCATGCATGACATGAAAATAAACACTTACACTATTCAAATTTTAGCCTTTTGGGGAAATATTCTGAGCGATATTCTTGCAATCGTTTTTAAATAGGCCTATTTAAGGAGGAAACGTGAATGAAGTGAAAGGCTTATGAATAATTTCAATCATTTCTCTGCCTTCAAAAAGTTGTTGAATGATGATAACCTACCTAATGTTTAGTAACATGAGACTATCGACAATGGATAAACTAAACTATTGAAAATAAATCATTTCGACTGTAGGCCACGTGAGCAGAGCAGCACTGTCTGAATGTCCTGTGACCACAGACAATGATCAGAGCTCCCCCGTGTGTCAGAAGAAAGTACTGCATTTCAGTGTGAACGCCAGTTGAAGCGGAAAACATTCAGTAATAAAATACTGAATGCGTTTTGTTAGTAAATAACTCTTTAAATAAAGTTAATAAATCTATTTTAGCTCTAAATTTATAAGCCATGTGTAATATATAAGCCAAAATCAAACCTAATGGCAATGCAATAGGACAGTGATCCCCAACCTGGGGCTCAGTACCCTGTACCACGTTTGGGTCCCCATAGACTCTCATGGGGTCCCCAAAGGTTTCTAAAAAGAGATGGTCCAAAACTAAACTGCTTGAATTACAATGAATGTATGTATGTCATGTTAACTGCTACTATAAACTGTTACACTGTGTAATGCTTACTGTTCTATAACATCTTTATTAAACAAACTCATTATATTTTTGCCCAATAAAACAGCAGCTTGTCAGGTAGGAGCAGAATGTTGGGGTCACAAGGTATCCATTAATAACACAGGGAACACTGAGAGAAGAATTTTGCTAAACACTGAAATAGTTCAGTAGCTTAATGTGTCTCTCAGTGTGTGTGTGTGTGTGTTTTTACAGAGCAACCATCAAAACCATCTACTTGGCTCTTCAAATCATTTATTGTTCAGAATGAAATCAATCACACATCATTTCTCAATCAGTTATTATTTATTTTTATTACATAAATAATTACAGGATTAACAAAATGACTCTGCAACATTTGATAAAAACATTGACAAAAAACTTCCACATGTATAAATTTCAGGTTTACTCATAACATGACAAAATTGCTTTAAAATAGAATAATACGTTTGAATAATTCTCACCCCTTTTTCTGTGGTGTGTATTGTAATTGGAAAACTTCTTCACTTGATCTGTTTTTATCAGAGCAAAATCTTCAGTTAGATTAAGGCAGAGATAGTCCCAAGTTGTTTTGTATTTTTTATTGAGTATTACTGTAATATTCAGGCAATTCACAGCAACATGGTACAAATGGTTATTTTTCACACACATTCTAAATAATAATAATAATAATAATAATAATAATAATAATAATAATAATAATAATAATAATAATAATAATAATACCTACTATTATTATTATTAATCTTTTTGTATGTCACTGTTCATTGTAATGGGATTAAGTAAAATGTGTATTGCTAGAGTATAAATATAGTTTACCATTACACAATATTATTAATATAGCATAATGGTATGGTATAGTATAGTATAGTATAGTATAGTATAGTATAGTATAGTATAGTATAGTATAGTATAGTATAGTATAGTATAGTATAGTATAGTATAGTATAGTAGCATATAGTATAATAGTATAACATAGTATAGTATAGCATAGTAGTATAGTGTAGTATAGTAGTAAAAGTAGTATAGTATACTATATAATAGTAAGGGGCCCATAGTCACTGGTATAAATGACGAGGTTCAACAATTGTGTATTATACTTTTGAATATTTCTCATAATAATTCCACATAATGATGCAGGAATACTCGCCGCTCTCCACATCTGAGTGAGGGACATCATCAAATTAAAAAATACGAGACCAGCACAATAAAAACTCATTTTTGTTTTGTTGCATAGTTTAAAAATATTAAGTTCCAATATGTTTGAAATAAATGACAGTTTGAATGTAACTCTATCTTTTTTCACTAATGGTGGTATTCCATATGTATAACTGAAATACAAAAATATTACACTGACATTGATCAAAACCAATTGGTGAAAAAAATAAACTTTTTCTGGTTGTGTGTAATTGTGTGTAATGTATTTTACCCTTTCTGAACTGGTACGTAATTTGGCTTGAAAACTAATTTGAAGAATAGGTTAGGGCATTAAATAAGTCAATCAAAAATTAAATCAAAGCTATGCAGAAAACTGAAATTCAGACAACCTTTGAAATCAAGTTATAGCAACACAATTTTTAAAGTCATATGTACAAATCTTATCTTGGTTTTTCAAAAGTACACAAAATGAGCACGTCAAATCCAGTACACTGTATTCAACATGTTACCAAGAGCTAAAAATGCTATTTGAAAGTGATGAAATAACATGATAAAAAGTTGGCGTGTGTATTCAATTTACCTGATTTCAAAAACAATTATATTTTTCTGACAAAATGTAGGTTCAAAATTCGTGTCGTCAAACTTCATCACCTCTTATGTCATTGCAGCGTTTAACTGAGAAGAGGCCATGGGTCAAGTGTCGGTAGTTAACCTGCTTGGATAATTAAAGTGATGGTAGGCTTGTCACAAATGTAAATTATCGGGTTCGGTTAAAATACACAAATTTCGATTCAATTTTAGGTAAAAACGCACACTCGCTCTGCACCATGTTTTAGAGAAGAACATGAGCGTACACTGACATACAAAAAACAACAACAATATAATGGCATGTGCTCAATTTTGTTGCTTCAGAATTCACATCTAAAATGTTTGTCATATATATATATATATATTTTTTAAACTAAAATACAGAAATACTGAGGTTAAATTATGCAGTTTCAACAAATAGCTACTGTATACACTTTGGGTAGTTCAATTCAGAATTTCTATTTGCCAGTCAAATTTAAATGTTCTTATCTATTTTACCTGGATTATTGCACATGTATTTTTAATATTTCTAAAAGTGATGGTTTGATGTTTGTTTTTTACTTATAAATTGTTTCTGTAATTATTTTCAAATCAGAATAATATTTCAATTTTTCTTTTCATTTTTGCATTGTTAAACTATCTTTGCTTTCCTTTTTTTTAGTTATTTGGAGCAAGTCAGGACCTAAAAGATGCCGGAGTGGTTGTTCCCAATAGCAAAGTTACCGATGCATTTTTTACATAACTTTTCCATCACCAATTTCTGATCGATTTTATTTTATTTATTTTTTTTTTCTTGACAGCTGTTACATTAAGTTAAATTTTACAATCTACCCACAAAAAAAAACGTAAACCTAAACCTATAACCTATTCAACTTACTGTCATATGGGCTCTTTTCCCATTCTAAAGACACAATATTTTGTCAAAATGGTTAATCGCTATAGCAACAGTCCTAATTCGTCATTCCTTCTGAAACATATGGATTATTTTTTGCGAAGTTGTACTCATGACAGAGGTTAGGCGTGTTGAGGTCTGATGCAATCCTGGTCAGATCCACCTGTTGCAAAAAACACACAAAAACAACTCGACTTAATGCACACGTACAGCTGAAAATCTTATTAAATGTTAAAATAATGTATAAGAGAGTCAAGAAAGGTCACATATTAAGATAACAGATGTGACAAAATACATGTACAGCATTCTCATTCATTAGATTTTCTTTTTCTTTAGTAGTGTTCCAAACTCCATGCTGATACTAACAAATAGACTACATACTCAATACTGATTCTGATACCACAATGATAGTTTAGACAATAGAATGTGATAGTACTTTCTTTTATATTCTCATGTGCCCTTATATCTGTGTAATCCCTCAGTCGTCCAGGTAGGTTCCATAGTGGTCCATGAGCGTATACTTGTCTATGTGGACTTACACTTCCTTTCTGTCCTGTGAATGTGACTTTTTTTAGTAGTGATACTTGCTGAAATGAATATCTAGTTTTGATACTAGTTTTAGTATCAATTAGTATCTGATTATCAATACTTTTCTCCACGATATTCTTTAGTAAGACAATGAAAGTGTAGATAAAGAGACAGAAATATACGTGATAATGTACAACAGGCTCCACATTGAAAACAGTAGACTGGGATGAAGTCTTATCAGTTTTATTTCCACTGTCAGTGATCAAAACTCAAAAACTAGAAACTTGCTTTGACAATACAGTGCAACATGAAACAATGAATTATAAAATTATATGTAAAGGAATGTAAAAATAACTTGAACAATGTGTTAGAAATCCAAAGTAATTCTTAGTTTAATCAGAATAAAAGCTATATATGTTGAGGTTAACACAATTTTCTTACATAAACTGATTTTCTTACACAATTTCAATTCAGTTTTGTAAATAAAATCATGTAAACGGTCAAAATATACATGAGGCTGTCTATGTTTATGTATTTGTTTGCGTGCATAATAGGGCTGGGGTTAATACAATTTTCTTCCATGATTTCAGTTCAGTTTTGTAAATAAAATCATGTAAGCAACTTAAGAACAAAGTTGAGTGGAATTCCATGAAAATAACTTGAAAATTGTGACTCTTAAGTTAATCAAAATATACGTGACACTATCTATGTTTGTGTATTGTGCTGAACAGGATTGAATGGGATTGGGGACATTTTCTTTTATATTTTTTCACTTCAGTTTTGTAAATAAAGTCATGTGAACAAACTTGAGCTGAATTCTCTTGCAGCTGGATGCACTTACGTATTAAACTTTGGTACTGGCAAAGTCTATGTTAAGATATTTTGTAAATAATTGTAGAATAATTGTAAATCTTTAGTGTATTTTGACAATGAATAGAGCTCATAAGATTCCATAGTCTTGACAATAGAACACCTGAACGTTTTTTGGATCAAATTTCAGTTTTGTATCTTTAAACAGCTGATAAAGCACAAGTATCTCTATGACGTATTTTACATTTTTAAAAAGTGTTTATGAAGTAACACTTTAAACTGTGTCTGGTACATCAGATGTTATTGCAATGTATCAAATATAAACAGACAGAGACAAAATAGTAAATATTACGTCATATCTTTCCAAAGACATCTGCAAAAAATTTAATTTGTTTGTAAAACCACAATAGATTTAAGAAAAGAAAAATACAAATAATTGCTTTTGGTATTCCTCAGAATGGCATAAGCAGCTATATACTGAAAATAACTGTAAGAATGTTGTACAAATAACTGCTAACTATTAATCATACTAAACCCAAATAACTGACTTCTGCAGTTAAATGTGTTGTGAATATTGTTAAAAAATAAAGGTGAAATTGAATATTTGGTACAATTACACCCTAAATCCTGTGTGTAACAATGATACGGATCACGACTCATATCAGGGTTGAGTTTAAGAGATGTCGTGACAGAGGATCAGACCAAAACTATCAAAGAAATATGTTTTTCAAATCCAAAACTTCTGACAATACCTGCAAAAATGTGCTCAAAAGTAATTTCTCAGATGCTAAATTGTGAAGAAATAATTGTTCTGTGGTGGTTATGTTAAGTATTTTGTGATATTTTGATTCTCATGACAGTCAAAATCCTGTATAAACTTTCAAAACATTTAAAGGAAACAATAAGTCTGCAGAAAATAAAAAGCATTTCAGAAAGTCATTGCATTTATCAATAACTGGGGAAGTGGAGAGACAAATCCTGAGTGCAGCTGTGCTGTTTTGTGTCTGTAAAACTCGTGTGATCTGCTGCTATCTGCCCAGTGACCACAGGTGGGGGCAGCTCTTGTTGCTCAGAGTGAACGCACACTGACATGAAGCCCGTTGCACCGAGCAGCAGCGGCGCACACCTGGACACCGGAGACCCAAGCCGAGCGGTGTTCTCGTCCTCCGCGAATGCTTTTTGGGGTAAGGGCTTCCCACTTTGACTTACGCACAGCAAGCCCAGACCGCAAAAAGATTCGTGACGGACAGCATCTCCTGTTCGCGGCCCGGTGCGTCTGCTGCGCGCGCCGCTGTGCCACGTTTGGACACAAAGGACACGAGGCTCCGGGAGTCACAGAGCTTTGCGGTGCTCTTGTTATTAAAAAGAGTGGCGATGCGAACAAGAGGCGGCATCTCGGCGCCGTTCTTCACGCGCAGCAGAGGGGTGGATGCGCTCTGATTGGACGACAGCACCCGCCTTCAGCCAATGGCGAGGCGGAGGGAAAAGAGCACCTAGGCAGGAGTCGGGAGCACCTGACACTTGGAGCACCCTGGATAGAGTTAATGCTAAGCGAACGCTTCGCTTCGTGCTGCCGTGCTTTACGTGTCTCCGGAGCTCCAGCGGTTCGAGCCGGGGGCCCCACCCTCGCGCCGCTTCCACGGGGCCGTCCGAGTCTCCTGATTGGTCTCCACAGCCGGTCACGATTCCCCCCATCTGTCTCAAACGCACTGGAGCCAGACGCCACTGACGCAGCACGCGTCTTACTCACTTTTAGCAGTCACGACTCCGCTCTCCTCGTGCACACGGGCGGAACAGAGCGCGGGGGGCTCGGGTGTGCACGGACCACAGACAAGGCTTTAAAACAAACCAGCTAATGCAGGAGAATGTTTCAAATGTCATAAATGTGCGTCTCTCCACACTGCAGCAAACTTCCACAATAGCACAAAGCCTGGAACATTACAGCACCACGGACAGCTCCGTCCACTCCAGTCCATCCTCCAACCTCCCGCCGCCGTGCAGGGCTCCAGAGCGGGACACGGTGTGATCCACAGTGTGATGTACGGGGCCAGAGCCACCCTCTACACACAGCCCTCTGCACACAGCCCTCTGCACACACCAGGATTCCCTCTTCTCCCAAACACAGCGCGTTCAGTTCAGCCCAAACAGAAAGCCCGTACGGAGTGACAGTGCATTCGTTAGCGCGTACAGACAGCAGGTGCTACTAACAGCGCAGAAAAACACGGGGAAGTCTGAGAAGAACAGAGGATCCACTCACCAGAGCAGCAGCTGCGCAGGAGAGGCGTCTCACAATCACAAAAACATGTTTGAATAAAGTGATCTAATGTGGTTGCTCTGGTCCGGAGCGCAGCGGTGCCTCGCTCCTCTCCACGCCGTGCACACACTGTACACTTGAATGGTGGGCCTTTTATAGGAGTGATGCCCCCTATCTATTTCTGGATCACGATCCAACCCCGTTGCTATTTTTAGCTCCGCGCGTGATGAAAAAAGCCGAGCTCGCAGAGAGGTTCCTTGGAGGAATTTCGAGCGCGCAGCAGCAGCGTTCCACGGGAGCGCGCTTTGTCTTTTTCCTCTTTTATCCCAGTGCGCGCTCCCGGCAGCACAGAGCATCTCCTCACAATGATGCTTTATGTGTGTATGCGTTCCTCTCCTCGGAGCACTGACACGAACTGAACGGGCGGGTTATTTTTAGCCGCGTGTCGCCCCCTCATTCACTATTCTGCCTCCATAACAAACACCTCCGCGCGGCCTGCACGCGCTGTTCCGAGCCGCAGCGCTGCTCACACGCACGGCTGCTCGGATCTAACTGCCAAATATACTAATGTACACGCACACGGCCTTTGTCAACATTTAGGTGCACCATTCTAACAGTGCAAACAATCCAACCTCATACCACCATAACCGAGGAGGGAGTTGCCGCAGACTGTCCCCGGCTCCTGTTCTATCTCTGTTCTCCCCATACATACAAAGACTATAAATTACAAGGAGGAGATCTAGTAGAATGTTCAGTAATAATTCTAAACTGGGTGTATTTCCTTTGGGTATACTCCTGTGTTTCTCAATTGACTAATCCATATGGGGACTCCTGAACAAGATCTAGCACAGCAGATCTGGAGATGGGTGTCCCTTGCAGCAGCGGTAAAGAATGGGTCAAATGCAAAGGACAATGAAACACCTGTAGATCACATTGCTTTAAGTACTGATGGAGGTACAAATAGGCTACTGGGCGTACAAATTTTGGACTTGAAACTTTGGGGGAACACACTGCTGCTCTCTGTAGTACCATGGACAGCTCCAGTAGGTTTCTGTCTCAATAGGTTTGACAGGACATTCTCACAGTGTAACATTGAGCTGAAGGGCGGATCAGAATTCTGTGGTAGAAATTCTCTTTTAACGGCCGAAATGCAGATGTTTTGACCTAGTTTATGGTTAATATTGCTGTAATTACTGGGCGTATCCACAGGAAACAGACAATAGCACAAAGTTTAACGTCTCCTCCGTCAACACAAATTAACTAAGGTCAAATCTCTTTTTAGCACAAAGGTTCAACATTTGTGGATTTCCTGTTTGGATTTTTTTTTTTTTTTTAAATAGTGACTCTCCAAAAGATGGAATGTCAAAAACAACTGTTACCATGGCAATCTGCCATGTTTGAAGCAGCAGTGCAAAGTGCCCATAGAAATACATTATCCAAAACAATAGTAAAAAAGTAAACAAAAGAGCCATGGAACAATCAGATAAACTGCCAGGTCACCACTGGAAAATATTAATAAGACTTTAGTGTCAGAATACCCTCCATCTACATTAAATTTAAATGTATCAAATTTAACATCCCATTTTATAATGTTGTCAACATAGTATTGATGACATTATTATATATTACATTAAAATATGTTTATTCTGTAGTGGGTCTGCTGCCTCAGGCTGGGAACTATCCATGGTGCTGAAGTCCAGCACTACACACATTGTAGTCTCTGATTGAGTTTTCAGTATTTGTAATTGTTTCTGATCCTATTTTGACAGTTTTAAAACCCTACTATATATTTAGATATTCACAGTCTCCTCTTAATGTTCCTTCTTCTCAAAGTCCTTTAATAATCAGATCTGTGGAAAGGCAACCTCACTTACATTAAGGCATATCCATGAAAACAAGCAGTGCTCTTTTATTAATAATGCCCTGTTAAATACTTCCCCTGCTGTGAGTCTTATTGTTAAAGAAGCAGTATGTAACCTTTCTTGTAGACTTTACACCACCAGCTTGTCTCTATTGGCGATATTATTGCTATGCCTTAAATATTCCACATTACAGCATAAAACATTCTTTTATCTCCAAAGAGACAGGCATGTGACCCCACTAAGCCAAATTAGAGGTTAGATCTATGGAGAGGTGAGTACATTCACAATATAATCACTTGTTTAGATCAATAAACTGTGGAACAGTCGAGGCAAAGCAATCACATCTCCATCTCCAACAAGTAGCAGACCTCTCACCAGAACAGTTACGCAGTGCACCTGTCGTGACCAAAATAAACACCTCATAATTTTGTATCCAACAGGATGAGGCAGAGAAAAAACACATTTGACATGGTTATTGAAATATTGGTGAAATATAGCAAGGGGGGAAAAAAAAGAATAAAATAAAAATAACATGAAACTCCATCTTAGTGAAAGTAGTGTTATTCTGAATGAGCAGAGTGTTAGTGCTGAAGCAGGGGGAGGGGCCGGGGGGAGTGGGTTTATGGAGGGTAGAGGGAGGGGCCAGGGGAGGGGGGGGGGGGGGGGGGCACATGAATGACTGTGTATGAATGGCTCTGTTACATAAGCACTGTGACATCACACACAGCACTCTGAGGGCCACAGTACTTCAGAGTACTACCAAAACCACAGGGAGGATTACATCATAGCACGAGGAGTATGCCATATGCAGTAGTGTGCATGGTACATGCAGTAATGTGTACTCCACATGCAGCAGTGTGAGTGGTACACAGCAGTATGTATGTATACAGTAGTGTGAATGATACATGCAGTGATGTGTACTCCATATGCACTAGTGTATACTACACATACAGTAGTGTGTATAGTACATGCAGTAGTGTGTATGGCATATGCACTAGTGTATACTACACATGCAGTAGTGTGTATAGTACATGCAGTAGTGTGTATGGCATATGCACTAGTGTATACTACACATGCAGTAGTGTGTATGGTACATGCACTAGTGTGTACGATACATGCAGTAGTGTGTATGGCATATGCACTAGTGTATACTACACATACAGTAGTGTGTATAGTACATGCAGTAGTGTGTATGGCATATGCACTAGTGTATACTACACATGCAGTAGTGTGTATGGTACATGCACTAGTGTGTACGATACATGCAGTAGTGTGTATGATACATGCAGTAGTGTGTAGTACACATGCAGTAGTGTGCATGGTGCATGCAGTAGTGTGTATGGTATTTGAAGTAGTGTGTATGGCACATGCAGAAGTGTTTACTACACATGCAGTAATGTGTACGGCACATGCAGTAGTGTGTAAGGTACCTGCAGTAGTGTGTACGGTATATGCAGTAGTGTGTATGTCATATGCAGTAGTGTGTATGGTACATGCAGTAGTGTGTACAGCACATGCAGTAATGTGTACAGCACATGCAGTAATGTGTACGGCACATGCAGTAATGTGTACGGCACATGCAGTAATGTGTACGGCACATGCAGTAGTGTGGACGGCAAATGCAGTAGTGTGTAAGGCACATGCAGTAGTGAGTATGGTACATGCAGTAGTGTCAACACACATGCAATAATGTGTACAGCACATGCAGTAATGTGTACAGAATATGCAGTAATGTGTACAGTACATGCAGTAGTGTGTACAATACATACAACAGTGTGGAAGTCAGATGCAGTAGTATGTATGGTATATGCAATAGTGTGTACAACATAGTCAGTAATGTGTACAGCATGTGCAGTAGTATGTATGGTACATGCAGTAGTGTGGATGACACATGCAGTAATGTGTACAGAACATGCAGTAATGTGTACAGTACATGCAGTACTCTGTACATGTACTACACTTTAGAGTGGGCCAGGCCTACAAATAGAAAACATATGGTCACATTATGTGACTTAAGAATAATTTGTTTCACAATGTTCACAACGTAGTGTTTGATTTAATGGTGTGGTTGTTCAAAAACCTTAGTTTTTATTGTACTTTATTGTACAAAAGTACACTAAAACCAGGATGACACTTTCTCCTCACAGGGGCCTTTCTGGGTCTGGATGTGTCCCATTCTGTGACTGTACTAGATTCATTGTTGTGGATCCCATTAATGATTATGAGCCTGACTAAGATCTGTAAAAGGATCCCCATACATGGCACTTTGGTCACCCAGCAGCATCAAAGGATGGGTCAAATGCACGGTTACAATAAAGATACTTTGCCAGATTGGGACAATAAAGAGAAGAGAACACTGCGTGGCATATTGTTGAAAAATCCCTATTAGGATCAAATTGTTATGGACAGATGTGCAGAATGACTAAAGTGCATTGGATTTTGTGACTTTTCATACATTTGGCCCGTCTTTACAAACACCTTTAAGCACAGATCAGTGCTCCATTCTACCCTCTCTGCAGCCGGGTCCAGTGTGTGAATGAACCGCAGCCTGAGCGCCATTCACCGCAGTGTCTCCTCTGCTCTGCGTGTGCCCGCTCACATGCCTATTACATAACACGCTACTCCCTCCACTCACATCCACACATGCACGCTCCGCTGCACACGCGCTAAAAATACCCGCACAAGACAAGACGGCCGCTGCTCCGAAATACCGCGCCATGCAGTCAATTATTCATTCAGAAAGATCCGAGTGCGGCAGGAATAGACCTGGGATGCTAACAATAACCTGGGACATTTTTGTGTTTTGTTTTTATATTGAAAGGAGGCATTATATACAAAAAGACCTGTAACCTTGACAAAAAGTACATAGACCTACATAGGTTACAAATAAAATAAAAATGAATTAATTAATTTAATAATGAAAAACACAGGCTACAAGGAAATCACAGAATAGGCCAGTAAAAAAAACAGAAAATAAAAAGAACAGCTCATGACAAAATGATGATACTAGAGAGAGTAACCTACTTTATATTAAAGCCCCTCGGTGTAACTTTTTAGTCAAAAAATAGGCTAAATAAAACTACACAGTACATTCTCAAGAGTTAAAACCTGTGATAAACAATATTAACTTTTCAATAGTTAAATAAACACTAATCAGAGTTGTTACAGAAAGATCAGAGACAGATTTATCACAATGTTGGTGTCAATACACAGATTGAGCCCACACTGAGTCAGATTAGACAACTAAACATACACCAAACAGAGTCCGTGTAATCCCTCAGTTGTCCAGGTCTAATCCAGACTAAAAGCCAAAAGTAAAATCAGTCAACTGGACAAAAAGTTGTAGACGTGACCAAACAGAGTCACAACAGCAGCCATGATACTAGCTCTGTGGTAAAAAGACTCTCAAGAGAGTTTATCCAAAAAGTGACACTGAACTCTGCAGCTCCACCTGTGCCAAACCAGTTCAAATCAGTGCCCACGCAATTCCCACTTCCCAGAGCTAATGTCTTGTCTCTCTTCACGCTGTTGCTTCCGATGCTATTGGGAAGTAAATAACACCATAGTTAAATACTTAATTTGGAATAAAAAATGAATGATAGAAGTTTAAAGCTGTGATTTATTGTACTTATTGGACATTTTTGTTATGTACCTTATAACGTAGCTTGTTTAAGAGGCGCTATTAACCCAGAATTTGCATTTTTATCTGTTATTTTTCTAAAATACACTGCCTGGCCAAACAAAAAGTCACCACCGCCACCACCACCACTGTCGGACTAACTCTGAAAAATGAACTCTGTCTCAAGAGTAAACTTAACCCTCCAGAGAACAGGACCATATGTTCACCGAGGCAGTGTTGAAAATAACTCTCTAAATGTTAAACCTACACTTCATATTTTACTGTGTATGCTTTTTGTTTGTTTTTGGTTTTTTTATTGCACAGAAAAATGTAAAAAAAACAAACCAAAAAAACCCCCAAAAAACCAAACAGACTTACTGTGAGTGGACTTGCTATTCCACAGACCTGACTCTTATCTGGCTTAGATTCCCTACGTCTGCTTCTGCTTTCTTCATGAGAACATTGCTCCTTTGGCTATAATACTCCACAGTATGGCATAAAATATATCTCTGTGGATGTTTCTGAGGTAAATCTTTCTATTTCTATGAAATCATTCAGGTGATGTGCCACCTCCAGAAAGTTACACAGTGTTGTATTAAAATGTGCCTAATAGTCTACTTAAAGGTGCACTACATAATATTATCTGGTGGAGACCCTGCCACCTGCTTGTCTCCATGGAGCCACTATTGCTTTACCTGAATGTTCCACAGTATTACATTAAAGTTAGGAAAGCAGGCAAGCGTACAGGTCAGATTTGTGGAGAGGGGTCCCCGCTCACAGTAGAGTAGCCTACTGTTATTTGAGCAATAAAAATACCTGTAATTGAATTATTGCCCAAGATAGGTCAAATGTTATATAGTGGAACATTCAAGGCGCAACAATAACACTGCCATGGAGACAAGCAGGTGGCGGGTCCTGAGTTAGAAAAATTGCATACTGCAGCTTTAATTGATTACAGTTTGCAGCAAGTTTTTCTTCTTTGTGGGAACCTCTTGTATTTCTCTATACTGTCTTGTGCCTCCAATTAATGTCATGTCTTGTGTAATTGTATTGTAATTGTACCTTTGTATATTAAATAAAGAAATAAGTGCTGGTTCAAAGAAAAAAAAGAAAAAAATTATAATTTAATAAAAGCTATAATTGGAAATCTGTAAAAAAGATAGAAATGTTTGTGTCTTTACATCTGCGCTTAGGCTGTAAAACGTTGCCAGACACGGACATTTGGCGTTTTGGTTGGAGAGGCTTGGAGTGCGCTCGGCCGAGGTATTTTTAGGCAGTGCATGCTCCACTCAGCTCCACACAGCACCATCCTGCGCCTCCACACTGCGCTATAAATAGACACAACGCTGCACCGGAGCCATTTTTAGCTCTGCATTTGAGAGAAAAAAAGTGCTGGTTCACAGAGCCCGGTCTGAATGAACAGCGCGTTCTACAGAATCCAACCGCTGTGCGCAAAAACATGCTCATAGTTTATGTTTAGCTCAGATCTTTTTAGTTTGGTGGTTTAGTCCTTGCTCGGTCCGGGTTTGGTCTGTATGAACATCAAGTAGAAAACAGCCTTACTGAGATGCAGACCTGTTGGTTGGGAATGTGCAGCTACATCAATGAATAGAAGTCCAAATCAAAAATAATAATAAAGATTTTGTAACTTGAAATAATCTGGCCTTTGGAGATGGGTAAAGCCATGGTAACAAAATGCATTTAATTACTGAAACTCTGCATGCATCTAAGCGTCTGACTGGTGTTGAACTACTATGTGGCGCCATCTTGTGGGTTTAGGCTGCATAGGTTTCCCCAGAAGTTAAAGTAAGGTTAATGTACACTTTATTGTCCCCATAGGAAAATTTGTCCTCTGTATTTGATCCATTCTTCAATGCCGCTGGGACAACACGTCCAGAGCAGTGGGGGGGCGGAGAACAAATCTTCAGATCTTACAGCCAGGTGAACTTTCTATTAGTATCTTTTTTAAAACTGTAAGAGTGCAGGTTATACACAGTTGTTAAAAGTAACCATTTTCTTGTTCTTGTCCCCATTTGTCCATTTGTTTTCTATTTCTGTTCATTTTTTTAAGCTGAAAATGTGTGTACTTTTAGTCAAGATTCCTGGTCCACACTAATACCTTTTATATTCAGTTGATGAACACACAAAAAGACAATTGGAGGTAAAATCACACTCTTTAATACTGTACATACAACCTCAGTCTCCACGGACCTGTCTGACCACTGCAAAAATAATATTTCCATGTAAAAACATTTGAATTTCAAATAGTTATCTTGTGAGTGATTTTCTGTCAAGTAAAACCATTTAATTTTGGCCTTTGAAATGTACTTTTATCAAAATAGCTGTCTTTGTGTATTCTGATAAACAATTTGTCAGAGTAATTCGATTTAGTTGTTGCAGCTCTAATTTCAAGTGCAATTTTACATAGAGCCTGTAGGAAAGTAAATCTAAACTAATTACCTTACTTAAATGCAGATACATTTGTAACTCAAATGATTTTAACTCAAAAATATCAGTCTTTGCAGTGTGATTCCTTTACAAACGAAGGGAGCAGCATATATCAGATAGTTGAACACAAGGTCCCACACAAGAATGGTCAATTTAGGAAAAGACATTTGAAATGGTGAGAATTCATATTATTAATTGAATGTTTCTCCCAGTAGTAAAATGATTCTTAAAATACTGCGTGGCAACTTTTATCAGTTAAAAGCTTAAAGACAGTACTGTTATATTATTTAAATGCTAAATCATTATACCCCATTCAAACATACGATCAGTGCATTAGACCTTCCCAATGATATCATAAAGAGCGAGTACATTTTGATGACGGTTGTAATGGAAAAAGTGAGTTAAAAGAACTTGATTTCAGAATGATAGCATAATTTGAGTTGTCTTAAATTGGTAAATCTACTAGAACCACTTTATGTGACTTGTTTCAAGGCATTTCTGGTGAAAATACTGCACTTGGCAAGTCAGTAAAATACAGTAAAAAAAACAAACAAAAAGAAAACTTAACTTTAGTGTCATAAAACTAGTAAAAACAACTCAGCCATATTCTGAATTAAAGTCATTCTAACTCAAAATAGTCTAGAATAAGGATATAATTAGCAGGGTTATGTAATGCTTAAAAATACTGGAATTTAGACTTAAATGAACCTCTACACATCGCATCAGGTCTGTGAAGTTGTAATGTACCGTTTTGTATCCTGCTTTGCAGATTACTGGAAAAGTGCCATGCAGGAACATGGATGACACAGGATTATGGGCTGAGCATTGAACAGGATTGTACTACTACCCGTAAGAAGGTTTTGTATAGAGCAGGGAGAGATTGCTGGATTACTCGAACATGCAAAAATGGAGTAAAACCTCTTCAGGCATGTTTGATTTTGTATAATACCCTCTCCTTAAACTGATATTTTTGGATATTTTCAAATTGACATTAGTGTTGAAGAATTATGCGACGCTAATTAGCATAACATAACTACTACTGTGGTGAATGCATTTCAAGTACAAAACTTATCCAAGGGAGTCCATAGACATCAATCAGCATTACTTAAACTACTGAATGAAGCAAATTATATCAGTTCTTACATATATTAGCTTAGTTTGCATGTCATCAAAATGCACACACTCTTTAAAATTTTCCCTTTCAATCCATTCTAAAAAAGCGAAACCAAAATTAAAACCAAGTCCCAGCGTTCTTAAGACTACTGGACAACATAGAGACTTAAAATGTTCCACAGACATTTTGATAAGAGCTTAGATGGGCGTTTCTGACAGCTTCAATGGTAGTGATATGCACTATACAGATGAGTGGGCTCTGATTTTGTCGCCCGCTGGGGTGGGGAGGAGGTGGGTTGGTGGGAGGGGTGGTTGTGGTTTGAGTTGTCGATGCTTCCTCTTGGAGAGCAGGTAACATTGGATGGGAAGGGGTGGGCTGAGGTGAGGTGGTTATGGTTATGGTCGCCCGTGCTCCCTCTTGGTGAGCAGGCAACACCGGATGGGGAGGGGTGGGTCATTGGCGGTTGCAGTGGGATTGGTCGTGGTTATGGTTGCCGGCGCTCCCTCTTGGTGAGCAGGTAACATTGGATGGTCCTCAGACGGTCTTTGGCAGGAGCAAACTCAGGCTGCAGTTTCAGTGTGGACTCATACCAGCGCATGGCCTTCTCAAACTCCTCCTGCACACGGGCAAAAGACAACCACATGTTATGTTTCTATTTCATCTACGTACCACCAGAGAGTGGTGCTGAGACCAAAAACACTCACAGAGTGCACAAATTATTACTTGGGGGCTTACCATAGCTATATAAACGTTGGCGAGGGTGAAGTGGTTGACCACAAAATGCGGGGCGATCTCCACGGCCATGCGAGCCACTGTCAGAGCGTCCTCCCACAGACGAGCATTCTGGAAGATGTTTGCCAGGCTGATCAGAGGCACATCCTGGGACACAAAGCAAGACACAGGCAAGCCAATCACATATGAGGAAATGTGTATTGAAACATTTAAACACTGTCCATTTAAACATTTAAATGGACAATAGCAGTGCATTATATTTTTCTTATACAACAGTAAATGGCTGGTAGATATTGGATGATGAAATAGGCTATAAGCCTGGAAGCATATGGAATGAGTACCTTCATGTGGTGAGGGGCGTAGTTGAGGGCTTGGCGCAGACAGTCTATAGCTCTTTTGCCTTGACCTTTGACCCTCCAGTACAGAGCAGCCATACTGGACAGCACCCATGATGTCTGGTTCTACACAGGGAAAGACATACAAAAGTTCAACAGCATTAGATGGGACACAAGGGATCTAACAATATCTGTTTATTTAATAATATCTGCTTATTTTGGGCATATGTAGGAAGACTAGGAACAACATAGTTCCTTTTAAAATACAATATAGATACATTTTAAAAGGCACCATGCTGTTCCTCATCTTCCTACATATGCCTAAAATAAACAGAAGTTATTATGGTATGATAAGTGTAAATAGTTAAGCCATTGTTAGTTGTTGTTCAAGACTATAGTAATACGTAGGATGCCGTTTAACAATTCTGGCTGTGTAACATTGTGATATTTATGTTTTTATAAATCTGTGGCACCTCACCTTCTCCAGGACTTTAGCGATGCGGGTGCCTACTTGCTCAAAGGACTGAGGGGGGAACTTATCTTTACCCAAGTTCTGCAGCACCTGTGCAGGCAGAGAACACAGTCAGGCAAAGACAGGCACCTTGTCAAAGAAACAGCACTTGATTCTTTTCATATTTTGCTTTCAGAGTTAAAAATTTTTTGTATTAAATAGATATAAAATTTCAATATCTTGAATAAGAAAACCACAAAAAGCTGAAAAGACTGTTGATTAAAATACAAAAAGAAACTTGAAGTGTAATCTTGCAAACAAAAGGTATAATGTTTCTACATTTAATTTCCAAGCCCATTTATTTTGTGCAATACTTGAACCTCACCAAAGACATTTGCTGGCACATTTTAACAATTCGGATGTCTAGCAAAAAGTATAAATACTACTGTTTATTATTTTAACCCACCCCTAAATTTCAAAATGTAAAAGAACAATGTTTCTAAAAGAAGTTCAAAAACCCTGAAAAAAAATAAAGTTGCATATTATTTATACTTTGCTGCTCATCAATATTCTCTGGGGATGTGATGCCAACTATAGGCCCTGCTCTGTCTGAAGCTCTGTTAAATTTTAATCTGATCTTTGTTTTAGCACAATCTGACCAGAAAGAACTGGCTAAATTGGAACTACAACAGGTGAGCTGATTTATGTTAAACAAGTCTCTCACACAAAGCCAAATACCTTCTCTATTTGTATATGAAGGCCATTTATATGAGCAAATACTAAGTTTAATATTAATAAGATTTTGCAGTTAGGGTACAAATGTTGAAAAGCTTCATATTTATAGTCAAGCAGCACTAGTAATTTGTAACATATTCAGTTAAAATCAACTTAATTTCCCCAAGTCATGAAATCTTAACGTGATAACATGTTTGGGTGAGTGCTAATTGATCTAACTGTTGGTTTCTCAGACTGAAGTGTGACAGTGAATGGGCTTTTGACAGTCAGTATGGAGCCTCACAGCTGCATTCACATGAGGAGAGGGGAGTGTGCTCTTCTCTCATGCTTCAGTCAGGAGACATGGGGGAAGTCTGTTATTACCAGATTTCTCAAGTGTGTTTTTTTTATTATTATTTTTTTTTACATTTCTGATGTTATGGGCTTGTTTTTGAAATGTTGTGGTTTGCAAGAGAGGAGTTTTAACTTGAAAACTACTATTGTGTGATTTAGGGTGCTCAAAAATAACAAAAATAAACTCACTAAAATATTGAAAGGATAAATGGATTTTACAGAATAGAACCAGTATACAGTACATCAATGCATCTTATGTGAATTTAGAGTGTTTTTTATTAATCTTAAAATCCACTGAGCTTGAAATGTTAGTTTTATGGCAATACTAGTCTAAATATATGACAGCAGCTTTGCCTACACAGCATGATGTGAAATATTTATATCAACTTTTCAAAAAACTGTGGGGCTGCAGGCATTGTGCTTATTTTGTCCTTTGTCCTTCATCCTTTGGACATATTTGTCTGGAGGGGTTGACTGGTAGATATCTTGATTTACATATTTGAACACAAAATCAGTATGATGAATGATCTTTTGAATGATTAACCATACTCAAACTGGCATCATGCACAGTTTCACACAGGAAACAGATTTTTTTAGCAATAAGATTTTGTACTGTACTGTATAATATAGCCAAACTTGATTATTAAAAAATAACTTAAAATTTCATACTAAACTATACAAAACATTATGGTTAAAACATGCATTTGATATAATTGTAAGTGATCATAAGCACCTCTCGTAGCTGGCTCTCCCCAGTGTAGTGAATAGCAGCTCGGTTGGCCACCCCTCCCAGGTGGTCCAGGGTGTGCATGCTAGCTGCCAGGTTAGCATTACACAGGGGCTCTGCAGCAGGCTCCTGAAGGGGGGTGGCAAAGTCTATGTGCTCAGTGATACTGTGGAGAAAGAAAATGAGATAGCAATTTAAAAAAACAAAAAAACAACTTGAAACGTGAGAATCAAAAGGACTTCAAGGTATACTATGTGACTTTTCTTGTGGAGGGTCGCTCTCTCTAGATATAATTTATTTATATATAGCCTGGTAGTGTCACCTACTTGTCTCCATGGAGGCAGACATTTATACTGCGGAACATTACAGGCAAAGCAAGAACATGAAGAAAGTGTGATGAAAAGTTACATAGGGCACCATTAACTGACATTTTGGGCAAAATATATATATATATTTATACAAAATCACGTGAAAGATTTTAAAAGCATGCTAAATCTACATACAATTTAATAGGTCACAGGACTCACTCTATATTCTTGGCCGACACAGCGAGCCAGGTGCTTGCTACAGTGGTGAGGTCCACTCTCCGGGTCCTCTGGCATTCCTCTGGGCCGGGCCAGCCCAGACTGTGGTAGTCCCTCCAGCGGCCTGCACAACACAGCCTCTATCAGTATCATTTCTGTTCCTGAGTGAAGCCACAGTTATATGTCAGCCTGTCAATCACTACATTTGTCAGGAAAACCACATAACTGGCCTAGTCCGATTTAAACCGTATATCTATGTAAACCTGGGAACTGCGATTGAGGTGTTGTAGTTTGAATCTCAAAGATCTCAATAACATATCTAGAGAAGTTGATACAAACTCGCTGCATGTAACAAAGCAGTCCAATTACATACTGGAGCAGGCCAGAAAAGGCGTTCAACTACATGGGGTAAGAAACAGTCAAATATAACACATGTGTTTGGATGTGTACTCAATTGTTTTATATCAGCACAATGATAAACTACAGCCCCTCCACCTGCTTATCTGGCTGGTGGAAAGCAAATAATTTGTGAGTAACGCATGGCTGAAAATCTATTGCTCAACGTAAATGAGATGTTGCTTATGCATGTCTGCCAAAAGTGTGGTTACATATGTGATACACGTTTTATAAGCAATTATAGCTAAAACGCTTTAGTACCAATGCTAAATTACTAGGCGCATCTGAACACGTTGTAGCCCCTCGTTCGCACCTATTTGGTTCTTTGACCTACATGTGATCTGCAGTGGTCTGAAACCACTATTTGGGTTATTTAATGTAAATTCTTTAATGTTTAATGGGTTTTCTGTGCATGTAAGCCTAGTGAGTGTAGTTTAGATAAAGAGTGCAGTCACCTGATGGTCCAGGAGAGGGGATGGTGGGCCCACTGATCTCTAAAACAGACTGTACAGGGAGAGTCTCTGAGGTGGGGCCCTCGTCAAAGCCTCCCACCACCTCTGACCCCTCGGCTTTGGCCTTCTTCACTCGCTTTACCTGGAAGGTGATCTGAAAGACAGCCATCACTCATAAGCACACACAAATGCCAGTCTAGATCCAGATTAGTCTTGAGGTGATTTGATTAGTTTAGGAGCAGAGTTTGCATGTGTCTGTAGGCGTCTTCATGAATTGGACACTTGCCAGGCCTCACCAGTCAAATGTTGTACCCAACACATAAACATCACATGATACGACAAACAAACATTTTACTTGTGCTTATACAGCTCAAGATCATTCTAAAGCTATTCACGTAAGGTTTATTTCTGTGTGAATATCAATACATTTTTTAAGGTTAAGGTACACTTAATGCACACATGCGGAAATTTGTACTCTGCATTTGACATGTCCTTTAGTGCCGCTGGGGCATATCTGATTTTCAATACTTTTTGACAAACATACAGTCTAGATAAATTTACAGTTGTCGACATGCAAAAAAAACGTGTGCATGTCGATAACTGCACTCACCCATTCTGCCCCCTCGTCGTCCTCGCAGTTCCCAAAGCATGGTCCCCCCGAGGCCCTGGAGCCCACCACCTTCTCGTTCTTCAGGACCCGAATGCCTCGCAGGTCGCTCCGTTTACCGCCCACGTCCAGAGCTCCCTCGAAGGCCCCCATCAGCTCCTCCTTCAGCTGCCACTCCTCCTCACCCTCCGAGACACCTCCCATCGGTACCGCCCCTAGTCCAGGGGAGGGCTGCTGCTGCGGGGGCCCTACCTCCTCGGAGCCATTACTGTCCATGATGACTTCTAAACATTAACAAAAGGATGACAGTTAAAGGAAACTAGTCAACCATGCATTAGGTAACCAAATAACAAAAATTATTAAGTGTATAAATGCAATTTAGAGAGGGGGTATTATGCAAACTTTTTGGAGCGGTCTACCATGTTAGAATGTTTTTCCCTCATCAACTGGCTCGTCTTGACGTGGAAGAGCAGAAGCTCTACTCAAAGCTCCTCCCGTGTGAATGAGCTCCTCCTCATCTCTAAGAGAGCACCCAACCACCCTGCAGAGGAAACTCATTTCGGCCACTTGTATCCACAATCTTGTCACTTCACTCATTACCCAAAGCTCATGACCGTAAGTGAGTGTAGGAACTTAGATTGACCGTGAGTTTTGCTTTTCCATTCAGCTCCTTCTTTACCACAACAGTCGGATACAGCAACAGTATCACTGCAGACGGTCCCTGTGAGGGGTACTAGACAGTCCACCAACTGGGGACTCCCTGGTTCTACTAAGGGATTTCAAGGCAATGACAGTGACACCTGGCAAGGGATGATTGGGAAGAACGGCCTCCCTTATCTGACCCCAAGCGGTGTTTCACACCGCACAAGGGTGTCCATCAGTGCACGTGTCACTGGGACACCCTAAGCTCCGGCCTACGATGATTGAGCTTTTTTGTTATGTTATCTGACCTTCGGCTGCGTGTCTTGGACACTCGGGTGAAGAGAGGGGCAGAGCTGTCAACTGATCACCACCTGGCGGTGAGTTGGATCTGATGGCTGGGAAGGAAGCTGGATAGACCTGGCAGACCCAAGCATGTCATAAGGTTCTGGGTTAGGAACGTCTGGTGGAGCCTTCTGTCAGCAGGGTCTTCAACTTACACCTCTGAGAGAGCTTCTCCCAGATCCTGGGGAGGCTGGAGACAAGGAGTCCGAGTGGACCATGTTGTCCACCTCTACTGTCGATGCGGCCACTCTTAGCTATTCTGGGTTGGTCTCTCTGCTTAAGAAGGGTGTATTCCAAGTACAGAGGAATGTGTCCTCAGCCTCTCCGGTAAGGTCTATTCCAGGACCTGCAAAATGCAATGGGGCGGTTTGCAGCCAAGTGTGAAGCGACTGGGATGAAAATCAGCTCCTTTAAATCGATAGGGATGCACCAATACCGAAACCAATATTGGTCCAATACCAGGTGCCAGTGCTCATACTCGATACCAAGAGCCGTTACCACTGTAAATGCCAGTGTCTTAATTTGATGCTCAGTGCTCGCCTCTCAGCTGAGCAGTGCACACCGAGCAGAGAGGAGGTGACCATAAAGAGTGTACATTAACTGTTCTGCACATTAAGCTCAGCTTTAGTCCCCAGTCAGTGCACTTTAATCGCATGTGACTGGCACATAAACTATGTAAATATTTAGGACTATGTAGGATGTGCCTAAGTGGTGCTGGCGATTCTTTGCTTGTGCATGCATTGGGTCTTGTTGTAGTTAAGTGCAATACTCCCTCTTTAAAAAGGTTTTCATGGTTTTTAGAGCATTTAAATAAATTGGGTTAAACATTCAACCTTATGATTATTTGTTTGAGATTAACAAACTTGTCATATCAAAACTATGCAGGATGTCTTTGGGATTGAATTATGACACTACTAGCTATAGATAAAAAATGTTAACTGCATTTTGTTTTAGTTTACAGAGAAGACTTTGACAATAAAGTACAGCATTTTATCCACTTCTCAAATGAACAATGTTATAACTGTTTAGGACCTTGAGATGTAGACGTACTTTCAAAGAGCAGAGAGTCTTCCAGGTCAGCGGCCGTCTGTGTGTCCAGTCTCTCCTCACTGGACTCCCACTCCTCCAGGTGAATGCCCAGGTCCTCCTCTGCCAGGCACACCCCTCCCTCTGTAAGAGACCATCAACAAAATCAACATGACATTTCTGTTCATAACAATAATATATTTAAAGTGAATATGATATAAATGATTTAAAATTTGTGTTTTTGACTTATTTTAAAATGTGGAATAAAATCCTAATTTCTTATGTAAAGGGTAAAAAGGTTCACTATGTAATTTTTCTGGTGGAAGTTGCTTTCCATGGAGATAGTAAAAACCCAAAGTAAAGTCTGTCAACTGGACAAAAAGTTGTTGATGTGAAGACGCTTCACTGCTGATCCAAGCTGCTTCTTCAATTCTGGTCAGATTGCTAGTGGACACTAGCTTATATCTATATCTATCTGAGGGGAGGAGCTCACTAGACAAACTGGAAACGGCTATTGTTTACAGTTTCTGTATGTAGGCTCTGTCTATCTGATGTACACATGTGCACTGTGCCTGAGTCATACTTAGCATATTCATACAGCTCTTAATGGGTGCTTTCACACCTATTAGCATCTTGGCTAGCTCGATTGTTCTCTTTGTTTGCTTTGGGTCTGAGGATGGAGTTATAGTGGAAAGATGATGTCTCAGGCCCCCATTCCTGTTCAAGAAAGAATTGTCTTTCCTAACAAAAATTGCTTCTTTAACTCCCCGCTCAAACCATTTCTTTTGTCTGGCTAAGATCTGTATCTCTCCATCTTCTACGGCTTTGAGATGGAAATGTACGGCAGACTGGGGTCCTGAGGAGCTCTTGTGACGGTGTTGGGAGTCACTCATGGAGTGGTTGTTTAGTTTCTCCAATGTAATGCTGACTGCACTCTTCACTACACTGAACGGAATCAACCACATTGTTTTGTTTATGGCTCAGGGTTTTGTCCTTTGGGTGAACTAGTTTATGTTTTAAAGTGTTTGTAGGTTTGAACTAGACTGGAATTTCATATTGTCTGAAAGTTCTCTGAAGCTTTTCAGACCAGCAGTGTAAAGAATAGTTACACTTGTTCTTCTAGGTTCAGATTCCCTGTTGTCCTGGTTTTAGCTCTCTTAAATCTACTGAAGTCCCATTTTGGATATCCACAAGCCCAGAGGGCTTTCTCCATGTGTTGTTTCCCCTTCACTTGTCCCTCTGTGCGTGTGTGTGTTGTAGTGTATAGATAACTCTGAGCTTGTGCTGCAATGGATGGTGTGACTCAAACAGCAGATATTGGTCAGTGTGTGTGGGTTTCCTGGACTCCTCGGTCCTCTCCCATAGTTACTGCACAATTTAAGAAGGACAGTTTTTTTCTCCTTGGTCTCTTCCCATGTGAACTTGATGTTTGGATCTACAGCATCAATATGTGTGGTAAAGGGTTCCAGATCTTAAATTTGATTTTAGTCCATTTGTCATCCACATATCGATACCAATGCGTGGGAGTGCCTGGAAATGAGGCCCATGCATCCTGTTCAAATTGTTCCATATATAAGTTACCGTAGTCATAATAAGAGAGACCGGTGAGCCCATGGCACAGCTGTGGATTTGCCTGTAGAAGTTCCCTCTAAACTGGAAATATGTGGTATTTAAACATGGAGATGTCACTGGTTTGTCTAGAATGTTCTTGCATTAAACTTATTCATCTCCATGGGGACATGCAGTGTACACCAGATCAAGTTACAGGTCAGATCTGTGGAGGGGCATCCCCACTCAGTTAGAAGGCTTTTACAGACAGGTAATGCCATATTGTGGAACATTACAGACAACGAATCGTGCACCTGAAGTAATTTTACATATCATGTTTCCTGAAAGAATAACTTTCAAAAAATCTAAACTTGTAATACTAAATACTGTGTAGTGTAAATATGATGAGATGAGAACCACCCATTCCATTTGAGAATAGAACGGGTGTCTTGAGTGTACAGCTGTATCTTAGTTGTGTAGTGCTGGTGAGACACAGGGCACTTTCAGAATATTACAGTAATATTTAGCTATGAGGAGAAAAATAGACTAAGCTAAAATTGGTCACTACTATTTTTTCCTATATGAATTATTGAGGGGCAACATTTCTCCACTTCATCGCATTTTTATTTCTGAGAGAAATAAATAGAAAGCCCTCACCAGCACATGGCTTTGGAAACACTACACACTGTTCAGAAGCTTTTGAGAAAAGTAAGCCGTATAAAGTAAGGTATATCAACAGCTGCAGTGTATTTCGGCATATAAATGTATAGAGTTATGCTAAGTATTTTTTTTTTTATATATGAAATCTATGGAATATAGTTTTGTTAAAGTGAAGTTGCGGGTCCATGTTACATTTTATGATATCATTGGGAGTTTGACTTTGACAATGGTTTAAAGTATGAGGAAATGCTGCTGCTGGTCCCTGCAATTTTGAAGACAGTGATAAGGATACTATAGGTAATCTATCTCCAGATATTAGGCTTAGTTCATGGTCACAAGTACCATGTTTGCATCACACATTCCCATACAGCCCAGGACTGTACTCAGCCATCAACCTGCATGAGGTAATTTAACGCTAAGTATTTTCCATCTTCTTTTAATCAAGGAGAACTTAAATAACCTGCTATATTTTATTACAATTGCTGAATAGGTTAAAGTTAAGGATTCGACCGCTCTCCCCCTGAGTAGTGCTACAAGTACTCACGTGAGCATGACTGGCGGTGTGACAGGTTGTAGAGGAAAGGGTAGAACTGCAGACAGCGCAGCAGAGGCAGACTGGACACGCATTGTCCACAGGAGGAGAAGGAGGAAAGTGACGAGCCTGAGGAGGAGCCAGAGAGGGCCATGTCCAGGGCTGAGCGGAACAGGTCCAGAGCCCCGGTGATGTTACCCTGGGCAACATGCACCACCACCATGCTCAGGAGGGAGTGGGGCTGTTACACAAAACACAAGTTAACTTGCTTTATTGGGATGAACCTCAGATGCACCTTTATAAAATACAGTGACAGTAAAATACAAAGCATTTCAAACATTAGAAATAATATTAATTTGTGTAATGTATTTTATTTTATTTTTTTTAAGCATTTTAAAGTGCTAAAGGTTTATAAGGGCATATATCTCCAGTAGGTACAGGCATTAGAAATCTATGAATGTGTAAAAATTCAGTTTAAAGAGGGCGCATTATGCGAAATTGACTTTTTGTATGATAAGACTAATCTTGCAATCATTCCCGGGCACTATTCAAATCTCCTTTATGGTTAGAACTGGTAGAACAGGCCTGTAAAAAGTCGTTCACAAGCCTAACTTCAAAAATGATAGTGAAACTAATCAAACATTTTAATATGTTGTTGACAGTGAAAATAGCATTTTCAATTCAATTAATACCCAATAGAAGTGTTGTTGTAGATGTTACCAGAATGTCCTCTGCTAAAAAGGTTCAACTATAATAATGATATTTCAAACCACAAAATACCACTATATCAAATAATTACATCTTCCCCAGCTCCCCCATGTCCCAGGACCAGATTGACCCTTACCTCAGAGGCATTGAGAGACAGAGACTGCTCCAGAAGTGCATGTGCATTGGAGGTGAGTCCATGGTGCAGCAGCAGGTTAGCTGCATTGGCTAAGCCCAGGGAGCGGTGAGCTGGGGGGGCAGAGCTAAGCACCTTCCTCAGGCACTGAAGGGCTCTGCTGCCATTACCTTTAGCACGCCAAAACAGAGCTGCCTCGTTCAGAAGCAGCCAGCGCGGGACTGAGGACTGGGGACAAAATGGAGAAGATGAGTTGTGAAGTGAGTGTGAAGTGTTGCCCTCCCCTAGTGTAAACCAAACTACCAAAAAGTTTGGACACACTTTTTCATTTACTTTTCTTCTTTATTTCTATGATTATTTACACTGTAGCTTCTCACTCAAGGAATCAAAACTGATTTGACACGTATGGAATATAGCAAAAAAATCACTCAAAACTTGTTTTAGATCAAACAATTATAAATTAAAAATGGCCACCCTTCGCTTTGAACTCTGGTTTGGCATTCCTTCACCCTGACAAGGCACAACTGTAGAGTGAAAACCATTTCAGGAGATCAAGCAGCTCATTGAGAGAAGGCCAAGCACTGCCAACAAAGCAAAGAGTGGGTACTTTGAGGATATGAGGAAAAAAAATATCCAAAATTAGTTATTTTTAAACTTTTTTTCTTTGCTACAGAATTCCATATATCTTGCTTCATTTGATGTCTTCAGTATGTATATAAAATGTAGAAAGTAGTAAACGAAGAAAAAAAAAACACTGAATGTGGTGGTGTGCCCAAACCTTTGACTGGTAGTGTATGCTTTTTTATTTATTTTATTTCTGCAACTTTATGTTTAGTATTATACTTTTGTAAAATTGTACTAATTTCAGACATTCTGAAATTCCTATGTATAAATGCCAAAAAAAAGTATAATAGTGTGTTGGGTAAAAGAAATCAAACTGAAATAATACTTTTACTTCTTTCAAAGTTTGGGCGATTCTGTTGCCGACCTGGTCCAGAGTCCACCCCTCACTGCGCAACTGCAATATCTGCAAGTAACAAGAGGAAATTCACAAACATTTACATTTAAGAGTTAAGTGTGACAGACATGCCAAAAAGTAAGAAATTAGGAAGGAGGCAAATACTTTTTCACATCACTGTAAAATATAAAATATTATGACAACCCTACTGTGTGAATCTGACCAGCATATTACCTGTGCAGCGTAAGGATCTGGCTGCTGGTTCCCATCCAGGGGCCAGTCCAGAGAGGCAGGGAGGGCAGTGGGGTACGGCTGGAACACAGGGCCACAGTCTGGGACAGCAGAGCTCTGAGGGGGGCTGCCTTCATATAGTACACTCGCCACAGGGCTACGGGAAGCACCACAGAAACAATTAGTTTCAATGAAGATGTTTATAATGTGGTAGGAATTTAGGGGTGGTACCTGAGGCCATATGTTTCAGGAGGAATGTAAAATGTGGGCAGTTCTCCAGCAGGGGGCACACTTGGGTATTTAGAGGCACAGTCTGATCTCTGGGGCCACAGCGTTTTATGACTGTCCTGCTTGAAAAAACAAAAACAAAAAAAAAACATTAACATCTAAATATTAGGGTTGGGCATTTTCTTTACCAATTTCGCTCAGTCAAATATAAAATATAAAATATATAACTCAAATATAAAAAGTATGCATTCTAATGGGACTGTCCTGTGTACCTGTGCATCAGGATGGCTGCCCCATAGTGCGGCTGCTGGGTCTTGTTCTTTGGTGACAGAGCGGTGTAACCATGGAGATGGAGAGCTCTGGTTTGAGGCGTGGTCAGACACTAGGGCCACACTGGAGGCCACAGATACCTCCTCCCCAAACTGAAAAAAACACAACAGCACACCCACGTCTGTACTAAATATATTGCTTTGTTTTGAAGCACACTTCAAAACAAGTGCCTGAAGAAAATAATATTTGATCAATTATAATAATTCTTAGAGTAAAATAGCAGACTAGATATTCCACTATAGGTGCAAAGTCTACTCACAAATACTAAAATGTGCAAGGGGCTTTGTTACAGTCATGCAGGACTATACACTAAGATTTACATTTCACTAGAGTTGATGTTATCATCTCTAGTTTAGCTATAATCTGGTGGAGACATCTATTTTACTGAGCTCAATGTCTCTCTGCATTGTCCCTTTAAATAAAGACTATCATATTTTCCGAACTATAATTCGCATTTTTGGGGAAAATTAATTTTACAAAATCCGAGACCAAAAACAGACTTTTTATCTTTAAAGGTAAGTTATAATAATAACAATAAAATAGAGAACAATAGGCTGAATAGCAGTACAGCACACTAACGTAACAAACTGCAATAGCAAATTGAATATGTGTCTGGTACGTTAGCGTAAGATATTAACAGTTAATCAGATAACTAAAGCATAAAAAACAAGCTAACAAGTTTACTCTCAATCTCACTCCAAATCATTAAATCCATTGAATTCTTCATCCTCTGTGTTGCTTCTGAACAACTCCGCCAACTCCAGCGTTACATGAAGTGCTACTTCAGTGGCTGTCATCAGACTCAGCAGAATACGATCTTTTAGGAAGCATTTTTGTTCAGTCTTTCTCTGATGTTTTTTAAATTTCACATTTTCAATGGTACAGTACTAGTAGATACAGGTACACAAGCCTAAAGTGCCCTTGTGCGGTTGTCAGTGTGACTATAACATAGATATGAAATTATATATTTTAATAATTTCACATATAAGTCACATCTGAGTATAATCAAACAAATAACTTTTTACTTCAACTGGAGTATAGTTACTTCTGTTACAAACAGCACTATCATCACAGGGTGGAAAAAGACTCACTTGTACATAGTGCACGTGTTCAAATAAGTCTCCTCTGTGGTAGCGCACAGGCAGGTCAAATGGACAATGGAGGCTGCGCTGCTGCTGGCCCAGACGACACATCTGATGGTTTCCTGGACATACACAATATATTAAATACACTTGTGTGTACTCATTTCAAGTTAAGTGTCCATATGGTAGTTTAAAAAAACTGTATATATAATATTTTTGGACCTTCAGACTTCAGGTTAAACTACGTGAGTGTCCTCTTACCGAGTTGGGCTTCCTTTGCCATCTGAGTCTCGTGGATAATATTCCTCAGGATCTGTTCTTCCTGCAGGAGTTTGTGCTTGTCTAACGCCTCTTGCTGGCGAAGATAATGGTCGTGCTGCTTCTGGTATTCTTTCAATTCATTTAGTGTTCGTTGCAGTGATCTATTAACACATAAAGACATGTAATGATTCAAATCCAAAATGCCCATAATCCTCTAAGTGCATTTACTGAAATTCAATAATGAAAATGAACTTTGTGTGAGTGTGTGTACACACTCACACACACATACATTATGTTCTCATAGCCGATTATCCCTTGTTGTGTCTTTACACTCTAGCTATATGCATTTTCTCCAATACAAAAAAATGAAATGAGAAATTTAGTCCAGTTGCAAAGTGGGCTCTGCTTAAGTTGAATTTTTTTTTACATTGTTTGTAAGTAGAAGTAGTATTAGTGTGTATGGAATAGTACCGGTGCTGAGCCTCTAGGCGCTGCTCTAGCTTCTGCTGACAGAGCACTGCATGCTTCCTCCTGATGCCAGGCTCAAAGTCGGGCAGGGTCTGCAGGGCCTGCTCATAGCACAGGACTGAGTGGTTATACTCCCCCAGCATCTGAGACAGGAAAGGGTAAGAGTATACAATCAGAAATCACAACTCAAACACAAGAAGAGTTAGTGTGTTTACTCTTGTTCTACCTCATATATACATTAATTTATGTAGAAAAAAAAAATAATAATAATAATAATTAATTAATTTACACATAATTAATTAATGTAGAAAATCTATAGTGTTTCCCAACCAAAGGTATGGGGACCAATATAATTAATTTTTTTTTTATAATTCGCACTATATTCCTTATTTGATTTATTACAGAGTAGGTAGAGATAGAAGAAAAAAAATTGTCATTGTAGTTTTCTCCCTTAATAGCATGGGCCATCACAATATATCAAATTGCAAGTCTCTTTGCTTAGATTTATTGTTATGGTGCAGTAACAGCTAAAATAACAGAAGGAATGACATATACAATGATCCTTTGCTCTGTTTCTACAAGAAACAAGAAGAAATAACTTATTAAGTAAGAAATCTCTGAATTCTTTAGATTATGACAGAACCAAAGGGTTCTCAAGGCATTTTAAAAGGAAAACTTCACAATTTTCCCTCCACAAAATATCGCAATAAATATCATACCGTGAGATGCATATTGTGAAAATATCATAATATTTGGATATTGCTATTGTTATCTAAACCCCCTCCATGGGATCATGTACCAAACCTGCTGAACCTGCAGGTAAGACTTTTAAAAGCATGCTCCAAAATGCAGGGAAATTTTGGATTAGTTTAGTAGCATTTCCTCATGCATGCTGTTGAATTAACTGAATGATGATTTAAAAGACAAAAAATATATATCTGATCATAATCTTATTCCAATTAGTAATTTTTGATTGTAGGGCTAAACAGTGTGTGAGACAGTGAGGGACTGACAGCATAGATGTTGCCCAGCGTGTAGTGGCTGGTGAAGAGGTCAGAGGTCAGGTCAAGCGCAGCATGTGCTAGAATGGCTGCATCTGCAGAGTAGTGGGCACGGTGCAGGATGTTAGCCATATTCACCAGAGCTACATCCTTGTGCTGTCTGCAGAGAGCAAACAGAGAGGCAAGTAAACATTACTGGGGACAGGCATGGAAAAAGGTTAGAACACTTTTCACAGAGACAATTCAACAACAAGGAAGGGAATTGAGACTAGGTTCTGCTTGAGAACCTAATCCATCAGAATCTACAAAAGGGTCTGCACCTGATTTTAGTTTACTTTTGTCAAGATAGATGCTCTTTACATCATACATTGTAGTGCAAAAGTGGCTAAAAAATAAAATAAAATAAATAAAGACATATAATCTATTCAAATTCTTTAGAATGTTCTCATACAGATACAGAACACAGAAGCTACTGACAGGGTCACTGTTTTCATCCAAATACCTTAATTCCTCCCACAACCACATTGTAAATAGAGCTGTTAACTTGGGCAAGACCTGGGGAACTAAAGTGGAGAGTGAGGGGAGAGGAAGAGCTGGATCTGGAGATATGAGGAACAGTGTGATTGGTCATATAGGTATCCACACTTTAAACTCTGTCCTTGCAGCCTGGTGTTTGTAATCAGACCTGGCTTTAATCAATAAAATCTTGAGTGATGTCACATAGTACTTGAATTTGCAGTTGGCACTGTAGGTAGCCCATACTCAGTTTTTGACCACAAATCTGCAAAGTTGCCTAGTTTGAGCTAAAATTGCCTTAAAAACAGGACTAGTAAATTGTATTGGAATAGTAGATTAAGAATACTATTAAAGCACCATATACACAGTATCGAGGCAGAAAAAAGTAGATTTGGTGTTACACCTCCTTTGAATCGAGTATCTATTTTAATGATATATTCATCTTTTTTTTTTGTTTTACACTCAAATACAAGGTTTTGAGTGACCAATACACAGCCTGCAGAGAGGGTTTACCTGGGAGAGAAATGCAGAGCTCGCACCACACAGTCAACTGCCTTCTGAGGCTCATTCTTTATCCTCCAGAAGAATGACGCCATGTTGTAGAGCACCCACGAGGACGAGTTCTGCAACACACACACTTCACTCACACATGGCTAACCTAACAGCTCTAAAATCTCTTGGATTCTTTACATAATCAGGCCCTGAAATTCTCGATAAAAAGCCAAGGCGTTACCGTCATTGCCAAGTTTTGGAAAAATATAAAATACTAAGTTAAGGTCTGTGTCTAGAGGCGACTGGAATGTTCCTAAAAGAAAGTCTGCCCTCTCTCAATCAGCCTTTTCCTATAAAGCCATCAAGGAATGGAATGGGCTTCCAGACAGTCTAAAGAACATGACTGATTTTTACAGCTTTTCACGGGCCGTCAAAAATTGGACTCTGGAGCACCAAACATGCTCACACTAACAATACTAGATGGTTATTTTGCCATCAGATGTTACTCTTGTGGGTATCACCTGATGGCCCCCAGATTACCAGACCAGTACTGTTACAACATTACATTGCACATTGCACTTTTAACTTACAATATACAAACATACAATAAAATAAATATTTATAAAATTGTTTTGTGTGTTGTCTCCCTTTCCCAGGACTACAGATGGAAATTAGCTATGAGCTACAATCTGGTACAAACATACCTGCCACTGTGCTTAATGTAGTTGTACACTGTCCTAATAAACCAATAAATTAAATGAAATGAAATGGAGAAACAGCTAAAGGGACATGAGACTGGAACCAGGACACTGGATATTATTTGAATGGGGTGGGTAGAAGACAGTTTTTATAAGGTTATTCCGGAGGTGGCTGGACTTACCCTCTGCAGTGCAAGATGAATGCGATGGCCCACCTCATTTATACTGTGGCCCAACTTTTTCGATAAAGAGTGAAAAATTGGGTCATCTTTAGAAAGCAGAGGCGAGGTGAGGTTAGCCCGCTCCTGCACACCCTGGAGTGAGAGAAAAACAGCAGGTTTAATAATAAAGTATACAAACATAATGCAATGAAAATTCAGAAATCAGAAAGGTTATCGGGCCAATTGGTGCCTTCCTGCTATGTACTGACCCGGAGGTGCTGGAACGCGTGGATACTGTAGGGAAGCTCAAAAACTTTGGTGCAGTCTGGAGTTTGCAGGTCTGGAGGTAGAGCTGAGCGTGAGTCCACATAATCTTCAGGACTGAAAGCAGAGATGATAGAAGAGTTTGAATTAAAGAATAAAGTTGATTTATGTAATGACCAGTCAGTAATGTTGTCACAATATAAATCCAATATAATATAAATAGTTTTGATAGTAGTTTTATTATCAATCAGTATTTGATTTTCAACACTACTTCAACCCTGCTGCAAATAATCCGTAATTAAATAGTACTAGTAAAAATCATATACAGTGCTGTTGAAATGTGTATCCCATGATGACAGATACACATTTCAACAGCACCTTGCCCAGAGCAGCAGATAGACAGAATGAGGCTGACCTTATGTGCTTGCTCTCCAGGGAGATGTAGGTCCCGTCGTACAGGTCCAGGTCTCCCAGAGGGACTTTGGCTAGGACACAGTCTGCATCCTCCTTGTAGTGTCTCTGCTCCAGCCCCGTGTCCCTGTCCTCATTCTCTTCAATGTGGATCTTCTGAGCAACCAGCTGCTTCTGAAACACAGCAACACAGACACACTGGTAAAATTTCATGTGGCAAGTTTAGGGTTAAAAAGTAGGCAGTGGTGTGTTTAGAATTATTGGAGATATTACAGTAGATCCTGCAGTGCAGTATCAGAAATGCAATGAATTACTTTCTGTTCAGAATGAATGTGCATTCATTGTGCCCCTCAAAACCTGGAGCAAATCCATTTTTCTAATTTACCTCCTTTTAAACAGCAGTCTAGCAAAATATTCCAAACACATTATATTAGGTCTATTAGCCCTATTTGCAGCTTTAATAAATGTAAAGAAATATTTTTTAAATGTTTTTGAATGCACACATTTTTCGCTTAAGTTAATTTTCACTTTGGTGCCTTCACACCTCAGCTCCTGTTGCCACAGTTGCCACATCCACCTACACCCTTTAACCACAGCCAAAGTAAAACATTCACACATGCAAAGTAAACAAAGTGTGTTGATCAAGGGTTCAATGGAATTATGGTAGCAGGGAGACTGACACAGACTCAGCATGGCTTACCTCTAGTTTTTTGAGGTAGTTGACTCGGGCCTCTTGTCTCATGAAGATCACCACATCATGAGGATGCTTAAGGTTTAATGGAGAATCCACCTGGAAGAACAGGGCAAAATGTCACTTGAACTAACAAACAATGTTGTTGTTTTTTGGTAGAATGCAAAGAGTCAATCATTCAACAGCCATGGCCAATATAATTCTGTTAAGGAAGAACTATAGGAGAAATATAACATTACTAAAGCTTTTTAATAATGCTCTGTAGGAAGTGGTGGGGTCATCACCAGCTTGTCCAGACACTCAGTCGCTTTACAGTTTTGTGCATTATTTATTCATTTCATACTTGGTGGTGGTAAGCTACTATTGCAGCCACATCTGCCCTGGGATAGATTGACAGAAGCAAGACACCTTATATTCCCACAGGTCTCCCATCCACCTTAATTCAGTTATGCTGACAAGGAGAAAGTTGTACTTTGTGCCAGACTCAGGTGGGTCACCCAGTACTTAAAGCAACATAACTATTTGTTTGAATGTTTATTTATTTATATAACCTTTGTGCCACATTTCCATCTATGTATTTTAACTCTATATCACTGGGTCTGGTAACGACGCAACCCATTTCATCTCATTTACCAATGCGGCAACAGTTCGCATGTCGACTGATAACATCTTCCCATATAACACGATAATATTATTTGTATTAGGCTCAGTCACCATAGCTAACAGACACAGTACAGTACAGTAAAAGATCGGCTTCATTGTGTCGTTAATTGCAACTTGACACGCACTTTCTTCACACGACCCACCACGACACTTGACAGACTGAACCACAAAACCGCATTTACAGATTACAGGGTTGTTGGTTTTGGTTAGCAGCACTAATCGGGTAGCGCCAAATGCTACCGTTGGGGCTAGCTGTCATACCTGCTGCTGGATCTTGCCGTCCTCCGTGACCACCCAGTGAGTCGTGGCCCGGGCGGAGTCCACGGCCAGGGCCCACACGACCAGAAGGAGTCCCCATCGCAGCGGTGATTTGGGGTTAGAGGCGGTAGAACAGGGCACAGAGTCAGGAGAGGTTTTCCTGAGCTCCGCCGCCATCTTTGTTTTAGTATTGCTGTAAACGTCACCCGCGACCTCCGGACGCACGAGGGCGCTACAAGCAGGTCATATGAAATAAATTGAAATAAAATAGGATGTGAAATTAAATAAAACACAATATGAAAAAATAAAAAATAAAAAAATAAAATAAATAAATAAATAAAGTGCAGCCTACCCTTATAAGACAATTATAATAACAAATTTCTTACGTATGTTGTTGTATAGCCTATGTTTATGTGATTGTATTATTGCTGTGATGTACAGTTCTGAACAAATCTAGATGGATAACTTGACCTACCTCCAGAGGAATGGTATGGACCTACCCAGTGTAACATTAATAACCCTTGCATTACTCTTAACAAAATCTGCATTTAATGGGCTATTGATTACCTGTTTAGGTACCTAAAAACAAATATTTTTGCACAGCAGGCCATCTCTAAAGAACCCATCTCATTTCTCTCACCTGGAAAGAGAGGAAAGTCTTCTTTGTGATAGGATGCCAGTTAAGTCAGATCTGTGGAGAGGCAAGCCTGCTCAAAGTAAGAATTCATGTTGTTCAATGTATTTTGGGGCAATGGAAATATCTGTACATGAATAAAAGCAGGCTGTAGGCTATGTTTAATGTCATATTGTGGAACAGTTCAGGCAAAGCAATTACATGTCCATAGATACAATCAAGTTACGTGGTGTACCTTTAAGCTTATTTTCATGTATTGAAAATGCACTCATAAAGTTACGTCCAAAGAATGTAGTGTGCATAGAGAGACATGCTGACTGATTTATGTAATTTAGTCATTTAATCACCATATATTTAATCGTATAGTATGCGATGCAGGGGAACTGAAAATGGACAGCAGGTGGCAGCAGTTCACTTGACGTGCGCATTCTGTGCGTAAAGACACGTGATCACGTATGGAGAAAAAAATCAGGAAATCCACAAAAACGAACACTTCACACTTTTGAGGTAAGTGGGTCAAATAAGTTATTAAATGTCATAATTTCACATCATGTAATCTCTCTGTATCTTTAGTTAGTGGTTGATCTCGTACACAGAGGATCAAAACGCGTGCGTTTTGTCTTGGATGGTTTTAAAGTTGCAAGTTGCATATCAGTAGTTCCGCATGAACACTACTCCCTACACACATCAGTTACGTATGAGTTACAGATGCATTATGCCAAATATATTACAAAATAAGTGAATGCATCAAAGTATTGTTCTTAGTTGCTATTGGAAATATGAACGTTTCGTAGCCAACTTTATGGTGTTACTTAAGTAGCACTTCCTCTGGGTGGTAGCCTAGTACTTTGGTAAAGGTAAAGGTAAAAAAAACCAAACCCAAACACACACAACATAATGTTACGTAGCCTGAATTACAAAGGCCTTGCAAATTATAATTCTAAGGTAGATTCATAATGAGTCATTGCTACAAATGAATATAATCAACCAATTTATTTATTCTAATAATACAATAAGTAAAATTGTGTGATGAAATGTTTCTGAGTAATTAACCCTGCACCATAACTTTTTTTTTTTTTTAGAGAAGGATTTGTCACCTGCTTGTCTGCAATGTTCCAATGTGGCATTAAAATTATCTACTTCCATGGAAACAAGCAGATAACGCCAAAAGGTCAATTTACAGGTCAGATCTGATCTGGTTTCGAAGGTATTTTGGGGCAATTGAAATATGCGTAAGTGAATAAATACAAGATAAACAAGTGTACTTATAAAGTGTGGAACATTTCAGACAAAGCCATGGAGACAAGCAGGTGATGGACCCTCCCATATTCACTCATATTAGGAAGAATAAGCTTTTTTGAGATTTTATCCATCTTCTCCATCTTCCCTCATTATTAGTATACTTTTCAACTGATTCATGTGTGTCTGAGTGCTCCAAAACTTTCAGTTTTCACCTACCCCCTATCCCCGAAACAATGCATTTACGGTATATAAAGAGAGATTAAACATGTGAATCATGAGTTGAATCTGACTTTTTGCATAAATAAATACCAATAATACCAAATTGTCTACTAACTCACTCATTAACTTTCCATATAAGTCGTTATATTCTAAATAAAATTATTACACTAATATACATTTTATACATAAAGGACTAAAGCCCTAATAATATGTTGTCTTTCATTGATTTGAACTCTAACCTCTATTCCTCTCTCCAGCAGATGGCGTGCTATGACTCGTGTAAGACCGTGGAGGAGGACAGTTATGAGGACGATGGTGCGGGAGAGCTGTCTGAATGCGCTCTGGCCATGTTGGAGAAGGAGCGTGAGTCCCTCCTGAGCCCGTCGGAGGGGCCCGGGACCCTCTTGGGAAGCAGCAGCAGTCTCCCGACTCCGGCCCCACAGCAGGGCTACGACGTAGAGTTCGACCCCCCTCTGGAAAGCAAGTACGAGTGTCCCATCTGCCTCATGGCCCTCCGCAACGCTGTCCAGACGCCCTGCGGACACAGATTCTGCAAGAACTGCATTGAGAAATCCATACGGTAAGTTCTTTAAAATATCTCTACTTTTGCACGATAAATATATCATTTAGAGGTGGGCAGATGATCAAATTTTGGATTCTTCCAAAAGAACATTCATGATATTATCCATATTTTGAATACTGAGTATATTGTTTTTTTGTTTTTATTTTTTGCAGTATTTGTAAAATATAATAATAATAATAATAATAATAATAATAATGTTGCAAAAAGAGCTGATTAAAAATTTAAACTTTCAAATAAGGTTACAAAGTTTTCTGCATATTTTCTGCACTTCTGCACTTTTACAAATATTTCAAATTTACACCTCAACTAACGGCATGCCTTAACACATTTCTTTTGGATTGACATATCACCTGAATTCGGTTATCAAGAAGCAAAAACAAAAGTATCGCTATAGATATATTGATACTGAAATATCAATATATATTGATAAAGATATTGAGACATTTTTGTCAATATCACCTACCTCTAAATGTATAAATGTATGTAAAAACATGTGTAACAGTGACCCTAATTATGTAATTCTCTATTTGGTCTTACACTTGCAAGATTGATTCTCAGTAGATCTTGCAAATATGTGGAGGGCTGCCAACCATAACCCATGTATATTTGTCAATAACAGAGCAATGGTAAAAGAAAAAGCTGTGTTTAATGCTACATGTTATTGATATAGATATTGATTTACTAACATAATTCACTAATATTATAGCTTTCATTGCTGTAACTGACTGAGTTGTGGTGGATACAATTGGTTGTAAATAATAAATAAATAACTAAACTTCATCAATATTGCCAGAGGCCAGAGACACTCAAAGTATTCACTTGTCCATTCAGTATGTCTGCTATGCACTTATCCCGTCTCTGAAGAGCTTGACTTTTTTGGCAATTATACCTTGCTAACATTGGACTTGTTTGTCTCTTGACAGGGACACAGGACAGAAGTGCCCAGTGGACAATGAGATGCTCTCTGAGGACCAGCTGTTTCCAGATAACTTTGCCAAACGAGAGATTCTGTCCCTCACCGTGCGCTGCCCTTACCCCGGCTGCTCACACAAGATGGAGCTTCGAACTTTAGAGGTACACCGGAGTCATGCCTCAAACACACTGCAAGATAGAGCTGAACAATTCTGTAAAAATATCTAAGTGCAATAAAACTCACAAGCATTGCGTTGCTTTAATAATACGATTCTGTTCAAAGTTCATGTTTTAAACATCTCCAGAAGAACCTCCAAAAACACTGAAATATGAACTGACAAACTAATAAAATAATCATATTTAAGAACATATTCCTACAGATCTAAACTACAGCATTAACAGCAGAATAAGACATATTTTGCTGTTTGTGGAGGAAATTATGGCACTTCAAAAACTGCAGCCTTTGTGACCCATTCAGATTTTGATTAATTTTGCAGCCCTACTGTTAGCTTCAACGAAAGAAGTGACTGCTGCTGCTGTCTCAGTGTCATCTCTTACATTTTGAAGTGCAATATATTGCTAAAGAAATCATGAGTCATGAGTTATTACTTTAGCCTTGTACAACTCAGATTCTATTGGTGTACATTAAAATAACAAAGAAAAAGTACCCACAATAATTATTGACCCCCAGAATTATTGTTCTGTTTATCATCTTGATGTAGTATTTACTGTGACAGACATATTCATACAGCCCATAGAACAGATCTACTCAAAACAGTTTAAAACAAGGCTTTTGAAATGTTTACTGTCAGTCCAAACCAGTCCTCCTTCTGTTTAATGTTTAATCAAAGTGTGATGTGAGTGTAGCATTCATTTAGTCATGAAAATGCATTAATTCATTAATTATTGGATTTAACACCTTTCAAGACACCCAAAGCACTTCACAGTGCATTATTAATTTACTCCACAGTCAGTGGTGGTAAGAAACTATTGTAACCACAGCTGCCCTGGTGCAGACTGACAGACTGTCCCTCCACACTGACCACATTCATGCTAGGCAAGGTGGGTAAAATGCTTTGCCTAAGGAAACAGCAACAGGTTTTTCCGCTGGCGGCCCACTGTGACACCTGGTATCCCCTGTGATGTCCCACCCAAGTACTAACCAGGCCTGGCCTTGTTTATCTTCTGAGACCTGACAAGATCAGGTTTTGACAAGCCAGTATGACCACATTTTTCTCTGTATTTAGTATAAATCATGCAAACTCCAGGCAATGACTCGATTTAGTGCTTGGGGCTCACTGTCCAGTTTGTGCACTCTGCAGTGTGTTTTGGGATGTCAGAAGTGCAACAGGGCCATCATATTTTCAGTGTAGTCATTTGTTGATTAGCATGCATGTATTAAGATTTATATAGACACAATGTTTATGATTAAAAAAAACAAAACATTATTATTCAATGCAATTATGAATACCCAATGTCCTTTTACACAGCCACAACAGCCACAGCAGTATGGAATGGAAGAATGTGCCACAATGCATCGCTTGCAATACTGCAAAATGACAAATGCCTCAAACAGTTGTTTCAATATTCAACTTAGGAATTGAGATTAAGCTTAATACCAGAAAAAAATTGAAAACTAAGTAACTGTCATTTGTGTGTTGGTCAGAACCACCTGTCTGTGTGTGAGTTCTCCACCCTCCCCTGCCCTCACTGTCAGAGAGCAGTGAGGAAGAGCTTTGTGGAGCAGCACATTGAAGAGGAGTGTCCCCGCAGACCTGTGTGCTGCCCAGACTGTGTAACCTATTACATCTATGAGGAGAGACAGGTAACACACACACGTGTGCCAGGTGCTTTTGGGGACAATACTTTACTTAGATTCATTTGCTGGAGCATGAATCTTTTTTATCTTGTATTTATTCAATGACTCTTGTTTTAATTGCTTAGATATACAGAACAGTGTTATCTCTGGCACACTAGCGCTCATGTGCAAAAACATGCCTGAAGAGGTTTTAGATGTCATCCATGCATGTTTGCTTATTTTAGCAATCTCTCCCTTGGGTCCGATTCAAACCCTCCTTATGGTTAACTATAGGTTAACGGTGCAATGCTCAGCCCACAAGCTGAGCATTGCACCCATTCTCCTACACAATTCTCCATAAATATACAAAACAAAACTGTAGATAGCAACGTGACAAACCTGATGCTATGTGCAATACTTTCATTAGTGGGATGCACGCTGATTGTGTTGTGATAGTGCTCTGAAGGAGGAGACTTAATACAGAGAGTAAAGGGAGGGGAGACTCAGAGTGTAAAAAAACGAAAATGAATACATTGTCTTCAGGGAAAATTGTATTTTCAAAACAATAAAAGGTGACATGGTGATCTAAATATGCTATGTATTATGTGTGCCCTCCCTCTTGCACACATGCACACTGCCCCACAGAGCTGACTCATGTGCCTTTAAATGTAAAAGAGAACAAATCAAAGTGATGGATTGTGCTGTAACAAAAGTTGTCTCACAGGTCCACGAGCAGCAGTGTCCCTTTGCCAGTGTGACATGTCAGTACTGTGACATGGACCTCGTCCGAGACCAGGTGAGTATCTGTTTTAAAGGGCATGCATATGTCACTAAATGTGTTTACTTTTGTCATTTATTTCGCATTGCTCAAATTCAGTCCCAATGTTTCCATCTGTGAAATCTATTCCACAGACCCACTCCTGAGCTCCATATACAGCTCTGTACAGTGAGCACAGTATGGTTTGCAGAAGCTGTTGGTTACAGTGTTGTTATAAACAATTATCATGAAGGCGTGAATCACATTTCTTCTGCTTTTTGTCATCTGCCCACCTCCACAAATGAAGAACTACAAGCTTACTATTATTATTATTATTATTATATGACTTATAAATAGGATTGGGCCATATGCAGTGGTGGAGTACTAAAATACAAAATTTTGCTACTTAAGTAAAAGTACAGAAGTACAAAGTTTCTAGTATTACCGGTAAGTATTTTACATAGGTGTTACAGTGTTAAATTGATATTGAAAAAAAAAAAAAAAAATCATATTTTGGTCTACAGTAACAATACAAATCAATTTCTTAATTTTTGTTATGAATTTTGTGTATTTAGGTTTGTTTGCCAAAACTTGAATTCAAAGACTTTAGTCAGAATGTTACCACAAACCTGGTCAAAATAATCCCTCAAATCATATGAAAAGTACTTTTTACTTTTCAGTCCAGTTCAGAAATGTAGTGGAGTAGAAAGTGCTGCTAAAAATAAAAAGTATCCACTGTAAAATGTACAGAGATTGTGGCTACTAGTTTATGCTAAAGCCTGTGTAAAAAATTGTAATAATGAAATGGATGCACAACTTATAGCTATAAATTAAATTGCAAAATTGTTATTATAATATTATAAAACCCACTGTTAAGCAGGCTTAACTATATGCAGTTGTACAATTATTGTATATTTTATTTTTTATATTGTGATTTTAAAAAAAGTAATAATAGTTATAAATATATTGTGTACAGAATAAAAAAGTCAGACAAAAATCATATTTGAAGGTGGCCAGTGATGTAAAACATGTCTTGACACATGGCTCACCACACCTATAACTAATAAGAGTCGTTTTCTTTAACTACTGTCTATGTCCCCTCCACTTATTTCCCCGTATTGTGCTGTTGTTAAACACTTAAATTTTATGTTGTTTCAGATGGAATCCCACTGTGACACTGAGTGTCCAAAGGCACCCATAGCATGCAACTTTAGTATTTTTGGCTGTAAGGAAAGGGTAAGTGCAAGTCATTTGTGTTATGTTCTTCTGAAAGCTTGTGACACTTGATTATTATAACTTATACCTTATAGTCCTACCAAACATATCCTCACTATCAGCATTTATTCATTTTAAAATGAAATGATGTGGAGAAAAAACAAATAATGAATAATAATGATGCATTTACTAGCATACCACAATGGATCCCTGCAACAATACTCGATTTGTTCAATACAACCATCACAATACAATACACATGTATGGCTCAATACACATGTACTGTACCCTGATGTTGCCTTTTGCAGATGTTGCGGCACGACCTTGCCCAGCACATGCAGGAGTTCACTCAGATGCACATGAGGTACATGGCAGAGTTCTTACGAGGCCTGAGTGTGAATGGCACCAGGACTCGAGCTCCCAGACTGCAGTGCTCCTCTGCCTCTGTAGAGGAGCCAGGGCCCTTCTCCTGCGCAGTGAGACTGACCAGCTGTAACGGCGCATCAAGTCAGCCCAGCGAGGAGATGCAGAGGCTGCGGGAGATGGATGCCCGACTAGTGAAGCAGGACCACCAGCTGAGAGAGCTCATCATACTCAAGGAGACACAGGTACGGCCTCAGCTGTAGTTGTCAGCTTTGAAATGAACATCAATCAACTTCCAAGTTTAGTTTAAGTTATGTAAATATGCATTTATCCATTTGATAAAATAGTCTGACATTTTACTCAAATTTTGGCCCCCTTGTTCCCTGCAGACAGGCCAACTGGCAGAGCTGCGTCGTAGGGTGTCCATGCTGGAGGAGACGGTGAAGGAGCTGGATGCACAGCAGTGTCATGGAGTGTTCATCTGGAAGCTGCGCAACTTCTCTGCTCTGCTGAAGACCCAAGAGGCAGGCCAGCCTGTGGTGGAGCACAGCCCGGGCTTCTACACCGGTCGTCCTGGGTACAAGCTGTGTCTGCGGCTGCACTTGCAGACGCCCAACGCCCCACGCTGCTCCAACTACATCTCCCTCTTCGTCCACACCATGCAGGGCACCTTCGACAGCCAGCTGTCTTGGCCCTTCCATGGCATCATCCGCCTGGCAATCCTGGACCAGGGACCAGAGAGCCAGCACCACATGGAGATGATGGAGACCAAACCAGACCTGCAGGCCTTCCAGAAGCCCACCATCCAGCGCAACCCCAAAGGCTTTGGCTATGTCACCTTCATGCACCTGCACCAGCTGCACCAGAGGGCCTTCATTAGGGACGACACGCTGCTCATCCGATGTGAGGTCACCCCACGCTTTGACATTGGACACAGGGAGGGGCCCGCAGTGCAGTCCCGGGGCCCTGAGGCTCCTGCTGCTCGGGACTAAGGACATATAACCGGACTGTGGCCTCTATCACATGGGACTAGACATACACCCTCACTGTCCTGCTCGGGACTAAAGACTGTGGCCCCTGCTGCTTGAGACTAAAGGGGCCCAAGCCTTCACTGACCATTACAGAGGAGTCTCTTTTAGCTCAGTACAAAAGCACTGTAAATGCTTTGACCGCTTTACTGTTACGTTAAATTTTTTTTCTAATATAAGAGAAAGTACCAGAGACTGGAGACTAGTGCGCTCTTGATTTTCCTTTTTGATATCTTTAAAGGATCAGCCCAGAGGCCTTGAAACAAGCATGTTTCTCCAGCTAAATGAATGTAAGTAGAGGTGTGAGTAGAAGCCTGTCTGGGCCATGCACTGGCTGATGTGAGGCCTCTGTCCTCAGTCACAGCTCAACAGTCAGGCCTGTGAAGCCAGGACCTTCAGAGCTGAAGTTTCATTACATATGGTATATTTTACTGTTCCTCTCACTTCCAAGAAAACATCCAAGGCTCTGACACACAATCTTTACACAAAAAGAAAAATATGACAATATAGTGTTTGAATAAAATGGTGTCTTAAGGACAGCATCCTGGCACTGTCACTAATCCACAGCACAAATGCACACTTTATGCACGCTGAATGTGTTGCTCTCTTCGCTCTTTAGGTCTGGACTCTAAGTGTTTTTCCATGGGCAATCTCTAGATGATTATACTTTTCAGTGTGTCTGCATGTTTGTCATTGGCTGTATTTTATGCACTGTATATTAACAGTGTAATGTTTGTGTATTTTTAATTAAACCATTAATTAATTAAACCATTTCCATTGAACTAACTTTAGTTGTGGAAATTACACAGGATTGTTTTTATGTTAATGAAACTGTGTGTACCATTTGGCTCATGTTTTGGTCCTCATTGGTTCAGAGTTAACTTTGAACCTCAGAGTAGTGGTTTAGGAGGAGTCCTGGTTTAGCTCTGGTGGCACAGGATAATTACTAATGTTTTTTTTCTTTTTTTTTTTTCACATTTTGAGTTAAGTTTAATTTCTCGTTTACCTTGTACTGTAGATTCTCATCAATGATCCAGATATAAAATAATCATTTATGAATTTATGAACAGCATTTATTAAAATTTGAATAAAAAAACAAATCAATAATCCAAATGTTAAAGGCACAATTAAATATAAGAGCATGATAATAAATAAAAACATGTGATGATTTCTCTGCAGTGCTACTCATCGATGTACGGGAGCTTGGCTGCTCCGTGTGCCCCTTCTGGGTCCTCAGTCTCTCTGGGCTTGTCCTTGTCTTTGGATGTCCCCTCTTTTGAACCAGTCAAACTCACTGTGGACAGACAAATATGGATACACACAAAGTACATAAAGACATAAAACCACTTACACGACATCCCTGATGTAATAATACTGATGTAATAGGGACCCTTGTGTTGTAGCTTTGGAGACCTTATGACCCACAGACCTAACCAACTAAGTCCAGTTTACTTTAAACTTATTAAAGTAAGTAATAATTACCCCCTCTGGTGTCCTCTGTTGTGTGAAAAAATACAATACATCTTAAGTGCAAAAAAGAAAAAATCCTCATAACAATTTCAGTTCAATTTAATTTGACTTCATCTCATTAAAATAAATGGCTTTCATTATTAATGTTCTGAACATGAACATACAGACACTAATAATTGCAATTAAAAATAACAAAAATAGTCAAATTTCTTTCTCAAAAAGTCTGCTTCAAACAAAACAAAAAAAGTTGATTATTAATTATTAAAAATAACTATCAATCTTGATCAAAACTTGTTTAACTGGACATCCCCAAATCCAGTTATTATAATTTTGTTTTGTTCTATCGCCGTTTCTTGTATTTGAACATAAAGCACAACACATAGACTGTAGTATATGGGCTGCATAACTCACATGGAGCTTTGGGCGCATCTTTCCCACATTTCAAGGTGCTCAGAGCAAAGCACTCCGCCATCCAGGACAGCACCTCTCCACAGTACCGGATCTGAGGAGTCAAACCCACAACCACGGCTTAGAAGAACAGTTTGTTTACATCTGAATGAATGACACAACACATTTTACTCACCTGCGTTTCTACAGACACCAGGCGCTTCTCCTGGTCTCTGAAACCACCAACGATTTTCAGCAAACTCTGCACCCTGGAAATGCACACACAATTGTTAAAAAGGTAAAAACACACACTGGACTTAATCACATTATTACTAGTATTAAAGATGAATAATCATATATATTTTTTTGTATCCTGTTTCACAATTGATGATGACAGGATTCTTTGATTTTCTATTTAACGTTGGACTAAACACCTTCACCGTCAAATAGAGCTGCTAAACTGGGTAGTACTTGGAGGACTAAAGAAAAGAGTAAGGGGGGAGGAGGGGCGGGGTCTAGACGTACGAGGAACAGTGTGATTGGGCCACACTTCAAACTCCACCCATGTAGCCAGGTGTTTGTAATCAGAAGCACCTGGCTGTAATAAGGGCAGTCTCTCCCAATGTCACCAACTACTGAAAATTACAGAGGCCACTGAGGGCAGCATGAACTTTGATTGAGGTGTTTTAACCAGAAAGCTGCTAATTTACCTAGTCTGCACTAAAATTTCTAAAATTAGAACCAAAAAAATAAGTCATTGGCCCTTTAGGAGCTTCAACATTTAAGACCACTAGATGGCAACAACCTACAATACAAGTAGTTATCATATCCTTAGCCTCTAGTATACTTCCTTAGCGTACACTTATGAAGTGAAGTTGTAGTGAACTGTTTTATATCATGGTTTTGTATATTTATGAAAAATTGTCCTGTGGAAGCACTGATGACATAGGATTGTGGGCTGAGCATGGGACAGAATCGTACTACTAAGCGTAAGGAGGGTTTGAATCGTACCCAATAGAGATAGCAAAATTACTGAAACATGGATGACATCTAAAATCTCTTCAGGTATGTTTTTGATGAGAGAACAGAGAAAAGAGTTTTGATGAGAGAATTATAACATGGTAGAAAGCTAAATATATATAAAAATGCATGTGTATTTTCTGTGTAATGCCATGTCTTACTTAGGGTAAATTGCAGACACTAATCTAGTACTAGTAATACTAATGGTATTGAAAGCAAGTTTGAAATTTTAGTATGGTGACAGCACTAGACTCACTTGGATGCAGTGTTCTTGAGCCTCTCCTCGCTGCTCTCCCAGTGCCGCCTCTCCAGTTTGGCCAAGTAGTTCTCTTTCTGCACTGTTTCCCAGGTCTTCAGCTTCTGGTCCAGGCCAGGAGGCAGCTCCTTCTCTGCAACCCCAGCAAAGCACACACTATTAAAAATTGTTTTTATTTATAATATACAAACCTAAACAATACATTATGTCCCCTTAGAATGGATGGTTCTGTGCTAACGTCATAACCCCACCTGGGAGACAAGAACCAGTTTATTGATTACATTGTACTTAGTCGTGGAATCTCTGAGAGATAAATTCACAAATGTTGAACCTATTTATTTCTATTATTAAGTCTATTACAACAAAAATCTGTATTTTAACAATATTTATTTTGAACTTCTGCCAGTTTTTGTTTCATGTTGATAGGCCCAGTAATTACAGACATATTAACTATAAACTGAGACAACAAATCTGACCCAAGGATAGAACAATAATGCTATTAAGCAATAAACAACATTGTCCTTGGTAAATTAAAGGCATCTTATGCAGGGCTGGCCCAGCCTATAAGCAGACTAAGCAGCTGCTTAGGGCAACAAGGCCACCAGAGGGCCCCCAAGAGCCCTTACTTTTATATTGAAAATAATGATTGGAATTATTATTATTATTTATTTATTTATTTTTTCTAAAAACTAACTTGCAGTCGGGTGTTTATACTAGTCTACGTATGCCTCTTAAACGATTAGATGTGTTTTATGCCCAGTAACTAAATATGTGCTGCCTACATTTTTTTAAGTCAGGCAGTGGTGTGAACGGCTACAGTTCACACCGGTGTGAAGGACCCCTCCCCTAGATGTCCACTCTGGGAGTGCTGAGGCAGCAGAGGGACATTTGAATGTGTGTTTTACAAACTAAAAGACTAAAAGTTAGTGAAGTTCACTTTATCTAAAGTTCTGGACAATGTATGAAGACCCCAGGGGAAGGTCGTTTTGAGGAAAGAGGGACTTTACAGAGAGGAATCGAAATATGTCCCACTTTACACCAGTGGACCCGCAGATAAAACAGTGAAGCTGAACGTGTATATGTCTGCAGACAGGACACACCTCAGAGGGACAGAGGACACACCTCAGAGGGACAGAGGACACACCTCAGAGGGACAGAGGACACACCTCAGAGGGACAGAGGACACACCTCAGAGGACAACAGGTGAGTCCGTTTATTACACTGGCTAATTGTGGTTGTGGCTCGTCCTTTTGTGGGTAATTTATTTAGATTAAAAATCTGGCTTTAATATTTACCACTTCCTCTTTGCAGACTGCACTCTGCGCTAACTGCTAACGAGCTAACGGCTAACGTGCTAGCTGCTAACGAACCACTGTTAGCATAACAGTGAGTGTTGTGTTACTTTTACCAGTGTTACACTTTCACACATATGTACATGTTATATGTCTTTTTAAAGCTCTGAACTTGCTTTGTTCAGTCCCTAAATGTGTTTGTCAATAAGTTACACAGCAGCACAAGCAAATAATCACCAGCGTCACTTAGCAACATTAGCAAGCTACTATCGTAAACACAAGCATTGCTGATATCCTCTGTGAACTATAAACACCTTTTAGAGTCCTAAATATTTGTATATTGTTTTGTTTTGTTTTTTGTTTGTTTTTTTGATATTTGAGCTTAATGTGCAGAACAGTGAATGTGCAGCTTTATGTCCAGCTCACTGCTCTGTGAGAGATAAGCTTTGAGTCAAACAAGAGGCAGAACAGCTACAGTGGTATCGGCTCTTGATATCAACAGTGCATTGACGAGTACGAGTACTGGCACCGATACTGGTATCTGTGCATCCTACTCATTAATATGTGCGTTTACATCAAATCACAGCATCCAAAGCCTGACAATAAACATAAAAATGATGTGATCCTAAAATCCTCTTATTTAATGTTGAGTCCAAATGATCTGATGATTATAAATCCGATGTTCTGTCCAGGATGTTTCTCTTATACAACTCTTAACTTGAATGACTACTTTGTACTTCTTGGGTGATATGATTTTGAAGTAAGTGTACTCTTGCTTAAGTACATCATTTGGCTACTTTGTCCAATTCTGCATTTTATGACAAATAACTGACAAATGTAAGCCCACTTTAGTCAACTGGAACACATTAAAATACACCAGAAACCAAGAAAGAAATGTCCAGAATTTTAACATTTCTCTGGCAGACCCTCCTTCCTTACATGTTTTTATACTGTTATACTTGTGATTATTGCAGTTGTGAGCCTCTAGAATATGCAGTCTTTTTATAAGTGGATGTGATGATGTCTTAATGTTGTCAAATATGAATATGTGACGAGGGCCTCCGAGGGCAAACTCAGTTTAGGGCCTCCTAAAGGCTAGGGTCTGATCTTATCAATGATGAATCATAAAGCCTGGGCACATTCTGTGTTATCTTGCTGTGTCAAATGCAGCGGCCATCTTGGTAATGGAGCAAGAGAAAAATTCAGATTGAAAATAATGTAAAAACAGGACAAGAAAATTCATTGATTACAGTTCTTAAATTGAGTTATAATGATGTATTTGTGGTTCTAATAATGCAGAACTCAACCTGTCTCTGTCAGCGCATTTTCATCTGAATTAAGAAAATTCATATTCACCTAAAAACACTGCACTTGTCTATATTTTATGCAGAATTATGTTATGTTTGTATTTACCTTGTACTATGTTTGTGTGTCAATACACCATATGGACACAACCATTGATAATCATTTTGTTTACTTCACACCTATTACTATAAAAGACAAATTTATTACCTAAAATTAAAAATATGTTTTTTTCATTTGTTAGGTATTAGATAAAGTATAAATACATGGTACAAAATAAAAATACAAAAATTACCTATTATTAAAGTATTAAAGGGAAAATTTAAATACTAAAATCCAGCTTCCTGTTAGTTTGTATGAGTTCTTGAGAAGAATTTTAAAGGTTAGTGCTAGATAGTCAGGTTTGGAGGGACAGAGGTTACCCCGTAGTTCTGGTTGCCATGGTAACATGTTAGCTTCTGTTGCTTAGAGCAGAAATGTCAAATTTTTTACTGTTTGTTTTATTATATGGTGTAAGCTGAGAAAAGACTAGTATGTGACAAATTTGTAACCAAACCGTAACCTTAGCCATTTCTATAACCCTAACCTTACTATAGCTCATTTTTTTAACTTAAAAAAATAACTGTTCTTAAATTTCATCACTTTGCAGCAGTAACCAATTCTCAACAAGATGTCTGCTGGAACTGGACATTCTTTACAAAAGTTTACCATGGCGCCGCTCTCTCTAGTATCTTATCCTATCTCATTGGTGTGGCTTACCCAGAAGTTCTTGCTTGGACTCAGGCTTCTTGCACAGGCTGAGGACAACTTGGGACAGGTGGCTGATGATGATGAAGGGTGGGGCCAGGGCAGGTCGGCTGTGATACTCCACAATCAGGTTGTACCTCTGAAACTTCCAGTAGATGTCCGTGTGCTCCTGCACCACCTGGAATGTGTAGCTGCAGATGGCACAATGCAAATTTACTCAGTGGATATATTACTGTCTGTTTATATTATACATTTAAAATTTCAAGCATTATAAACTACATTTGAACATCTTACCATTGATTTTTCATAATGTATATGAACTTAACTTGAACTTTACTGTTCACCATAGTGGAAATTTGTCTTTGGTTCACCATCACATGAGTAGAGATGGGACGATATTAAAATTTAGACTCACGATTATTGTGTCCAAAATAATGGCGATTAACGATATTATCTCGATAAATATTAACCTGTTAACGTTCCGACAGCCCAGGCCTATTTTACAACTTTACAGTAATGTGTATATATATACTTCTGCGTCACCCACACAAACAATCTACACATCAAATGAAAGCTTCGGTGCTCGTTTTTCCAAATATGCAAACCACCAACCACCACAGTGCTGACAGGAAAGCCATTTTTACATTAAAGTCAAAAATGTGGATTTGGACTTCACTTACCTTTGAGCACTCTGGTTCTGTCAAACATCAACATATTCACACAAAGTTGGTCTCATTCGTTCCGTACATGGCCAGACAACATAATCCAGTCAAGAAATTATGTCCACAAAATAAGATCCTCCATGTCCAATCTGCTGCAGGAAAGTATTCCAAACGTGAAATCTGCTCCATCACTTTTTTACGATTTTAGTCATAATAAACTTCTGACAGCACCCACATTCTTCCTCAGTGCCAAACACACGCGTTAGCTTGTGATTGACACCAATGTTGGCCAATAAGGTGGGGGCTGTGGGGTGTAGGAGCCCCAGACAACGAATCAGTGCTACAGATGACTGAAAGCCGAAGCTGAGTGGATGCAGAAATCTGTGCATAATGGCGTATTTTACGCACTGTTGTTTTGCGTTTTAAACATGACGAAACTGACAAAACAACGGAATTATGCGATCGAGTACACTGTGGATGTTTGTAAAAGTTATACTAGAGCAGGGGTCACCAACCTTTTTTAAACTGAGAGCTACTTTATGGGCACTGAGTCATATGAAGGGCAACCAGTTTGAGACGCTCTTCTGAAATAACAGATTTTCTCAGTTTGCCTTTAGTTATACATTATTAATAATGATAAATGATAATCATCTATGTGAATACACTGATCACGTTGCAAGACACTGATCACATTAATGATTTCTCAAAATAATTATCAACAATGAGCAAGGAGGGAAACAGATATCAGTATTCAGCACTTTAACTTTACTAATCTTAGTAACTGTTAAATTTCCAGATGACACTTACATCACTACATCTCATAGGAAAAGTGTCCCATTTTCACTATCCATTGACAAACCTTTTTAACAAAACATAAATAATATATATAATATTGCACCATGTTTCATAAAGTTATCAATTATGTAATGTTAAAGAAAAATAAGCTTACATATTTTTAAATAAATCTTGGTTGCGTTGTTTGACTTTTTCACCGGTGTCGTGAAAAAAGCCGGTTGTTTACTCAAAGCTGCGTTTAGCTCTGGGCTTGTTCTGCCCATAGTGCGCATCCCCGTGGGGAGTGCACGTCCCCGTGGGTAGTTAGTGTGGAGCTTTGTGAGACGTAGTGAAGTGTCCCTCCACATTGTGCCGCTTTGCCGTCACCACAGTCGCTCCGCAGATGAGATACGCGCAGGTTTCTTTTACAGTCTTAAATCGTTGTGAAAGTGATCTCTTTATTTTCTACCATGTTTTGGAGTAAGAAACTGCATTCAGCGCATCCTCACAGCGGGAGCACTGGTTTTGTCACGCACAATACTGACCTTTGAAGTGAGTAGGTCAAAGTTCACCTTATCTAACTTATCTAAACTTCATGTATAATGAACATATGTTTAAGATATTGTCATTTTAAAATCTATATAAACGCAAGGGTGATAAAAAAAAAAAAATAGCAACAGAATAAAATAAAATTTTAGATGCAGCTCATTAGTGAGTTGTGCTATTTTTAGAACCGGTCTGCGGGCGACTCATGTGGGGCTTGGGGGCGACATGGCGCCCGTGGGCACAGTGTTGGTGACCCCTGTACTAGAGGCATCTCGGACCCGGAGCAGTTCATGGCAAAGAGTGAAGATAGCGTTTGGACTCAGGAGTGGAGGACCTTATTTTTTGATGGATTGGATGCTGTTCTCAATCAGTAAGTGAGGTTTATTCTGCTATTGACATAATTGTAGGTAAAATATGTCGTGTGTAATCGTTAGCTTTGCTTCTTCACATAGTGCGCATTCGGACCATGCGCTCTGGCACATTTGTGTTCAGCTGTATGAATTAGACTTAATTTGTTTGAAAAGTTTGTTTGAAAGGTGTTGTCTTATTGTGCAGTTTGAATTATTGTAGGTAAAAATATAAGATGTGCACACATTAGCATCTCATCTGTGCGCATGGGTGAGGCTCGCTCTGGCACGTACCTGTGAAAGAGTTACGGATCAGACTTTGTCCGAACTATATTCTGCCAGATATCAACAATAGACAGAGATGAGCACAGACGCTAACAAGTGTCATTGCTATGTCAGAGTGGGCAAACACCAGAACTAACATCTAAACATTGTATTGAAACTGCAAACATGAGGCAGACTAGTGCTCTAAAGGCGATTATAATCGTGCGTGATGATCACGATTATTAAAAAATGCCACGAACGACCTTTTTTATCGCGATTAGCGATATTTTCGTATATCGTGTCATCCCTACACATGAGCACATCAATCATTCCATCACAGCTTGGGTAATTGGTAATCCTGCCTTATGTTTTTTTGCATACTAAATGCATAGAAAAATAAAGCAGTTTAAATATGTCTAAGACAATCACTGAAGCTGAGCAAACAAACTGTTAAATGATGATGTCACAAGGTGAAGTACATCCAGTGGCATTTTGGCAGATATTTAACTGCTTCAAGGCTTGTGTACAATGCTATTATTAAAATCAGTACACCCACTGATATTAAGATAAGATAAGCCTTTATTGTCTCCAATTGGAGACATTTGTCTTGGGCATCTGGAGCACAATGAAAATAGACAACATCCAAACAGTTTCATACATAATACAGTACAATACATCCATTCCTCTGGCCCAGAGCTATACAATCCACAGAAAGGTACTACACACATCCACACTGCACATAAACTATTACACAATATGTCTATGGCCTAAAGTACAGTTCATATGCACTCTCCCACATGGGCTCAAAAGTGCAGTTAATATTGCACTCCCCCTATTATTTATTGTGAAATTGCCTCTGCCCTGCACAAGGCCCTGTTTCTGCTGTTTATGTCAGTGAGTCTATGGTCTATGGGAACGTTTGGACCCATATAACTCAGAGATGTCAGACCCCACAGTGAAGGCAATGTGAGACGGACATGGCTTCATTTAAGGCAAACAACATTTACTGCAAATTTTCTTAAAAAACGGCTGCGCATGCAACATTTTGTACCTCGTTGACAAATGGAGCTCAACAGCGACCACCCACCTCCGGTTCTAGCAGTAAATTTCTCATTATTTTTTCCCATAGACATTTAGGAAAAAAATTAATATTAAAAGTTTGAAAGCTTGTTCAGGCACAAGTTGTACGTGGTGACAGATGACCACAAGATCAATTTTATGTGAAATCTTGAAACAACAGCATCATGAATATTAGTTACCGCAGAGCTGATTAGCTTCTGTAATGCCTCCTGAACTTTTAACATTTGATTTTTTTTAAGTCTATAAGAAAAATGTATGGAAAATGTACTTTTGGAACCACAGCAGACTTCAAAGTGGCTGTTGAGCTCCATTATGTTGCTTGGAATAGGAAAAAAAAAAATACAGCAAAGAATCGTTTCTATCAAAACTATTCCAAACTAGCATTTCTGGTTTGACTTTTCATTTTGTTCTCAGAGGTGTAGAAGAATGAGAACGGTGCTGTGCCATGGTCCTGACCTGAACATGGCGATGAGCAGGTTGAGCAGCAGCACGTTGGTGACCAGCAGATAAATGACCAGTAGCAGGATGACCAGCCAGTTAGCATAGACATTTGGACAGGGCGGTCTCAGGCCCTGGATGATCTCCTCTGTGTCATCAGTGCAGTTCATCTCAGGCATACGCGCCGCTAACAACACATTCGAAAATAACACTTAGTCCACAATGATGCTTAGCAGCTGATGTCATCAACATTCCCTGGGGTTGTGAAGGTAACAAGAGGAACTGCTTTGTCTGAAGCTTTGTTACTCAAGTTAGACTTTAATCTGAGCTTTACTTAACACAATTGGACCATAAAGAACTTACTTAGTTGGAACTATAGCAGGTGAGCTGATGTGTACTTAAACATTTGTACTTTTTGTGTTAAACAATTCCTTCTCAAATAACATTACAGTCACAAGCTACCAAGCATTAGTCAAATTTTCAGTCAGTCACACTTACTTTTTTATTGAATATCAAACACCTAAACAGGGCCATACATTTCATACAATCTAAAAACTTATCAGGCTGTGTTTGCTAAAGTGTGCATTGTGTCACCATGGTAACTGCTGAACATTCCTCCACAGACATACATGCAAAAAACCCAGGTGATGTCACTAGATAGTATTAATATCTTATTAAATTTGCTTGAGTTGGGATAACACACATTCATATTCAGATTGTAGCAATGGATATATTTCTATCTGTTTTCCAATACATCTCCTGTATGCACCCATTAGAGGAGGGAAGTGAAAGACTTGCCCAAGAACACAATTGAAAATCGCTATGAATTGTTTGAAGCTGGGAACTGGCAACTTTTGAATTGATGGGTGAAGGTTCTACCACAAAGCCACTCCTCTCATGTAAGAATAGCCCTTTGTAGAACATATTGCATTACCATCTATCTCCTCAAGGGGGATCTGTCCGAAGATGTGCAGGTAGGGCCGGTAAAGTGCGCGGCGGAACACCCAGTCAATGCGCGGGTCGTTGGGGTGGAGCAGGGCCTGGGTCGCTACGCCGTACGCTAACAGCCACACACACAGGAAGAAGAGGAAGAAGAACACATCCTTCATCTGCAGAAGAAAGACAAAGATGCGGTTAGCATTGGGGACCTTGGAAAACCAGGACAAAACCAGAGCCTAAACGTAACTAAACTTGGACACTGCTAACCCGATCTTAAACAAGAATAATCCAGCCTGAACCAGGACTAAACCAAAAACAATGTAATAACAGCAAAAGACCACCAACAGAGGCAGTTAGACAAGTTTGATAATGCCATCAGTAATCAGCAAGTCCTTTATCTCATCACAGCAATAGAAAAGAGAAATCTTATATATAATATGCTTACCTCAGAATACTTAAACAGATTTAGTATAGTAATGAAGCTGTTAAATTTGGGTAAAATAAAAATGGCTATCTTTGATGCTGGTAAGTAGCAAAATTATTGGCACAAGCTTGGTGAGGGGTGTTTGACTATTGTACAATTGAGAGAACTTCAGTCTCCATCTCAAAGCCACTGACGAATGCTTTGAATATAGTACAGAGGTACAGATCTTAGCCAGAGAAAAGAAATGGTTTAAGAGGGGAGTAAAAGAAGATATTTCTGTTAGGAAAGACAACCCTTCCTTAAACAAGAATGGGGGCCTGACTGAGACATAATCTCTCCCCGATCTATAACTCCATCATCAGACCAAAAGCAAATAAAATAACCATGGAGAAAAATTGTGTGAGCCAATAGGGCCATTGTAGGTTGAATAGGGCCATTGAGGCTGAAATTGGAGACAATAGCTGTTTACAGTTTCAGTACGGTAGTTAACTCTGCCCTTCAGATAGATATAAGGCTTGTCCACCAGTAATCTGACCAGAACTGAAGAAGCAGGTTGGATGAGCAGCAAAACGTCTTTTCACTCCTACATTGTTTTGTCCAGCTGACAGATTTAACTTTGGCTTTTGCTATTGCACTATTGAGTTAAAACAGTTCATAATCCCTGAGTTAATTTAATCAAACAAATCTCAAAAATGAGGTTTGTCCCAAGTATAGTTACCATCAGCTATACAGCACTTGTAGCCATATTGGATTTAGTAGCTAATGTAAATAAACTCATAATGAAATATGCATAAACTGCTCCAATGTCAGAACAGTCCTAATCTTTGCTGACAGCTCTAGTGTGGACATTTAAAATGCAGCCATGCTTTTGTTGAAACGTTGTATAAAACACAAATTTAGTTTTGTTGTAACGCATACAGATCAAACTGCACTAGATATTATTTCACTATTTCAAGTAAGTAATTTTAAGCGTTCATTGGTTATATCGGTAACCATCTCTGCCCTTTGCTCTCTGCCCCTGCTCTGACTGTCCTGAGTGATGTTGGTTGACAGAAAACAAGCGCAACTGCAGCACTTGTGCCAAAGTATCTGAACATGCACAGTTTAAAATGTGGGCAGGTGTGGACTTTAAAGAGGGGATATTACTCTTCTATGGACTATTAATTGCTAACACATTACACATTACAAAAAAAACATATAAAAATATTTTTAAGTTTCATATTGACATTATGAGTCACTCTCCCTTCAGAGCGCTATCACAATACAATCTGCATAGATCCCAGTAATGAAAGGTTTGACAAGTTGCTCTGTAGTTTTGTATCATGCTTTTGTGTATTTGGAGAATTGTTGTGTGGGAGCATGGATGATGTAGGCTTGTGGGCTGAGCATTGGACAGAATCTTACTGCTAACTGTAAAGAGGGTTCGAATAGTGCCCCAAAGAGGTCGCTAAATTACCAAAACATCTAAAACCTCTTCGGGCATGTTTTTGATACAGGAACATGGTAGAAAACTAACAGAAATTGGTTGGTGTAATCAAGCATTTTGAATGGGATACTGCCTGATAATGTGGGATTACTTAAATATAAATATATGTGGCACAACATAAAAATATGTCTAAAATGTCAGGTTTGCATTATTGACCCTTTGAGTGCTGAAATGGTACTGCTAAGTATCTTTTGCTGACCATTCTCTCCACAATGATGATCTTGGGCCCCAGCTGCTTGTGAATGGCAAAGATGTGGATGAGACGTAGAGTGAACACCATGAAGTCTATGGCCAGGACTGTCCTCCCCGCTTCATACGTGCTTTTCATCATTCTGGCAACACACACAGACACACAGGTTGGGTTTCTATGCTTTTGGGAGCTTTACATTGACTCACTTGCATTTCCTTGAGACTGATCTTAACCTTAACCAAAATCAATACTTGTCTAACCCCTAAAGCTTAACCTGTTTTATTGAAAACTTTAACATATTGTTGGAATAAAGGATTTACATCATGGGAGACCCGATTTTGTCTCCATAAGGCAAGCAGGTCCCCATGGGGTGAGTGTGTGTATATAGATCCAATTTTAGTCCTCACAGTGTAATAATTACCTGTCCACACACCCATATAAGCAGTTTAAGTTTAAAACCCCTCAAAAAGACAAACATTTTACATACCAAATAGATATACATGGAGTTAAAATCATATGTCTCATCTATTAAAATAGGCACAGTATCAATATATTTTTTATATACACTATGCACAATATTTATATTTTATTGAGTATTCTCAGAGTGTCATGTACCTGCAGGAGACCCCCACCACAAACAGAGAGATGGCCACCATGTCACACTTGTTCCAATTGTCCTCCCAGTACAGCTTAAACTTCTTCAGGATGTTCATCTCCTCGTCTGTGAAGAAGCTCTTGGCAAAAACAAAAATACAGAATGCACTTCACATAAAAATTTGAAGACCAATTCTAAACAAATGGGAATATTTCAGTTTTGCCCAGTAAGGAGATCAAAATAAAGTTTAAGGTAACGCTGCATATTTAATTATTGGTAAATTAAACTTCACTAGTTCTAGTTAGAGCCTGATTGAACCATTGCCAGTAAAATAGAGCAAAGTGCAGTTACCATAATATTCTCAATAAAAACTGAGAAAAATGTAATTAACCATTCTTAAACTTGCACTGTAAAAATCTGTATACATGAATAAGAGTACAATAGATATTGTGGGATGCGTGACTGGTCAGTGAGTAGAAGGAGATTCTGATTCTGGTTCTGATGGAAAGCAGACAGCCAGTGCTAAGAACAAACCCTCTTTAGCTTAATGTATGGCAACAGCAGAGGTGAAATGTTTATTAATTTTAATTGTTATTCATTTAAACAGATTATCAAGGAATTACTTGATTAGTTCATAGAAAAAACAAACAACCAAAAAAGAGTAATACAGGCATGTTTACCTGCCGTATCTCCTCCAGCACCAGTGTGGACACCCAGATGTAGAGCATGATCTCCTGGGCCCCGGGGCCGTAGGGCGGAGGGGGCCTGAAGTCCAGCAGCAGCACGTATGTGAAGAGGACGAGGAAGGCAAAGTACATGATGACATTCCCCAGAAACACAGTGACCGGAGCACTCCAAAACCTTTTCCAGCGCCGCAGCAAGAAGCGCCACCACACATAGGCACAGGACTGGTCTGCTTGGCCCCCAGGGGATGAGTCTCTGACACAGGGACACACATATGAGCTGCTGGAATTGTCCCAATACTCACACTTGCATACTTCAAACACACTTTCACAAGAAGGGCCTGACCCAGTTCTTTAGAATGTTTTGATCCACACTTCATTACGTACTTACACACTCTGCAAGTGTGGAGCGATGCAGAGTTGAGTCATGAATCATACTCACAATGCACTGCACTGGAATTGAATGTTTTCAAACAGTTGTGCAATACTTAGCAGCGGTTGCTAACTAGGTAAAGTGGAAAGGAATGCCCTTAAAATAGGGGTGTTCATTACGTCGATCGCGAAGGCATTTTGGGTAGATCACGTCCCGTCAACCATTCAGTCACATGACTATTAAACAGGACAACCAGTCAGATTACACCTGACCCTAGGTCACATCATGGGCGCTGCACACGCAGAAACAAGCGCGAGGTAGTTTAACCCTATAGCGTCGGATCCTATCGTCGCCGATAGAGCGGGTTGCGGACTTTCCAGCAGCATAACTCCGCCCAGTCGTGCTCTCATGTAAATTCAAACGGCGTCTCAAAGCGGAGACATGGGGCTATCTAAATATTTTACCGTCATTACGGTAATCTGCCTCTGTTGTCCCTCGAAGGTGACGAATGAGAGCGCGGGGCTGCGGGGATTTTCCCAGTCATTTATTCGATGCGTAAAAGAAAAAAATACGGATGGATGGGTACCCCCCTACTAGACCAAGTAATAATAAAAAAATGTATGTACTTTAATAGATAACAGTTTAAATAAACATGCGGATTCTCATGTTAACGCTATAATAAATGTTCAAACGTAAGCACTGTTCTCATTTGTTTGTGGCCAAACAGCAAATTATTAAAATCAAGCTAAGCTCTGGCTTTTTGATTAATTTAACTGCAGTTTAACAAAACACAGCTGGCAGCTGCCTTACACTGTTGAATGTTTTACCTCATCACTTTGTGAGTTTTCTAAAGCCCCTATCCCCTTCAGCACTTACACGCTTCATGCACTTTCAGAAACTGCACACTTCATTGTCGTGTGTATAGTGCGTAGTGTGGGTATTGGGACAGAGTCTTTTTTAATTCAGATGTCTATAACAATATTTATGTGGTCTATACTCACAGAGGGTCATCATCATCGGTCAGGAGCAGGGCCTTTTCTGTATCCAGACTGTCCAGCTCCACTAACTGACACTTATTGGTCTCCTCCAGCTCCTCTTCACTAGCACACACATACACATACTTTAGTACAAGACACTTTTGCATATCATAGACAAAAAGAACTAGCCACCAGTTTAGTCCTTTGCAAGACCACATAGATTAATACAACCATAGACCACTACAGAACCTACCTGGACGACTGAAGGATTACACAGTATAAGGCCACATGGTAATATAAAAGAAAGTACTATTATTTAATGATGAAAATGACATTCTATGGCCTACATAAACAGTATTTTTTATTATCATTGTGGTATCAGAATCGAGTTTATTCCTTAGTATTGAAATCAAGTTGGAAATGTTAGTATAGTGACAACACTAGCAGGCGCATATTATATGATGATATGAACAGTGACAAATTTGATTTGAAACCAAAATATAGCCTACTTAATTTTGTAATTGTAATATAGATTTAACATAATAGAAAAATGCAGTTATTCTATTAACTGCTCAATATCCTATACAATTATACAATGTAACAGCAACGCAATATTTCAAAGACACGGTAAACTACATTTGTAAGATATATTTGGTAGCGTTTATAATAACTACTCTTAATTAGCCTTAATAAAGCTTGAACAAAAACTTAAATCCATAATGAACAAATACTTAATCAAGGTTACAGTATTAATTAAGTAGTTACTAAACCTGAATTGTTCTGAAAGGGCCCATATTACACTATCTGATCTGTTATAATGTTGTTTCCCCATCAAAAACATACCTGGAGTTGCGTTTTGTTCCATTCACACATATTTAACTCACAAATCCTGCATATTTAGGCTGTGTTCTATCGTGTGATGTCATGTGGTAATACAGGAAGTGCTCCACTGTGTTTTTAAACTCTATACACCTTCACTAGAATCATTTGGATAATTTCAGCCATGGAATTGCCCATCGCTACTGAACAAACGCTAAAAGGAAGCCGTTAACTTGAAAACTACTGCTTCATGACATCACAAGGTGGAACAAAGCATTTTGAGCTTTGGAGATGTAAACAGCCCAATGATGAAGGTTATTAAATCTGTGTGAATGAAACAAAACACAACTCCAAGTATGTTTTTAATGAGGGAACAACATTATAACATGCCTTAAAGCTCACAAGAGTCAATTTTGTGCAATATAGGACCTTTAAGTTGCTACTAAGCCTAAATCATCCTACTTGTCCTTTAAGTCTTCCTTCATGAGTTTTTGAGGCTATTAATTATTATAAAGTGACACCATACATTTGGCTCATTCTTTTCTAAATCTAAAAATAGTGAGCACTGACCTGAACTTGATGAGGTTGGTCCAGATGAGCGCAGGGCAGAAGAAGGACACCACCAGTTTGGAAATGGCTGTGTCTGTTGTCATGGCGCCCCACCAAATCTTCGTCAGCAAAGCCTGGAAAGGACAGAGGTCTTGGTGTGACTTAGCGAGATATTAAAGGTCCTATATTATGCAAAACTGATGCCTCTGAGCTTTTAGACATGTTATAATGTCATTACCTGAATTGTGTTTTGTTTTATTCTACAGCTCAAATGATGTCATGAAATTAAAGCAGACCTATTCTGCAAAATCAACTTTTCAGAGCTTTCAGTCATGTTATAGTTGTCAATATGTCAGTCTCACGCTCCATCCTTTCCTCACTCGTGAACAAGACCTCAAAATTAAATTAATTTCAATTTATTTTTGCCTAAAATCACAACAGTTGCCTCTTCATGGCAACTGATTTGACCAACAGAAATTTAGAAAATCAACAATTAAAAGTTATTGGTCAATAACAGAAAACAAACAAATGGAGAACCGTCCCAGAACACACCCTTCTTCCCGGATACTTTAACATAGATCAGAAAATAGCATAGGCATTGACCAAATATTCAGGGCAGAGACTCCTCAGTCACAGCAGCTACTGACAAAAACTTAAATATATTCAATCAAATTATATATACTTTGTTAGTTCCATATACATAGTAAAAGCCAAATGTAAAATCTGTCAAATGGACAAAAATGCTGACGGAGTGAAGACATTTCGCTGCTCATCCATCTTTAGTTCTGAAGAATGAACTCAAGAAGCAGCTTGGATGAGCAGCGAAACGTCTTCACTCCTTCAACATTTTTGTCCATTTGACAGATTGTACCTTAGGCTTTTCTGATGGATCAGACTTGAACGACTGAGGGATTACATAGGAGTTTTATATACACCTTAAAATTTGATGTTATAGCTGAACAAGTCTTGCCACCAGAGGGCACTGCAGGCTTTATAAATATCATGATAAGACAGAGATGAACTGATGGGGTAGGACTTTTTAAGTACAAGCACAAGTAGGAGTATAAGTATAAGTATTGACCAAGAGTAGAAATTATTTTTAAATTGTTATTGAAAAAGTATATTTATATTGAAAAGTAGCATAATGTTTTAGAATTATGCTTGTACGTATTCTTGCATTACTTTAATTCATTTAATTATAATGGCATTGATCTAATAACAATAAAGAGTATGTTGTTATCCTAAAAGTTAATTAAATAGCTGCAGGATGTTGCATGGTTGTAGCCTGCCACACATACAGTACAGTTTGATTTACCCAAAAGCATAGCCATGTTGTGTTGCTTTGAGACGCTAAAAAAAAGAACAAATGATTTCAAGGTATTTTGCCTAAAACTGAATCCACAAATGTATTTTATTTATCCAACCTAGTCACAGTAGTCATTTTGCCTACTCATGTCTCAGTAAAAAACAAAGCCAGGTCACGAATGATGCGACATAAATATGATTTTTCTCTTAAAAATCATGTAGAGCTTTAAGAAATAGGCCGCTGAATGTGAGGGTCTAACTTTTTTTTTTTTGGTAAGGGTATTTTCTTCTCTTAAAATATCCTTACACATCTTTACACCTATTAACTGTCACTGTCACGTTCCAAATTACTGAAATTTCCAAAGTGAAACCACGAACCAGAGCAAAAGACCATGGTTAGTGTAGCTCCCTCCACTTATTGTGCATGCTGCTGCCACAAAAAATACATTTACACATAGCAGCCTGTAATTCTGTGTAGTATAATTACCTCATGATATTCTTGTGAGACTTTTTTTTACATTGCACAGTTATGGTAGTTCCCTTCCTGTTTACCTGCACTCCATCATGAGCAAAGAAAGACTTGGCGTCTGCCTCAGTTGCCAGGTTGAGCACAGTGGACTTGCTCCAACACTGGGTCCGTCTGATGAGTAGAGCGTAGGCACGGTCCTCACTGTTGGAGTAGCACTCTCCAAACACATCTGCACACACACACACACAACACACACACAAGCGCATTAGGTTTCCATGCTTTTTGAAGACATAACATTTATTTCATCTTCTGGAGACCGGTTAAAGTGGCTATACTTGACTATACTATACTTTTTTTCTCAATTTATTTCAGCAAAATTGTTCTTGCCCCAGTACAGATATATTGAACAAGCAGCTCTTGAGGTCAAAATAAATCCACTATGTGCTTTCTGCTCCTAATTATTTTGTTTTTGTTAAGCTGTTACTGCACATCGCATCAGGTTTTTGAAGTTGTAGTGTATTGTTCTATATCATGTTTTTGTATATTTATATAAGATTGTCATGTGGGAGCATGGGTGACGTTGGCTTGTGGGCTGAGCATTAGACAGAATTGCACTGCTAACAATAACGAGGGTTTAAATAGATTACTCAGATATATGGATGACATCTAAAACCGCTTTAGGCATGTTTATGATAAGGGAACAACGTTATAACGCTCCAAAAAGTCAATTGCATTATACTCCCTCTTTTAATCATGTTCTTGATCTAATAATGATGGATTTACATCACAGGGACCTGATTTCTGTCCCCATATCAGAAATAATCAGATCATCATGATGGGATAAATAATTTAGTCCCCGCAATATGATAAATAGTCATCCACATACAGCAGCAGGGGTCTATAGGGAGAGAGACTTCTCAAGGACAGAGTACAAACACAGCAGTATGAAAAGACAAGCTCTCAGAGGAAGGCAGAGGAGAGGACGTTTGTGTCTAAAATGTGTTTATAGAATCTGCTGGAGGGCCGAGAATCTGAAGAGTTTAAGTGACAGTTTGGAAATGCAACAGTTTAAAGGTGCACTATGTAACTTTTCTGATGGAGTATGACATTAAACATTTCTATGTAGAACTACATTTACCCATCTCTATTCTTGCAACTTACTTTCACATATGTTTTTAAAGATATATTATTTCTAACTATGCCAAATTGACTTTTTAAATTTTGAACCGTGTTATAACATTGTTCCCTCACCAAAAACAAACCTTGAGTTGTTTTTTGCTTCATTCATGCTTGTTTCATGAATCTTGTTTCCATAAGTCCTGTTTGTCACAGGTAAAAGTCTGGAGTTTTTAAAGTGCATAAATCACCACCTGACATCTGAGCATTTCTGCCGTCAAATCACCTTCACTACAACTTTGCATGTCATTTGCTAACCTTGGTTCATTTTTTAATGGTAATTTCCTTTGCTGCCAGTAGATGGTGTGCCGAGGTCCCAGTATAGGGAGCATATCTGTAGGAACATGGTGTCTATTGTATGGAGATAGACATTATTTTGAGTTCTAAAAGGGGGAGCTTGGAGTAGTGCAGCAGCTCTTCCACATTAAGAGGAGCCAACAGAGGTGGCTCGGGCATCTGTGCCTCCTGGATGCATCCCTGGAGAGGTGTTCCGGGCACGTCCCACTGGGAGGAGGCCTCGGGGAAGATCCGAGACACGCTGGGGGTACTATGTCTCTCAGCTGGTTTAGGAATGCCTTGAGGTGCCCCCAGAGGAGCTAGAGGAAGTGCCCAGGGTGAGGGAAATCTGGGCATCTCTGTTTAGACTGCTGCTCCCATGAGCCGACTCCGGATAAGCAGAAGATGGATGGAAATGCCAATGTAAAGGTGGGTGTTTAAACACCGATGACAATAAATAATGCATAATATTTGCTGTTTAATGCGTGTGTGTGAGTTTATGGAGAACAGCTATAGTTTGGAGTATCTTAACATGAAGTCAGTGCAGTACATATAAGCGACCATAGACTATACGTATCTATGGCACATACTAACCTAAGGCAAACTGCTCATACTTGTTCTCCTTCATCCTCCGCGCCGACTCTGCTTCTGACTCCAGACGTGCCATCTCTTTGAGGATCTTACAGCCCGCCAGAGCAGCCGCCACAGCCTCTGGACCCTGGGGATACAGGGAGGGAAGCCGTTTAGTCAGTCAATCAAATCCAAGTCAAGCAATCACCTTTAATCCCACTGTTTTAAATATAAACTCCATCCCTGTTTATTTCTTCACATTTTAGCTAGTACTTTTTCATACAAGTTTCTTCTTACATCTTTTGTTTTGTTTCTCAATCCTGCACTGGTAACTGTGAAATCATAGTGAAGGTCATTTAAGTATTGAAATGATTAAATGATTCTGGAGAAGGTGCACAGACTTCAAAAACATGGAGGAGCACTTCTGGATCACCACCTGATGGCATCAACAAGTGGGACAACATATCTTGAGCTCAAAAAGAAAACTAACACTACATGACATCACAAGGTGGACCAGAGCATTTTTTGAGGTTTGGAGACTGGACAGACTAATGAACCACTCAAACATGTGGGAATGAAAGAGAAACACAACTCTGGGTGTGTTTTTGAGGAGGCAACAACATTATAACATGGGTTAAAGTCCTATGTGTAAAATAGGATCTTTAAGGTTGATGGGAATGTTTGGGTAGACAGTGAAAACCTACCCAGACATGAGAAGAGTATGCAAATTCCACACAGGAAGTTCTCATCTAACCTGAGACCTTCTTGCTATAAGGTAAAGGTCCTAAAGTTCTGACCAAGGAAACCGCATGGAACCTTTAATCTTATATTAAAGGAGACATGCAATATAAAATCTACTTTTATGAGATGTTTTATGTTGTAACAGTGTTTTCTCATAATTAACTTACTCAGGTCATTACGTGATACATGTTTGAGTAATCCTGTATTGTCTTGCATTTGAGAGGGTTTTCTCCTACCCCCTATCTCTGTTCTGTACTTACTTGCAATTACATGGTTAAACAATGTTACAAAGTCATTTTTCAACTAGAAAAACACATACATTAACATATTCTGTTTGCTACTGTGAAATTATATGCAATTCTGAACAGAAAGTTATTATAAAATATACAATAATAATCTATGTATGTGAGTGTTGTCACAATGCTAAAATTTCAAACTTGATTTCAATACAAAGGTATAGACTCGATATTTATATAACTTGATATACTCGATAATAAAAAATGGTTTATTTATTGTAAAAAAAACAAAGTTAAATCTGTCAACTGGACAAAAAGTTGTAGGAGTGAACACGTTTCGCTGCTCATCCAAGCTGCTTCTTCAGTTCTGGTCAGATTGCTGGTGGACATGGTTTATTTAGACAATAGAATGGCATTTTTAACATTAAATAATAGCACTTTCTTTTATATGACCATGTGGCCTTATATCTGTGTAATCCCTTGGTGGTCCAGGTATGTTCCATAGTGGTCCATGGGCGTATGCTATGTGGTCTTATACTTGTTCTGATACACCTCAAGATCATTCTAAAGCTATTCAAGAAAGGTTCATTTCTATCCTGTGAGTGTGACTTTTATAGTATTGATACTTGTTCAAATGAGTATCCAGTTTTGCTACTAGTTTTAACTTTGTCTTGTATCAGATTTTTGGTACTTTTGACAACCCTAATATATGTTACAGTTCAATACAAGGCACGTGATAATTCATGTTTCCGACAGTAGTTTCAAACATAAGTAATAAAAACGACGCTGTTATCAGTTATAGAAACACTGTAGTCGATGTAGCACTGTACTGAAGACGCCATGTCCAGTCCCACCAACATCTCCCAGCTCATTAAATTCCATATACACTCACTCCTGTCCTCTCATCTGTATACATTAAATCTACCCACACAAACCACAATCTCCGAGTGCGGTGATGCCTTTGTCACAATTATTCCAACTCCGGCGCTCCATCAAGAGAGCCCCTTCAAACAATCAAATTAGGAAGGCACGTAACGCGAGGGAGCTAGCGACATCTGCGGCTCGGGCTGTATGTGATTTCCATAATTTGAGATAATGTTGAGAATAAGACGTGTGAGATATGTGCATCGGGGCGGCCGCGGCGAAGATAACACTAATTGGTTCTAAGGTTCAAGAAAGGCAAGCATGAAATGAGACACGACAAGAAGACACGGGGAAAACAAAGGACTGTTAGCGGAGAATACTGACACAGGCGTACAGCGAGTTGGTTTATTTATAATATTAAAGAGGGGGTATTATGACTTGCTTTGTCGTTCTAAATTAATCTGGGTAACCTTTAGAACAGTGTGGCGTGTTTAATAACCTTTGAAGCGGCATCTGAAAGTGAAATACGTGTTTTTGGTAATTGCTTCTCTGATAGTATTTAGAGTGAGGTTGGAATGGCCAGCAGAGGGCAGTAGAGGGCAATTCTTCTGTCAAAAAATATGAAAAAATAAATAAAAGTACTTTGAAATCCTGTGTTTGGCTGTTTGTTCTCATTCATTTCAGTTTGAATATAATTTGACGCAATGTTATACCCTGGATTCCAATGTTTAAGACAATTTACAAATTGTCTTAAATAATTTGAATAATTGTATTGTTGTTACTAGACCGATATCTTGGCTGTATCCATCTGCTCAAATAAACATATCCTGTATCAACACAAGGAATCAATGTATGAACGAGTATGTCACAGCCTATATTTACTGCACAAAATGTTGTACGGCTGACAGTGTAAACCCATAGAGCTTGGGATTGGATATCTGAACTACAGCAGATGAGCCAAAAGCTAAAATGTGAATTAAGTAACAACCCAATAAGCTGCTGAGTCACTGTGGCAAAACGCTGTGCAGTGTACTCAACCTCCAACCACATACCAGGACGTTTTATCAACTATAAAGTGAGAAGGGTTTAGTTACAAAGAGTGCCGTGATGAGTGGGACTCCATTAGCTTCACATCCTGTTTGGTTTAATACTCGATTATCTACTGTGGAACATCCCAGCCAAAGCAATAACTTCTCCAGGGATAAAAGCAGGTGACATACCCACTCGCAGAAAAGTACACAGTGCACCATTAACAATACTTGATGAATGTATGAGTCTAATGCTTTTATTTGCGCAGACTAGTACTGACCATGGTCCAGAAGTAGTTGGCCATTTCCTGTCGGTTCTGCAGCACGGCCCAGAGGAACAGGTCTCTCCAGGGGTGCTCTGAGGCCATCTCCAGCTCCAGAGCCAGGTTCTTCTGTGTGTGGAACAGCCTGCCCTTCGGTGGCTTCTCCTAGACACAACACAGAGCGCTCAACGTGGAGGAAATGAATTAGGACATCGAGCTGCTGTGCTTTATCAAACTGTGAGAAATTATGCAAAAACGTATTAATAATTTACATTTAAATATGTAAATTATTTTGAGGCTGCAGTTTGCTTCCATATTGGATTATAAAGGCTTTCATGCTTGGATTAGATGCCTGTCACCCACTGTTGGCAACAATCAATAGAACAGTAAATCTATATATAGTTTTGTAGGCATTACATTTAAACCACTGGGAGTCTGGCAACGGTGTGTTTTGATGGTCTTCCCAAGGGATGGGCAATATGTCAAAAAATATCACAATTTTCTTAAAGCCAGATCACAATTCCGATTTAATCACAATTCATATGGAATAAGGAGCTCATTTATCAACCAAAACGGGGCTTTTTTTTTTTGCCAACATCCGCAAAATCTGAGGCGGAGAAAATGCAAATGAAACTGTTTAGCGGGTGCTGGCAGATTTATCACAACTATGAGAGTAAAAACTGTGTGATAACATAGTTCCTTGGAGTGTAAACGTTTTGCACAGGATAGCTGCTGTAATTTGCATGAACAGGGATAGTGATTTAAAGAGTTTTAAACAGATCCACAAGAACAGATAGGATAGTAACTAAGTAAGCTGGTTAACCCACTGTTAAAGGTTTTCACCCGTCCTTTTTTCAAATGATATGGAATCACGACTAAAAATGTTCAAATGGCAATTACAGAGTGTTCAGAATGAGACTAGAATAAAAAGAATTCCATATTAGTTTTCATAAATCACTACAGGAGCTAAATATATTTGATCTTGTTTAAAACAGCAACTCACATCCATATAAGACTCTAAATTAACATGTTAAGTGAGGGCCCCCATTGAAGAACTCACAGTAGCACCCCCATAGCTACTACAACTAAAAATGTCTGCCACTGCCCTTGTAGTGGAATGCACATGCACTTTTTTACTCACTTCTACTTTCATTTAGATATCGGTTTTGCTGCAGAAATAACTCAGCTTAACATCTGGATTGACTGAGACCCCTGTATTATTATTTTTATTTAATAACGCCACTGTCTTTGTTATAAAAAGAAGTATTTATAATATCCGTTTTAGAGTCTGTCCAGTCCAGAATAACAAATACGATTATCATATATGATTATTTTTCATGATTAGTCGATGAATCCAGCCTGAATGAGCCATGTAGTGCGGAGTGTCACTCACAGTAGGGACCTTCTGGTAGAACCCTTTGCAGGAGTCGTGAAGGAAGTCCTTGAGCACCTTGGCCACCTCCAGCAGGGTGAAGCGGGGTTTAATCTGGTCTGCCGGGTGGTACACGGGTGGTCCTTTAGTGCGTGCGGCACCCAAGAGGAGCTGTTTCTCCTCGTACTTCTTCAGCAGGAGGTTGTAGAGCAGGCTCTTCTCAGGGATGGACCAGTACAGCTCCTGCAGACGTCCGTAAGTCAGGAACTCACCCAGATTCACCCCATTGTCCACGAAGAGGCGCACGAAGTCAGGCTTGTCATTGATGAGAGCGTCCATCATCACCTCCTCCAGGTCACATGCCTGCACATGCAAAGTTTTATTTGCATAAAGTTTGTTTTTTTGTTTTTTATATAGTATGCATCACACAAAATTACATAAAGCATTAGTTTGAATGTCTTGAAAACAGAATATTTATCTTGACTTAAGTAGATATAACTAGTTTGGAGGATTTCAGTTATGCAAAATCAACTTTTTCATCAAAAACATACCATCCATGCAGGTTTTAACAATCTCTCCAGGGCCCTATTTGAACCCTCCTTATGGTTATCAGTACAATTTGTCCAATGCTCAAGCCCACCTCACACATTTTCCTGCATGGCAATTTTACTTAAGTATACAAAAGCCGGATACCAAACAATACACCACAACTTCACAAACCTGATGCCATGTGCAGGGGGAGTGACTTAGCACCGAGAGCAAAGGGAAGGGGGACTCAGAGTAACAAAAATGATTGAAATAAGTTGTTTTTGATGATTATAGCATTTTCAAATAATAACAGTGGTGTGCTAAAGTGGATTGTTATATGTTAACAATTTATACCTTATAGAAGTGTAATACAAACTCTTCAACAAATAAAGTGTGAAGGTTGGTAACATCGGGAGGCTGACCTTCCACTCCACATCTCCGTTGAATATGTCGCTCTTGGCTATGTCCACTCTGTTCCAGGCCACAGCCAGCTTCAGCTCATCCAGGAAGTCCTGGGCCTCTTGGCTCTGGCTCTTACAGGCTGGCACAGGGACACAGAGGTGAGTGACAAACCTGCTGTGGTGTGTCATATGAAGGGTGTACAGCTGGATCATGAAGCTGCCTACCTTTGACCAGGGCCTTCAGGATGACCGTGTCCAGCTCAGAGCTCTCCTGCTCAGGGTCATGAACCGTGAGGAGGTGGCCATTGTCCAGGATCTTACGGATCTGATTTAGACACACAATGTAATGTCTGTCTTATAATATTACTGTTGTCATAGTCTATTCAAGGTCAAGATCTTTTTTTTTCTTTGATATATATAGTACATTTTACAGCAACAGCTACAAACTCTAAAGTAATGTACTACACATTCACAAATACAGGAAAAACTTATAACATATAATAAACCCTTCTAAAAAAATATCTAACTTTGATCAAGCCAGACCAAAAAGTTTTCAGTAAGACTATAAAAGAATCGAGAGTCTGAGCCGATCTGATATTGGTACTATTCATGTTACTAATTTTTGTCAATCACTTGTAACAGTAATTGTCACAATATTGACTGTAGACTTTAATCTTGGTAATTTACTAGTAAAGCCACAGCTGCCCCGTGGCTGACAGAGATGTGGCTGCCATTCCGCACCAATGGCCTCTCCAATCACCACCATCATTACTCACAGTGTCTTGCCCAAGGACACGATTGCAGTTGCTTAAAGGACAACGACTTGTTGTCTCACAAACGTATTAAACTTGAGTAAAGTTATTTCACATTAGACATTGCCACACATTTTGTATTGGATAGGGCATATTTAGAAGTGCAGAGACGAGTCTGAAATGCTTTAAAAGTCTGCTTTCAAGAAATATATGGTACTTTTAGTGCTCTTGAATTGCTGAGGGCACTGTTTTAAAGTGCGACATTAAATGAACTGTAAAACTGTGTCCTGGTCTCATCTTCAGAATGACTCCAGTCTTTCCTCCTGTTTCACATCCCTAATTTGGGTCATCACATGCAATCTTCTCTTCCGCAGCTGAAATGCCGGCTCCCTCTCTCCATCTCTCCCTGTCGTCCCTCTCCCCCTCTCTCCAGCTCCTGAGCTCTGATGTGGAACCCCATGCTGTGTAGCTCATCAGCAGGGTTCATTTCAACAACTAATTTAGTCTCATTATAGTTCTCGCGCCAAAAAGACTACTTAATTTAAGAGTAGATTTAGAGAAATCATTATGTATGCTTGTGTAGTATCGACAGATGGATACTCCATTCACTTCACAGAAATGAATTAAGCCGATTTTAATAAATTTTATTTACAAAATGAATACATCCAACAGAGTAAAGAAGTGCAGAGGCAGATGTAGAACATTCTTATAAAAAATGAATGTTCTTATCTCCTCAAAACTTAATTCTTTTTCTTAAAGTACAAAAACAACTTTTTTGCTTCTGTAGATATGGTGTTTTAATAGTATCGTCAACTGATGCTTGTCCCTTTTTGACAACTTTAGTGCAAACCAGGTATTTGCAGCATGCAATTTATTTGCATTAAAAATAGGTGTGTCTTGGCTCCAGTGGCTTAAGTTTGAGTTTAGGTGTTTAGTCTCACTATAAATTTCAGGAAAAAATACATTTAAAAAATTGACTTTTATCAAAAAAAGTTCTATTTTTTCTTTTCTTTAATGTCTGTACATTTGGTTCTCATATTTATTTGTGGCCATATCTGCTTTTCAATCTCTAATGTCAATTCTTAAAATAAGCAGGTCTGGGCCTGGTTAGTACTTGGACGGAAGACCACTGGGGACACAAGATGCCACAGTGGGGCAGCATTGGCCCTAGTGCATACTGCCTTGTGACCCTAGCATAGACTGTACATATAGATGGACACAGCTGTCCAGTGAGGTGTCGTGTTTCAAATAGGATGTGACCATGGGTGAGATTTGGCTCCAGTGACTCCACTTCACTTTTTATTGAAAAATGTCCACCCCTCTTTGTGAGACAATCTGGTATGAAAATGCTTGTTTTAACATACATCATCCATGTGTTTTTTTCACTATTTATTTTTTTCCCAAGATATGAATATTAATAACAAAATAACATTATTATTAATAAATAATAACATTAATAACATTTTCCTTCTGCCAAACCAGAACCAGAAAGACAGGGGAAGTCTACCTTCAACAACCTCGCTCCTGATTAGTTCTTTGGTTATTCACTCGGCTTTTGAAATATAGAACTGGCTCCAAATTAGCCACATTAACTGCAACTGGCTTCATTTGGCTGGAGTCCCACTCCCTCAGTCCACTTCTATGTACGGTCTACAGACTCTTCACTCTGTGCATGAATGTGGTGTGGAGTGACTGACTGATGCACTATAAAGCTCTTCAGGTGTCATGAAAGGCACTACATACATTTATTTATTATTTAGTTTTGATCTGTCAAATACCAATATGATGAAACATTGCTCACCAGTTTGACCCAGTTGCTGACGTCAGCACTGTGGTGGGCCTGAGGGAAGGTGTCCAGCAGCAGCTCATGCACATTGTCTGTATCCCAGCTGCCCCGGTTCATCAGTGAGACCAGGATGTCGGCCACGCCCCCTGAGCCCGCCAAGATCAGCCAGGGGGTGGAGTTTGCGATGCCTTTACACATCCTCTGCACAGTCAAACAAATAAGGAGTACTTGTTATGACATTCTAAAGAACACATGGTTTAACATTAAGATGGATAATTTGTATTTCTGTGATGTTTATTAACTGTTTATATAGAATAATAAAATAAACCAAATAAACTGGATTATATTTGACACAGACACACACAAAACATAAACATATTTGTATATTAAGCAAAACTGAGTCTTGTGAGCCAAGTTTTAATGTTACCTCATACCTCATCAAAAAGTTGTGTTTTGTTTCATTCACCCATGAACCCAGAGCTCAACTTGTGCTGTTCCACCTTACAATGTCGGGAAGTGGTAGTTTTCACATTATCAGCTACCTTTTTTTCTCTTATTTAGCACAGATTGGACATTCCAGGGTTGAAATTATCTAAATGATTCTAGTGAAGGTGTATGGAGCTTAAAAATACAGTGGGGTACTTCCTACCGCATGACATCACAAGGTGGAACAGTGAGTTTTATTTTCTTTTTGAGAAAAGAACCCAGCCTTAAAATGCATGGTTTGTGTCTTAAACATGTGTGAATGAAACAAAACAAAGCTCCAGGTAAGGTTGATGATTTTAAATTATAACAGAGATCAGAAAATAGCATAAAATGTGCCCTTTATGCCAGGTGTACAGTGTCTGCAGGTGCGGTGCGGTTCAGGACACACAGGTCCTGCAAGACTTCCAAAAGAATCCACAAGAAGTCTATTTTTCCCAGACACTACAGCGGTCTGGTGCAGTTTTCAAGTCTTTAGACGTGTTATTACATGAACCCACATGAAACCATTTTACTTTGGTCAAAGACATGCTGCTGTTATTGTAGTTGTGTTAAAAGTGTACTTGCTAGTGCAGTTTTTGTTATCTCTAAGAAAAGTTTTATAATTTACACATTTATTTTCATTTCGTGTTTGTGTGTGGTTTTGGCATTTTTAATTTGAGGATTTTTTTTTTTTTTATCAAAGTTGAGATTAATATTCTGAATTGATTTCAAATAATGGTAATTTACACAATGTAGACTCCATTTTCACATACAACTAATATCTGTCATTAGTCGACCATTCTGCATTCAACAAACTATAGCATTAAAGGCCCTGTATTTGAGCAAAATATGTCATGACCAAGTACATATACACTGTCTGGCCAAAAAAAAAAAAGTAGCCACCTGGATTTAACTAAGCAAATACATACGAGCCTCCTATTTGGATCATTTCTGCATGGGCGATTGAGGTCAGAATGAAAGAATGAGGTCAGCTGACACCTGAATATACTGAATGACCAGGTTATTCCATCAATAGATTTTTTCTTCCCTGATGACACGGGCATATTCCAAGATGACAATACCAGGATTCATCAGGCTCAAATTGTGAAAGAGTGGTTCAGGAGCATGAGACGTCATTTTCACACATGGATTGTCCACCACAGAGTCCAGACTTTAACCCCATTGAGAATCTTCGGGATGTGCTGGAGAAGGCTTTGTGCAGCGTCAGACTCTACCATCATCAATGCAAGATCTTGGTGAAAAATGAATGCAACACTGGATGGAAATGAATATTGTGACATTGCAGAAGCGAAATCGAAACAATGCCACAGCGAATACGTGCTGAAATATTACAGTGTGGGACCTTTTTAGTTGGTGGCGACTTTTTGTTTTGGCCAGGCAGTGTATATCGTATAAGCAGCTCTTGAAGTCAAAATTAGTATGCTGTGTACTGTCTGCATTTAATTAGAAAGTGTTTATTGCTTCACTGTCAGGACAAAATTTCGCTCGGGCCTCTAAGAGTTGTGAAAAGCATTTCTAAACTCATTGCGGTGAATAATTATGACGCTCAGAATGCATAAGGTACTGTAAGTGAGGTATAACTTTGACAGACTAAACAACAAACCGTTTAAAATGAACTAGTTCTGCTTTTGGACAGTCAAAATCAGGTACAGCGCGTTTAAGGGTACCATCTTCTAGGCGCAAAATAGCAGTGGTAAAATCATTGAAAAATTGATGTTTTTTTCCACTTAAGCAGTCGTGAATGTAAACATTACACAGAGCATTGTAGAGCCACTGACAATGACTAACAGTGATCAGGTTCAACAACTGTGGGCTTTCTGTTTGGATATTTCTTTGATTTGAGTGTTTGCTACTTTCCATAATCTCCAAGTCTGCAGCTCAGAGAATGCAAATAAACCGAAGGAACTCAAGCCAAACCGTTTACTCCAATGAGAGCGGAAACAATCTATCTGCACAAGTTCAGCCCAGGCAATACAAAAAAAATAAAAATAAACAGGAGTCCACAATTTCATTATCAGAAGGAGACGAGGGCGAACATGGCAAACTGGTAAATGTGAAATGTCAAAGAAAAGTGTTTACATATGCCTCAAAATGATAAGGTTTGGGTGGGACATTATTTACAACACGGTGGTATCGCAGGATCAGACGTTTCACAGGATGTAGGAGACTTTAACAACAAATGTAAGGCCTAAAGTAGTGAAAACTGCATTATTCACATGATGAAGCCTTCCATTTTTAACAGAATAAAAGATCCAGATGAGAGAAGCACAGACACTTTCCCCTCCACAAATGCACAAAGCGTTTTACCTCTGTGAGTTTTTGAATAACGAAATCAGCCGGATTTGTTTGGTTGGTTTGGTACTCATAGAAATAATAAAGTTTTTCAGGGTATTTTTGAGTTAGAAAGTTTTGAATGAATGGAAGAAATACTAGTTAAATTTACTCCTGTAGAAAATTCCAGGCAATGGATTAGCATATCTCTAGAGACCAGAATGTAACAGACCCCCATCTCAAAAGTAACTAACATAGTGTACCGTCCTTCAGAAAAGAGATGAATGAGAATCACACACAAGACTGAGCACACTGCAGAAACATAATCTAGGTCTATAAACGACTTGAATTAATAATATTTTATCTTTATTTGAGAAGATTTGACTTGATAAGTAAAATGATCCACAAGGTATTAGAACTTAAATAAGAAAGAACATTTTGTCACTGTTATAATAAAATAAATCAAAATCATCTTCTCTCAAAAGTAAAGCTAGTTATAATGTAGTGTCAAAGCTAGTGTAACAGCACGGCTTCCAGAATGATCAGGTGACAAAGCTCTACGGACCACAAAACCTTCTATAAAAAGGTGCATTTGAAATAAAGAAAGGCCCTGGATAATTGCTTTGTCTTATGCATGCTTCTCTTAACACGCTGCATCTCCAGTCTTCACACCAGCTCTTATATAATTAAAGCTCATAAGAGTGAGCTCATACGGCTCTAAGGTGCTGTATCATTTGTGAAATATGTAAATGCAACATCTTTAATAATCATGTTTAATAGAGCCACTGACCTTTAGGATCCTGGGTTCTCCGTGGACCAGAAGGCATAGAACAGGGATCTCGAAACTGCCCGTGCCTGCAACCAAGAAAAAAGATAATCTTTATGTTTTATTAATAGTATCAGTCTTTATATCGCTTTACTGGTTCAGCGTCTGTGGAAAAAACAAGATGTTGAAGGTTTTATTGTTATTGATTTGAATACACTGTTGAAATCATCACAGCTGGAGGAGAAAAGGAACATTGCAACACTGGATATGTGTGCAGAGAAACAAATGAAACATAATGGAAATATCGAAGGAAAGTCAGTTTAGAATTTGCTCAGTGTTCACTGTGGCGAATCATAACAACAACAAAGACCACACACATTGGCACAATGCATTAGTCTTGCTTCATATTATATAGCACTTTGCACAAACAGCCTGACTGACAATCTGTTCCTACAGCCCCTGTATGTGACCATCACTGATGACAGACCTCTGACCACAAAAGAACCAGAGGGGCATCGAGAGGGGACTGCATCATCCCACTCAGAAAAAGTCTCTTTGGCCAAACCACCTTCTCTGTGAAAGCTGCGCATGACTGGAACACCACCCCCACCACAATTAGAAGTCTCCCCACTTACACCTCATTTAAATTACAGTTAAAGAAATGGTTAATTGAAAATCAGTCTTGTCACCACTAACATCCACGTCTCGATGCTCCTGTCTCCATCCTGCCTCTGTTTGAGTTTTGTCTGTTTGTGTCTGTGTGTGTATGTAGACAACGGTATGTTGTGTTTGTGGCTGAAAATGAATGTATGTGGCTGAATGTGGTTTTATGACTATAAGAATGGAGTTATATGCGACTGTATGTAAGAATGATTTTACAGTGTAAATAATAACCTTGTTTTTATTCTATTGTATTTTATTTCCTACAGGTTGACATTTTACACCTGTCCCGGGACTACGGATGAAAAATAGCCCTCGGGCTAATTCTGACTTATTTACATGCAAATGTTTATTAATGTGCATTGTCCCTGAAATAAATAAATAAATAGACAGTGACCCTAATGTGGTGATACCTAAAGAAAAGCAGGTGAAGTTCTTTGCTTAAGGACACAATGATAATACTCTCTCAAAGATGGCTTGAACTAACCTCCAACTGTGCCACTGTCACCAAACACATTGTAGAATTTATTACAACACATGCATTATTTTAACCTTTACTGGCATTCAAACATGCTTTTGGTCACCTTGTGTCTCTCTGATGACAATGTTTTCATGAACAATGAAAACATTTTATTTAGCAGGGTGTTGACATGCTAATGTTCATGGTGAACATAGTGTGGGTGCAGAAATGATCTGAATGGTAGTGGTTTATGGACTCAAAAAATAGGACACTTGTGGGTTTCTTATCTATAACAATTTGTCCTTATATTCTTAGAATTCGCATTCTTCACCATAACAAGTTTAGAATAGTTTTTCCACAACAGTCAGTGGCCAAAGCCTGTCATTGCAGTGCACCAAGGTTCACAAATGATACAATTTCTTTATAATTAAATGCAGACAGCCGACAGCAGTGTTATTTTGACTCTAAACTAAATTAAATCTGTACTGAGACAAAAAATGTTTTTACTTGCATCTGGAAAGAAAATTAAGTACAGTCCATTGAATGAATATGTTAATGAAGCAAAATACACCTCCAGGCATGTTTTTTGTATGTCTCCTTTAACACATGACTGGTAGATGTAATCTTCTCTGACATTGCTGACGCTTGTACCTCCATATCCAGTGCGCTGCAGGGAGATGTGCTTGAGCAGTTTGACCCTCATCTCACTGGTGGCCCCGGCCTTTTTGGGGTCCTCCTCCACCAGGACGAAGTGGGAGTGGTTACTGTCCAGAGAGTAGACGGACCCGTGAGGCAGGTCCTGGGGCTTGTACGCAGCTGGCTCATCCCCCTGGAGAACATATGTAACACAGATACTGAGTTTGTAAAGCAATCTGAATTACCTACCTCATAAATGTTCTGTATGCAAAATGCCAGTGGAGGGCGCAAAGACTGCTGGTGCACTGCGAATGTGAAGCTATTACAACAGAAAACGTTTACTAATTTACCTATGTCTATGTGTCTTGTATCCTAAAAGTAAAAATTAAAAACGTAGAGAAGCTTCATGGATGATCTTAAAATGAATAGGCCAATTTCAAACATGCACAAAAAACAAACAAAAAAACAAACAAAATGGACACACACAGAACTCTAGACAAATTTTCAAAAAACATACTTGCTTTAGAGTAAGGCCATGTATAAAATTAGTTTTGCATAATAAAGTAAAATTAGTCCTGCCCCATTACAATATATTCCAAACTATCCAGCTGCCATTTTTTATAGGAAGCTAACCCTGAAGTTGGTGAAGAAGCTGGTTGTGCAGTGAGTCTAAAACTCCTGAACCCATGAAAGCTGTGAAGCATGCTTAGTATAAGCCACTGAGGTGAAGAAATGGGATGTTAAGATTTTTCATTTCAAAAGCGTATGAGTTTTAACCACAGCTGTCAATTTAAAATGAACTGGGCCGATATTTCTCACATACAATGCTAGAAAACAATATAAAATAAGCAGTACAATGTCAAAATGAAACCACATTCTGTAGTTAACTGTACATTCAGCTTAAAAGTCTTACCTTAGCCTGGAGCAGAGCCTCTCTGTTGTGGATCATGTTCCAGGGGGCGATGCCGATGGCCACGACCCGCACTTTGGACGAGGTGCTGGCTAGAGAGTGGTCCCTCACAGCCTGACCCAGGTGTTTAGTGATGCCAAAGCGAAAACCATTGGTCAGAATCCAGGCCCCTGTGGAACATCACAAGTAAGAAACCAGGGACTAGACTGTTTTCGAAAGGAATTTGCTGCAGATGAACTGATCTTAACAGAAAGTAAGATGGTAATAATGCTACTGAAATAAGAGCAGGGGAGATAAAATCATATTATTTTAATGAACTAATGATATAATTGAACAGTAAAAGACAAACTTCTCATAAATGGCCTGGTTGGTTGAAGTATGGTTGAATGGTTATGCAAACACATTTGAAATAGATGCCATTCATTTGAATATGAAAATGTATGAGCATGCTGCTGCAGCTGACATGACACATACCAGTGGGACTGGGCCATCTGGCATCATTACACAAAACAAATCTTAGTGCTTCATTTGAACCTAAAATATGAGAGGAATTTCTTCTGTAACCCCCTGAGATCCCTGCGCTGACACAGCTCTATGTGAGTATCTGACACTGTTTGCTCCTTTTTAGTTGTTTCTAAAGAGTTTACACTTTATGTTCAGGGCGTACCTGTGCTCTGTGCCGCCTTCACCAGGCCTTTCCGAAGAGTGTCTCTGAGCCAGGGCTTCATTTGTGCCACCTCATCTCCTCCCACAAGTGCCACCACCAGGTGTGGCGGGGCCAGGCCCCAGTCCTCTGTCAGCAAGCGGTATATCTGCACTGGGTTAGTGCTGCTCGTCACACGCACAAACTGTTAAAAGAACAGGGTTGTCAAAGTCTAGAGTCATACAGAGCGTTGCTGATGTACTAGAGTACAAAGTATAGTATGTCTGACCCTCCCTCTGGTTTTGGTGGGGCCCATGAAGTCGATGTCCCCCACGCGGCCTGCTGCCCAGTGGCTCTTCTTGCGGCCCCGCCCCACACTGCCCAGAGTCTCGTTCACAGTGGAGATGCAGGAGCAGCCCAGCAGTGCACTGGAGGAGAGGGGGATCAGACATGTGTCAGTGAATGTGGACTCATCTTATGCATGTGCCTGTAGGCTTACAGAGGCTCTGGGTGAGGTAAAATGGCACAAATGGAGATGGAGGATAATGCCAGCTGATGACACCATCAGAGGCACCTTTACTTCTGATCTTATCTCTGCTCACAGAATTAGGAAGAGTCAGATTTTCAGTCCAAAAGTGTTAGTTTGTGAGGAGCAGTGACAGGCAGGTGATTCTCCACCCAGACTGAATGTGGATCCCTGTCATTACTGTCCCACCAATTTGCTTTACCGTACAGACCTATCTCCTCACCTGTCTGTCACTGTCAGCCAATCACAGCCCTTTGTCTCTTGACCAACCACCTCTCAAGTCTGCACATCATTAGGTTATTACAGGCATTAGCTCCAAAGAATGTTTCATGGGAATGCACTTCCTGGTTTACCACCTAATGAGACTGCAAGATAGAACCACATATTCTGAGCTCTGAAGAGGGAGATGGACTAAAAAAGCAGATTTACAAAATGTGCATGAATGAAACAAAACACAGCCCCTGGTTGTGACATCATTATAATAGCTACAGGTGCACGGAATAATTTCTGAAATGGTTCATGTTATAGCAATAAAACATATATTTTGCATTTGATTTGATAAGTTCAACTGTATAATGTGGAACATTTAAGGAAATACAGTAGCATCCCTTGAGATAAGCAGGTGGCATGAGCCTGTACCAGCAAAGTTATACAGTGTACCTTTAAAAATAAACATTAATAAGTTGATTCAGCACAATATGAGACATTTAATAGGCAATTGTGTGGTTTGTTTGCCCATGTTGTGAAGGTATTGAGACACACATTTAGTTATGACAAAGGTAATACTAAAAAGATAAAATACATACTTAATCTGTTGCTCATGCAAAATATTACAACTATTAATATAACTGGTAAAAAAAAAAAAAAAAAAAAGAAAAAAAAAAAGTCAATCCACTAACCAAAATACACAAAATGCATGACCTGTATTTGAGCAAAACCTTGCCCAGTGCCTGTATAACAGCTCCTGAGGTCAAAATAAGTCTACTGTGTACTGTCTGCATCTAATTATGAAGTGTTTTATTGTTCGAGAATCAGGAGATGTGTGGTTAGCATGCTAGCTTATGTTAGCATTGCTGTGATGGCCTCTAAAAATTGTGAAACGCGCTTAAAAACTAATCCCAGTGAACAATTAGCTGCTACAAACTGCTTAAATGAGCCAAGTTCTGATTTTCATGTTTTAAAATCCTGATTTTCCCATGTATTTGATCAAAACGTCTTACTCCAGTACAGATATATCGTATAAGCCAGTGGTTCTTAAACCTTTCACAGCAAGTACCAGGTAGAATAATATTTGTTTTTCTTGGTATCACCAGATCTAAGCCTGGAATGTATTAGGCCTAATTTAAGGATATACCAGACCTAAAATGACTAAACTATGAATAGGGTAGTCCTAAATGAGATAGTGTAATCCCTCATTCATCCAGGACTGGTTCAATGTAGCAAAAGTTTCAACAGTGGTCAACGTTTGTTACATTGGTAGTCGTAAATCGTGATTAACCCTAAGGACTAAAACATGAAAATATTGTCTATAAATAAAACAATTACTCAAAATGCAAATAAATGCAAAGTTAACTTTATCTTCAGAGTTGTGAAAAGCACTTATAAACTCATTGCAGTGACTCATTAGAATGCTGTTTTTTGTTTTTTTTGTTTTTTTTAAGACAGTAAAATCAGGTACAGTGCCATTAATGACCTTGTATTTAAATGAACTGAGACAGACCTGTTCTCCTCAGACCACTCCAGCTCATCTCCACACCTCACGCAACGTGTCTGTGACTGTACCGCCCCCTGTGGACACAAAAGGAAACAGCATAAGACATAGATTACCTTTGCCTCTTTGGGTATTCACAGAACAACCTGCGGCCCATGCAAAGCTCAGCCATTTCCATCTGACCTCGCCCTATATGCAAACGGCCTCCTAAAGTGTGCCAGAGTGAGACAAAGAATGACTAAGCACAGCAAACAGGCATATACACATTGTAGTTTGTTTGCTGTTACCTAACAAAAGGTGACTAACAGCAAAACAGGACAAAAGATTTTACACTTTTGCATCTTCAAGGCACTCAAAACGCTTTACATTAAGGAAACACTCGCCCATTCACACACACATTCATACAAAGACAAGTTCAGATTCTTGCCCAAGGACACAATGAAAGCATTCATCTGTGGGGGCTGAAATCGTACCACCAACCTGTGGAGCAATGGACAAACGCTTCACCAACTGAGCTAGATCCGCCCCATTATATACATTTTTTCTGACTCCAGGTGAAATTGGTCTACCTCCCAGTGAAAGTGAAGAAAGACAGGGAATAGTTACTAAAGCAATGACTTTTAGACTAAATGCTAAAGGTCCTGTACCTGATTGTGAATCACAAGTGAGGAATCCAGTTTGAACTTTGAGCTTTGACCACTGAATCCCTTTTCTCGCCTTTTTTTTGAACCATGGTAGAAAGACAATTGTTTTTTTCACCATATGCCACCATGTTGGGTCTACTTGCTAATATAAATTAACATAAACTCCAAAGGAAACATGCATTAACTGCCCAAATGTCCGTATTAAACGTGGAAAATTTCTTCTTTCCACTGTTAGATTAATAGCTCTCTTTTCCCTTTTAAAAGTTCATGAAAAGCCATATAAGAACAGCTGGATAGAACCTATATGGTGCCGACTGCCCCAATTTCCATGCGAAATCTGCACTGGCTGCCCTGCGTGACATTAGTTGGCAAAAATCGACTGTCTGGAATATATTAGGACTATTGATTTTCAGTACAGAGTTGCCAAGTCCACTTCTTTATAACACCTTTAGGCTTGTGTTTTTAGTAGTTGTTTGCAACTTTTGAAAGACAGGGGTTGTGTTGTTTGGAAGCACTTTTTTATCCTTTTTCATGATGATAAAAATCCAATGATTGGCTATTGAAATACAACATTTGATACTCATTTTTGAAATTTTTAGGCTAGATATACTAATAAAATATATGCACCTCATTAAAACGACTTCAACGGCGGCACACAATGCTTAACTTTTCTTTTTTTGCATTTTTGTAGGGCTCAGTTCCCTTGTTTTGGGCTGTTTTCAAAGGTTTGGTTGCTTGTTGATATCTGAAAATCTGGCAACCCTGCTTCAGTCGATTAATGCAGTGTTTTTCAACCTTTTTTGAATGCTGGCACACTTCTTATGTAGAAAAGATACCACACATCATCCATTAAAACATTATCAAATGACTCCAATCAAAAAAAAAAAAAGTGTGAATAATGTCTGTGTAGCTGTCTGATGCTTTTTATTTTGCATTAGTGGTTTCTGGTTCTGGTTTCTGGTTTGCTGGCACTCCAAAATGACAACATATTACATGAAATAACTTTTAATTAGTGAATTAGTGAGTTCAAATTGGATTTACAAAGGCACACTTGAACATCCCTCAAGGCACGCTATTAAAAAACACGCTGGGTGAAAATTAAGGGATTAGTACGTCGATAGTGTTTTTATTTAGTTTTTATTAGAGATCATGTGTTTAGTGGAACAATTATTTCTTTAGGGGCCTGCAGCCCTACAATATTCAAAGGCAGGTGTTTCCACATGGTTCAAGACAAATGTCATTCAGTCAAAATTTGATCAGATGAAATGAAATGGTCATTTTTCTGAACCCATAAAAGAAAAAAAAATGAAGCATGGTTTTGATACAGTAAGTCATTCAACTTCTTGCATTTTACACAGCGTTGACAGAGCCCCCGGACCTTTAACAGGGCTTGGAACAATCATTTCAGGTCTGTATCACAATAAAGACCTGATACTATTGAGGCATTAGTGGTAGAATTACTTGTAATTTGTAGAAGTAAAATGTACTGCCTATGATCAGTTGGGCCAATTCAGCAGTGGGCTTGAGGGCCAACAAAAATTGTCGCATTTTCTCTCAAAATATAATGTAGACTCTATGTATAAATAGACATAGCTAACGTGCTACCTGCCGCATTGGCTTGCGCCATCAATCTAGTTCACTTTAGATTGAAAAACTGTCACCTCTCTCTCTGTAACTGCTGCAGTGAACCGCATCATTTTGGTCTTAAAATGTCCATATTAATCTTCTCTACATGATACTGGTATTTTTCTTTCGCCCTTCTGTCTGAAATCAAGATATAAGTAAATATTAATAACAGACAAATCAGATGCGTTCTTTCCCCGAAGTCGCTCCCACTAGCATTAGCAATAGGTTTGATTAACAGTGTTGCTAAGCTCCCACTTCCTGCTAAACCAGCGGTGCGGGCAGGAACGGTTACCTTCAACAGCCTCGCTCCGGATTGGCTCTTTGGTTGCTATGATCCAAATTTGTCCCTACAGGTTCTAGCCTCAAAGAGCTTCATTTTATTGGAGCTGAACGCTATCGGTGACGTCACACTGCCTTAGTCCACTTCTGTACACAGTCTATGTCTCATTTTTGACACATTTTCATTGAATCTAATTGTGATATGGTCATTTCCTCACAGCTGTATGCCCTTTTCAACATTTGCACGGGATTTTCACTCCGTAGACGTTAATTACATGTGCTATAATCCTTCAGACTTAAAATACAACACAACAGCCTGGGGTAGAGCTGAAATGAAAGAGCGGGCTGTCGAGCTCTGTGGTCATTTCCAGAAGACTTTGTGTGTTATTGTTTTGTAATAAAAGATCCCCGTCGTGTTTATCTCTGAAAGATTCTTTTCATAAACTGCTCCATGTGAAAACCCAAATCTCATTCATTATTGATGGAATTAAAGATCTGTGGTGGAGAACAGGCTTTTATTAGCTGCGGTCGTTTGCATAGACACTGGAGTCACAGTATGAAGATAATTACAAGGGAAAATGAACTGGAATTTGTCTGGTGTTTAAAGGTCCAATAGGATGTTTGAATTTGGATTTTTAAAGACAGTATATGCTTTACGTAATCTATGACACAACTATGTAGCCTGCACTCTTCCTGTTTTAAAAAGCTACCACAATCATAACTGAACCTGTCTTGCCAGTTCCTAAACCTGTCGATAGAAGACACATAAACGTTTTTCTCATTCTCAGTATTTGAACATGCCTCATGTGAAAGCTCAGAACCTCCAGAATTCACTCACTGAGCTGCAGAGGCTGCACTAGCGCTGGTAAATGAATGGCTGCATAATCATCTTGAGAACATAAACACCAAATTATAACATAAACAACTTCGCCATCATGTCCATTGTTTTTGTAATGAAGAATAAATCAGAATTACACTTGTTATCAGTAAAAGCTATATTCGTTTGAAGATGTTTATCTCTTATCTGCGGACACACACAGATACGTCAAGTTTATGAAATGTAATATGAAACAGTCTCACATGCAGTGCCTTTAATAGAAACAGGTCCATTAAATTCCTGTTTTAAACTCGGAACTGAGTCCTGTACTCACAACAAAGCACCACACGCCACACACGCCTGACACGCCTGCAGTTCCAAGTAGAACACTTCTGGAAAGTGGATGGATGACATTGTTGAATCTATGGATCATTTTGATAACAAAGAACTAAATAAAGACTACAGGTGAATTATGAACAAGACCGCGGGTGTGTTTAGGTGCAAACAGACATTTTTCAGAGCAATACAGGATGAGTGTATTTTGTATTTTAGTGCGTGTTTTTGGAGTGAATACTGCCTTATCTGTCTGAGAGAGGGAAGTTAACACCCCTAGTGTCTACGGTGAGGAGTGTCTGTTATTACTCAGGTCATTTCAAAGAACTACCTATATGATGTGCACTGTTGCAGATTCATTTCCACCCTCGTTGTGTTCACACCCAAAAACTGACAAAATTCAGTTTTCTTTGGGAATGGAGTCTGTCTGTAAGACTGACAGGTTACACAAACAGCTTTACAATTCACTGTGAATATTTCTATGTGAACAAGTAACGGACCCACTAAAAGTACTCCTTTAAAGCAGACCTATTATGGCAACTTATGCAACTTTTTAGATGTTATAGTTGTTTCCTCTCCTCATTTACCCACTCAAAGTTTTATTTTGTGTGATTCATGTATGTTTGACTAATCCGCCCCATCTGCCAGTGTTTTCACAGCCAACGGTACATGCCCACAGCTCTGCATTTACTTCGTTCTTCAATTTTACTTTCTTAATCTGTAATCTTCCTAGCTCTGACAACTTTGCAGTTCTTGGTTGGTTGGATGACATTTACGGCAACGTTGGCTCCCATTGGGCACCGCGGATTTTCAATGTGGAAGTCTGAGGACATGTTTCTTTCATTAAGTTGTTTTAGCTCAATATTGCGATTAAAAATGTTCAAATTACAAAATATTGATCCACAGGTGTCCACAGACAAAAGTACAATATGTCTTCTTTAAAAGCAAAATTAGTCTAATACAGAGACATATAGAATAAAATGTAAAGTTTTGTGGTGACCCATAGCTGTTGTGGTAGTGGTCTACTAGGTTACTACATGTATTGAATGCAGTGGTGAGGTTATTAGATGGAGTTTAGCCTTGTACTGAACACGAGGAGCTGTGGAAGCCCTCATCTGCCTATGACCTGGGAAAAGGCCTGGGTCATGCAAAGTGATCATTTGCCTGGTAAGTGCAGGAAGGAGCTTACATGATAATAAACAGCATGCAAATCCACTGTGGTAGGCTTGTCTTTAGTTGAGATAGTCACAGCAAGTTAATTCTATGTAGGATTCAAAAACAAGTACATTTAAAGATGCACTGTGTCACTTTTCTGGTTGAAGATCCACACCTGCTTCACTCCAGGTTCTCTATAGATTTTATTTTATGTTTTTGCAATAAAAAAAAGACTAGTTGAGTAAATGCAAGAGAGATCATGTTAATACCATACCAGGCACAGTATTAACATCAAGCAGGTGGCGGAAGGATCCTCGATCAGAAAAGTTACATAATTTGACTTTAATCTATGGTATAATTAAGCAGACAACCATATGTTTGCAATAACATCTGATGTGCATTTGTGGTACTGATGTTAGTGCTGTATTTGCATTAGATATTGTTTATGGCTGCCATTACAGTTTTCTAAGAGCTTTTAAGGGTTTTCATGCTTTGAATTACAACTTGGTTTGGTGGGATAGTACCTGTGGTAAATATTTATCATAGTTTTACATCGGTCAAGTGACAGTTTGTGGGAAAACGTTAAGAAGTAAAGTACAAAAAGACAAGGAGTAGCAATGAATACCTCTATCATCAACATGGAAACTTCAAACTTCAAAATTCAAGGACAATTTACACACAAGGAAGACATTTTTTGTTTTTTTGACAGTGTAAACCTTCAGTTAATAAAATAAATGTGTTGTCATTTGCCTTTGTTTGTCTAATCATAACTACTGTGTAATTTAGACAAGTTTGGGCCTTTGTTAACATTATGGTTGCTATAAGTAACAGTTATGGAATTACGACTGTGTGTTTGTCACATCTGCGTCCATGTCCGACCAAGTAAAGTTAGATTTCACTCACATTTTTAAACTAGAAAGAACAGACATGATTTTTAGTAAAAGCTTAGATATAATGATGTTAACTATATTTTTGAGAAATGAGTACTCTAACCTGTCAGTACTTTTTCATCATGTTTTTTTTTTTTTTTTTTTTTACCTCCGGTTGAACTGACACATAAATATGATGAGTGTTGTTACTGAGTATTTATTTATGTATTTATTTATTTATTTATTTATTTATTTATGTATTTATTTATTTATTTATGTTAGTTCTATCCAATTGAATAATAACCTTTTACATAACCACCATAGAAACACACACTTTTTGTAGGACTTTTTCTGCCATTACTACAATGTGATGATGTCATACTCCAACTGTCATACCGAATAGCGGACAAGTGCCAAGTCTTTCCTACTGATAAAATTTTACTTTTACCATGAAATATGTGAAACCTGATCATTTCTATAATTTATGAGACCCAAAAGCTCACTGTATCACAACAAAAAACTGCCTTTTAAGAATATTCATTTTAGCTGCCCCCTGTCTGTATTAAATAATGTTGGCCTATAGAAAGTTGTGATGTCATCTGAAACCCAGCAAATCATTTCAATGGTCAGTGTTACACCAAAATAAATACATTTAAATAGGTCTATTGACAATGAAGTGTGTGTGCGTGTGTGTGTGTGTACTCTCACCAGTGCCACGCCATCACTCTCCTCCATGGTTCAGTCTGTGGAGCTCTCTGATGTGTGTGTACCACATCAGGGAGCTCCGTGTGACTCAGGAAACATACCTGAGGAAAGGGCGGGGTTTGGAGAAAAGGGGTGGGGCCTGGATTTGAGAGGAGCGTGGCTGGGAGGTGGTGCCTTCACCCAACCTGTGGCACTCCTCTGATTCATTCCTTTACATGTTGGCAACCGCCTGTAAGAGATAGTGTCGGTTTATCAGAAATGTCGTTGTACTACCAAGAAAAACACACATAACTTTGCTTAAGTCTGTGCCTCCTCATCTATATTAAGTGTTACCACGCCATCTAGAGGCAACAGTGGGAACTACCATAGACAAAAAAAACTAAAACAAGCTATTTAAGCAATAGCAAAAGACAAAGTTTAAATTCACTCCTACAACAATTTGTCCAGTTGACAGATTTAAACTTCATCTTTTGGTATGGATCAGACCTGAACAACTGAGGGATTACACAGACTATTTAAGCGATGTAACCGGCATACTAATTCAAGCACAAAGAACACAATCTGACAGCAGAAATGTTCAGAACAAGTGTAACAATGATTTATCAATCAAACGCAGAGAGACAGAGGTGGGTAGTACTCAGTTACATTTATTTGAATAAGTTTTTAAAGAAATTGTACATGTTGTAATTGTTCTAGCAGCATACTTTTACTCCTACTTGAGTAATATTTTTATTGATGTAATAGTGCTCCTTGTTGAGTAAAAGTTTTTGTTCCTCTTCCCACTGAGAGTAGGTCTACAAGTGACAAAATATTTATGTTTATGTAATGATTTGAACATAAAGATATAAAGATATACTAAAATACTTTAGTTTTCTCATTTTTGTGTCTATCCCTTGAAAATACCAAATACCGACAGTTACTCTTTACGTTACCCTTACTTTAGTAGTACTTTTCCCAAATACGTCTTTTACTCCTACTTGAGTAATTTCTTGGACCTCAACTTTGTACTTCGACTTGAGTAACATTATGTTGAAGTGACGTTACTCTTACTTGAGTGACATTTTTGGCTACTCTACCCACCTCAGCTTGGAGCAAGGATCTATAAACTCTATTTTATTTAATATACAACAACGACGACCTGGTCAAGAGGCAGCAGCACGAGGAGTACACAGAGAGCAGTACAGTGAATACAGTGAATACGGTCAAATAAAACATCAGATTTTTCACATATTACACGACTATTTACAATATAAAAGAGCCACTTAAATTCAGGTGCACTCATCAGAAACTAGATCTCTTAAGGAGGATTTGTAAAAATGCAGATTAAGGGATCAAAGTAAGATGCTTTAAGATGCTTTTATGCTTTTTGCAGCTCATTCCAATTGATTTTCTTTGACGTCACAATCCAGGGATTACATCAGTTACCTAGAATTATGTTTTGATACATTTGCGCACATACAGCTAATCCTATTTACTTCATTTTTCTCTTTAGTTCAACACGTGCATCCAGCGGTTACATGTCTACTTGTGGTGACCCATGTTGTACTCATAGACTGTATATATATGAATGGACATATCTAACGCTTTAGTATTTAAAAAAGGAAGTGATCTGGCTCATTCGACTCTATTTCCAATTCACTTTACATTGAAAAACTGTCGCCCATCTCTCTGTAACTGCTGCATTGAGTCCCGTCATTTTAGTTTGAAAATGTTTGTATTAACCCGCTCTACATGATCCCGGTGTTTTTATTTCGCCATTTTGTCCTTGATTCAAGATATGAACATTAATAATAGACAAATCAGGCGCCTTCTTTCCCCGATGGCTAAGCACCGACTCCCTGCTAAACCAGTGGTGCAGGAAAGGGCGTTACCTTCAACAACCTCACTACGGATGGCTCTTTGGTTGCTATGATACTCAGGGTCAGAACTCAGGTCCAAATTAGCCTGTGCAACTGCTCGCCTCGATGAGCTTCATTTGACTGAAGCTAAGGGTGACGTCACACTCACTTAGTCCACTTCTTTATACGGTCAATGGTTGCATGATTAAACAAGGACAAGGAAAATATATTGGATTTTCCTCTTTAAGCTTGCCACTATCAATCAAATTAACATCACACTCTTTGTCTGTTCAGTTGAACTTCAGCTGCAGACCGAGCGCCAGCCACATCTCTTACATCTTTACCATTCAAAAGCAGCGTTCATACTTTCGCTGTTGGTATATTACTTCTCCTTCTCTTCTTGGCTCTCCATCGGACGCTTTATGCCAACGCTGTCTGTCTGTATCAAAAAGAGCAGTGCCAGTGCCAGGAGACTGATTACTTCTCAATGGAGGCTTCAAACAACATCAACATTTATGACTTAGCGCATGTTGTTTCTAAAGATGGGTAATTCGCTAGACAAAGAGTGAATAAAGTACACGCATATGAAAGGATTAGAAATTTGGATTCAAAGTTGAGTTCTATGGGATGTAAATAACTTCTAAGACAAGACGGACAGATGGCTTGAGTTATGATCACGTGACAGACTCTTGCATCTCTCACATGCACAAGTGTAATAGGCCTACTTAAGGGAGGTTAATTAAAATCAGATAAGAACTACTCTGTTTAGGTTAGCAGGTAGATCTATAGGCCCACAGAATCACATTATTATTATTAACTTAGAGGGTTTTCCATCCAGAGGAGAAAGAGGAGAAGGTTATGGGCCAATTGAATAAGGTTAATAACAGATTGATGTTGTTATTCCCCCTGACTAATCCTGTGCTGTTGTCCAGGCTTTTGTGGATACACAGTCCTACAGCAGCACCGCCTCCTCACTGACTCCGTGTGACTTTATGATCATATTCAGAGCTGCAGGAGAATGAGCTTTAGTGAAGAATAGGCCGCTTCTGTAATACGGAGGACACAGAGGAAATGGGAGCTGCGTCAAAACAAAGGCTGTGGAGAATCCGCCTCATTTGGACTTTTACTGGAGCACTGTCTTGCCGTGGCGCTGATAAAGGACTTCTCCCGCCAGCTGTTCAATCCGACAGGAGCAGCCAGCGGCCAATCAGCGACCAGCTCCTGTGCGCACAAAGGGAACGTGCGCCTCTCCACCTATAAAGTCTGCGCTCGTGCCGGGACAGACACATACTGCACAGCTCCACACATACACACACCTCAGTCCCCTTTCTGACCGCATCTGTACTCAAACTGTCAGTATGAACCCCGGGAGACACACAGGAGCGGTGCGCAGGAGCCTCTTCGGCCCCGTGGATCATGAGCAGTTACAGCGGGAGCTCAGTCAGCGGCTCCAGGACATCACGGAGCAGGACAGCCGCAGGTGGAACTTTGACTTCCAGAGCCACACGCCTCTGCCCGGTCCCTTCCAGTGGGAGGAGGTGTCCTCGGACCTCAGCGCTACTTTCTATTGTGAGAAGAACAGAGAGGCGCTTAAAGACCAAACTGTGAGCGCCAACAGCGAGGAGACAGAGGAGAGACTGCAGCCGTGTGAGGAGGACATCCCCGCCAGTGACCAAGAGAACTGTCCCCGCGTCTCCAACATCCCCAAATGTCCCGCGGAACTCACGCCAACGCGCAGGAAGAGAGCGCGCTCAAAGTCTGCGGCCAGAGCACCACAGAACGCGCGCATCACTGGTAAGATAACGCACAACATCTACTCTCAGTCCTCTCTTTGCTGTTACTGTTGCCAAAACTAACCATGAGTTGTATTTGTTTACAGATTTCTTCGTCAAAAGGAGGAGGAGCACAGACACCAAGAGCGTCCTGTGCCCGGTCTTCTCCCAGAGCTCAGACGCGCCTGTCCGGACCATCAGATAAAAGCGCAACGGCACAATGGCACAAAGACACAACATATATGTGGACTATACTCCTGGACACAATGAACTTTTTACACACCAGACCAGCAAACCTCAGCCAGTACCACATTATTTACTTTTACTTTGTGTTGCTTTTGTGTTGACTATTTATTTTATTTATGAAGTTTTTTTTGTTTTTTGTTTTTGATTATTATTTAAAATATGTTTGATGTTTTGTTGGAAGATGATTTACTAATTATCCATCCATCCATCCATCCATTTTCTTCCGCTTATCCGGGGCCGGGTCGCGGGGGCAGCAGTCTAAGCAGGGACTCCCAGACTTCCCTCACCCCGGACACGTCCTCCAGCTCCTCCTTACTAATTATGATTTAAATTTTTCATTTCGGTGGCATATTTTTGTCATTATCTGAATGTATCACATTACCTCACTGAATCCTGGTGTCTAAGCTGCTGGTCATAGAAGCACTGCTGTGATTTTGTTTATGAATAAATCCATATCACATGACTTATTGAATGCTATCCATGTGTTTATTAATGCCAAATGTGTATCTAGTGTCAGTGTAATAAATAACATTGGATGAAGAGGATGTATTTTCCAAAGGTCAAGGGTTTGCAGCACTGTCAACAAAACAAAGAGTGGTTAATTGAGGATTTGAATATACAATATATATATTAAAAAAAAATGTTTAGTTGAGTTATTCGACTTTTTCTTTGCTACATAATTCCATATATCTTCCTTCATATATTTGATGCCTTCTGTATGTATATAAAATGTAAAAAGTAGTGAACATAAAGGAAAACAACACCGAATGAGAGGGTGTGTCCAAACTTTTGACTGGTAGTGTAAGTGCGTTGCTCAAAGACACAACACCAGTATGCACGATCAATGAAATTTAAACTTATTTTCTTATTCTTATATCTACCTAACCCAGAAAAGCTGACGTCTGCTTAGTAATGAGGGCAATTGAATATAGTTTATAAATATAAACTCTATCTGCTCTGTATCTGCTGGACACATTTGAGGTGAGTGTAAACCTACTTCACATTCATAACACAGCAGGAAACACAAAATCTCTGACCAGTGCACCGTGTTACTGTGTCCCTGGGCAAGACACTTCAACCACCTTGCCTAACCATGAATGTATTTAACTTAGACGATGGTGGCACTCTTGCTTCACAAAAGAAGGTTACGGGTTTAACTCCCACTTTCTGTGCAGACTGGAGTTTGCGTGTTCTTTTTGCGTGCACTTTTTTTCTCTCCCATCAACCCAAAACATGCAGAATAAGTCAAATTCTCCAGCTTGACTAAGACTAGCTAAAAACCTGAAGATGGGTCCCCTGCTCCTCACATGTTACCCCATTAGCACTGACTGATGGGTCAAATGCAGAGGATGTATTTACCTATGGGGAAAAAAGTAACATATACCTTAACACTTACGGTTATCGGATGGGTACTTAAACTTCAATCAGTCCGCCCCAGTGCAGTTACGATGAGCGACAACACGGTGCTTGGGTTACTAATTCCCCATGGCAAATGAATGAATGTTAAGGTATTGCTGAGTGTCCTCTAAAACAATGTTTATAGCCTCAGTATGAGCTACAACCAAGTGATTCCAAATGGCAAATCGATGTCAGATTTAACACGATCCAGAAAGACCACACTGCACTTTTATTTGCGTACAGTTTCCGCGGTTACACATTGATTGGGGGTTTTTCTGATGACATTTAGATGGCTCTTTTCGATTGTTTCTGCTGCCGCTGCGTTCAGGATGAGTAAGGCCATAATGAGCCTTTGAAAATCAATGCGGGTTCACAGCGCTCTCATCGCTTTGCATTAGAAAGTCATAAGTAGCAAAGATACTCAGAAGTAGTTACATCCAAACAAAGGTGGGTAGAGGAGCTGGTAATTGAACTGTTACTTCAAAATGATATTACTCAAGTTGTTTTCTCAATTCGTTTTTATGCTAGCAACTCTCGTTTTAGCCTAATTTAAACTGCTTCACTTTTTTGGGGGGAAAACCAGGTGCCACGGTGGGACAGCAGTGGCTCTAATGCATATTGTGGTTGTGTGCTTGGGCAAAACACTTCACCCGCCTTCCTTACCTGCTGGTGGATGTCGGAATGGCTGGTGGTGCAGTTTCCATCAGTCTGGCCTAGGGCTGCTGTGGCTACAATAGCAGTTTACCACCACTAAGTCTGGAGTGTATGAATAATGCACTGTGAAGCTCGTTTAGTGCATTATAATTATTATTTGTAAACACTGATTGGTTAAATAGGGGGTATTTTAATTATATGAGTATTAACTGCTAACACATAACATATTTAGATCACCATGTTACCTTTTATTGTTCTGTAAAAGCTGCATTTGCTGAAAACAACATAATAACAAGTTTAATATGCTTCACTTTTTTTTTTTTTGACGCTCAAAGTTTCCTCTCCGTTTGCTCCCTTAAAAGCGATACCACATGACAATCCACATGCATGTCGTTAATGAAAGTACTGCACATCACATCAGGTTTATAAGGTTGTTATGTACAGTTTTGTATCGTGCTTTTGTATATTTATGTTTATGTCGGAGCATGGGTGACGTAGACTTGTGGGATGAGCATTACACAGAATCTTACAACTAACAGTAATGAGGCTTCAAAAAGGCTCCGAGAGAGCTCTAAAATACTCAAACATGCAAGGATGACAGTTAAAACCACTTCAAGCATGTTTTTGATGAGGGAGTGACATTATAACTTGGTAGAAAGCTAAAATAATAAAAAAAAGCATAATACCTCCTCTTTTACGTTTGCGAATACCACAATTTTCTAACAATTTGGCAGAAACCAACACGCCAACAATTATAAAGAACTATTAATTGAGCAATAATTCTTTTACTGTTTACATTTACTCATTTTCTCATTTTTAAGTGTCTCTATTCTTGAATACACATTGTGTCTGCACTTGTTCTTCCTCCTGTTGTGTTTTGGCATCCAGCCGACCATCTGCTCACACTGGGGAGAATGCACCCACAGGGAGAGAGAGTGTGCCAGCATTTCACCTGCAAATCAGTCCCCCCAACCCCCACCCCCTGACCTGTGACCTCCGACCTCTGCCTCCCCCCTCCCAGGCCCGGACAGCAGCCCCTCTTTAAGGCTTCCCCCACAAAGTACACAAAAGTCCTGGCTTGTGCCTCCTCATTCACGTGTTATTGCTCTGTTAGTTTAAGATAAAGAAAGCTAATCCCAACTATTTACACATTGATATTGTGTAATAATGAAAATAGTGCTTTGAAAGATACTGAAATTGTTTTTTTTACATAACGTTATACATTCACTGCTCATGCCTTCAGTGGTGTTTTTACTAGCAGCTGCCTTGTAGTGCACACAGGCAATGATGGTGAAGTCTCTCGCCAAAAAACACAACAACAATATGATCCTTCACATAGAGGATTTTTTCTACATTTATTTCAATAAGACACTAAGAAATAAACTGAAATAAAAATAGCCAACGTTTGCTTTCAACTCTGATTTGCACTTTTGGCATTTCTTGACCCTGACGAGACACAACTGTGAAGTGAACACCATTCCATCAGCTTCATCAAGGATCTCACTGAGACAAGGCCATGGGTTTGCAGCGCTGTCGATAAACCAAAGCGTGACTACTTTGAGGATTTGAATGTAAAATATAAGAAATATCTGACTTTTTTTTCCTTTGCTACATAATTCCATATATTTTCCTTGATGTATTTGATGTCTTCTGTATGTATATAAAATGTAAAAAGCTGCAAACTGTGGCACCTCGTACTCCCAGCAGCCTCCGAAGTACTAAGCAGGCCCATCTCTGCTCAGTTTAAGAGATCAGAGAAGACTGGGTATTCTCAAAGTGGAAGTATCTAGCATGTATGTTAATGTTCAAATCAATAAACTATAAACAGTAGAGTGGAGGTTTTGCTAGAAATGCATTAACCAGTTGTATTTTTATTTATGCATTCACACAAAGGATTTTTTTTTACCTTACCTGAACTACCCGAGTTTACTTTCATACATACACATACAGAAAACATAATACAGGCTGTCCACCCTCCCTGTATCGTGTGCCTGCCCCGTGTGATGCTTTGGGGGGCATGGGTCTACTCACTATTGTTTGACTCCTAAAGTGCTCCATAGTGGGACTGTTGACCTCTGGGAGCAGCTGGTGACCCCTCTCCTCCCTCACTATAGAGGCGGTGGTGGTGGATAGGGGCATTCCTTTACACCGGGTTGACCATCTGCCCACCCTGCCCTCGTGCAATCCACCTCCACCCCCCCTCCCCGTCCTGCTGAAGTGTGGCTGGCCTTTGTCCTGTTAAAGGCCATGGGGGGTCTGCAGAGTCAGTGCATGGGGCAGGGGTCAGTGATTAGACCTAGCACCTTAGTTTGCATACTGTGGAGAAAATTACTATATATATGAGCATACTATGGCCTGATTGTTTGTTTACTTGTTTATTTATTTATGTTAGCCTTAATAGAAGTAATCAGTCGTTTTAATGTTATTGCTTGCATGTTTTATCCAGAATGGCACCAGGGGTTAGCAATTAGTTGTAGCCCTTAGAGTAAATAGAAGTCAAAATATGCTATTATTATTGTTATTGTTATTAGTGTTATTATTATTGTTATTATTATTATTATTATTATTATTATTATTATTATTATCATTTTGCCTGTACCAAACTTTAGCTTCCAAAATTTTCCACAACAATACTCTTTATAAAACATGCACGCGGTCTCTGAAAGTTGTGAAAAGTGCTTATAAAGTTATTATGGTGAATAATTAGGATGCTCGGGATGCATTGCGTAACTGGAAAACGGTAAAATGAACTGGTTATATTGTTCACATTTGTAAGACGGTGAAAATCAGGTACTGTGCTTTAATCTTCAGTAGCAGTTTTGTCCATAATCCATCATATTGTTTAAAATTAAAATGAAACTTTGTCCGTATTGTCTTGTATTTTTTGTTAATAAGCCACAACTATCATCCACCCTGTTATTTTCTGCTTTTTACCCCAGTGTTCAGAGGGAGCAGAGTTCTACTTTATACACACTTTTGAGGAAATCACTATATTGAGTTGTTGTTTAATAAATAAATAAATAAATAAATAAATAAATAAATAAATAATAATAATAATAATAATAATAATAATAATAATAATAATAATAATAAACTTACTTTGTCCAATTTAGAGATTTAATTTTGTCTTGTACTATGGATCATACCGCAACGACTGAGGGATTACACAGATTTATGTGCTTTAAACGCTGACTGGGGCAGGAGGTTAGAAATTAGCTCTAGTCCCCTGCTTTACACACTACAGAGGATGTGCCCAAAACATATATACAAAAACCCACAAAATATTCTAACATTATCATTCCAAAGGGGGATTAATGTGGTATTTGAAATTCAAGCTGAAATGTGTCCCCTAAAGAATAACACTGTTAAGAACAATACGGCACTAATGAGCCCCAGTCTGTGAGCTCTCCCATTTACTTTGTATACAACACTTGAGAGAATGGTTTCCTCATTTACATGATTTACTCAATCTATTAAGCAGTGAAGTGGTTGGTCTGTGGAGGCAATACAATATTAAAGGCCATGTATATGCTAAACCTTAAACTTTTCTTTTATAATAATGAATATACTTAAAAACCCTGCAACCAATGTTTTTGTTTTTATCAGAATGTGTCTAGTCCCAGTACAGATATGTTGCATAAGCAGCTCTTGAGGTGAAAATAAGTTCACTGCAGTGGTGGAACATAATGCAGTAAAAGTAGTAATGCACTTAAGTATAAATTATACATTTTTCTGTGTCTGTACTTTTCTTAAGTACATTTTTAAGTGGATACCTGTTACTTCACTGCATTTCAGAGAAGTGTCTGTACTTTCTACTCCACTACATTTTTAACTGGGCTGAAAAGTAAAAGTATGTTTTTATTATAGTTTGAGACCTGCTGAACAAGCTGAGGGGTTTATTTTTTAACATTTTAACATGTTCATAGTTTGAGCAAACAAAAATATACAAAAAAAAAAGAAAAAAAAAAAAGATTAAATTGTTTCTAATGAACAAAATTCAACACAAATCTTTATCAAAATTACTACATTTGAGGCCTTATTAGATCTGTGTGAAATACTTTTACTTTTTACTCTTGAAGTACATTTTTAAACGGGTACTTCACTTTAGTAGATTTTTTTCATGTGATACTTTGATCGGTATCTGTACTTTTATTTAAGTAACAAAATTGAGTACTTCTTCTACCACTGGTACACTGTGCACTGTCTGCATCTAATTATTAAGTGTTATATTGTCCAACGATCAGAAAGTGTACCTTAGCATGCTAGTTGTTGTTAGCTTTACCATGGCAAAAAAAAAACAAAAACAAAAAAACAAAAAAAACAACAACAACTACATTCTGGCCTCTGAAAATAGTGAAATGTGCTTAACTCATGAATAATTAGGATGTCTGTTTTTCACATTTTAAGATAAGATATGCCTTTATTAGTCCCACAGTGGAGAAATTCCAGTATTGCACCGCACAGTTAAAGAACAGAAGGAAAATGGTAACATGCAATAAAACAGGATAATAGATAATAGCTTAAAATAATTTAAAAATAGACTCTAATGTAACACACTGTTTCGACTGAGCAAAATGTAAAATACCAAAAAACCTATTATGTACAATCAGAGTAACAATGCAGCATATGAGGCTCAGAAGCTCTGTTTCATTTTCCTGGTGGAGGGTCTGGTCCATCCATTTATCCCAAAAATATTAGTTGATTACTTGAAAAATGGTTTATACAGGCCTAAACTATGTACTTTACTTAAAGAAAAGGGCAATTTTACTACATGAATTCAGCCCTCTGGTCCATAGACAGTGTGTTTACATGAGTACAAGGCTAAATCATTGATGTAATGGGAGGGCCGCATGTATGAAGGGCCCCAGGAGAGAACAGATATTGGGCTCTGGGGACGTGCGTCACATTCAGATGGACTAGAGTCTAGACTGTCCTGATGCTGATCAATAACACGTCTTATTAAGGCCATGTACTGAAGGGGCCTGGGGAAAATAGTATTGAGCAGTGTTTCATATGTTTATATATTTTCAAAACTGATGACAATGACAAGATGTGTTATATTGTGAGATATTCTTAATTTGAAAATTTCATAATCTATTGTTTTGTTTCAGTCATTATTGCAACACTAAAAAAATAAATCAGAATATGCATCTAAGTGTTATATTTACGTAATCACCTTGTAAAGTCTTTTTGAGGAATTTAATTGATGACAACTTTTGTGACAATGACGATTTTGCCTGTAATGTTACACAGTATGACATTAAAGAGGGGTGTATTATGCAAAATTGACTTTTTTTTTTCTTTTTTTTTTTTTACTTTCTACCATGTTGAAACATTTCCTCATCATAAATACGGCTTAAGAGCTTCTGTATTTTATCCATGCAAATTTGAGTTAGATGTAAGAATCTGTCTGATGCTCAGTCCACAAGCTTATATCACCCATACATGTACAAAAACATAATAGAAAACTTGACAAACTTGTTGCCGTATGCAGTCGTTTCATTAACGGGCTGCACTTTGACTGTGTTGTGACAGTGCTCTGAAAGGGGAATGACAAAATGAACCTTCTAAAACATGTTAATACATTGTTTTCAGAAAATCTAGCACTTTCAAAACTATAAAAGGCCACATGATGATCTAAGTATGTTATGTGCTAGCAGTTAATACCCCACAGAAGTAAATGACCCTCTGTTTAAACTGAAATCTTATTGCATTCTAGAGGCATAAACAAAGTTTAACACAATCAGGTAGCAGGTCCTCTACCAGAAAAGTTACATATCACATCTTTAAAGTAGCATTACCCCCTCTCCACCTGAAACATTACCTCATTAGTGTCTTTTGAGCCACACTTCTGCAAAAACCGTCCCTGCTAACTGCATTCTCATGTTTAAATAGGCTAATAGCAGCGCATCCACAGCAGTGAGGCTACAGCTAATGACCCTTTGATATACAAATTTACCCCCGAACTAAACCCATGTCCTGTTGTTTGACCATCTCTCATTTCCTGTATACACTGCCTGGCCCAAAAAAAAGTCACCACCAAGTCACACACACTAATATTTTGTTGGATCACGCATTCACTGTGGCATTGTTTCGATTTCGCTTCTGCAATGTCACAATATTTATTTCCATCCAGTGTTGCATTAATTTTTCACCAAGATCTTGCATGATGGTCGAGTCTGACCGCTGCACAAAGCCTTTTCCAGCACATCCCAAAGATTCTCAATGGGGTTAAGGTCTGGACTCTGTGGTGGACAATCCATGTGTGAAAATGATGTCTCATGCTCCTGAACCACTCTGTCACAATTTGTGCCTGATGAATCCTGGCATTGTCATCTTGGAATATGCCCGTGTCATCAGGGAAGAAAAAAATCCATTGATGGAATAACCTGGTCATTCAGTATATTCAGGTGTCAGCTGACCTCATTCTTTGAGCACAGACTGTTGCTGAACCTCGACCTGACCAACTGCAGCAACCCCAGCCTTAGTTAAATCCAGGTGGCAAGGTTTTTTTTGGCCAGGCAGTGTATGTAAAGTCCACCCAGGCGCTACCTCTATTCGGCGGTGTGTTGGAGACTGGGGCTAAAAGATTAATTGCACGCTAAGTGGCTGTCATTATCAAGCCACAAAAGCTGTAATTATTTAGCTTGATAATGCACTCTGCACAGAACATAATTTGAAGTCTCCATGAGGTCTTATTATAGCCAGGCAAGCCACACCCTCCTACTTTCTTTTCAAACATGCATATTCTGGTGCTCCAGTCACTGATAGCTGTTTTGCAGTCTCAAATTTGTATGTTATAGAATTAAAAAGGGGTGAAACAAATACTCATGTTACCTTAATTAAGTACATTTTTGAACACGTACTTTTGTATAGTTGTATCTAACTGCACTTTGTGACATCATGGCCAAACCTCCTTGTCAAAGCCTGATCTCATTAGATCTCAGAAGCTAAACAGCTGGACCTGGTTGGTACTTGGATGGGAAACCGCTGGGAATTCCAGGTGCCACTGTCACAAAACTGTCATTGTTGTTTGCCAAGACACTTCTCCCACCTTGCCCAGTATGAAAGTGGTGTGTGTGTGTGTGTGTGTGTGTGTGTGTGTGTGTGTGTGGGTGTGTGTATATGTGTGTGTGTGGGGGGGGGGGGTGTGTGTGTGTGTGTGAGTGTTGGTCAGAAGGGCTGATGGCACAGAGTGTATCTATAGCAGCTTACCACCACTGAGTCTGGAGTGAATGAATAATGCACAAAACTGTAAAGAGATTTTTGAGTGTCCACAAAAGTGCAGTATAAGACCAATTAATTACTGTATTACATTTAAAATCATGAGAGTCACTATAATGCCCATCCACAGCTGTTTCACCACTGCCCCACTAATTCAGCTTTAACTGTTAAATGAATACAGTTTAGTTTTAAATGTGTGGTCTAAAATGCTCCCAAATTTGTGTGAAAAAGTAGCTAGTGAGTAGTACTTAGTGTAGTATTGTAGAATTTTTTGTATGTATACTTTCATTTACATACACATTTGGCAGCAGTACTAGTAGCTGTAACTGAGTACATCTTGAGTGACTGAGTGGTTAGCACTCACACCTCACAGCAAAGAGGTTCTCCCAAATGTGTGAAACCTCTGTGTGCTCTGTGTTTCTCCCTGTATCCGGGTGGGCAGATGTAACAGTGTAGTGTACCTCAACTTATAGACATGTAACTGTACTTTTAATTAAATACAGCATTCAGTACTCCTTCCACCACTGGTCCTATATTACACAAATTGTTTCCTCCTCGAAAACATACTCAGAGTTGTGTTTTGTTTCTCAGATATTTGAGTAGTACTTTATTATTAGTCTGTACATCTCCAAAGCTCAAAATGCTCTGTTCCACCTTGTGATGTCATGTGGTGGTAGTTTTCAAGTTAAAAGCTCCTTTTACCTTTTGTTCAATAGAGATGGGCAATTCCAAAGCTGAAATCATCCAAATGATTCTAGTGAAGGTATATGGAGTTTAAAAACACAATTCCTGTATTACCGCATGACATCACAAGGTGGAACCAAGTGTTTTCTGTTTGAAAGAAGAACTCAGCCTAAATATGCAGGGTATGTGTATTAAACATGTTTGAATGAAGCAAAACACAACTCTGGGTATGTTTTAAATGAGGAAACAACATTATAACAGAGATCAGAAAATAATTTAACATGGGCCCTTTAAACTACACAAAATCAGTAACTCAATAAAAATATTTTATTTTGCAACAGGAAAAAAAGATGTCTTGAAAAACAAAATTTAAAAAAAGCACATCACAGGAGTACAATACCTCATAATCATCAGTTTTCATCACATATTTCAACATATGGTATGCACTAGGCTATAATACATATTTATTAATCCAATTTAGCAGTGTTAATGTGTGGAGGGATTAAATCTGAACAAAATATGAACCATGGGTAATTCTGGTCTTACTCCAGCCCCAACCAGGATCAAAGAGCTCACCGATTTAAACCATGGACTGTATAAAGAAGTGGACTAAGTGAGTGTGACGTCACCCATAGCGTTCAACTCCAGTCAAATGAAGCTCATCGAGGCGAGCAGTTATACAGGCGAATTTGAAGCCCCTATTTGGAATTCTGACTGAGAGTATCATAGCAACCAAAGAGCCAATCCAGAGCGAGGCTGACGAAGGTAATGCCCCTTCCCGCCCGCACCGCTATATATACAGTCGATAATTTAAACCCACATGCCCTGGTAGTGTTACAGGCTTGTCTCCATGGAAATAGATAAGTTTAATGGCATACTGTGGAACATTACAGGCAAAGCAATAACATCGAAATGGACACAAGCGCTTGGCAGACAGTCCACCAGAAAAGTTACACAATGTACAGTTACGTAATAATAAAGGTTAATAACAATAATAATTTTGGCTCACATGGCATCATGACATTTTAGGATCTTTATATTTTAACAATGAGCTGGAGACAGGGCAGAATTATATGGGGGAATTTACTGTTTAATTGTCAGACTGTTGTAGATTTGTTGACCTGGTTTATGGTTAAAATCGAAAAGTGACAATTTTGCTTCAGAAAGTGGCCCATTATTCAACCCCAAAGATGTGATTGTTGTCAGTTGAAAAGACTTTAGGCCATAAGATTAAGGCAAGTTTGTGGAGCCAATCCCAAACAAATAAAGATAAAGTTCAACATTTTTGGATCATAAATTTGGATATTTCTTTCAAAAACAGTGAATATCCCATAGAGTATTAGGCCCCTGTCGTCCATCTCAAATTATGATTTTGTCTGTGTCTGAATGTCCACCCTAACCCCTGACCCCCGCACCATGGTGGACTCTATCATGCACTCATTCACAGAGCGATTCAGACACACAGCTCACTACTTTCAGGTCACGTGACTTTGGCATCTGGGTGAAAAAAAGTCCACTAAACTGATAAAACTTGATAATAAATAATGACAAAATTGGCACATAAGTATTTATGCACTAATAGTAATCGTTCTTGTCAAGCTGGATCTCATGTACGCGGAGTGGATGGTTCAGGGTTTTGGCTGAGCTGTGGAAATTATTGATCTTTTAACAGCTCAAACTAAGGTAACCAGCTACAACTAGCAACTTTACACAGCAACGGTAGGGTGACCACCAGACCTCCCTATTTACTAAAGACAGTTCCAGTCCCATGCCTCAGCAGATTTATCCAAAACCATTGATTTGTCCCTGTTTTATACAAGAAATGTCCCAGGTGTCCCTACTTTTGCCCCATTTGATCCCCACCAACAGTATAAAGCAGGGGTGTCCAAACTATGGCCCTCAGACCAATTTTTTAGTGGCCCTCAAACCTTCAGGTGAACTGGCCCAATTGATCATAATCAAACTTGAGTAATCCTACCACTATAACCTAAATAACATCACACTGCATTGTCAAACAGACCAAACGTTAATATTTCAAGCCTTATTTAAAGTGTGAAGTCAAAACTATGTTAAATGCACCCATCTGAACTATCCACTGTACTGACCACTGACCCTCCGTGTTGAATATTTTTCAAGATATGGCCCTCCGTGAAAAAAGTTTGGGTCATATTTTCTAAAAGTGAGTGTGCAGTGCTTAATAACTTTCTTATTTACATGCTCACAAGTTTATGATTGCCAACCACCCCAACCTGGTGTATCCCAGTTTTTAATGTTGATGTGGTCACCCTGCGCAGCTGTATTTGAGTCGTAATCACGGATCAAGAGTGCAATAAACCAGTGCGTCTATCTGCTTTCATTCAGTTGTGTTGTGCCTAATAACCAGCGCTGGACATTACTTTTCATGCTGTCTTGTGGGAAGTGCACTACTTTTTGACTCTCTGGACATTTGGACACCACTAAAATGGCATGACCCCTAAATAGCGCCCTAAGTCGGGGATAGTGTGACCATTCGGATACAGCCACTATGAAATTCAAGAGCATGAATACAGCCTATAGAGGTTATGCAACGACTTCATTTTATCTGAAAATGCCACTCAACATTTTAACTGAGGGGCACTGAGGCAGAACTATGGCTCAGCACAACAGACTAAATGTGTTTCTTTGTATTTCTTTGGCCTAATTTTTGTCTTCTTGGCTTTTTTGTGTGTGTGTTTTTTAGCTTAAATTAGCTTTACACAGCAAAATGGAAACAGAAAGTCGTCTCGTTGTTATTGTGACTTTGCAGACCTGAGCTAGTTAACGATAAGGGGAGAAAAATGACACTTGAACTCACCCCATAACAATCAATATCCCCAACACACAGATTCAGAAACATGTTATTTACGTCTTTAATGGAGAGAAAGATTCTGTTCAACTGTGTGTCATCCCAAAGTCTGTTTCAGTGATACATGTGCATGTCGTCTGCAGTGTCCCTGTTATTAGCAAACTGTTTACTTAATTTTCTTGTTTTGGATGTCAGGTACAAACAAAATATTTAGCAGAGTTGTAGACTTTTATATTTGTTATTAAACCGTAGCAGCTTTTTCACATTTTAGTTGTGTTATGAGCTTTTGCAGGAAAAAAAAATATTATAATGTTGCCACTAAAAATTCTGAATGTTCTGTTGTCATCTGCATAACCTCTATAGACATGATTTATAAAAGAAATGACATTATGAGTTTGATAATTCTATAAAACTGCAGTACTTCTGATGCATAAAATTCCTCATAACTTTTCTTATGAGTTTTTCCTGAATATAGTTTCCTCGTGTACAAATCGAGCTGCATCCAACTCAAAAGAACTGAATCACATTGCATTTCTCTGCAGAGTGTTAAGTCATCACAGGGTTTTATCATCATTCAGTAAATTCAGTTACGATACAATTTCAATATATCGCTCATGATAGCTCAATCTCTGCTGACGTTCACTTCAAAAAGTTCTCATTGCTTTGGAAAGAGGGAGCTGTAGGTCCGGACAGCTGCTCGTAGGAGGGCAGACTGTCCTGACTGGGGAGGTTGGGCGGGTGCCGGGGCTCCTCTGTGGCCCCTGTAGTGTCCCTCTTGTCCAGCAGGAGGCGCAGGGAGTCACAAATGCGGCTCAGGGTCTGCTCCATGTGAGACATCTATACGAGAAACGGGCAAAATGTGAGTGGATTTAGACGTATCGTGCTTGAGTCTGCTATATAGTTCTAATCTATGAGACTCGTGGATCATTATGTTTTTCATTAGAAAACTGTGGTGCCTAATGGAAGCGCACAGTTGTTGGCACCTCCTATGGATAGCTGCAGATCAAGCTAGCAAGTATTCTATATAGATATTTTTTTTCCATTTGTACCAAAATTATTATGTGACGCAGTCGAATCCTATGTGTATCACAGTTTTAGAAAATAAGATCGGAGAACGAAGTAAGTACAGAGCAGTTGGCATGTACCAGTGGTGGTGAACACAAGGGTCAATCAAAACAATGGTGCTAAATACAACTTCGAGAGGGTAAATCAGAAGCAAAGCAACTATAACATGGTTAAAAGCTTTAAAAAGTCAATTTTGCATTATAGGTCTGCTTTAAGAAAGGTAGTAATTATTTACAGTTCATTTTAAACTGCAAAATCGATCAAAGACAGCTTTAAGAACAGAAATGGGTCTATTGACTTCCTATTTAAAACTAGAGAACAGATTGTCCTCCTGCAGTGAAATTTCATCATAGCAAGCAGTGGATTTTTATTCAAGGTATTTTTAGTAATTCAGTTGGAAAAATTGCTTTAACGTTTTATATGGGAGACTTGGAGATTTTGCAAACAACTGTAGGGAAAGGGCTGTCGGCGGTGCTGGGAGGTAGTTGAAAGAAAAAAAAAAAAGACTCATATGCAGGAGACAGTTAAAATATGCTTTTCTCCTTTAATTGCTCAACATAGCCTTAAAAGTGAATGCTTTTTGATTTTTTTATTCATTAAATTTGTTAGTGATCCCAGCCCCCACACATCAGATGAATCCTATCGTTATGTCCTTGGGCAGGACACTTTACCCCCGTCACCCCCAGTGTCTGCATACACTGGTGCATGAATGTGTGTGTGAAAGGGTGAATGCTAGTAAAGCACTTTGAGATGCTTGAAGTACGAACAATATTACATAAAATTTGACTATTTAACTATTTATCATGGTCATACTAACTAATATGGTAAGGACCTAGTTTCTAATATATAAACGTAAATGTATATATCTGAGAAAAACAAAAATAATAATAATAATTAAGAAACATTTTGTTTTTAGATTTCTTTCAAAAATAGTAACTAGCTACATAGACACACATATTCAGCAAAGTGCCTAAACTAGCTTGGCACTGACACAGCACTGACATTCACTAATGTCTTATGAGTCAAGATGGCTGCTGTGGTCCAGAGGAAAAAAAGAGATGAGGAGACAGTGAGTCAGCTGTGAGCTCAGAGCAGAATATCTGTGCCAGCTCATTTAGGACCAAACACTACTCTATCCATCACATATTTGGACTGTGCCCTGCTCTCCACTCCAACCTGTGCATCCCAGACGCTGCTCAGAACATTAGCTGGAATCATCACAGCAGCATAGCTACAGGCGTTTGCTGTCACCGTGTCTCCCGGGGAAATGAGTCCAGAAGGATTTTATGGGTTGAAATGAAGTATCATTCTTTTCAAAATGCCCCAAATTAAATAATATATTATGTATTCTGTGTTTGGTCAATTACTGCCCCCTTGTGGATGCCAACCATGTAGGATTTCTTTCTTAAATTTTTTATAAACACCTTTTCATTCCTGGGTCTTTCTAGTTTCCTCAGTTAACATGATCAAATGAAGTTCTGATTTTGCTTTACCGTTTATGCTTTGGTTCTCAAATTAATCTCAGTCAAAATGCAAAATGAGGTTCTCACTTTGGGTTGTCAGATCCTGTGCTATCTATGGTGTGACGTGTCCTCATAATGTGGATAATGCCAGATTGATATGTGCACCGCTCTGAACTGAGTCCTACACATTTGTCAATAGGGGATGGCTTTCGCTGATTTTCCTGACTTTGCGAACTCACATATTGCGAGAATTTATCTTTCTAGCCAGGTTAGTGTCCTCAGTATATGACAGCTGATGACATCCTAGGTTCAGTTTTGAAGCCAGTAGGATCTCTCATGGAAATTTAACCTGTTACTAAAGCAGTAATTCAATTGTCAAATAGGTAAACTGTCTGCTCATTAGTTCTCATGATAGTTGTCACGATAACAAATTCTGAAGTATGATATATCAATACAGAGAAACGATTATACTGAAACTCCTTTGTGCAACTGACGCAATAGAAATAAAGCAAGATAAACCAAATTAACCAGTTTTCAATAGTCAATATCCTTAAAAAACATGTGCTACAATAAATAACTAGCATAATTAAGTTACTTTTTCAACCCCCTGTACAACAAAAATAACAAAAATCATCCCAATATTGCAAAAAATATACACACCCATGATAAATATTGAGCCCCAAAATATATTGTTCCAGTTTTCGTATACTGAACGACAAATCAATATAGTAATTATCATGACAGGCCTAGTTCAAACCCAGCTCGGGCTAGTGCATACTGTCGCTGTATCGTTGGGCAAGACGCTTTACCCACATTGGCCTCCAAATGAATGAAAGTGTGTTGTGAAAGCAACTGTGAGGCAAAAAATGGAAACTGTGTATGTTTATAATATATGTATCATACCAATCTAATAATAGGCCTGTATGAAAGCTGGAACAATAGTTTTTGGAGGGTCAGTATTTATTGCGGGGACTTTTTTTTGTACTAAATGGATGCTTTTTGTTATTTTTCTGTACTACAGTAAGATTAGAGGTATAGAGTGCTGAATAATTACTGCTATTACTTACAATGTCAGTGCAAACTAACTACTCATTCTGCTATTATTTTTTGCAGGTAATGTTTATTGGGGATAATTCTACGTCAAGGTTATTGTGTCAGTGGCATAAATTAGTTTCAATATTATCGTCTATCATCTATATCTTCATCATCAATATATCGTGACAGGTCTACCCAATAACAGATTCTATGTTTGAATACTGGTAATACAAGTGATACAATCAATGAATGCATTTCTACTCAAGCATCTCACCTTATCTTCCATTCTGTGCAGCCTGGACCCAATGGAGTTACTGCCTCTGTCCTTGGCCCGGTCTGAACACAAACACACACTATTAAAAATGTGAAATAGTCAACACTGCCCTTCACGATTATTGGCAAAACAGATAAGAGTATATCCGTGGGTGTTTCAGGCCAGTGGTCCCCAACCACCGGGCCGTGGACCGGTACCGGTCCGTGGATCAATTGGTACCGGGCCACCGGCCGTCCAAGAAATAATTAATTATTTCCGTTTTATTTATTATCTGAGTCTGAACAATCGTTTATTTTGAAAAATCTTTTATTTTGAAAAATGACCGGATTCTCTCAGTTACATTTCCGTCACTTGAGCGCCGACAACTTAACCACTTAGCGTTCCGACGGCCCACGCGCGTAATTGCGTAATTTTACGCACTGTTTTGCAGCACTTTTGTGTTTTAAACATGACGAAACGGACAAAACAAAGGAAGTACGCGACCGAGGACACTGTGGATGTTTGTACAAGTTAAACTAGAGGCATCTCGGACCCGGAGCGGTTCGTGGAACCGAGTGAAGATCTCATGGTGGACTGAGGAGCAGAGGACCTTATGATTTGATGGACTGGATGCTGTTCCTGATCGGTAAGCGTGGTTTATTCTGCTATTGTGGGTCAAATGTGTATCATGTGTAATCATTAGCATTAGCTAATGCCAATCTGCGCCCCAAAGTGCCCGGTCCGCGGTGATAAAAAGGTTGGGGACCACTGTTTTAGGCTGTTTTATGTTGTAGTTTCCACATCCTAAGATTCAACAAACCTGTGCAATTCACCAGTTATTGCTGTAACTGTATTTTATTTTCAAAGTTTTGGTCATATTTAATATGAGCAAAATGTGTTTAAGACTGCCAAATTGCTAGTAGGAAGCACCATATCTGTCTGCAAATGGATGAGTGTAACTTATCTACAGCCTGTCAGTCCCGGTTCAGTTCAGGTTTAGTCCTGGTTTAGTCCTAGTTTAGTTCTGGTTTAGTCCTGGTTTACTCCTGGTTCAGACCTGGTTCAGTCCTATTTCAGTCCTGGTTCAGTCCTGGTTTAGTCCTGGTTTAGTCCTGGTCCATTTCTGGTTTAGTCCTGGTTTATTCCTGGTTTAGCCCTTGTTCAAACCTGGTACAGTCCTAGTTTGTCCCGGTTTATTTCTGGTTTGCCCTGGTTCAGACCTGGTTCAGTCCTATTTCAGTCCTGGTTCAGTCCTGGTTCAGTCCTGGTTCAGTCCTGGTTTAGTTCTGGTTTAGTCCTGGTTTAGTCCCAGTTTGCAGAGAAACATGGTCCTGTCACAGTCAGTTATCCATTTGCGTATCCACCCTGAATGTTGGTTAATCTTCTTGTCTTTTATTGATCAATTCTGCGGGTTAAATCAACTGTTTTGTTAAGCCCTGTGGGACGAGTGCTGCTGTGACTTTGGGCTCTACAAAAACAAATAGAAATCAAATCGAATTTTAACTGCATCCAAAACTGCAGAACAAAAAGAGATTTATATATGTTTTTTATTACTTTTATACTTGAAACTTTTGGCAGACAGAATGAATAATGGAAATGTAAAATAATCTCCATCGAATAAAAAATGTTATTTAATTTAAATTAACCTAGCTCTGAAAAAAACATAATCCATAAATAATAGATTTTCACAGTTTGAAAACTGACCTTAGACTGTATATATAAATGGACATGGCTAATCTGCTAGATCCAAAATAGGAAGTGGTCGTAGGCAAGCGTCTACTTCTATCAACTCTGGGTTCAATTCACTTTACATTGAAGAATTGTCACACTCACTTTGTCCACTTCTTTACACAGTCTATGATACAGACACTTACAGTGACTGATTTTAAACCACGATACAGGGTTGTGTTTTAATTAGAACTTTTAGCCCCGCCCACCTAGTCTTTTCTGTCTGGGATAGTGTCAGGCAGTTGGTTCCCCGTGTTAGCAACAATGTGCCTGTTTACCTGAGAAAATACTGTGCAAAATAAATACATTATATTTTACCGTCTCAAATCGTTTCTTATTTAGCAGCTTTTAACATACACTGCATGGTGTAAAGAGCATTTTAGCCTTGACAATAATACACTAAAAATATTTTTGCAGCTTCTTCTTCTTAAAGGCTGCTCTATTTCCTGATCTATGTTATAATATTGTTCCCTCATCAAAAACATACCTGGAGTTTTTGTTTTCTGCATATTTAGGCTGAGTTCTTCTCTCAATGGAAAACACCCACTTTGTGATGTCATGTGGTAATACAGGTCCTGCACTGTGTTTTTAAACTCCATACACCTTCATTAGAATCATTTCGATAATTTAAGACCAAGAAATGTCAATTGTTAGTGGACAAAAGGTAAAACGTAGCTGTTAACTTGAAAACTACTGCTTCATGACATCACAAGGTGGAACAGAGCATTTTGAACTTTGGACATGTAGACAGCCTAATAAAGCAGGAGGTAACAACATTCTAACATGGCTTAAAGCTCACAAGAATCCATGTTGGGTGATACAGGACCTTTAAAACAAAACTTTACCTGAGCTGCTCTGGAACAGTGAGATTTTGCCCAAAGACTGGTCCAGGCTGCAGACACATATAACAGTTCTCATTACCATATGACATGTGAGAATGGGCTTTTTGGTCATGTAGGGCTGTTGTACCGTCTCTGGAGCTCCTTGATCCGCACCATGAGGTTGAGGTGACCCTGGGAGTACTGCTCGATCACATCGCGCACGTCATACGGCTTGCGGGCTTGCTGGATTCATTGTGTTAGAATATTTGAGAAAGAAATATTTCAATATATATATTTGAAAAAATGGGAACATATCCAATTATACAGTTAAACAGTATTGATTTCTAGTCATCATACACAGGTTGAATACTTGAATACTTGGATAATAGCATTTTTCGTGTGTTTTTTTTTCCATTTTCTAGATGAGTGGTTCCAATTGTACCATTATTATTATTATTATTATTATTATTATTATTATTATTATTATTATTATTATTATTATATTTTTAATTATTCCTATTTTGGACATTATATGACTTGCAAGCATGCTGGTTTCATTGTGGTAGGACATTTGAGAAAAAGAAAAAAAAACTTGTTCAATTATACAAATAAAAAACAGTATTGATATTAGTCGTCACACAAAGAAAGATTTCCTTTTTTAATTTTTCATAAAAATACAAATAGTATAGATATTAGTCTGGTCTGGTTGAAAATGGAAAAGCAGGTTTGTTATCAATGAAAAAAAAATATATATATAGTGTGTGTGATACCTATTATTCATACTCGTGCTCTGTCTTCTCTTCATACAATATTTTCATGGCTTTCAGGCCATTGCTATGATGGTACAAAAAAGAATAATTTGCCTGAAGCCCATGAATCGATACCTTTTCCCTGGGAGGCAGTGCTCTGTCTGAGGTTCTGCTACTCAAGTTAGACTTTCATCTGAGCTTTGTTTGACCTTAAAGAACAGTTTCAGTTGGAACTACAAAAGGTGAACTGATCAAACACCTGAGCCTAAACAGGACTATGGAAGCTTGTATTGATAAAAAGTAAAAGTAAAGATTTTGAGATCCATTTAAGCATGAAATGTAGGGATTTCGACCAAAAATTTGCTGATTTTTCTTTTTTTCTATTTTTATTCATATATCTTTGTTCAAACTATGAACTTGCTGAAAATATCCCCTCAGCCATTGCAGCAGGTCTCACAAATAAGAAAGGCAAAATTTTTCTTTGCAGTTCAAAAATGTAGTGAAGTAGAAAGTGCAGACACCCGTTCTCTAATGCAGTGAAGTAAAAGCAAAAAGTATAAACTTTAAAAGTTGAATAAAGTAAAGTATAGCTACCTAAAAATGTACTTACGTACAGTACTTAAACTTTTGTACTCTGCTACTTTCCACCACTGGTCGCTATAGTAACTTATCTCCAGTTGAAAAACTGATGTCACTGAAAGGTATCGATTTTCCTGTGATCAAAATAAAAATAAATCCTCACTTGAAAGTTTCTCTTGGCCACAAAATAGCGCATCCTCTGCACCACTCGGATGGCTCTGCGGTGGGACTCCGTCAGCCTAAGATGGACAAAAAACATGTATTATTCACGAGGATTCTTAAAATAAGTGAGATATTGTAACATAGAAGATTAATGGAGAGTCTAGTGTCAAATTATATGTTTGACAATTCCAAGGACATTCTTCTTGCTTTAGTATTAGCAGAATATGTTTTTAGATCTTTTCTTTGTTGTGAAAGTGGGATTTTAAGTTGGAACTCACAGAAAGTCACTTTCAACCATTTCAACCTGTTCCAAATGGAAATTATAGACCTTCTTTAAAAGCACTTGGATACCAAAATACAATTGAACAAAGATTGAACCAAGATCAACAAAAAATAGGGCAAATAAGATTATTATTATTATTTTTTAAATACTGTAATAACAACACATTTTTGTTATTTTAAGCTCTGTACTGTCAGATAAAAAGCAAAACATAATGCCATTTCACATTTGCTAATATGATAACAATAATTATGCAAAAATTGTGCTGTTTTTTTTTCCTCCCCCAATCGTAACCACATACTAACCAAAGTGCTGATTCCTTCACTAACTATGTGATGGAAAATGGCTCTAAATTCATTTCTGCCTGTCTCGGTGTTGACGTCCCAGTGTGTTGTTTTGGTAAATTGCAGAGGATTGGGGTAATAACCAGGATGCTTCTCTCTGGGCCGCACAAACACAGAGTGGGGGAGAAACTCTCAGGCGCTGTGGGGAGATGAGCCCTGCCTCTAGCCTGCATGCACAAAAACGCCTCAGGATTTCGCCATGGTGCCAATCAAAGGCCCGGCAGGAGGTCTTCTGCTCTGCGCTGAAGACACAGCCAACAGAGCAGAGACCTGTCAGAGGAGCCATTACTTAAAGGGTTTCTTAGCACCAGTCTAATTAAAGTTCACTTTCAAATATTACCCTGTGCGATCCATTCATTTGTCCATTCTGTCATTACTGTTGCACGATTTGTCAGTGCTGTTACTCCATTGATAATTTCTAGTCTAATTAAAGTTCAAGTATCACGTTGTCATCCAGTTGGGCTAACAAAACATGACAATTGTCCATTCTGTCATTACTATTACACTATTTGTCAGTGTCAGTGCTGTTACTCCATTGACCAATAATGTCATTTAAAATAAATAAATAAAAGGAAATAACCATGTGACATCCATTTACAACATTTTAAAATGATATACATGATAAATGGTTCTATTTATTATAGGTAGGATTTTCTACCTTCAAAGAATCCCTACCATTGATGTTTAAACTGGGAGCAGGATTCACACTGCCAGTCTTTAACTCTCATCGAATTTGGCTGAAAACCATGTAAATTCTACTTTGCCAATACCGTTACACCATTGGTTCATAACTGGCTTCGCTGCTACGCCATTGTTTCATAACTATCAATACTGTGACACCATTAGTCTCTAAGTGTCGGCTGTCTTACATTATTGACTATCATACTGCATCTCCTTACCCAGAGTCTCGTGAGCAGCTTCTTGACTCGGTAATGACGGTGGGAAATCTAAGTCCATGTCCATCCCCATGATGAATGAATTAGATGCGACTGTAGCTGTTCCCGTTGTAAATTCCACTCATGCTGTACTAGGACGCAGCCAGCCAACCGTGTCCGGCGTGATACATGGGGTTGTCATGGTGCAGCTAAACCGAAGGGTCCAACTTCCTCTACTTCCTCACACAATTGGAATCAGAGGCAGCCATTGGAGCTGTCAAATAGATTTCATTCTTGACCTGAAGGAGTTTATGTGATGTCTAGTCAAGTCATGAAGAGTTAACATCCCCTCTTAGATCCTTGCGTGACATCACAGCGGCACCCACAGCATTACGACAACAAAATCAGAGTAATTTCCATGTCCGTAAAGATACTACAAAACCTGCAAAAGAGGGCAACAAGTCTCTGCTACAACATGTGATTAATGGTCAGTCAAGTAAGGGAACGGTAAGGGAACGGCGTCCTTCACTGAATAAGACCTGCCTCTGGCTCCTCATCCGTCTGTCTATGGTACGCCATGTAGCCATCCCACGGGCTGAAACTGAGAGCCACCCTGGAGATCAAGTATCACACATGAACAATACGCTCACACACACACACACACTGGCCAATCATGACATATCCACTGTGATAGAGACTACAACAGTCCGAGGTGTTGGAAAGTGACTTCAAAACAATGCTTAATGTCTGGTCCAATTCTATCTCACAGTTTCGGCCAACTTCACGTCTGGCTTGTTGGGTTGTTGCAGTGCTCTGGATAATTTTTGTGGATTCCTGAATAATCGTTTTGCCCACGATGGCATTCATTTAAAAAGGGCCGGGAAAAAAAACAAAAAACAAAAAAAAAACAAAACGGTTGATTGACAATATCAAACTGACGCTAGAGGCTCCCGAGTGACTCCTTATGCATAGGATAAACAGCGTCTCATGTGAATCTTTGATAAAACCAGCACCTACCGGCTTAGGTTCTGCATTAAAACAAATGAATGGGCAGGTTTCAGGTAGAATATCGCGTAGACATGAAATAAATTATTCTTTGTGACAGGTAATCTAAAGGAGGTGGTGTTGCCATTTATGTTAAAGATCACCTGTCTGTGGACCTTTTATTTTCCGGCTGAAAGACTAAATGTTCTGAATATCTGTCTCTGTCTGTTAGCTAAGTAAATGATTATGATTAAAAAAAAAAAAAAAAAAAAGGTTATTGCTGGTATTTATCGAGCACCTTCGCACCCATGATGCTTTCTAAACTGGGGAAAGAGTCAGAAACTTTGAAAAAACAGTGCAATGGCTTGAATTTCACACTAATTTTTATTCCATTTAGACTTGACTCTACAAATTTAATTAAAGGCACACTAATTGATATAATCTTAACACACAAATCCCATAATTCTAAGGCAAATGGTGTTTTTCCACTTGATTTTAGCGACCACAGTCCAGTTGGTTATATGTGAAAAACAAAAGTTAAAAAGACACATTCATGTGTAAACGTTAGAAGGTCGTATAAACATTTCAATGAGCAGGCCTTCATCTCTGACCTGTATTACACTGATATCGGGCTAACATCAGCATTCCCTGACCCTGATATGGCCTTTAACATTTTTTTAATTAATAAATGTAACAAAATTGTAGACCGACATCCGCCTAAAGAAAAAAAAATTGAATGAAAAACTGTAACAATCCTTGGTTCAACTCAAAAATTGTAAGTTTAATTAGAGAAAAAAATACTGCCCAGAAAACTGCCCACACAACCAGATCAGATTTACACTGGACTTTTTTTTTTTGGTAAAACAAAGAAATAGATCTTTATCAACAGTGAGAAAGGCAAATCTTCTTACTTCGTGTCTGCGCTGATAGAGAGTCATGGAAATCCGGCAAAGCTGTCGAGGACAGTAAGATCCTCAGTAAGATGAATGTCATAAATGCTCTACGCTCCATCAACCCAAAGTCCATGGGAACTGATGACCTTGATCTAAACTTCTATTATTAGCTGCCCCATATTTAATTCAACCTCTATTACATTTGTTTTACTTGTCAATTCAAACAACATTTATACAAGAATTATGGTAAACGGCGCATGTTTTGCCTTTACGTAAACGTGGGACAACTAGAAATGTAAATAATTTCTGGCTAATATCTAAATGACCTTGTCTGTCAAAAGTTCTAGTAAAGTTTATTGCAAATCAAATAATTATTTAAATAAATACTTCATTTTGAAGTCTTATCAATCAAGTGGCATAGTACTGTGCAACCACAAAAGGTTTAAATGACATTTTCACAGTCCTTGATGACAAGATTTAACACAAGCTTTTGTTTCAGTAGATCATAAAATCCTTTTGAGGCAAATAAAGTTTATTGGATTTGACAATGCTACATGTAATTGGTTCCAAAATTATCTTTTGAACAGAATCCAGGCAGTAGAAGCCATTGAGTTTAAATATATTTTTTCAACTTTAATCAAAGGAGTGCCCAAAGGCTCAGTTTTGGACCCGCTAGTTTTTCCTATATTTATTAATGCCTTTGGTTACAATTTAATAGGAAGCCTCATACATTTATATACAGATGATAATATTTTGTATGCAAGTGCTCCCTCTGCTGATCAGGGGATTTTAAAACTGCAGCAAAAGTTTAATGAAATGAAGTAAAACTTAAGTACATTATTTTTTTTCCAGAAAAAAATGCAGTGATGTGCAAACTATAGCACATAAGCTGTATACACTAAATGGTACATTGACTGAAAGAGTCACCACCTATAAATGTCTTGAGTTTTGGATTGACAAAAACTTGTGCTTTAAAATACATATCTCAGAATTTAAAATCAAAATTATAATTTTATTATAGAAACAAATCTTGTATCTCATTGAATCACAGAAAATAAATTGTTCAAGCAACCCTTTTTTCTGTACTAAATATGGAGATATAAAATACTTGCAGACTTCTGCCTATACTTTGAAGCTTTTAGATTCAATCTTTCACTCAGCCCTTCGTTTCATAACAGGTAATTTAAAACCCATCACTGTACACTCTATGAAAAAGTAGTTTGGCCATCACTATCTGTCAGAAGAGAACAGCATTGTATGAAATGTATTTAGGGACATCTTGATAGAATATCTCACTTGTTTGTTGAACTTTTATACGGGAACTTTTAATACAAGGTCTCATGATTGTCCACGTCTAAAACTGGCCACACTAGAACTGAAAAAAATAAAATAAAATAAAATCTTTTGGTTATTTGCTTTCCAAAATGTAATAGATTTAATTTCAAGGACAAGCAAAACTGGATACATTGGTGCCACTAATGCACTTTAATAATCTGGTAAGAAACCTGCACCTGGTTTGAATGTTTTAAATGCACAATGAAATAATAGCATGTCATCCAACAAAAAAAGTTTTAAAACTTTCAAAACAGATTAATACCATCAGCACTGTAGCTCCATAGGTGTCAGAGCTGTTATGCCATTGTTTTATAATGCCTCTTTTCCACTGACATGGTTCTCTTGGGGCAGCTTTGGAGCAGGTCTGTTTGGTGCAGCTCCCTCCAGCCAGGTTGCCCCGGGCATGGGTCTGGATCCAGGGAGAGCTCTCTGCTACGTGAGAAACTGATGTCGCCCAAACATTAAAAATGTTTTCTTAATAAATAAAAATCGAAATAGTATCTGAATTATACTTGTAATTATGAGGCCCATCTCAGCAGTTCACAAGAAATCCCATGTTTGTGGGACAGTAAGATGTGGCTAAAGCTTAAGTAAACACAAAACATCTTCCGGTTTATCACTAGTTTTTTTCTGGAATTATTTCACTTCTGTGCTCCTCTATACTGTGCTTTAACAGCTCTTTATGTAATGCACTGGCTTTGGCTCATATCCGATGCATTATGCAGTGGGAAAATTATTTACAATCTTTATACTCGTGTGCCGCAAATCGATAAACAGGTAACAGCTGTTGCTAACATGCTAGCTTTGTATTGCAAAGCATATCAGCTCAACATATAAGTCACATCAATGGAAATACAGTGGTTTATCACAAGATCAAGTTATGCTGAGTCTGCGACCTCTCTTGTCCAATCATCTGTTTAGTTGTTTTCACCACACCTGGAGCCATAGCACTGGCCTCGATGGGATCTAGTAACCTCCAGGGTCCACTCAGATGGGGAGGTTCACTTTATGGGTCACTTTAGACAGTGGAGACACTTTGGAGTGGACCGTACCGATCCACTCCAAAATGAACCTATGGAAAATGAGCCTGAAGTGTCAGTACTGTTACACCATTGGTCCTCAGGTGTCAGTACTGTTACACCATTGGTCCTCAGGTGTCAGTACTGTTACACCATTGGTCCTCAGGTGTCAGTACTGTTACGGCATTGCTCCAGGCATCATTATAGTTATGCCTTTTAAATTTAGTTTCTCTCTTAAGTGATAACTTTCAGTGTTGTTGCGTATTTCACAACTTCTTGAACCAGCAGCACTTGCAAATCTTAAGACAAGTTCAATTATTTTTTGTGAGTTTGTTGAGTCATAAATCTCGAGAGAGTCCAGCTGCTGTGGACACTGAAGTGTAACTGCAGACTGAGCAATCAGGCAGTTGCTTGTTTTAAGATCTTATAACAAGCACTCCAATAAAATGCGTTTCTTTACTGGCAGCTTTAAAGGTCACGTCTTATAAAATGCACAATACCAAAGCAAAGATGTCAAAACGTTGCAAAAAAAACTGAATAATCCATATGTCCTTTGAAATGCTTTGTAACATTATACCCTATCACTCCATGTTATTAATCATAGTGTTATGCCATACACACATCACTGAGTAACCCTGCATATTTAAGCTATGTCTCTCTTTCACTTTTAGCTCTTTCATGGGATCTGGCTCTTTTGTATTTGTTAATTTCAAAGAGCCATTCCAAAACTCTTTTTACATTTATTCATTTATATGACAGAAGTCAGTGTGCGAACTCATTTGATCTACAAACTAATCACCGAGAGAAATGACCAAAGCAAAGATTTGATTAAACTGTTCAAACTGAAAGTGGGGTTTGCCTACCCTTTGAAATGATGCATAAGTTAAATAAAACTTTGCACTACAATAAAAAACATAGACTTGACCTCTAAATGCTGCTAACCTCATTTTCTTTGTGGTGACACGCCCAGTTAAGCGAAAATCTCATTCATTTCAGTGGAGAATTTGAGAAGTTTCACTGCTAAAATATGACATAAAGTAGGTTGATTTGTGTAAAATGTTCAATGTTCATGGCACCAACATGTCAACAATGTCCTGATTCTCTGGGATGCTTTAAAACACCTCTGCAGTCCCAATAGAACTCATTTGTTGTCAAGATCAGCAGCCACATGCAAAATAATACAACCTGAATGAAAATGGTGGCGCCCACGGCAACTTCCGGAATAAGGTAGATTATGACGGCAAATATGTTTGTTTTTTTTCTACAAAAGGTTTCACTTGTGTTATCTACTCTCCTTTAACCGTTTGAAAGAGCAGACTGGGTTGTGAGCGTCACATCATGAACATCACATCGCTGCAAAATCCCATGGTAATCCAGAAACAGCTCCTCGGGGATTTTTCAGATCTATAAAGATTCAGCCAACTAATTATCTTCACTTTGTTCTATCTCTTTTTAATAAGCATCATTATTTTGATACTAAAGCTAGGAGCTACTGTTGCTCTCCTGAGTGTTAAAGCTGTGGGTGATATCACAGCCCATTCCATCAATACTGTTGCATAATTAGTTCATAACCCTTTGTGACCCATGGGAGCGCCACCAATTAGCAGAGCAAGAATTCTTTTTGCACGTAAATATTGTCAAGAAAATAAAAAGCACACATTCACAAACTGCTTCTTCGCTGTTTTTTGGCACCCACACTTTACTCAACAATTGTAAAAGTGCACAGACATCCGAATTTACATTATAAACAGTTTTCAGCAGTTTTGCCACTTTTGGACTTTTTTATGAATGAACATGGTAATCAAATGAAAAAAGTGTATTAATAAGAGCATTACTATTCACCAAATCATCGTTATTTATTATTTGTGGGTTACTGTTATAAAATAGTTATAAATAATCAGAATTAAATATCTTAGTAAATCTGACAGATTCTCATGTTTTGCTAATCATTACTTAGTTTGGTGGGAAAGTACATGTGGTGAATACTTATAAGTTTTGTATTAATTAAGTAGCAGTTTGAGGGGAAAAAGTTGAGGAAAAAAGTAAAAAATACAGGAAGTAGTTCTAAAACAGAATGCCTTTATCTATATTATCAACATAGAAAACTAAATAAAAAATGCAGGGATAAGGAAGACATATTTCTGACAAATTAAATATTGATTTAACAAAATAAAGATGTAATTTATTTTTATTTGTCTAATTATAACTATTGTGTAATTTATCATAGAGCCAAGTTTCATTTACATTATGGTTGCTATACTGTATTGCAGAACTGGAATTACGTATGCATGCAGATATGAAATATGTCCAACTAGGAAGTAAAATTATAAACTAAAACTAAAAAATAGGCAAGATTTTTCATTTTTTATATATGTTAACTATGTTTTAGTAAAATGAGTAGTCTAACATGTCATATGCACTTTAAATAGTTTCTTTATTTTCTGCCTTGTAAATAAAAACAAATACAAATAAGTATAAGTAAATTACTTGGTGGCTCACTTAGGGAGATTTACAATCCCAACACATCACTCACTGGAGATCCATCTTATCCATGAACTGTTCCCCAAGTAATGAATCACCAGTGTGCATCGCTCAGTAACTGCTGGTCACTGCTAATGCTAGTTTAGTCTAGCTTCTTACCATAACCTTGTACACTTTCTGTGTATGTTGTTACCATTACGTGACTGTAGCGTGAGATATGTTATAAATAAAAAAGAGGAATTTGTAAACTGTGTCCAATACTTTTAATCAGCTGATGCACCTTGGACCCAGAAGTGACATCACACAAAACAGCCCTATGGGGTCCCACAGTCCCACCCACTTTGAAGTAAAATTTCATTACATTTTAATTTTTCCCATAGACTTTTGAAAAAATTAAAATATTAAGAGTTCAAAGACAGTGTGGAGGCTTATCAACTAATATCTACTAATATCCATAATGAGGCTGTTTTAAGTCCACAAGGCACATTTAAAAAGCAAGACCCAAAAATTGTTTTAATAACTTGGCAGTTTATAACGTTGCAAAAACAGATTTCACATGAAATGAGAGGTCTCGTGGTCATTAGTTACCCTGTAACTGATTAGCCCTGAGCAAGCTTTCAAACTTCATTTTTATGTATTTTTTTTCCTGAAGGTCTATGGGAAAAATTAATGAGAAATGTACTTGGGCATCGGGGGTTGGGCGTCACTGTTGAGCTCCGTAACTTCATAATGTACGATTGGCGTGCGGTCAAGTAGAATTAACTGTCTGACCAGTGCACTGGACACCAGGGTCGTTGTTAGTATCTCTTCATGAATGTACATTTTGTGTAGTAAGTGAATTTCACATCTGCAGAGCTGCCATATGTCACTCATTTGGTTTCTAGATGCATAATGATAATTACACAGATAACAACAGTACAATAGTAAATTTGAGAAGAAACAAATAGCCTGACTAGTGTTTCCCAACCAGGTGTACACAAGTAGCTGTCAGGGGATACTTTTCAGATTTAACAGAAAGTCTGCATTGAATAGTGTATGAATGTGAACTATTCTTTATAGAACAATTTACATCCTTAATATTTCTATAGGATCATTTTGGCAAAAATGTTATTAAAACCATAAAATATTATAGTAATAATGGCAATGCACTACTAAACAGATTTATAACTGTTAAAGAAACACCGGTACTGTTAATATTAATAGGGGAATGTGAGACATCTCTTAGGGGGTACTCGAGACAAAAAAAAAAAAAAAGGTTGGAACTACTGAAAAAGGCTACAGTCCAACACATACAAATATCAACAAACTGTGTAGGTCTAGGCTTCTCTAATTTGACTCAGCATATACAGTCACAATAAATATACAAATTTGTAATGTTGTCTGTTTATAAAGTGGTGTTATTAATTGTCATCCACTAAATATTGATGTCCACCTGAAGTCTGCTTGCCGACCCATAACAGTCACGACACGCTACTGTAATGTACCAGTACAAACATGGCTCCTACGCAGACGCTTCTGTACAAACACAGGTCCCAAACACACTTCAGACAGTCTGTGCTTTTTGGTCTCAGAACTGCTGTCATGAATAAAACAGCTGTGACGTGTCGGAGTCCCATGTGAACGGGACGGGAGTATGTAGCTCACAGTTAGTGCGCTGCATGCTAACTCGCCCCTGCTTCATTACCTCAGTGTGTATGCGGGTCCCATGGGTGCTCCTGTCGCCCCGTTTGTTTCACTTACTGCGCACAGCCTTCTTCCTCTGTTACTTCAGACTCATTTCTCTTGTGTAAAGTCTGTCTGCACCACTCCTCTCTCTATTTCTCGCTCACAAGCACATTCAAGTGTTCCCATTCTGCTAAATTTACTCTTTTTGATACATGTTAAAGGATGCTTTCACATCAGAAACATGAGGCAGCTTTGAGTTTGATTTATGCCGGTCTGGAAACTCAGATACGAATTGATTCTAAAACTGGTATTGAACCTGAATATTCTTTTGAGCAGGTATTGATACTAAAAAAGTTATATTCACAGGGCAGAAATGAATAGCTTTAAAATGGTGTTGGACCACATGGGAATATAAAAGAAAGTACTATGATTTAATGTTCAAAATCACATCCTATTGTTTAAAGAGAGATTTCCTTTTATTTTCATTTTGGTATCGGTATTGCGTATTGAGTCTATTCCTTAGTATCAAAATCAGGAAACTGTAGTATCATGATGACACTAGTCTAGAGTAAGAATGTCAAAATAATTAATGCCTAGATAAGATAGCAGGGGTGGAAATAATTACAGTTACAGTAATGTTAGTTTAATTGAGTGGATAACTTGTAAGTATTACTTTCAGTTGTATTTTTCCATGCATACATTTACTTGAATACAAATTTGCCTGCCGTACTTGTGACAGAGTACATGTTTAGCCATTATATGTAACTGTACATTTTCAGTAATGTGTCCGCCACTGCTTGATACTAATTTATACTAATGAAACTAGACACTCATTTGAACAAATCACACTTTATCACAAGACAAAATTGAACCATTCCTGGATAGTCCAGTTAGTTACAATGGTCTTTATCTCTATCAGAACTAATATAAGACCACAGGGTAAAATTAAATTGGACCTAAACACTGAATCAACTTTTGCTACTAAACTGTGTATATGGGGTTTCGATATAATGTTCCTGTTCCTTACTGTATTTTTTCAGTGTAAACTTGATAAATTTGCAGCTTTCTGGTGAGAAACAGTCAAAAACTGTGTGTGCTGCGTCCAGTGGCCAATGCAATTTTAAGTACTATGTGACATCACTCAGAACTGTCCTGATTAAGGTCTCTCTGATTGCAAACATCTGCCTGCAGGGGGTAGAGTTTGAAGCGTGGATACCTGTTAGACCAATCACACTGTTCCTCATATGTCCAGACCCTGCCCCTCATCCTTTCTCACTCTCTTCTTTTTCCAGGTACTGCCCAGTTTAGCAGCTGAATTTAAAATCTGGTTGTGAGTTTAGGTTTAGTCCCATCCTATTGACACAAGTCACATAGGTCATAATGCAAGTGCAAGACCTAACTTAAAATACACATTTCAAATACATTCATGTTTAAATTATGAGATTCTTTAGTTTTGTAATTTAAAAAAAGTCACATTAAAGGTACACAATGTAAATTTTCTGGTGGCATCTCCAGGAGACGCCACCAGGTAATGTACAATTACAGGTAATTCTATTGCCAAAAGCATTCTTCCTGTGAGTGGAGTGTCATATCCACAAATGTGACCCGTTACATCACCTGCTTCTCTCTATAAAAATATGTAAGTTTAATGCCATACTGTGGAACATAGGCAAAGCAATAACATCTCCATGGACACAAGCAGAGAAAGGTTCATAATGCTTCTTTAATCATCTATAAGCTAGACACGACAATGCTTTATTAAAGATGCTGTACTGTCATGACATTAAGTAAAACACAGAACTAGTTCATTTTGAATTGTTTGCAGAGGTTCAAACTGATTCCTCACTTTTCTAACGTAACATACAGTAGCATCCTAGTTATTCAACACAATGATTTTATACACGCAACTTTCAGAAGCCAGAGAAGTGCTCACAACAACTAGCATGCTAACAGCACACTGATTCCTGCCAGGACAATATAACACTTTATAATGCAGACAGACAGCACAACACGGCCCTGTTTTGACTCCAATGTCTCTGCTTTTTGCATAGCCAGTATTCCATGTTAGAACTCACTGCTACTTCCTGTAATTTTTGTACTTTTCTAATGAGCATTTTTCCTCAAACTGTCACTTAACTGATGTAAAACTAGGATAAATATTTACCGCAGGTACTACCCCATCAAACATAATTAGAAAAACTTGAAAAAAAGTCATATGCATTTGTTTTCATATTTCGCTATTAGAAACTGTCTGTATTGTATTCGTTGAGCGTCCATAGCCACCGCCCTCTGCAGGGAGGAGCTGTGGACCAGGACCCCTCAGCAGACAGCCCTCTCTCATTCACACACACGCACACATACACACACACATACACACATATGTATACTGGAGCAGATGTGAGGAGCAGACAGAGGTGGTGCCCTCAGCAGGTGGGAGAAGATCTGAAGAACCACATGCTCCATCTGTGGACAGTGGAATACTGACAAACTGTCCACATCAAAACACTCACAGACCTGCGGCATGTGGGCACAGCCAGGCCACCAGGGGCACTGTCAGCACATCTGCTCTCAGGACTGACATTGTATACAGATTAGCAGAGGCAAAGGTGGAGATCCCAAAAGAGGAAAATAAAGAATGAAATGTGTCCTTTAAATGTGACTCATGCTTTAAAGTCCTTGCATTATTTCAACATTTTAAACATGTTGTAGGCCCTACCTGATCTTAAAAACAGAACTAGTTCATTTTAAATCATTTCCAGTCAAAACTAATTTCTCACTTTCCTAACTCTTTCCTGGCACCCCAATTACTCACCGTGATGAGTTTGTAAGCACTTTCAGCATCAAGCCACTGCTAACAGCACACTTCCTGGTTCACAGAGAATCAAATGCTTTATAATTATTTATCATTAACTTGCTTTTATTCTTGCATGTTTTTCAAGCGTCTGTTTTTGTCTCTTTTTTTTTTTTTTTTTTTTTTTACAATAAAAATTGTATTGATTAAATGCAAGACATATGTTTAATGCCATATTGTTGGACATTCCAGTTTTGGCAAACACATCTACAATAGGAATGTGCAGTGGTGTGCTTCCCACCAAAGTTCCATAGTGCACCTTTAAAGTCGACTCTTGATCTGTCTAATGGGACTCTTTACGCTAGAGCTATAATGAAATGATAAAACTGAATCCCAACTCACTGTGAGACACTGGACACTGGGGACAGGTCATTGTCTCTCTCTGGCTCCATCTCCAGGTCATCTGAGAAACTGCAGTGCTTGTGCAAGGGCGTGTCCGGGGGTGGGACCTCCAGTAGTCCAGGGGTCTTCTTCACTAGTCACAAAAGAACACATAAATAGTATAATAAATGCGTGTATGGAACTTTTTTTTGTCCAAAATACACTTTTCATTTTGGTTGTTTTTCTTGCATTGAAAAGTCTTACTCTGAACATGCTTGCATCTTCACAAACCTCCTGCTCGTTTCCATGGAAATGCTGTTCTTTTGACTATAATCTTTGACGTTATGACATAAAACTTGTTCTGAAGTATGGCTTTATTTCCATGGAATCATGTAGGTCATGCATGCCCAAACTGTGGCCCGGGGGCCAAATGTGGCCCTCAGGCCAATTTTTCTTGGTCTTTTCTTGAAGCTTCCAGGTTAATTGGCCCATATTACTTTAAACAGTACTTTACTGTACATTTCTGAAAATCTACTTTAACAAGCCCATATCAAATATTTACTGTGTCCCACTGAGGATGTAAGCGTGAATACAGGTGTAGTGGTTCAGTCTAACTTGTAATAATAACACAGATTTTAAGTATTCACTGTATTGGTGACCAGTCTATGGCCCTCAGTCGGCCCTCAGCTTTGTCTGTGTTTTTATATGTGGCCCTTAATGTGATAAGTTTGGACTCCCCTGATGTAGGTGATGTGCCACTTCTATAAAATGACATACTATTGCTTTAACTAACTACACATGTGCAGACGGCTTTGTCTCTCCCAGAGTCTACATCTGATTTCCCCTGTGTTTTGTTATTATATTTTGGTATGGTCCAAGTACCTCAAAAGTTACCTTCATATCAGTTTGTTTGTTAGTTTTATTATAATATTCACCTTTACTGACCTCTTTTATCGGCTGTTTTAATGACCAATAAAACCTTTTGGAGATTTAATCCTCTGTCCTATTACATCACTGTGTGTTCAGGTCATATTTTTGTTTAAAGACTTTAATGTTCCTTATATATCGAGTGTGTTTAATAGTAGAGTTAAGATGGGGCATGAGCTGCGCCTGCACTGTTTCATGTCCTTTCTTTGCATGGAAAGTGTCCTTGAGTGTTGAAAAACCTGTCCAAATCATTATTTTATTATTATTTTGAATGATATTTTTGTCCAAATTGTGCATAGTTGTCAAACGTGTGTGTAGTGGGCAGTACATGCGTGCCCTTGGAGCATAGACTGTAAAAGGAAGTTGACTAAGTGTGTGTGATGTCACCCATAGTGTTCAGCTCCGGTCAAATGAAGCTCATCGAGGCAAGCAGTTATAGGGGCGAATTTGGAGCCAAGTTCCATATTTGGAATTTCGACCGAGTTTATCATAGTAACCAAAGCGTCAATCTGGACCAAGACTGTTGAAGGCAATGCCCCTTCCTGTCCGGTTTAGCAGGGACGAACACCAGGATCATGTAGAGCGGGTTAATACATACATTTTAAGACCAAAATGATGAGCCTGAGCAGGGGCGACAGTTTTTCGATCGAAAGTGAATTGGAGTCAATGGAGCTGGAAGCGTGCCCATGCTCACTTCCACTTCCATTTACATATACAGTCTATACCTTGGAGAAACCCTTACCTGAGTTGTTGTGCCCGAATTGTAGAGAGCTGAGTGAGGGCCAGGACTGCTCCGCCTCTGGACACATGGAGGTAAATGTACAAACATGTTTAGCACAGATCTGCTCAAGGTAACAGAGGCGTCATGTCAGCCTGTACACAGAGAGTACATGACAAACCACAAGAGGTATAGGAGCTGTTATTGCTTCAAGCCAAATACGCTTACCAAGGTTGTTAGCTAAAAATAAAAAAAATCTAATATCTACATTCAAATACAGTGTTACATAATGTTATTAACCTTTTGAAGCTGAAACTATCTAATCAAAAGTCTCTAATCCTGTGGTGGTCCTGTGTAGTCTGCTGCTTCTTTCTGCTCACTAGGATCCTATTAGAACGCTGCTAGAGTCCTGGCTTAGTCTTGTTTTAGTCCTGATTTATGTCTGGTAAAGGTCAGACCTTCTATTTAGTCCTGGTTCAGTTCTGGTGCAGTCCTAGTTCAGACCTGATCTCTGCTTTCTAAACATGAATACCTCCATCAAGTAAACATGATTGATTGTGCTGTAAACTTGATGATCGATCGCTAATCCTCCGCATGCATATTTAATTATTTATTCTGTCTATCACTCTCGGTTTGAAGACTTTCTCTGTGATCACTGACTCTTTTTGGAGAATTAACTCAGACGGAGCTTGGATTGTCTGTCGCGCTCTTTGGACAGTGCATATGTGTTTGTAGCATTTAAAAAAAAAAACTGTGGTTGAACGGATGCTACATAAATAGGTTCAATGTCAATCTAAAGCTTTAACATGTCCATGGTGTCAGACCCACTGGAAAAGTTATATAGCGCACCTTTAAATAAATAATAACGCAACGAACGCTTTTCCATTGAGTGAATTCTAAGCCGATCTAAACTTGTGCATTGTTCCATACAAAGAGGCAAAACCAGAGAGAATGTCTGTTATTGGACCAAAAGCAACTCAAATGTGCAATGAGCCAATTCTAATGAGGCCACGATGGGCTTCTGTCTTCTCGTCCAAAAATATTTCTGGGCAAAGTCGTTATTTCTGCATGCATTTTCTTTCGATTGGTACACAAAAAGACAGGCACAAAAAGACTGGGGAGATTAATGGAGACACACAGGTGGGTGGAGTGTGCGTGCATGTGCCAGTGTGTGTGTGAATGTGTGAATGTCTGCTTGCGTCGCGTAGTGTGACATCCGTAAATGTTCTAAGAAAAGAAAAGGAATTGTGCAGTTGAGACAGTGGGTGGAGGGAGTGGGGTCACACAGAGTGTACACTAGTGCCTGTGAGGGGATGGGGGAGACGCAGGTGGAGGTGTGCAGAACGTGGACGTGTGCAAAAGGTGGTGGTGTGCAGAAGGTGGACACTAACAGCAGCTCACCGCGTCCTCTCACTGACAGAAGACCAGCTGCAAAGACATACAAAAAAGAGAGAGATGGAGATGGGAAGCAAAGAAGGAGAGAGGAAGAGAGAGGACACAATATGGAGGATAGAAAGAGCACAGTGAGAGGACAGAAGATGGAGGAAAAAGGGGCATGGAAATCAGAATAAGACCGGGAATTCACTTCTTCCTGTTAGTGTTGTCAATATACTAAAATTTCCAACTCGATTTTGATAATAAGAAATAGACTCGATACTCAATAGTATTATTATCTGATTTTACTTTTGACAGCCCTACTTCCTAAAGCCTCTACGACTCCCATAATCGCAAGGCCTGACACACATATGTTGTTTTAGTATTTCTGTTATAGTTTTCTGCATTGGTCAGACTGGAGTAAAGTACAGGGCAGTGGGCAGGGCGACGTGAAAACAGAAAACACAGTTGTGCTTGGTTTCATGTGCACATGTTTGAATAATCATATTAAACCCACTTCCTCTACAGAGCTCAAATGCTGCCAGTCACTGGTACATGACCTTCACCAGACTCAGCAGTAGATTTTGTTTTTCAGTTTATTGCTTGACTTTGAGTTTGAGAACTATATATATTCTCAAATCAAAAGCGTTACAAGGTTGTATTTTAAAACATAAAATAGGACAGTTAAACTGGAAACTTGCCTCTAGTTTTAAAAAAGTAATTCAGACCTTTTCTGTGTCACTGTTTCCACAGCAACTGTGTTCCGGTTTAATTTAATTTGGAACACAATAGCGATCATAATTGGTTGTATTTAGTAAATGAAGAGCATTTTTCACCAAAACAACAAAGTTTGTTATTAAAACTGGTAAAAGTGTCAGCCTTGCAAACAGCAGGGCTCATAAATATGCACTTTGTTTTGAGAGCATAAAGCAGCGTTTACAGGTCTAGTTATGAGGGTCCATCTGCCTGTGGTCACTCTCATATAAAGACGAGCCGAGGACACAGCCACAATGTTAAAGAGAGGAGAGGTTAAGGTCCTGTATCAGACACACTTATTCAACTGCTTTGGACTACTTTGAGTTCCTTGCAGCATAAATGAAAGGAATGGTATAAAGTCTGTGCTCTTACAGTTTTAAAAGGTACTACACCCACAACTGACCCTGAGCTGTGCCTTAATGCATACAGAGGACACATTTTCTCATTCTCAGTATGCACAGGCCATGCCTCATGTGAAAGCTCAGAACCTCCAGAATTCACTCACTGAGCTGCAGAGGCTGCACTAGCACTGATTCATGATTTCCCTCAGGTGCAATGGTTTAGGTAGAGACAATTTTTAGGTTTAAACCAACTGGATTTCAATTTGAAACTGGCAACCCACATGAGAGAGAGGCTCATTCTACTTTCTGATCGGTTAATCATCTGAGGACCCAAACAGCAAATTATAACATCAATAACTTGGTCACCCTGTCCAATGTTTTTGTACCAAAGAATAAAGCGGCATTATACAACTCTTATCAGTAAAGTCTATATTTGATTTGAACATGTCACATCTGTGGACACATACAGTTACATCAAATTATTTATCTCAATACCAGTCCATAGTTTTCATGAAATTTTGAGTTTACAAAATGTCAGCAGAGGGCGCTAAGAATGAATCTGCAGCCCAAGAGTAGGAAGTATCAAGTAAACAGATACATACTGTGTGTGGTAGTTATTATTAGAGAAATGACCTGCACTAGTCTGGAGACAGTAGCTCAGTTGGTCTGATCTGAAGCTCAGTGGTTCAAATCTCGCTCCCAGTGTACACATTGCACTTAATACTGTTGTTGTGTCTTTGGGCAAAGCAACTTAACCCCACCTTACCCCCAGCAACATAAATGTGACCATTTACCATTCAAAAACACAGAGGAGCCTTGTTGACAGCGTGCAGACGTACCAGGCAGAGGAGAAGTATTAAATGCAGGATTTCAATATTTAATATGTGTTCATTATTTAAAGGAACTGTATGTATGATTTTCAGTTTGAATTCCATAAACATAACATCTTTGTCCACAGATACAAGGTAAAAATGTTCAAATCAAATATTACGTTTACTGATAACAAGTCTAACAGTGATTTATTAAAAAAAAGAAGAAAAAAAATTGGTGTTCTGGTTTTTGTGACAGATATCCAAACAGAAATCAGAATGACTCTCATTTGGGTTTCCTGTTCCAAAGCTGAAATCCAGTTGATTTAAATATAAAATGACTCTCTCTGATCTGAATCGTCACTACCTAAACCCCAGCACCTGCAGCCGATCATTAACCACTCGTATGTGTCCTCTATCTGTAAGTTAAAGCACTGGCAGCACAAGTTCAGTTATGATTGTAGTACCTTTTATAAAACTACATACACTCCCTTCAATTGTTTGTTGCGCATCCAGGTTGACCATGAGTAATAAAAACTCCAGCTGGGACAACCTTGGACATTTGTCAACAATATTTGTTCGATGGGGCAGTTGTCATGTGACAGGATCCAGTGTGTAGACAGAAGAGATTAGGAGGATTACACAGGTCTAATGACGCTAATGAGAATGATAATGAGCGTGCACGGGAGGCCTAATTACCACACGTGCACGCTCACACACACACTCAGACAGACCGCTGTGAGATCACCTGTGAGGAATCGGCACAATCAACACCATCATTAAATCCCAATTACACAGGACTAATATTATTTAACACGCATTACTCTGCATATTTAGACTTTATTTTTCCCATTTGAATCCGGCGCTCCTTATGTGACACTAGCGAGGCCGCGGACAATTTGGAGAAGCGAGCGGGAGCAATAATGTGGATTAAAGGGGCTGTACCTAATTTTCAGTGAGTAAAGATCATTTTGGCCCAGTACAGATATTTTAAAGCAGCTCTTTGGGTCAAAATGAGACTGTTAAGTATGGTCTGCATCTAATTATGAAGCGTATTTATAATCCGAGAACCAGGAAGTGGGGTGTTAGCATGCTAGTTGTTGTTAGCACTACCGTGGCCTCTGAAAGTTGTGAAAAATGCTTATAACTTATTGCGGTTTTAAGAAAGTGAGGAATAATTTTGGACCAATGCAAACCGTTTAGTGTTGTTTAGTTGTTGTGTCCATGAGCAAAACACTTCACATAAGATGCCTAAAGTCAGTCATAAAAGTGAATATGACTGTAAATCTTTTGTGTTTACTGATTAGCCTTAAGTTAGTCCTGGTTTAGTCTTAGTGTAGTCCAGGTTGGTTTGGTTTAGTCCAGGTTTAGTCCAGGTTTAGTCTTAGTTGGCTTGGTTTAGTCCAGGTTTAGTCCTGGTTCAGTCCTGGTTGGATTGGTTTAGTTCAGGTTTAGTCCTGTTGCAGTCCTGGTTGGATTGGTTTAGTCCAGGTTTAGTTCAGGTTTAGTCTTAGTTAGCTTGGTTTAGTCCAGGTTTAGTCCTGGTTCAGTCCTGGTTGGATTGGTTTAGTCCAGGTTTAGTTCAGGTTTAGTCCTGGTTGGATTGATTTAGTCCAGGTTTAGTCCAGGTTTAGTTCAGGTTTAGTCTTAGTTAGCTTGGTTTAGTCCAGGTTTAGTCCTGGTTCAGTCCTGGTTGGATTGGTTTAGTCCAGGTTTAGTTCAGGTTTAGTCCTGGTTGGATTGATTTAGTCCAGGTTTAGTCCAAGTTTAGTTCAGGTTTAGTCCTGGTTGGCTTGGGTGAAGTACTGGGTTAGTCTTAGTTCAGTCCTGATGTAGCTCTGATTTTGTCTTGTATTAGTCTTGAGTTAGTCCTCGGTCGGTCCTGGTCTAGTCCTGGTCTAGTCCTGGTCTAGTCCTGGTTTAGTCCTGGTTTAGTCTTGGTGTAATCCGATTTTAGTCCTAAATTAAGCTCTTTTGGAAAAGAATCTTTAATCCATATTCCTTTGTCAACTTGATAGCGATGTGATCAACAGGATAAGATATGAAATTTGGCAATATCATCTGAAAGGTCTGGGTGTGTAATATGGAGCTAAATCACAGCAAGGATCAGATCCCAGAATTACAGTCTCTGCTCATGTATTTTTAATGCTCCAGTGTGTGCTGGAGGTGACTAAAATCTACACACTCACATAATGGGGACCTGCTCCTTATGAGAACAAAACTCCCCATGATGTAAATGATTTATTTTTTAATCAGTAACATCATTTAAAGTTTAAATTGGTTAAAATAAGTTGAGGTTATGGTTTAGGTTAAGATTAGGCTTGTACTGAGGCGACAGTGGCTCAGTGGTTAGAGGCTGCTTTAAAGAATAAGAAAGACATTAAAATCACAATACAAACATAAATAATCATAGTACAATTAACATTAAAAGAGAAGAGTGCAAAATAAAACCACTCAGTCATATGCATAGCTGAACCGTTTTCAGTCTGGATTTAAACATTGTCAAAGTAGAGGCCTGTCTCACATCTTCAGGAAGACTGTTCCAGGTTTTAGCTGCATAAAACTGAAACGCTGATTCCCCATGTTTAGTCCTGACTCTGGGCACCAGCAGGAGGCCGGTCCCTGAGGCCCTCATAGTGTGAGATGGTTCATATGACACTAACATGTCGGAGATGTACTTTGGTGCAAGGCCAGACGTATGTGCTTGTACTTCCTAGTTCTAGTCAGGACCCGAGCAGCAGCGTTCTGGATGTACTGCAGGTGTATTAAGACTCGTTTTGAGAGGCCAGTGAGCAGGAAGTTACAGTAGTCTAACCTACTGGAGACAATATCTTTGATTTTTGCAATGTTTTTAAATGGTATAAAGCTGCAGATGTTATTGATTTGATGTGACTGTTAAAGTTCAAGTCTGAGTCCATTATTACCCCTGGATTTATAGTCTGATTTAAAGATTTTAGAGACTGCTGACACGTTCTATTAGTTTCTGTAGGCCAAAAACTTTGACTTCAGTCTTGTCTGGGTTTAGCTGGAGAAAGTTGTTTTGCATCCACACACTGATCTGTTGGACGTTAACTTCCATCAGTTTGCCCCAGACCATCTGTGGCTACAGTAGGAGTTTACCACCACAGTGTCTAGTGAATGAATAATGACTGCAGTGCAGCACTCTGAGAGGCTCTGTCAAGCCTGTAAAGTGTTATTATAATTAAGAAGTGAGTATGTTTAAGGTTTGGATCATTAGGCAAGAAATTAATGTAAGTCAATATAAAGTTCTGCAAAAGCATGGAAACCTAACATGTGTGTGTGTGTGGGGGTGTGTGTGTGTGTGTGTTAACAGATGGGGGAACTTAAGTTAAATTCTGACTGCACTATTGGGGAAATTTATTGACAACAAAGTGGGAGAGTAGCCAAAATCTCTACTGAATTAAGAGTAAATATAATAATACTACTCAAGTTAAAAGTAGTGACCCAGATATTAAGTAACAGAAATTATATTTTTTGCTGAACACACTGCTTGAGCACTGAGTAAGACACTTAAAATAATAATAATAACACTTAATATATAACACTTAATAATTGTACAGCACGGCTTCTGGCATCATTTGCCAACATAACGCTTTTGTCACTTTTGAACTCACTCATAGTGGGAAGGGTAACCCAAACTTTTATTCAAGTTAGAGAGAACTATTACATTATCAATTATATGACTCAAGTAGTAACAACTTTACAGCAGTGTTAGTAATTTCAGTTTCAAACCCGTAAACTCTTCTTGTGCTCTTTCCTTTAGGTAAAGTCTCTGCTAATCCACATCTGTGACTCTCATCCAATCATTCTGCACAGTGGGCCAGCTCACATGTCGGGTACACCTGTCAGCGTTACCATGGAAACAGAGGGGTCAGGGCGTGCATACCTGTTCCCACAGAGCTGTACACGTCTGCACTCATGTCTCTCCCTCCGTCCAGCATCGCGTCATAGGAGATACTGGGGATGACCGGGGACGTGGGACTCAAGTCGGTACTCCTCACCTTCTTTCTCATTTTAACCTGTATACACAATATACATCAGACTGAATAACTGCAAGTATCATTTTCACTGGTATACAAAAGATAGAACAGACTGAACAGCTGTAAGTATCATTTTCATCTGTATTACCTTATTCTAGAACAGTGGTTCTTAACCTGGGTTCAATCGAACCCTAGGGGTTCGGAGAGTCAGTCTCAGGGGTTCGGCGGAGTTCAAGACACACACCCGACTCATATGATTCGTGGACTGCGAGCGTCTCCAGACGCTGGCCGTGTCCCAATTCAACAAATGCACCCTTTGATGTGCCTATCAAAGTACCCGCCCGACTTAAACGAGCTGTTCGAACGGCATAAAAACATAATACGACATAAAAACGAAGAAAAGGAACAGACTTTGCTGTGAAAATGACATGAGAGTGGCCAAGGTGAAAGTCACAGTCACACTGATTTGCAATAAATATTCATTGTTATTCTAGCCTGATGGAAATTAGGGGATGGGTGTGTGTTAAAATGTAAAAAATAATAAATAGCATAAATACAATAAGTTCATTATTGAAATACATAAGGTTAAAAATTAAAACAATGCAACACAGTGATGTTAATGCACGCTTCATTTTGTGCACCAGTTAAACATACATACTGTATGTCTTGAATTCGAAAAAAAAAAAAAAAAAAAAAAAAAAAAAAAAAAAAAATATATAAATATATAAATATATATATATATATATATATATATATATATATATATATATATATATATATATATATATATATATATATATATATATATATATATATATATATATATATATATATATATATATATATATATATATATATATATTTCAATAAAGAAGGGTTCGGTGAATGTTCATATGAAACTGGTGGGGTTCAGTACCTCCAACAAGGTTAAGAACCACTGTTCTAGAAGTTACCATGGGTGCTGCTCGTCATTGAGGTTTTATGAAATTGCATACTGCCGATGTTGACAGCAAATAACTTCTATACAGACTACAAACAGTTGACATGTTGGTGTACAAGAACATAATATAATATTTACACAAATTAACCAACTTTATTTCATATTTTAGCTGCAAAACGTTTCCCAAATTCTCCATTTAAAGGAATTGTATGCCCGCTTAACCCACAGTTCCATCACACAGGCTGTACAATTTAATAGCATTTATGGCAAAAGTTGGCGGAGCGGAATAAGGTCAACACAAAGGATGGAACAGATTGAACAGCTGCAAGTTTCACAGTCAACTGTGTACAAAAAAGAAAACTATTACAGACAGAACAGCTACAAGTCTCATTTTCACCTCTACACAGAAGATGGGATAAACTGAACAGCTGCAAGCATCATTTTCCCTTGTATATAACAGACGGCACAGACTGAACAGCTGCAGGTCCCATTTTCAGCGGTTTACAAAATATGGAACAGACTGAACAGGTGAAAATATTTTTTTTTACCACCACATAATACCAAAAAAGAAAGAAAATAGACCACATCAGACAAAACAATCTGAACTGCTGTAAGTGTTCTTTTTCACCGCCACATAATAACCAGTCTCATTCACTTGCACACACCAGCCGCCAATTTAATTTTGTCCTGCACTCATCAAACAGGACTAAATGAAGAGTCGCAAGTCTCTATTTACACCTGTGGGCAGTTGGTGGAATTTTCACCTGCACAGATCAGACAACCCAGACAGAACTGTGCAACAGGTTTTCTTTTTTTACCTGCCCATAATAACAGAGAACAAACTGGACAAGTACAAGTCTAATTTTCATCTATATGCATTACACACATTGAACAGAACAAACTGAACAGCTGCATGTTGTCATTTTCAACTGCCCACATCATATAGTGCAGAGTGAACAGCTGCAAGTCCCATTTTCACCTGCATACATTAGATTCTAACACTACCTGCACATAATACCAAAGAACAACCTGGACAACCACAAGTGTCAGAATAAACTGAACAGCTGCAAGCCTCATTTTCACCTCCTCACATCAGTCAAAACTAAATAAACAGCTGCAGGTGTTCTCTTTTCACCTGCACCTAATAACCAAGAATAAACTTGACGACTGTAAGTCTCATTCACTTACATATACTCGCACATATAGGGTGCGAGTTTCATTTTTACCTCCACACACCAGACAGATAAACTTAACAGCTGCAGGTCTCATGTACACCTGTGTACATCAGAAAAAAACAGGATGAATGACAGTAGATGCTTTTAGTCTCAATTTACACACATTACATACATCACACACATTGAACAGAACATACTGAACGGCTGCATGTTATCATTTTCAACTGGATACATTAGTCTAATGCACACAATGTGCCTGCAAAAAACACCAAATGGACAAACTGGACAACTGCCAGTGTAATTTTCCCTTACACAATTTATATAAAACAAACTGAACAGCTGCAAGTGTACCTTTTAATAACCAAGAACAAAATGGACAACTGTTAGTATTGTTCGCTTGCACATACCGGATTGATTTTAACATGCATACACAGCACACTGAACACCAAAAGGTTTTCATTTTTAAGATGACATAATAATAATAATACTAATAATAATGAAAACAACAAACTGGACAGCTGTCTTATTTTCACACTGGACATAACAAACTGTTCTGCTGCGTGTTGGCATTTTCACCTCTACATATCACGCAAAGCAGACTGGACAGCTAGGTGTTACTTACTACTGTTGCCACTGTTACTTTCTCCTGCACATAATAACAAAGAACAAGCTTAAACACTGTAATTGTCATTCACCTGTGCATTAGATATAAGTAAATGAACAGCTGCCAGTCCCATTTTCACCTGCTGGATATATCGTAGAGCTGTAAGTCTCATTTCCACCCATACATATCAGACAGAAACTGAACAGATGCAGGTTTGATTTCAACCTACTCACATCAGACATGACTAACTGAACAGCTGTAAGTCTCATTTTCACCTTTCACAAAATAGACCCGACACAACTGAAAAGCTACAATTTTCATTATGAGTTGGACATAACATAAACTGAACAGCTGCCAGGCTCATTTTCACCTGCAGAATAGACTAGATCTGCAAGTCTAATTTTCACCTGCACAGATCAGATGAAACAAACTGAATAGCTGCAAATGTCATGCTCATCCAACCCGCTCCTTCAGTTCTGGTCTACTTCATTCAGTGTAGTGAAGGCTGCAGTGAGCGTAATATTGGAGAAACTAAACAGACACTCCATAAAAGGATGTACCAACACCATTGCAAGAGCTCCTCGGGACTCCAATCTGCGGTCCATCTCCATCTCAAAGCCACTAACCACTCCTTTGAAGATAGTGAGGAAGCTAAAGAAAATAAGTGGCTTGAGAGGGGAGTTAAAGATGGATTTTTTGTTAAGAAAGACAATCCTTTTTTGGACAGGAATGGAGGCTTGAACATCATCTATCTCCTATTGATAACTCCATCGTTAAATCTATATCTAAACAAAGAAAACAATAGGGCTAGTCAATATGCTAATAGCTGTGAGAGCACCCATTAGGGGCCTGAATGATTATGCTAAATATGACTTAGGCACAGTTCACACTTAGTTTGGCTCATTAGACCTAGGCTACAAACAGATAGAACTCCTTCAACTTTTTGTCCACTTGACAGATTTTTTTTTCTTTTTTCTTTGCAATGGATCATACCTGGATGACTGAGGGATCACACTTACATTTTCACCTGTCACAAAATAAAACTGACACAACTGAAAAGCAACAGTTTTTAACAGCTGCGCAAAACACACAGAAAATACTGAACAGCTGCAAGGCTTATTACCTGCTCACAACATTACAGGAAGGAAGAACAAACTGAACAGCTGTAAGTTTTGTTTTCACTTGTTCATTACAACTCAGAACTTAAACAACAGCAGGTCCAATTAGTTCCTGCAAACATTAGAACTGACAGGACTATTTGAAATGCCATTGTTCTTTACACAGCAAGACACTGATCAACTGTAAGGTTTATTTTCACATTTTAAAATATATACATAACAGAACAAAATGGCAGCTCTCATTATCAGCTGAACGAACCAGAAATAAACTTGACACATTAGAGCAAACTGAACAGCTGCAGGTTTCATTTTCACCTGCGCATAACAAGGAAAACTTGTCATCTGAGAAATGCTTTATTTAGATTGGCAAATGAGCAGTAAGACTGGGAGAGACAATGTGATGGGAGATTGTAATGTTGTTTTAAGTTTCAATATCCAATAGATTTTCGATACTATGGCTTTAAATATCTGCTGAATATCAGTATTTGAAAGCCCATATCTGATTTCTTACAGTCAATAACCGATATCCAGTGTCAGATCGGTAATTCATTGTAATTAGTTGTAGCTATTATGCAATTAGGAGTGGTTTTGAATGTAATTAATACAAAAAGCACAAAAAAAAGAACATGAATGTGATGTGGAATTTATTTATATAATTACAAATATACACAATCCCAAAGTTATCTAACATTTTTACAGTTCCAGTTTTCTTTATTTATTACCATTACTTACTGTAATTTATTGTGACTGTGATATATTTCGTTATTCAATACTTTACCAGGTAAGTCAGGATTGACGCTTAACTGAAGTGTTCGGATTTTAAGGTGCACGATGTAACTAAAGCTCTAGTCACACGTTCAGCCTGAATTTTCCTACCATTTTTCCAGGACCAGGTCATGTTTGAACAAAGCCAGAACTGATTTTCCTGCATTTTAGATCTGGCAATTTTACTGGAAATATGCAGAGAAGGTTTATATGTAAATAAAGCCAGACATGCTAGTACCACTGCTTGGTTAGGAGTTTGGTTTCCTGGTTATGCTGCATGTGATTTGCTCAGTGAGAGAGTGGAAAGAGTCAAATACACAGTGTGATTAGAGCAGACCCGGCAATGTTCTGGGACTGGTGCACGTGGGAGTGTGGTTCTGTGAGTGTGAGTGTTTTGGTATTTTGTATCCAGCACTTTTCTGGGATCTATGTGTAAATGGGGCTTTATCTGATGCTCGAGCTTTTGCTTTGTCTCCATGGAGATGTTATCTCTTTGCCTGGAATGGGAAGATATCGGTGTAATCCCTCAGTCATCCAGGTTTGATCCATAATAAAAGAAAAATATAAAATCTGTCAACTGGACAAAAAGTTGTAGGAGTGAAAATGTTTTGCTGCTCATCCAAGCCACTTCTTCAGTTCTAACCCTGAACGGAAGAAGTGCCTTGGATGAGCAGCGGAACATCTTCACTCAGCGGTGAAGTATCTTCACTCCTACAACTTTTTGTCCAGTTGACGGATTTTATATTTTTATTTTACTATTTGCCTGGAATGTTCCACAGTATGGCCTTAAACTTATCCATATGCACCAGCAGGTCGCCAGGTGACGGTGACGCCACCAGGACAAGTTACAAGTGAGATCTGTGGATAGGCAACCCCAATTACAGTTTTTCAGTATATTTCTTTGTATTTACTTGTTACAATAAAAACACACATTTGGAAACAAGCAAGAGATTGACTCCCTACCACAAATGTTACATAATGCACCTTCCATCCATCCATTTTCTTCCGCTTATCCAGAGCCGGGTCACGGGGGCAGCAGTCTAAGCAGGGACTCTCAAACTTCCCTCACCCCAGACACGTCCTCCAGCTCCTCCGGTGGGATCCCAAGGCGTTCCCAGGCCAGCCGAGAGACATAGTCCCTCCAGCGTGTCCTGGGTCTTCCCTGGGGCCTCCTCCCGGTGGGACATGCCCAGAACACCTCCCTAGGGAGGTGTCCAGGAGGCATCCTGAGCAGATGCCCGAGCCACCTCAGCTGGCTCCTCTTAATGTGTAGGAGCAGCGGCTCTACTCCGAGCTCCTGCCGTGTGACTGAGCTCCTCACCCTATCCCTAAGGGTGCGCCCAGCCACTCTGCGGAGGAAACCCATTTTGGCCGCTTGTATCCGCAATCTTGTCCTTTCGGTCATTACCCAGAGCTAATGACCATAGGTGAGGGTAGGAACGTAGCTTGACCGGTAAATCGAGAGCTTCGCCTTCCGGCTCAGCTCCTTCTTCACCACAACGGACCGATACAGCGACCGCATCACTGCAGACGCTGCACCGATCCGCCTGTCAATCTCACGCTCCATCCTTCCCTCACTCGTGAACAAGACCCCAAGATACTTGAACTCCTCCACTTGGGGCAGAGACTCACCACCCACCCGGAGTGAGCAAACCACCTTTTTCTGGTCGAGAACCATGGCCTCAGATTTGGTGGAGCTTATTCTCATCCCAGCCATTTCACACACTCGGCTGCAAACCGCCCCAGTGCCTGCTGCAGGTCCTGGCTCGATGAAGCCATCAGGACAACATCATCCACAAAAAGCAGAGATGAAATCCTGTGGTTCCCAAACCAGACCCCCTCCGGCCCCTGGCTGGGCCTAGAAATTCTGTCCATAAATATAATGAACAGAACCGGTGACAAAGGGCAGCCCTGGCGGAGTCCAACATGCACCGGGAACAGGTCTGACTTACTGCCGGTAATGCGAACACAGCTCCTGCTCCGGTCATACAGGGACCGGACAGCCCTTAGCAAAGGGCCCCGGACCCCATACTCACGGAGCACCCCCCAAAGGACACCACGAGGGACACGGTCGAATGCCTTCTCCAAATCCACAAAACACATGTGGACTGGTTGGGCATACTCCCATGAACCCTCGAGGACCCGATGAAGAGTATAGAGCTGGTCCAGTGTTCCACGACCGGGACGAAAACCACACTGCTCCTCCTGAATCCGAGGTTCGACTATCGGTCGGATTTTCCTCTCCAGTACCCTGGAATAGACCTTACCGGGAAGGCTGAGGAGTGTGATTCCCCTGTAATTGGAACACACCCTCCGGTCCCCCTTCTTATACAGAGGGACCACCACCCCGGTCTGCCACTCCAGTGGTACTGTCCCCGACCGCCACGCGATGTTGCAGAGACGTGTCAGCCAAGACAGTCCCACAACATCCAGAGACTTGAGGTACTCGGGATGGATCTCGTCCACCCCCGGAGCCTTGCCACCGAGGAGCTTGCTAACCACCTCGGTGACTTCAGCCAGGGTGATGGATGAGTCCGCCTCGGGGGCCCCAGTCTCTGCTTCCTCCTCGAAAGACATGACGGGGGGATTGAGGAGATCCTCAAAGTATTCTTTCCACCGCCCGACAACATCCCCAGTCGAGGTCAGCAGCTCTCCACCCGCACTGTAAACAGTGTTGGTGAAGCACTGCTTCCGCCTCCTGAGTCATCTGACGGTTTTCCAGAATTTCTTTGAGGCCGTCCGATAGTCCTCCTCCATGGCCTCCCCGAACTCCTCCCAACCCCGAGTTTTTGCCTCTGCAACCGCACGAGCCGCGGCACGCCTGGCCCGCCTGTACTCATCGGCTGCCTCAGGAGTCCCACGAGCCAACAAGGCTCGATAGGACTCCTTCTTCAGCTTGACGGCATCCCTTACTTCTGGTGTCCACCACCAGGTTCGGGGATTGCCGCCGCGACAAGCACCACAGACCTTACGACCACAGCTACGAGCGGCCGCATCGACAATAGAGGTGGAGAACATGGCCCACTCTGAGTCCATGTCTCCAGCCTCCCCCGGGATCAGAGAGAAGTTCTCCCGGAGGTGTGAGTTGAAGACCCCTCTGACAGAAGGCTCTGCCAGGCGTTCTCAATAGACCCTTACAATACGCTTGGGTCTGCCAGGTCTGTCCGGCTTCCTCCTCCGCCAGCGGATCCAACTCACCACCAGGTGGTGATCGGTTGACAGCTCAGCCCGTCTCTTCACCCGAGTGTCGAAGACACACGGTCGGAGGTCAGATGACACGACAACAAAGTCGATCATCGACCTCCGACCTAGAGTGTCCTGGTGCCACGTGCACCGATGGACACCCTTGTGCTCGAACATGGTGTTTGTTATGGACAAACTGTGACTAGCACAGAAGTCCAATAACAAAACACCACACGGGTTCAGATCAGGGAGGCCGTTCTTCCCAATCACGCCCCTCCAGGTGTCACTGTCGTTACCCACATGGGCGTTGAAGTCTCCCAGGAGAACAACGGAGTCCCCAGTCGGTGCACTGTCTAGTACCCCTCCCAGGGACTCCAAGAAGGCCGGGTACTCTGCACTGCTGTTTGGCCCGTAGGCCGACACAACAGTGAGAGACCTGTCCCCGACCCGAAGGCGCAGCGACGCGACCCTCTTGTTCACCGGAGTGAACCCCAACACGAAGCGGCTGAGCTGTGGAGAATGAGCCCACACCAGCTCGCCACCTCTTCCCGCGGGCAACGCCAGAGAAATGGAGAGTTCAGCCCCTCTCAAGAAGTTGGGTTCCAGAGCCCAAACTGTGCGTGGAGGCGAGGCCGACTATATCTAGTCGGTAACGCTCAACCTCCCGCACAAGCTCAGGCTCCTAAGGCACCTTTAAATGATCATTAGACCCATGAATATATCAATTATCTTCAAACAGCATTTCCATCGCCTTACATGTGTTAAGTGTGACGGGTGAAGGAGGTGTCATAACTCAATATACCCCAATCAAGGATTTCTTTCACACATTTAACTGGAGTTGCCAGGTAATTAACACAATGAAAAGAGGACAATGTATCGCTCATTAGCTAAAGAAAATTTCACTCTTCACCTGCTTTTATGCTATACAGTACTATCAAATAAAAATAATAGAAATTCTCAATGTTATCTTTTCAAATGTAACTATAACCCCGATTCAACGTGTTTGTACTGACCGACTTCTTGGGCTTGGGAGTGGACAGACCAGAAGCTGGGGTGTGAGTCCTCTTCCTGAGAAACATCTTGAAGGTTGCAGTCTGAAAGTTGTCCACAGCATAAGACCTCCAGGCTGTCTGTACACACAAAAGAATATTGATATGTCCCCAACGTTAGCTATGAGTAGTTATCTGCCTCTCACTACCAGACAGCACATGGATGTATTCCTCTAGTGTCCAGAAGTAAAATACTACTTTACTTTATACTTTTATAATGCAAAGGGGGCACTCAGCTGTTTCTTGAATGGCTGATTACTCACCTGGAGGAGTCACTCACCTACGAACTCGGACATTAGTGCTTGATGAGCAAATAGAACAACTAAGTCAGGACACAATCAGTCCTCACTTCATTCCACATCAGTGAACTTGACAGCCCAAGTAATAATGTGGCCAGACTAAATACATGACCTGTGTAGAGCTAAATGGCGATGGCATTCTTTATATGCCAATCTCAAGCTTGACAGAAGAGAACAAGTGTGCCAAGGCATGTCAGGAGATGACTGAGATAACTGTCAGGATCCATTAGTATGTGGTTCTGTATCTGCTGCTCTCAGATATTGGGACATAGTGGGGCTTGTTCAACAGGGCAACCCAACATTGTTCTGGCGAGTGTAAACCCAGACTTAATGCTCCCCTAAAGCTTTCACTGGTGAGACCACTGAGAGAAGAAGTCATCAATGAAACAAATGAGCGGTAGAAGCTACATTATTCGCAATTTAGCCTTAAGGGGAAATAACTGACCTGGATAAAGATAGAGTCACTCACTTGGATAAGGGAGGACTCAACACTTGGATAAGAGAGGGTCACTCACCTGGGTAAAGGAGAGGCACTCACCTACATAAAGAGGAGAGACACGCCTGGATAAGGAGCAGTGACTCACCTGTACGAGGGAGGGATCACTCACTTAGATAACAATGAATGACTCACCTGGATAAGGAGGAGTCACTCACCTGGATAAAGAGGACTCACTCAACTGGGTAAGGAGGAGTCACTCACCTGGATAAAAAGGCCACACTCACCTGCATAAGGAAGAGTCACTCATCTGGATATGGAGGACTCACTCACTTAGATAAGGAGGAATCAGCTGGATAAGGAGGAGTCACTCACCTGGATAAAGAGAAATTACTCACCTGGATAAAGCAGGGTTACTAATCTGGATAAGGAGGACTCACCTGGATAAAGACGTGTCACTCACCTTTGTAAGGAAGACTCAGACACTTGGATAAGGAGCATCACTAACTTGAATAAGAAGTCACTCAACTGGGTAAAGAAGAGTCATTCACCTGGATGAAGAAAAGTCACTCACCTGGATAAAAAGGACTTACTCACCTGAATAAAGAAGAGTCACTCATCTGAATAAGAAGGATTCACTCACCTGGGTAAGGAGGAGTCATTCACCTAGATAAGAAAGGGGTCACTCACCTGGATAAGGGGGAGTGACTCACCTGAATAAGGAGTAGTCTTGCACCTGGATAAAGCGGGGTCACTCATCTGGACAAGGAGGAGTCACTCACCTGGATAAGGAAGAATCACTCTCCTGGATAAAGAGGAGTCACTCACTTGTATAAGGAGAAATCACTCACTTGGATAAGGAAGAATCACTCTCCTGGATAAAGAGGAATCACTCACCTGGATAAGGCAGGCCGCTGCAGGGATCTGTCGGTTGAAGTGTTTTTGTCTCTGTTTTTGCTGAACTTTTAGAGCGAAGCCAGACCCCAGGATTCCCTGCAGAGAAGAAGGAACAGAGTCATCCAGCAGTCAAGCAACTCAAAATTAAAAGGGACTGTTCTATCAAAAGCATATGTATTTCATTTGTCAGCTCCTTCAGATAAAAGCATTCAAAGTCAATAACCCACAGAGCAGCTTTAGTCTTTAGTTCTCTCAAGGAGGTACTGCACACATTAAGATGTGTCAAATAGTTCAAGTAGTTTAACCAATTATTTAAGAAGGAAACTGGAGAATAATGCGAGATTTTTCACACCAACAAAAATCAATCTCTGGTGTAGTAGGGAGAAAAACAGGTTTGCACAAACAACGTGTAATCATATGAAAATGAAGGTGTAGCTTCAAGACATACCGCAGTGTATTTGGGATAGTTTATAGCTTCAAAATATCTAAGTTTGCCCCTTTAATATATTGATATCGCTTTATAGTGCACTACTGCTCCTTCAGAGTTCACACTTATTGATTCTTATATAGCTACATCTGAATCCCTAGATGGACTTATTTATTCATCAGGACTAGAGGCAGTGTTATTTGTGTGTAAAACCATTACGATCTCACCGTCCTGTACTGAAGTGCGAGCTCTGTGCCTCAGACCTGATCATGTGCGAATGTAGCACCACAATGTGTTTCATAAATTCACAATTGATGAGGCGATGATCTGTTCTGAGCCAAGATAAAGCTGGGATACCTCATCTACAACTAGTAATGATCCACCTATAGGTTTGTTGGGGTAACTGTGGTAAATTTGTACAATAGCTTTATACCAGTTTAGCAGCAGTTAGTGGGCAAATTTGAGAAGAAAAGTACAACATTACAGGAAGTACAGAAATACCTCTATGTATGTTATCAATACCAAACATTCCATCCAAAATGCAGGGGCAATTTACACAAAAGGAAGACATTTTTCAGTAACAGTCTAATTATAACAGGCTTTGACACTTGTTAACATTTGGTTGCCAGGTAACAGTTATGGAATTACCTCTATGTATTTCATATCTGCTGCCCGTGTCAAGTAAAATTAGAAACTTGACCACAATTATTTATTTTTATTTTTAAGAGTCAGTTGGTGTACATAAATCAATACTCTATCAGAAGAACACAGATGATTCACACTGATTCACGAGCATATACTCACAGCAGGGAGTGCAAAGAAAGAGATGGCGAAGACGGAGAAACATGAGGCAATGGTCTTTCCAATCCATGTCTGAGGAATTATGTCTCCGTATCCAATGGTCGTCACGGTAACCTGCACATGGAAGAGAGGATGAGATTGTCCTGTGGTTTAGAAATGTACACCATAGTATGCCAGTTCAGTTAAGTTCATTTTTTATTTGAGCACGTTAACTTCTTAATTTCTTTCATTTTACATTGAATTAGTGTAAAGGGGGGGTGAATAACTCCAAGGTCAAATGACTGTGATTGACAGTTGGATTAGCCAATCAGAGACGCGCATTGTTAGTCCATATCAAATCTTAACAGGAAAAAAGAAAGGAAAAAAAGAAAAAAAAAAAGCGTGAGTGAAAAAACATTGCAGATTTGTGCAGAATCAATGATAAAACTAAACTTTTTTAATCTGAGGTCAGAATAAAGAGAGGCTTGCCAGGCAAAGCAGTAGTATCAGTAGTAATAGTACTGATAGTAGCAGTGGTCTTAGCTCTAGAGTTACGAATGTCATAATCCATAGTAGATCAAAAATCCTTTATAGCAATAAAGGATAGAAGATTCAAGTGCAAATAAAAACATAAATACGCCACAGTAGCAGAGGTGGGTAGAGTACAGTTTGTATTGTAAACCTGTGTATAACCTATATACTTTGAGAAGCTGAGGTTTACCCAGCAACGCATAGTTGATTGACTGTGTTTTCCCATAGAATGACCCTCTCACCTTCTCATCATTTCGCATTCAGACCTGTACTCTGCTCCCCTGCCCCTCTCCTCTGTGCTATCCTCCAGCGTGTACCCACTTATTGACTCCACGCTTGGATCTCTTTGTTTCCTCAGACCTCCGCATGTGCCTGGGGGTCCTCTAACAAAACAACAAACTAAAAACACATGCCGCGCCGCAGATTCAACCTTTCACTGCCCAAAACACCATCAAAGCTTCTACTTAGCAGGATGGTGTAATGGCATACAGCTAACCAGAGACCCACAGGTACGATTGTGTTGTCTTCATGATGCGTTCGATGAATTATTCAAGTGTGGGGCTTCTTTAAACACACATCCTTAGGGGAAATAGTGGAGTTATTGCAAAGCTGTTCAAAATGCATTGGAAAAATATATTTTAATCCCACACAATATATATATATTGTGTGGGATTAAAATTGAGCACATACAGTCAAACATGTACAGTAGTTTCTACAGTATATGTTAAATGGATGAATATGTAAACACCAAAGCCTAAAACCTAAACATAATTCATATTTAGCGCACCACTAATATATCACAAAGAAGTTTCAAATCTTAATAATTTGCTGCAAAAAAGCCAAATTCACGTTTTATAATGCAGTTGTACTTTTCTTCAATGTAAATTGCTGCTGTATACATGTCTGCACCACAGCTGACAGTAAAGAGCTGTTTTGATATAGAAGCAGTTTATGCATATTTTCATTTAATAGCAAAAAATGTACTAAATAAATATAACATTTGTCAACTGGACTAAAGTTTTAGAGTGAAGATGTTTCACCACTCATCTATGCCACTCAGTTCTGACTGGAAACAGGTGAGTCAGTGCCTTATATCTGTCTGAGTAGGGGGCTAACTACTCTGAAATTAGCACACCGAGGGCCTCAGTTATTCCAAGTGTTCTACTGTAATTTACCAATGGGAAGTGTGTATATATGTAAACAAGAGTGCAAATTAAATTTGCTCCTACTTCAGGACATTTTTCCATCTCATTTGGATTGAGGAGCAACTGACAGGGACCCATGAAAACTTATAATCAGTGTTATCCTTTTTGTTCTGGAATTAAAAGTGGGAAGGCAGATCACTGCAATACTCACACCTGTGGCACATCGCATCTCACCCAGGATCCCTGTAAAGGATACCTCAAAGAAATGTACAATAACCACATAATGCTTTACAGGGACACAATTTCCTCCACTATATTCTCCTACTACTCTGGTCTGATTCATTCTAATCAGCATAAGACTGTTTTTTTCCTTCTACTGAGGGGAAACTTTCTTCATAACCACTTGCAATCCGCTGATTTCTGTAACTGACTTATGTCTTTATATCCAAGATATTGCTCCTAACAACCAAAGCTGCAGTGTCTGGAGTGGACACCTTTTGCCCCTTGTCACACCCAATATCATCATTTTCAAGCTTCGCCGTCCTTTCCGTCCAGGTTGTCTCTGAGCGCATTCCCAAATCCAAAACGTCGACCTGTCAGCTCCACTCTTCCAAAAGCTCTCATCAAATCCTGTGTTCCCTCACTTGCCCCCTTCATTACTAATATTATTCATTCCTCACTGACCACTAGAACTGCCCTCATCACTCAAAACTGTCACTCCTATTTTTTTAAATACCCAGCTTGGACCCTAACGACCCATTTGATCACTAACAATATCTATGAACAATTTCAATACGGTTTCTGCCCTCTCCATAGCACTGAAACTGCACTTTTGAAAATCACTAATGACCTCCTCATAGCTTCTGCCTCTGACCTTCTCTCCATCCTCATCCTCCCTGATTTAATAGCAGCCTCTTACAGACTACTCTTATTCAGACTCCTGTCCATCAGTATCTCTTACACTCCTCTCTCCAGGTTCACTACATATCTCTCAGATCGCAGTAAATTCTCAAACCTCTGTCTCAGCTGGTGTGCCCCAGGGCTCCGTTCTGGGGCCCTTCCTCTTAATCATCTACATTCTCTGCTTGTTTCATTTTCCATAAGCGCAACACTCACTGTTGTGTGGATGACACCCAGCTCTACCTCTCCTCTAAACCCTCCTCATCACTTCCACCTCTCAACCTCACCCTCTGTCTACAAGAAATCAACTCCTGGCTCTCCTCCATTTTCCTCAAACTGAACACCTCCAAAACTGAAGTCCTCCATGTAGGCACACTTTCCACTCTTTCTAAATAGTTTCTCCATTTATATCAACAATTACACCTGTCTCTACATCTCCCTTATGGAGTTCAACAATTGCACCCAATTTGAAGTTCAATGTGGTTCTAGAGGTATATTTCCCATTCAGCAACGGTTTAAAAATCATGAAAAGGCTAATCAACTATCTAGTAACAAATGTCCTTGTTGCATGGTTGCTGTAAAAAAAACAAACACATTTATAACTTAAACTAAAATTCAGGTGGGACATGCCCAGAACACCTCCTGGGCATGTCCCACTAAAAGCAAGGCCCCGTGGAAGACCCAAGACCCACGTTGGAGAGACTATGCCTCTCAGCTGGCCTCGAAAATGCCTTGGGGTTTCACCGGAGCAGCAGGAGGAAGTGTCGAGGGTGAAGTTTAGGAATCCCTGCTTAGACTGTAAATACACAACAATTCCACTATTTAATTGTGACCTTCCCCCAGCTCAGTTTTAAATTATAGGGGCTTTGGAATGTTTTGATGTCACACAAACCCAATCTATTACTGTAAATACGCAGAATTTAGCTGAACCATAACATATGAGATGTATACTCACCACTCCAAACCACAAAGCGTCTGCAAAGTTACTCATCCCGGAGTCGACTTCATCCCGTTCAGCCAGGTAAACGAAGTACGAGGCAAAGATCAGGCTGAGGAAACCAATGTACAGGGTCGTGATCAGCTCCTATGGAAAACAAATGATCAGTGCCAATCAATAAAATGTTATAATGCTGACCCTTCAAATTATAATAATAAAGATGCAAGCAGTGATAAAGGGCCCTCGCAACCCTTGTGACTGCAGAGGGGCATGCTTAAGAGGGAGGTCTGCCTATCAACCCTGGATGTGATTGAATATTTCCAGTGTCACTTTGGAGATAAATATTTCCTTCCCATTTGAACTTAGCAGGAGGTGCTGGAGAGCCATTAAAAATAAAAAAAAATAAAAAATGGTTTAATCCAAACATAATTATGTCCAGGTCATTAAAATAGACAAATGCTACATTGGGTCCATCTAAATTTGTAAATGTTTGGAAAAGTTAGGAGGATTTTTCTACTTTCAAAATAGTTGCTTCGTTAAGAGTTTTTACGCAAATCAGGAAGTAGCGATGGCACGTTGTTAGCACACTAGTTGTTGTAAGCATAACCTGCTAATAAACTCCTCTGGTCTCTAAAAAATCAGAGTGAATAATTAGGATGTGAGGAGTATGTTAAGAAAATGAGGAATGTGTTTGAACTGCTGCAAACCATTTAAAAGCAATGACATCTCCATGGAGACAAAATAAGTTACATAGTGCACCTTTAAATATTAATTACAATGGGCATGACCTGCTTTGGTCTTGAGCCAGCGCTTTGCTCAAACTGTTTTAGGTTTTGTCCTGAAAATGTCACAGTCAGACAGATGGAGTAGGCTGCAGGAGCATTTGCCTTGACATATATTTCTACAAATTACTGTCAACCCAAACTCGACAAGACTTATGTAAATATATCTGACCTCATTTTGGAGGTTTTTTGAATAAATGCAATGGGGAAGTGCTGGAGCAAGGTTGTAACTCCTAATACCTTTGCTTCAGCTTTGAATAATTGCTATTGACTGCTATTGACATCATAATTTGAGCTATTCTAACTCTAATGTAGCTGAGTGGTTCGCAGGCTCCAGGTATGACTGCATCTCTCATTGTTTTTGGAGTTTTGAATATTCTCTATTTCTGGGTGAGTTCTCAGCTTCACACAAAATGCTAATTCTCAAGATATACTTCTGATCATGAACCAAGCAAGATGTGGAGATGTGTCCTGCTCCGAGACAGAATTATAAGCAAGTGGGATTATCATAAACAATATCCAGACTCAAATCTATCCGAACATTTCCTGTATATAGTATGGGAGCATGCATACCAAAATAAAAATGTACTGATTGAGGTACTGATTCTTATGCACAAATTTAAATATTCAAAAGTTCTAAAATAAATAGCTGTTTTTAATCCAATGTTAATACATAAATTACATACAAATTTAAAACAATACATCATTGTTTAACTGAGCTACTGAGCAACAGTTCAATACTTGCCTTAGTATCACTAGTATTGCTATCACACATTAAGTATTCATTTCAAAACAGAGTTGGAAATTTTTATATTTTATCAACTACAGTACCTCCACCTGATTTTCAAACCACGAGTGAGGAATTGTCGTCCCGCCCACTGAGTCCTTTCTGCCATTGTAATATTTAAGCAATGTTCCTGGTTGGATGAAAATTAGTGTCCTTGTCAATAGCCCCTTCTATTAGTATTTGCTCATGTAAACGCCATTTCTCTCACCCACAAGAAATTCAAATCAGGCCCTTTAACAGAAGAAACATCTGCCTTACCAATGATGTTTTATAATAGAATATAATTATGGATATGGTTATTATAATATAAATCCATCAAATCAATAACATCTGCAGCTTTTTACCATTTAGGTAAAGGTACAGGTTCAGGTATACTGTCAAAACGGAGAGACTTATCCATGCATTTGTCTCCAGTGGGTTAGACTACTGTAACGGCCTGCTCACTGGCTTCTCCAAACAAGTGTTAAGACAACTGCAGTACATCCAGAACGCCACTGCTCGGGTCCTGAGTAGAACTAGGAAGTACGAGCACATAAGTCCTGTGCTCAGGTCTCTGCACTGGCTCAAAAAATAGACTTTAAAGCAGCGCCGCATGTGTCCAAGTCTCTCCATGACCTAGCACCAGAGTACATCTCCCACATGTTAGTGCCATATGAACCATCTCACACTCTGGGCACCAGCAGGAGGCCGGTCCCTGGAGTCCTCAGAGTCAGGACTAAACATGGAGAGTCAGCATTCTTGAAGATGTGAGACAGGCCTCTGCTATGACAATGTTAAAATCCAGGCTCAAAACAGTTCTGTTTATTTTTGCATATGACTGAAAGGCTTTTATTCTGCACTCTTCTCTTTTCATGTTCATGATGATTATTTATGTCTTGTATTTGCTTGTATTGTGATTATTTTTCTTTCTTATTCTGTAACACACTTTTAATTACTTTGTGTATGAATTGTGCTATACAAATAAACTTGCCTTGCCAACTAGCTTATAATTATACATTACTGTCTGTTAGAAGAGAACAGCACTGTATGAAATGTATCTATAAGGGGCTACTTCAAAAACTGCCAGAATCCCTCACCTGCTTGTTAGTCATTGATATTGAAACATTTAATATCAGATCACATGACAAGCATAAGGAAAAAAAACAAAAACTAGCTGCATCGAAACTGAAACGGGAAAGCTTTTAAAGGGCTTTTAGCTGTTTTGCGTCACAAAAATGGAATACACTCCAAGGAAAAGCAAAACTGGATACATTGGTGACACAGTTGCAGTTTAATAATCTGGTAACAAACTTTTATACACACACCTGCACCTGTTTGTAATGTTTTATATGGAACTGTACATTTGTTTGTGTTTTTTTCTGCTCGTAATGTATTTTAAACAAGGCGGCCATAAAAAATCGAGCCCAAGCGGTGTCACTGGGTTCGCCTGTATAAATAAACATGAATAAACATACACCTTATTGACCCTCCTCCTCCTCCTCCATCTATGAACAGTATTATTTAGTCTTCCATTTGGAGCAGGAATAGATTTAGTTTGCCATGGGCTGCCTGGAGCTCGGTCCATCATTGAAACGTGGTCCAAACCTTGAAATGGCACACAGCATGTTCTAATCACAGCCATGATGATGAGTGTGAACGAGACGGTTCTGAGCATACCCTCTGTGTGTGCCAATGAGAAACCAGTGCACTACAGGACACGCAAATGGAGTCTGTGTGTTTAAAATCACTTTGAGATCATGTTTTGGTGAAGTTCCTTGTAAATGTTGAATGTACACTGCCTGTTCCCTGGTTCTGGTTGTTAATATACACAGATAAACTCCAAAGAAAACATGTATTAACAGCCAAAAATCAGTATCCAGTCTGTTTTTAGGTAATTCTGTGCTTTGATTAAATGGAGTGTACCCATTTTTTCATGCAATAAAGTCCTTTTTTTTTCTTTTTTACATACGTATTGCCAGAATTGTGACCACTGTGTACTGTCTCTTTCTTATAATAAAGGTCGTTTTATCCTCCACGAACCAGAAAGTAGCACTGGTTTGCCGTAAGCATTTAGCCTGACAGTAAACTTCTCGCCTCTGAAAGTTTGGAAACGCACTTATAAACTCATTGCTGTGAACAATGAGGATGCAAGGAATATATTAGCGGAAGGTTTAACATGAACTAGCTCTATTTTTTTTCACATAAGTAAAGTTAACGTTAAGAAAAAGCAGGTCCAGAGCTTTTAAGAACATCTCTGTCTGTTATAAGTCAGTGAAAATGTACGGAAAAGCGGTTTGATAGTTTTAATAGATTGCTTGGTATTTTAACAACATGTACTTAAACTGTCAAAAAATATGTTCTATCTCTTTTCTGTAGTTTGGATGAAATTTTGTGTATAGCTATAGATGGAGAGATTCAATTTTTTTCTTTGCAAACTGCCACCAAAGTAACAGCTTTACTAAAAACATGAAAACCTGTCATGTGTCACCTAAAAAAACACGACCTATATATTGCTTTTTACCATTGTGCTAACCTGGAAGGCCACTGCAGCTAGACGTTTACTATATAATGAACACTAAACACTAAAAGTTATTGGCTGCTTACTTAATTTTTATGGAGTTGAAGTCAGTTATTTGGGCTTCTGGTTGCTTGTTTTTCTCATAAGATCTGGCAACCCGGTCTGGCAGCCGTGATCACAGACACACAAATGCTCCCAAACAGGACCCGTGCACAGACGCAGCCCCGAGAAAGGGGCAGAAAAGGCAGTAAACATTGGCGAGGTGTTACGGGGGTGCCTTATTGTGCCGTGGTTCTATTGTGCCAGTGTGTGCCAGAGCTTTGCGGCACAGAAAGAAAACAGCAGAATTTACACAGAGCCTGGACAAATGAAAGACTCCCTGCGGCGTCTGCTCCCACACACCACTCTGCCACCTCTGGGAAGGAACGGAATTCAAAGGGAAATAAGGCTGCATTTAAGGTTTTCCAAATGGCAGCTCTTATAATGTACAGTGATTGATAAGGTTATATGCAGTGTGATTTTATTGTGGTGGCTGGTTATGACGAAGCGTTTCCAAAAGCTGTACTCATGTATGAACCATTGTTTGCCTTATACTTCATGTTATTTTGTTTGCACTAATGTTTCTTTCTTTTCTTTTTTTAACAGTATAATATCTTGTTATTTTGTTATATGATGGCCTATAATAATAATTTAAAAAAAAGAAAAACAATACAATGTAGATTTCCAAGTTTCCCAGAGCAACAGGTGCAAGCCAAACTTGTTATAGTCCCACAGAGAACACAAACATAAGGGAAAGTGTGTGTTCTGTAACATTACTCATACAGTAGTAAATGAGGAGCACAAGCTCTGGTCAGATAAACAGGCCTAATATGTAAATAGGATTAATTGCTAAGAAAACTTTGAGATCTACTATTTACTACAGATGAAGTATAGACTAGGACAGTAAAGACTGTATTGCATTGAATTTCTTGACGTGTTGACATCTTAATTGTGTCAAGAATTATCCAGAAAAAATGATGATACTTATTTATTTATTTTATTTGTATTTATTTATTTATTTGAAGGACAGTGTACAGATACATTAAAAAGATGGCTGCACCAGATTATAGAGTGTTATAGATGGGGGAGAGATTATGTCTTAGGCCCCAATTTCTTTTTAAGGAAGGATTCTCTTTCCTAACAAAAATAGCTTCTTTAACTCCCCTCTCAAACCATTTCTTTTCTCTGGCTAAGATCTGAACTTCGCTATCTTCAAAGGAGTGGTTAGAGGCTTTGAGGTGGAGATGTACGACAGACTGGGGTCCAGAGGAGCTCTCCCGCCGGTGTTGGTACATCCTCTTATGGAGTAGCTGTTTAGTTAACTAAACATCTATAACTCCATCCTCAGACCCAGAACAATGAAAACAATAGCAGGGTAGTTAAGGGCTGAATAGGGTAGTCTCAGCTGAAACTGGAGACAATAGCTGTTTACAGTTTCAGTGTAGTTAGCCCCTCCCCTCAGTTAGATTTAAAGGCAGTGGCCACCAGCAATCCGACCAGAACTGAAGAAGCGTCTTGGATGAGCAGCGAAACGTCTTCACTCCTACAAGATTTGTCCAGTTGACAGATTGAACTTCGTTGTTTGCTAATTATAAATGTGAAAAATACAACTGGTTATTTTAATCTGACGGAAATGGTCCAAAGTTGTTCCTCACTTCACTTACACATTCAGAGCATTTTAATTATTCCCCACGTCACAGTAAAGCTAACAACAACTAGCATTCTAACATGCACTTCCTGATTATATAGCAATCTTTATAATTAAATGCAGACAGCACGCAGCAGACTTGTTTTGACCTCAAGAGCTGTTTATACAATATCTCTATAGTAGGGCATGACAAAATTACATGTGTACAGGGCTTTTTATTTATCATTTACAAGAGAATTGTTGTTCCACCTTTATTTCCTATGAACTTCAGCCCTGCCTGTAGTTTCTGTGTTAGGCTCCAGTGGTTTATTGATACTCTGCAGCTGATGTCATCAATATGCCCTGGAGGAGTGATGCTAACTAGAGGCTCTGCTCCGTATGAAGCTCTGTTACTGAAGTTAGACTTTAATCTGAGGTTTATTTTAACATGATCTGACCAGAAAGGATTAATTTGGAACTACAACAGATGAGCTGATGTTAAAAAAGTCCTTCTCAAATAGCGTCGCAGTCTTAAGATAGCTATACTCTTTCACCTTATTTGCTGAAAATCAAACACCTAAACATTTTGTATTTTTCTTGCGTTTTCTTAAAAGTTTTTGGCAGTGTTTGTTAATGTGTGCAATGTGTCACCATGATCACAGCTGACCATTCTGCCATAGACCCACATGCATTATTCCTGCAAAGTACCATATTAATACTTTAGGTTTGCAGTGACATCATGCTGACATTTTGGAAGATTTGATTGTTTAACTTTGACCACATGACATAAGATCCCTTTCTCAAAATGTGCTTGTAAATTTAATTATTTTTGCCCTGAGTCACAACCCGCTCTTTGCTTTCTTCCCTCATCACTCCATTCCCTCCTCCTCCTCCTAAGTATCCCTGTCTGTACCTGCAGCTCTTTATTACGGCGCTTTATGGTTAGTGTCTGCTTTATGTATTTTTGATGACATTATTATTCTTTATGATGGCCTTAATTAAAACATAAAACACCATCTCTCTGTGACCACAATATATTTTTTATATGTTATAGAAAGAACAGATGTAAAGTCTTTTTATGGAGGAATAAGGACCATAAATATTGTATACATGTGTCTGTGTGTGGGATGTGAGTGAGCAGGTGTAACAGCTGGTCTGCTCCAGTCACTTTGATTGTCCTAATGAGATTAGGAGCCTGGAGATGATTAAACTTCATTCATAATGTCTGACCTTTGGGCAGGCTGCGGCGATCAGCAAATCAAAAACACATTTGTAATAAAATCACAGAACCCACCAATAGTTTAGGAGGGAAAATATGAGCCCGACGGATGTAAAAATTGTTATGTCTTTCTTAAAATATTCACAAAAATATGTGGAATCGTTGCAAAACTAAACAAAACAAATAAAATGTTACAAGTGCCATGGGTACTGTTGATCATTTTGGTTATTTAAGATGTTTTTTGTTTAAGGTGCACTATGTAACTTTTCTAAGGGCGAGAGCGCTTCCAGCCCATCACAAGGAGATGGTATTGTTTAAGTGGAATGTTCCACAGTATGGCATTACACCTAACTATCTTCATGGAGACAATCAGGTAACAGGTCAGATCAGCTCTATGGAGTGTCGTGCCCCCTCCAAATAAGCAACCTTAAGCAGCAGTATTCTGAGAAGAAGGAGGCCAGTGCTCGCTGGGTCTTAAAAATTAAATAGCCTACCAGGTGCTCGTGGCAACATAACAATTCATGAAGAAAAGAAGGATATTCAAGGCATGTCTGGTCTTATAATGATTTATGGGAAAAATACCAATGCGTTTCGACTACAAAGTCTACTTCAGGGCAGTGTTCTGCTTTTTGTTGTTGTTTCCTTTTCCAATTCTTTCATATATTTTTCTGAGATTTTTTTTTATTTTTTTTTTTCTGTATTGTTACCTTTACCATGACAGCAAAACTCCACTTTGGCCTCTGAAAGTTTGGAAAAGAGCTTATAAACTCATTGTGGTGAATAATTAGGATGCTTGGAATGAATTAGAAAAGTGAAGAATACATTTATGTATACAAATGAATACAATTATGTACAGTGTGTTCTCAGTTTCCAGCGTGTGTTTGTTTACATTTTGAAGTGTGTGTGTGTTTGTTGATTGTTTGCAGTGTGTGGTTTGTAAATATATATTTATTTTGACCCATACCACTTGTTTTGACTGTATTTTATATACAAACATACATTTTATATTGTCTTTTGATATGATATATAAATGTACAGTAATAGAGCAGCTGGGTGTGCAGATACAGATTCCTCTCAGTGTGAGTTTTCAGTAGAGCCTCACTGATGTCTGTGGGTTGAAACATTCAAAAGTTATTGCACTTTTTCCAAACGTTCTCCAAATGTCTTCATTCGGATAGGTTTGGAGAGGCCTGGACTTACTCATGATAAAATGATTGTAAAACTCTCATTTTTATAGGTATTGACCTCAAATTTGAAATGTAAGTGGTCAACAGTCTTGTCAGTTGAGATATAGTGTATTTTTGTCCCCAGCTCCCTACTGCAGCTTTCTACACCTTCATTTTCAAAAAAAAATTTTGGCGAGGATGAGACATTTTTTTTAATTTTATGTGTGTTCCAAAGTGTATAAATGCTCAGCAGACAAACTTAGTGATTCTGACACCTGTGGGTAAAACTATAGGGTGTTACCTTTACAAAGACCCCAAACTTGTGCATTTACTACTGAGGGTTCAATAATGGTGATTATTTTAATTTGGAGAGGTCAGAACAAAGGCATTCCTAATAAATAATTTGTTGAATATGAATGAATATGAATGTCTTTAATTATTATGCTTTGTTAAGGCAGTTAAAAGTGTAATTATTATAACATAAACCAATAAAATATTTAGTTTTGAATAGTTAATTTCTATGGTAAGGGTGTTAAGTCTTAAAACCTAAAACCCATGGATCCTCCCAAGCCAAGGTCAGCCCACAGCACAGTTCAGCAGGTGAAACATACCCCGGAGGAGAGATAGCCACCTCTGTCTGTGAGCGTGATGGTTTCCCGCAGGAGTCCAGGCACCTGAACGCACCGCAGTAATGCTCTGAATATTGACTTTGTAATGAGAATCCCCCCTGTCGGCCCTGAGCGTATATCCCATCACTGGAGAGCGTGCAGGGGATGGGCAGCAGACGCCTGGTGCTGCACTGGATCAAATATAAGCTGTGTGAATGGGGCGTGCAAGCTGGGACTGTTTCATTTATCCAGAGGTAGGGCGGGTATAGAGAGGCAGCGTAGTCATCCAAAAGAGACAGTCCAATGCACTTAATTAGTTTTGTTTGAAGATGCTCTTTGGTGTTTGGGACCCAGAGCCAGGATGTTAAGTGATGTACCTGATTTTTACCATTTTAGAAATGTGAAAACAGAACTAGTTCATTTTAAACGGTTTGCAGTGGTCCAGAGTTATTCCTCTAGTGATGGGACTTTTGGCGCTTTTATGAGATCAGAATCTTTTTGATCTGTTGATTTCAAAGAGCTGTTCAAAAGACTGGCTCTTTTTATATTTATTTTATTTCAAATTAATCACAGAGAGAAATGACCAAGGCTAATTTGGTTTCAAGGCTAATTTGTTTAAAATGGTTCAAGCTTAGCTCTCAGTCGTGTTGCCTGCTCTGCTTCTGTGCTAATTCTTGTGTTGGTTTGGTGATAATCAGTATAAAAATGCATAAAAATGAGAAAGAAAAAATGAATGAATGAATGAGTGAATCTAACCGGTCACGTTGAACTGTTTAAAAGAGCTGACTCGTTCACGAAAGTCACCACTTACCGTCCTCGCTTACCTTATAGATTCCGAGCATCCTTATTCTTCAATCCAACGCATGACTGAGGGATTATACAGCCGCTTTTCACAACTTTCAAAGACCAGGGCAGAGCTTTGCCGCCACAGTAAAGCTAACAACAATTAGCAGGCTAATGGGCACTTCCTAATTATCAGACATTATCATATTTTAAAAATAGTCTACAGGGCCTTTAAAGATACACTGTGTAACTTTTCTGGTAGGAGATTATTGCTTTGCCTGGAATGTCCAACAATATAATTTCAAGCACATTTACCTAGCATGTAGTTAATTACAGGTGTTTTTATTGCTGAAAAATGTCCATTCTTACTGTGAGCTGGGTCGGCTCTCCACTGATCTGACATGTAACTTGGCCTGGTGGCGGCCCATTCTTGTTTCCATGGAGATGAATAATGTAATATGTAATGCCATAATTTGGAACACTCCAAGCAAAGCAATAACATCTCCATGTAGACAAATGGATAAAAAAGTGTTTTGTGGATCTTTAAAGTTTGTATTTGTACTAGTCACTACTAGAGGCTATCTACATTACTCCTGTCTGACAGTGTGCCAGTTATGGTCTGACACATTTACAGATAGTAGCTTTAAAATACAAGCACATGAAATACATCCTTTTAAAAACTTTGGTTAGAGAAAAGAACGTTAGTTTAGTTTAAAGAGGGGCTATTACACCGTGGATGACATGTAACACCTCTTCAGGCATGTTTTTGATGAGGGGACAGTATTATAACACTCCAAAAAGTCGATTTTGTATAATGTCCCCTCTTTAAGAATGGCGAGTTCAATATGACTCAAGAAAGTTAATAATAAATAGAGCTGAGCGAAATCAGCATTAACTTAAATGCAGCTCCCACCAACCAACCGACCTCTTCAAAGCTCAATCACTGAATCGTCGCCCAGTCCTCTCCTTATTATAGACCCACAATCCAGACGGCACGTCGACCTCCTCTCCCATCTCCCCCTTGGTATCTCATCATCCCCTATACACTCTCCTCTGCCTTACCCTCCACCACCACCAGTGTCCAAGCCCGGAGGGAAGACATCTAATCTGCCCATCACAATGTCTTCTGCAGGGACTGAGTGTCAAAGATATACTTGTTCAATTAAGCTTTTCTAATGCTTCTCTTTGTCTCTCGGGGCTAAAATAATATTAAAATATATCCAACTTACCACCCACACTTTGAGTTTTCATGCTTTATGGGCACATTAAATTGAATTGCATTCATTTCCTGGGGACTGATCCTAACCTTACTCATAGTCACTATTTGACTAATCTTAACCAAACTCTAGCCCATTTTTCCCAAACATTTGAGCTAAATTTGTCTTAGCCCAGTACAGATAGAGTGTATCAGCAGCTCTTCAGGTCAAAATAGCATCAACGTGCCTGATTCTAATTATAAAGCATTTTTTGGTGAATCAGGAAGTGTGCTAATAGCATGCTAATTGTTGCCAAATTTGCAGTCGCAGTAAATTTAGCGCTCGTCTCTAAAAGTTGTGAAAAGTGCTTATACACTCATTGTGGTGAATCATTAGGATGCTTGAAATGCATAAGGTAAGTGAGGGATAACTTTGAACCACTGCAAATCATTTAAAATGAACTAAAAATCAGGTATAGCACATGTAGCTTATTTTAATGAGTGTGTTAACAGGTTTTAGTCCTCAAAATGTCATAAATACCCGCCCACTCCCATAAGCCATGAAGGAAAGATGCAGTTGAAGGTTATTTCTCAGTTGATCATAGGTCTTGTATCTCGCTGACACTTGGCTCCACCCAGTCCATCCTTCTGCACACGCCTCCTCACCTCTGCTCCCACAGCCGTCCTCTGAAACCCCCTCCGCTACACTGGCGTCTCATGAATACACATAGTACTATGACAGCGCTTTGATACATTTTTCTCTCTTTTAAAGCGGACATATTATGCAAATTTAACTTTTATGAGTTTTTAACCACGTTATCATAGTGTTCCCTCATCATTTGATTTTCAGTTCATGTTGTTTTAGATTTATGCATGAACCCTGTATGGGGCCGTATTTGAGGCTGGAGTGTTTGAGTGGAAAATTTCTGTTTTCACCTATCGCCGCCCACATCCCTGTGCTTTATTATAAAAAAAAAAAAGTCAATACATTTTCAAAATTAAAAAACAAATCTGTTGCATATTAAGACAACATTTACCTCTGCAGCTTTAAACAAGAGGACTCATGCATTATTATTCAAATGGGTCCTGCATATGTATCTTTAAGGAAAAAAACAAACAAACAACAAATATAATGTGTCAACAGTGACTAGCACATAAATTAGTTTAATGAATAAAAATAAGTGTCCAGTCTAAACAGAAGCCTACGCCTTATGTACATGCTAATAGTTGATGGAGCAATGGAGAATCTTAGAACTGTAAGGCTGGTGGTTCCAATTCCTCGTCACATTGTTGTATAGCCCCAACAATAGTGCGAATGAAATAAATCAGTGCAAAGTGTCCAATGCAGTTTTATGTTTGTTCATTCTTACCTGTCTGTGTATGTAGACCACAGAGCCCAGCAGACGCCAGGTCCCTCCCTGCCTGTCCACATGCAGCATACGGAGGATCTGCAGGAACCGGATCCCTCTGAAACAAAAAGAACCATCGGAACTGTCTTAGGTCACGGGTTTGAATAAAATAAAATGCAGTCAAATTATGTTTCCTACAAAGACTAGATTCCAAACCACATGCTTTTACTGACAGATGATTGGTTGAACACCCAAAAAGACCCAAACTGATCATTGACAGTTAGAAATTAAAATTCAAATCCAGGTTTGACCTACCTGATGGCAGACGTGGCAAAGACCTGTCCTTTAGAACCCACGGACAGCACCACAATGGAGGCCATCACCACAATCAAATCTGTGGGGCACCAGGAACAGGGTCAGAGGAAAGAACAAACAAGAGTGGCTGCTACTGTCTACAAAATATGTATAAAATCTACACTGAGTTATGCAGTCAGGAACCTAAAAGAGCGTTCACACCTACACATGCGCCACACCAAAACTGGGACTAAAATGGTAGTATGTAAACGCAGAACTAAACTTGGACTAGACCAGGACTTAACCAGAACAAGATCAAACCATAAGGCTACATAAGGGCTAAACTGGGTTGAAACAAGGAACAAACCAGTGCAAGTGTGAGCTATGATGAAAATTAAATCGAAATTAGTTAGTTTAGAGGTGTTACAAAATGTCAAATATTGTGATGTGTTGCTCTGAGGAGGTACAAACAGGAGCTAATGGTACAAAGGTGAGAGTGGGAGGTGTTATCCAGGCTTTATTTGAACCTGTGTTTAATGTGATCCTGTTGTGTCATTAAAGAGGAAATAAACACTGTTTCGCTACCAAACTATATATGGTGTTTTAATGGCTGTATCTACTGTTCCTAGTTATTGTTTGGGCAACTTTAGTCCATACTAGGTCAATTTGCAGGTTTTTGGTCAAAAATGCCTACATCTAAGATTGTGGTGTGGGACTGTGCACTCACTGCTCCTGAGGAGATGCACCAGTGACATTGAAAGATTGGTCAAATACAGAGGACAAATTTCCCTATGGAGACAATAAAATGTACCTTAGCCATAACCTTATACCTCTAGACCCTGTTCCTCCTCCTCCTCTTTCACTCTTTTCTTTAGTCCTTGAGGTACTGCCCATCTCTATTTGAAATGTGTTGAGTCCCACTTTAAATCCAATGTGGATGCTTGTCTATTGTTGTACCTATTATAGAGATGGGTTTTCTGGCGAAGCGCAGTCGGCCCAGGATCCCCACGTATTTACTGCGACATCCCGCTGACCAGAGTCGAACCACATACTCCACGCCAAAGAAAACCACCAGCACAATTTCCTGAAGAAAGATAAAGAGGGAGAGAGAACACAATGACTTTCAAACCTTCAATAGGCTACAATAGGGTTTTTTTTCTGTGCAAAGTCAACTTTTTTCTGTACAAAGTAAACTGTATGTAAGATTTAGATTGTAAATTTCATAAATTGTGTCCCCAGATATGAGATGACAGCCTAGTTGATTTTGTTATAATTTGGTATTTTGCTTCTCAAGATCCATTCAGAAAGCAGAATAAACCTCACATGAATCTCTCAACTGGACAGTTTCAATTCTGAAAGCCAATCCAAGGCACAACCCATGTTCAGTTGTGATTGTAATACCTGTGTTAAAACAGTAAGAGCACAGGCTACATACAGTTCTCTTCATATTCTGTTTATATTCTACAGATTGTGTGGCCTATGGTTAAGAAACACTGGGCTACACCTGTCAAGCTACTCTCAAAACACATAAAGGTCTCATTTTGTTTTACAGAAGCCGAGCATTATTCAAGCATTTTAAGAATTTCAAACACGTTTTGACCGATGCTCAAAGTCACTTTTTAGGGCTGCGTTGGTTCTGTCAAAATGAGCACGCACACCTTGCGCAGAAAGACATTTAGATCATAAATATGAAGGACTGAGAGGAGTGTGGCAGTGAAGGACAGCAGGAGACGTGCCAACGCCAAATAATGTCCTGTGTACCGTGGTGTTAATAACCACTTAGTTTAATTAGAGGAGAAAAGGTCCTATTCTGCAACAAAGAATTATGACTTTATTGAGAGAGTATGGTTAGTTTTTGGTTCTAGGAACCTGTAGTTCACTTCATTATTAGTTTATTTAATATATACATATACCAGAATTAGCCTAGATTATTTTTCATCTGCTGTCCCTGCACATATGTTAAAAAAGTCTAAACACATAGACAATACTACAATACATAGATTTATACAGATATAGAATAAAATACATTATAACTGTGTAGTATATAATCTCTTGAATAATCTCTAGTAAAACCACTGAAGTGCAATTTAAAATGTTGTGATGGTATGTGAACACAACCTATTACCCGCATGCCACATTCATACTAACCTTGCACAGCAAAATGGATTCTTGCGATATTTGTGAGTTCAAAAACCCACTAGAATCCATCTTGAGATACTCCTGCTGTAAGGTTCCAATTCACCCAGCATCAGGCAGACCAATCACAGAGCTACATTAAGGTTTGTGTGGAAGGCAAACCAAAACAAGCATGACAACGTCGACAGACCAAGTGCTTTGTGCATTTGTGGACAGGGAAGATGTCTCTTTGCTTTTCTCTCTACTGGATTTAACTAAAGGTTGTTTTTTTTTTACTTGTTCCGCTGTTGTGACGCTTTGACCAATAAGATTCAAATAATCATCATGACATACTTTCGCTGTGTGAAGGAGAGGTTTCGCAGGTCTTTCCTTCATTCTGCTGTCAGACTGTACAACGAACACTGTTAACACTGAGCATGTGTCATTCAACTGTACGCATGTGCAATACTGAATACCATGTAAATCCATTGAGGTCACTTTACTGAGATTTATTCTGTTCATATGCTGCACTGCACTTTCACTCTTATTGTACATAATAGTTTTTGTTGGTATTTTATATTTTGCTCTTAGAGTCTATTTTTAGTTTATTTTTTAAGTCTATTTTTAAATTATTTAAGCTATTATCTATTATCTTGTTTTATTGCATGTTAGCATTTTCCTGCTGTTCTTGAACTGTGCAGTGCAATACTGGAATCTCCCCACTGCGGGACTAATAAAGGCTTATCTTATCTTATCTTAAGAGCTGTTCCAGATTGATAAATGTGTAGACCTCAGTCCAGAGTGCTACACATGACAACCTGGCATAGCCCAGGCTCGATTCACAGCAGTATACGTGCCTAAAGACATTGGTCATTGCTGGGATAGAAGAACCACTGACCTTTCTGTTATTGTGGGAACTCTCAAACCACTGTATCCGCCTTCTTCTTTAGCATAAATTGCTCTCTGCCTGTTCCCAGTATCTCTATAAAACGTCTTAATTAGTCTTTCCATGGCTCTTCACTTAATTAACAGCAGAAATGACAAACCCGGCCTCATTAACAGTCTATGCATCCGGCACTAACCATAACTCCTTCAATTAGACCTGACGCTTCCACTCCGTACCCCCCGCGGTGCAGCTCCACGACACGCACATTATAAAGAAATCAATGGAGCTACAATTAGCGCATCACTGAGAAATTAAGGAAGAGAGTGAATGAGAAAAAAGATTAGCTAAAGGCTGCCTGATCCGTCCACGCTACTTAAAGAGATGAAGAGGAAGGCGATCAATGGGCTTTTATCAGGGATTAACTCTCCAGTCAGCTCAAGCACTGTCACAGGTATCAATGAGAATAAAGCATTTTGGGTGTTGCATTATGCGTCGGTAGAGTAGGAAAAAAATTTACTCAAGTGAATAGTTTTGCTTCAAGTACAGGTAAAAAGTATTTGGGGAAAACTTAATAAGAGTAGCTGTTAAGTTAATGTAATTTGAAGGACAATTGTTTGCAATACTAGACAAGTACTAACAAAAGAGTAAAAGTATTTGGGACAACTACTTACTTACTAATTTACGTGAGCATGGCTAATTGTGAAAGTAAAGACTGTCTGGACATCATACCTGATTTATAATTTGAAGTTAATGTAACTGACTGGACAAAACGTCTAATTATTATTATCCAAGAAATTAGCAAGAGTAAGCAAGTATTTGTGGAAACTGCTACTCAAGTTAAGCCCTACCAGATGGGATCAGCGTCACTAGAGACCTTGGGTAAACTGTAATAATTACAAACATCATCTTCCCAGTCCCGAGCAAATCGTCAAACTCAGAGGTCCTCAGGTAATTTTAATCCAGTGTGAATGCTCATGTCTGTAATTGGGGCTGTTTTTCCTCAATGCATTTAAGGTAGAAATGATTCAAAATGTCTCTACGGCACATTTTAGGTCCAGATTTGACCTAAGTTTATAATTTGACATGAATCATTCTCCAATCCAATTATTATTTTTTGTACAATTATAAATGTTTAAAAAAAAAACTGCTGTCATGGTAACTGAGGACTAAGCAGCTACTGTCACATACTGGACTTTAAATCCTGATAAGAAATAGATAAATTGTGCAATTTAGCATTCAGTGATAATCTATTACATATGTTTATTTTACACTTTGTTCATTGTAAGGCTTATCTAAAAGGACTGAATTATAGGGCTCTATTGAGTATCACATCACTGTAACATAATTTACAGATTTTTTTATTTCAGAATTTTGAATTGAATTATTATTTTAAGGTCGTACTATTAAATGGTACATGGAGACAAATAAGACTTTGTTCAAATGCAATTTTCCAAGCACTTTGATTCCAGGAACACTTTGATTCTAGGATAATACAAGATTGTACAAGATTTCTCAAACAAGCACAATTCACTCAAAATACATCTCTGACTAAGCTAATGGTGAGAGAAAAGAAAAGCAACATGGCTAAAAGCTTATAAAAGTCAATTTTCCTTTTATATGTCTCTCTTAAAAAAGTACTAAGGCAAGGTTTATGCCTGTATAGCACAATCCATACAAGCAATTCATGCATGTGTGTACAGGGACAAGATGATTTTTGCATGGGAAAAAAATCTGGTCCAAAAAAGTTAGTCTCAAGTAAAAGTGTTAAGAGTCTTTTCTGGACTATAATTTCTTGTACTACTCAAATAGAAGTAAATCAAGTACTCAAGAAATTATTTAAGTATTTGATGAAAAAACAGTGACAGACAGAGAAACTTTTTCTAACATCTTAATCCCTGATTTATATTTTAGTGTTGACAGACGTTACACGATAGAGAGCAGCTAACTAAATGAAGTAAATGAAGACTCCTGGGAGATGGAGGAGTCTCGGGCTGAAATTTGCAGTCATTTCAAATCATTCTGCGTTTCTTGGTTGGATAGACTTGTTTGGCTTTCATCGGGGCTGTTTTGGTTGATCTGAACAGAAAGCAGCTTGTCTGTAGCGTACAGTGATGATGATTAAAAGGTGTAATTATCCTTCGGGGATATGTTTTGATGTCATGTTGTCATGCTTTCACCGGTGACGTTACAGTGTTTTATTTTCTGATTCAACAGCCGGTGAATGGTAAAATGGCAGTCAGTTAGAAAAACACTCACTCATGATGAACTCGCTTTGTGTTCTTTCAGCTCAGCATTCAAACATAATTCCTTAATTCAAAGAGAGGGAAGGCTATAATCAACAAATATGCAACACAACATGGAAGCTTAGAAAAGACATGCTATGCTTTTTATGGTCTATAATTATAATCAGGTTACAAAGTGATCTAAGCCTGCCCCTATCCAGTACGTCTTACTGCCATGCCAACAAAGTTTTATTATCTTTTACTGGTAATAAGTAAAAGGCAGAAATGGGGCCAATGAAATAGTTCAGAACTGACATGAGCCCTTAACAAACAGCGCACGGATATCTGGGTGGTGTTTTCTCCTGCTGTGTGCATAACATACATGTCAATGAAGTCTGCTGTACGTCTGTATTTTGCATTTGAATATAAGAGAAGCGAGTCCTTGTGCCGTGGGGGACAATGACATACGAGCGCGGTGGCTGTAACTCAAAGCAATCCGAGAAATAAAGTACTTCGCACTCGCGGCGATATAGACGGTGATATTTTCACCACATCTCCATGATCTAACACACTTTGAAAGAAATGTGAAACAAAAGCATGGAGTGAACAGCATGGAACTTTACGCATAGTGCCCTCCTCTGGCACAAGAGGCGGCTGTACAAACATTCCAGTGCTCCATCTGAACAAGTCTGTCTGAATGTGCATGCTTGTAAAGTTTGTGTAATCCCTCAGTCATCCAGGTATGATCCACAGTAAAAGAAAAATTCAAATCTGTCAACTGGACAAACCGTTGTTCCTACAAGCACAGAGGGAAATTTGAGAGAAGAACAACACGTGCAGAAAGCTCTCTGTTTCTGGATATTCAAAATGGGCCTTCAGTAGATCTAAGAGAATCAAAAAACAAGGCAGCAGAGACTCAGAAGCTAGGAGAAAAGGTCTAACCATTCCTTACACAGCTGATGCGTCTGAAAAGCTTCAGAGAATCTTCAGAAAGCATGAAATTTCAGTCTATTTCAAACCTACAAACCCTTTAAGACAGAAACTGGTTCACCCAAAGGACAGAACCCTGAGTCACAAACAAAGTACTGTCGTCTACTGTATTCAGTGCAGTGAAGACTGCAGTGAGCGGTACTTTGTAGAAACTAAACAGCCGCTCCATAAGTGAATGTACCAACACCGACGTGAGAGCTCGTCTGGACCCCAATCTGCTGTACATCTCCATCTCAAAGACACTGACCACTCCTTTGAAGATAGTGAGGTACAGATCTTAGTCAAAGCAAAGACATGGTTTGAAAAGGGAGTTAAAGAGGGGATCTTTGAACAAGAATGGGGGCTTTAGACATTTATCTCCTATTTATCACTCCATGCTCAGCCCTAAATCAAAACAAAGAAAACAGCAGGGCTAGCCAGTATGCTAATAGGTGTGACAGCACCCATTAGGCGCCTGAATGACTATACAAAAAATATGACTCAGGCACAATGTACGTAGTGTAGTTTAATAGACCTAGCAAACAAACAAAACCGTAAACAAATAGGTGTGTTGGTTTGAGTGTAGTTAGCTGCTCCCTTCAGATAGATATAAGGCAGTGACCATCAGCAATCTGACCAAAACAGATGTAGCGGCTTGGATGAGAAGCGAAATGTCTTCACTCAAATACATTTTGTCCAGTTGACAGAATGTTTTGTACGTGACATTATTGAACCATTGGTGTATATTACCAGGAGTAATGAAGCCAAAAGAACCATGGAGAAGTAAGGATCAAGTTCATGGGGATGCAAACCCGATCACAGTGAGGACGCATGTTTTTTCAGTGCAATAAACTGTTCATAGTGGGAATAAAAAAGAAACTAAAAAAAAAAAAAAACTAAAACGTATTTAAATGTATTTTTGGCTAAAACGTTACCTGTTAACAAAGAGCTAAAACAACACCTGTCTACATCCATATCTGTTGCTTGTCTTGGTTTATTTGGCCTCTGCCTCTCTATAAAAAAGTAATACAAATAATTCATTGATGCACAGTTACCAGACCACTCACTGATGGAGGGAAGGTTCAAACGGTGGAAGGCTATAATATAAGCCCTTTAATGTGGGTGCAACACAGCCCTGCAGTGTGGTAACGAGAGCTTATACATGATTTATCTGCTCACTGTAGCGTCTGTGGCACAGGCAGAGAGAGCACCTCACGCTGAGAGGAGGTATGGCCCCACCGCGGCTAATCAGGAGCCATCATTACTGCAGCACCCACCAAACAGCAAACAGCCAACTCCATGATGGTAGTCTACGGAACTATGAGCACAGAGGCGGGGAGCTTACTTAGTTTGTTGAGTGAATGGTTAAAGATGCTTTTTTACGCAGCTGTAGTAACAATTAGTGAAGATTTATGAGCAGTATGTCAAAGGATCAACAAACAGAAGTTAGTTTCAGTGTAGTTAGCTCCTCCCTTCAGGCAGATATAAGGCAGTGTCCACCAGTAATCTGACCAGAACTGAAAAAGCAACTTGAATGAGCAGCAAAACGTCTTTACTCCTGCAACCTTTTGCCCATTTGACAGATTTGAATTTTTCTTTTACGGAAATCATACCTGGACAACTGATGAATTACACAGACATATGTTAAAACAACCTTTTCATTGTGTTATGTGATTATTCCTGGAGTTGTTTTTGCTTCATTCACACTACTTTCAATAATCCTCTGAGGTTTCCTGCACACTTTTTAGATTCCTGTTGAGCGTATCTGCTTTCAGACTTGTTTCACTACAACTGCATGTATCAATGGGCACGGTACTCTTGGGGCAGCATTGGCGCGGGTCAGTTCAGTGGGGTCACTTCCATCCTCCGTCCTGTTCTGCAACGAGACCAACCACTGTCACCCATAACATAATTAATTATAGTTATACTTTTTAATCATAAGTCTGATCTCAGCAGTTCAAAAAAGACATTTGGTAATTCCAAGTAATGGTAAAAGGTCACATTTTTATATAGTGCTTTTCCACCTTCAAGGTACTAAAAGAGCTTTAGATCAAGGAACCACTCACCCATTCACACACACATTCATACACCAGTGAACGCAGACACTGGGGGCGAGGCAGGTTAAGTGTCTTGCCCAAGGACACAATGACAGTAATCATCTGTGGAAGCTGGAATCGCACCGCCAACTTGTGGGTCAGTGGATCTGGATCTGATCGCTCTACTAGTGATGTTTTAAGTTGAGTACAGGATTCAAACTACCAACCTTTGAATCAGTGGACAAACATTCCAGCAGCTGAGTACGTGGTGCTATGAGAGGTGGCTAAAGGTAGAGTAAACACTAAACTCCTTCTGGTTTATAGTCTTCATATTCTGCCTCCTCTGCACCGCTGCACCACGTTTTAATGTATTTTTATGTAATGCATTGGGTTTGGCTAATGTTAGATGTATTATGCACTTAAAATCTAATATAACATCTCTGACGCAAATGCTGTCCGCCGATAAAAAGGAGACCGCTGTTGCTAATATGCGCTAGATTTGTTTTACTATCTGCCATCACTGGAAATCAGAAATGCAGTTCATCACAAGATCAAGTCAGCGATTGGTGAGAAATAATTATTTTCTGTTTATATCTACTTTTTACCATCATGTTTTTGCCCAAGTTTGCGTTCTCTTTGCTTTGCTATGAAATGGAAGTGTTTTGAGTCTTGGATAGTGAGACCGACTAAATGCAGGTTTATTCAAAAATGTGCGAACGAAACAAAACACAGCTCCAGATATGCTTTTGATGAGGAAACAAATTATACGATTCTTAAAACCTCAAAGAATCAGTTTTGCATAATATACAACAGTGAAAATATCCTCCAAACCAGCCAAAGGCGATGTCCGCTTTCTGAATTGGCTCCTAAAAGGCGGCAGTGAAACATTCTCAAAGCCCCACACCAAAAACAGACGCAGAGTCTGGAGAGAGCTGCTCCCGAGGGCCTTCGGTGCCGACATGTGGTCCAATACAGAAGTTTAAAAGGCAGAAAGGCTGAATCCCTCTATGCACAACCTTCAGAGGACAGCTACAAAGAGGCAGAGCAGAGCTGAGCGGGTCCCATAGGGAGCAGAGGAACAGAGGGTTTTAGAGGTTCACCGCAGAAAGAAAACGGAGTGCACTGCTCTGGTCTCATATTTGTGTTTCATACTGAGGATTAACATTGCACCAGGCTGCTAGCAGATTTAAAGGTCCTATGTTACATAAAATTGAGTCTTGTGAGTTTAACGCCATGTTATAATGTTGTTCCCTCAGCAAAAACATACCCAGAGTTGTATTTTGTTTCTTTAACACATGTTTAAGCAATACTTTGACCTTTTTTTCAATAGAGATTGGCAATTCCAGGACTGAAATTATCCAGAATAATTCTAGTGAGGGTGTACAGAGTGGAGCACTTCCTGTATTACCACATGATATCACTATGTGGAGCAAAGTGTTTTCTGAGCTCAGTGTAAATATGCAGCATTTGTCTGTTAAACATGAATGAAACAAAACTGCAGGTATGTTTTTGATGAGGAAACGACACTAAAGCATAGATCAGAAAATAGCGTAACATGGGCTCTTATCTAAAACCAGGTGTGGTGGAAAAATAAGTACAAAATGTGGTTGCTTTAGAAACATGCTAAATCCGGGTGTTGACGCAGTGAGATGTGCGCAGGTCAGGTGTAGCTCTTTGGTTTTTGGCAGATGCTGAATTTGTGAAAACTGTTCTGGAGCCAAGAGCTTGTGGCTGTTTGGAGCAGGAGCCAGGTGTAGTCACAGCATCACAGTTTGCACTATTTTTGTGCCATTCAGCCATTAAACACTTCTAACATGTTAAGTACCCAAAAACATTTTCCCAACCCCAACCTTAACCACTCTCCTCACCGTAAAGACGCTATTGTGCTTGTTTATGCTATGTAGTTATAATCTATGACACCCGTAGATCACTATGTTATGATTTGCAGCTTTTAAATCACATTATTCATCTAAAACCAGTAAATAAAATAAACAAGTTTGCTGACTCCTGCATTAGAAGCTCGTAAATGTCATCACAACATAGGCTCATGCAGTTGTCTACACCTCCAATGGATAGCTGCACACCATGATAGTGAGTAGTGATTTTTCTTTTTTTTTTTTTTTTTTTCATTTACACCAAAATGACTCGAATCCTGCGTTTCACAGATTAAGAAAATACAACTGAATGTAAAGTTGTATGGTGGTAGAAATGAGTGTTGACCAGCAATATGGTGTTTTGAAAATAAGTGATAAAGATTACTCAAACATACATGAATCACTCCAATACAACTACGAGTGAGTAAATGGTGAGGGGAAAAAACCTCTTGGAAAGATTTTGCTTAATAGGTGTGCTTTAACATAATCCTCTTCCTGAAGTTTCATATCATATCTTCAAACTTTCATATCAAACATATCACAGCATAACGTCCCTCTCGACCTGACATTCTATTCTTTTCATTTTTATTCAATTCAGGTGTATTTATATAACACATTTATGACAACTTCAGCTGACCAAAGTGCTTCACATAAAAGTCGACAGAAAAACAAATATACAGATAACACAATACATAAGAATACAGAACAAAAGTGCAATAAAACACAAAGATATCCTGTCTAGCTAGAATTAAATGACAGGGAGAAGAGGTGAGTTTTCAATCTAGTCTAAAACCGTGCTACAGACTGAAAGGATTTGACAGGCAGAAGGAGGCTGTTCTATCGTCTGGGCTCTGCCAATGTCATCTCTGGTCCTGAGCCTGACTTTGGGCACAGCGGCAGGAGCTGGTCAGCTGACCTCAGAGCTCTGGGTGGAGTATAGGGCTGCAGTAACTCCCTCAGATAAGGAGGACCCATAGAGTGCAGACATTTAAACATAAGAATTAACATTTTGAACTGAACAGCACAGGTGTGATGTTCTCTAGTCTCGTCTTTGTACCGTTCTGGACGTTATAGCATTAACAATTCCAGTCCAAACAGCCACTCGATGCTTTATAACTTGCCTGGACTGGTGCTTGGATTTGAACTTATCAATTTATTATTCATTTCAAAGGTTTTATTGCTTTAAAAACACAAAAACACATTCATTTTGATCTGACCTGTAACTTGACCTGCTGGATGGACTGAGGTGACTTGCTCATTTACACAGATGTTGATAATGCCATACTATGAAACATTCCAGGCACAAAAAATTCTGCACCTTTAAAGCTACTCATAATATTTGTATTCATATTCTGGATGCATCTAAAGAATGCTATTGTGTAATTGTGTGTAATGATAATCAGAGTTTTAACAGGAAGACAATTAACCTGTTCCTATTATTAACCTGTTTAAGATAAATATTGCAGTTTGCAGTGAACAAAATGTGAAATAGCAATCACGTATTTGGAGTGAGTCACAGTCTTTATATGAGCCATCTCTCCTTTTGGACTTGCTGAGGAGTATACCCTGTCTGCTGTGTGCATGTGTGTCCTGGCAGCCTGGTGACACAGAGACAAGTCACAGACACTACAGAAGCTGTCAGCCGCTGTAGACCTGTTCTGAGCCGTCTCCCCACACTGCTCCCCACCAGGGTTGCCAGATGTACAATAACTATCATATTTGTAGGATCATTTTGACCCTTGGAGTCAGACTGACCTTGGCATTTAAATTACACTTTATTTCTCTGTTAGACTCTTCAGTTATTCTTTATTGTCAATATTTTGTGCTGTATGATCATTTGGGCCAAAATACAACGCTCTGTACAATATTATGATTGAGAGGATCTGGCAACACGCCACTCCACACAGCTCGTCATATTGGGAGAATGACACAATGTGTACCTGGGTGACCTCAGGGACAAGCTGCCATATTCCACCAGCAGGAGATAGACAGAGCAATTTTAGCAAGAGGAGTAAGAGAGCGTTTTTGGCTTTTACCTTAAATGACCGGTATAGTACCAATCTATCCTTTTAGGTTTTAACTATTCAATATTCAAATGTTATTCCTACATCAATAACAGGAGAGCATCCAGCACTTACACTGCTCTATGTCAAGTGGTTTTAGATGTTTTTAAAGTGCATGCACCTTAATCAGACTCTAATCATTTCAGTGCCCGAGTTGATTTAGTGCAGTCATCGCTAGGAGTTTAAATTGCTTTACTTCTCAGTGTTCCAGGGTCTTTTGTCATATGTTTTGGATGCAATAGTAATATAAACACTATTTAAAGTTGAAATATATATGGTGAAGTATTTTTAGTGCCACTGATCGACATTGTAGCACAAATGCAGTACTCTATGCAAAATCAACTTTTCAGAGCCTTTAACCATCCTATAGTTGTTTCCACGTTTTATTTCCCCTCTCTTTCTGGAGTGATTCATGCATGTTTGAGCTGTCTTTAAACATTTATTTTCAAGACAGCATATTGCCGCTCAGCCCCTGTTTTCACCGCCACCGCATACGCCCACTGCTCTCCATTTACTTTGTTCTCCCATTTTATTGTCTAAATCAATGATATGTGTAGGATACGGCAGCGTCGCGTAGTCATTTTGGTACTAATGAAAAAAAATCTGCTGCTTGCTAATGTGATCTGCAGCTATCCATAGGCTCTTTGTTGTGATGGAGTTTACGGCGACATCACCTCCCTTGGGCACTGCAGTTTTCGAACGTAGAAGTCAGCAGATTTGTTTCTTTTATTAAGTCATTTTAGAGGAATAATGTGATTTAAAATTATAACACACTAAGCCACAGGGGTCATAGATTATAACTATATAGCAGACACAAGCACAATATGTCTGCTCTTAGCTTAGTTACAAAGGTTTCAATAGTTGTAACCTTAAAGTGAAAAGACCTTTCACCTCTCATCTGTAAGGACTTGTCAATGCAATGAAATGATAACCTTTGCTAACTCATGATCAATCGGTAATGGCTCTTGCTGAAGACAGAATGTTCAGAATACTTCTGGCTGATTGTTCTGTTGTTGTCATGCTTCACACAATCAGCAAATCCAGTTAAACAAAAAGCCAGACATCTTTCTCTGCCCACAAATGCACAAAACACTTGCACCCTCTGCATGTAAAACAAATAAATAAATCTTTCACTATGTCTGTTAAAACTTGCTCATTTACATCCGTTGGAGTTGTCATATTTGTTTTGGTTCATGTGGGCACTTTGACTTGTGCTCAAACCACATTTGCTCTTCTGTTATCGGTCTGGTCATCCAATGTCCAAGTATCCTGGCTCACTCCACATTGATATGTGTAGCAGTCTGAATTGAGTTCAGACATCCTTCCTATCGACGAATGCATCAAGCACTTCCCTCTGCACATTTTTTTGAGAAAAAAAAAAAAATCTAAAAGAGGCTAAAGTACATCACCATGTTTGTTTTGATGTGTTTGGAAGCTTCACTTTTGGCTTCTGCCCAAACCACTCTGCTCTGTGATTGGACCGAACCCCAGGTTAACCAGGCAATCACAACAGCAGGAACCGGGCCAGGTGGATTCCTGTGAGTTTGTGAACTCACAAATATTGCGAGCATTCATCTTGCTGAAGGATAGTATAAGATGGATTCTCTTGAGTTTTGGGATTCATGACAAATGCAGTGAGAATGAATTTTGCTGAATGAGGTAAGACCTTTACTACGGTAACAGGCCCGGGGCTACAGGGGTGGAAAAGGGAACATTGCAATCTCATTTATAATGGTTTGATAAATAATGATACTTTATAGAACAGTGTAGACTTTGACCCCCTTTGAAACTCAAACACACTCAATCGGTTTAGTCTGGACCCGCCACCATTGTGTAAGTGGTGAAAGACAGACAGCAAAACATATTCCACTCAATGCAGACGACTACTTCTGAATTTTTTTTATTACAGAACACTCCTGATCACTGAGGGATTACACTGATCTGGCTGTATAACATTAACTAAATCCTAGGCCCTGGTTTATCTGGCTTAGACGGAGCAACATTACGATTTCAGCCACACAAACTTCAGTCGACATAAATATACTTTATGCACAGGCAGTTGAAAAAAGATGAGCGTCTGTAGCTGATTTGCACTCGACACTAACCAATGACAACACGACACCTCCATAAAAATGCTTTATTCCCTTCTGAGAGCAGTGTTTACCAGCAGAACACACTCCTTTCACGCTGGAGGATTCTTGGATCACTGCGTCTGGGATCTGCCATAAACTTGCTGAATTTAAGGTCCCCCTGCTGTTGTTAGTGAGGCAGCTCATCCCATTCTCCACAGTCAGGTGAGTTAGTGAGTGTATGTGTGCATGTGTCAGTCTCCAGTCCGCCTTAAGAACCCTCGGGCTCTCAGCACTGATCCTGTTCTGGAGGATACTGTTGTGTGGGCCTGAGAGGGAGAGACATTCTACTGAGCCAGGGGTGACACTGTGGGCTGGATGCACTGGTAGCTGTTGATGCCATTTGACACTAGTGTTGTCACGATGCTAAAATTTCAAACTCGATTTTGATACTAAAGAATAGACTCGATACTCAATACCGATACCACAATGATAATAAAAACACTCTTTATTTAGACAATATAAATTGATTTTCAACATAAATCGTAGTACTTTCTTTTATATTATATATTACTGTCTTATATCTGTGTAATCCCTCAGTCGTCCAGGCAAGTTCCAGAGTGTATACTAGTCTATGTGGTCTTATACTTGTTCTGATACAACTCAAGGTCATTCTAAAGCTATTCAGAAAAAGGTTCAATTCTGTCCTGTAAATGTGACTTTTTTGTTGCTCAAATGAGTCTATTTTGTCTAGTCTAGTAATGAACCTAGTTGTGTTATTTTTGGTGATTAGTATCTGATTTTTGATACTTTTGACAACCTCATTTGACACTTATTATGTTTATATGTATGTCTAGAAATCGTTGCCTTTCTCTTACTACAGCTTGTAATTTGAGTGTCACAACTGAAGAATATGTTGCATTTAAATAGACTGTACCAGTACATTTGTGCCCCAGTGCAGGTATATTGTAAATGCAGCTTTATGATCAAAGTGAGAACTCTCTGCTATCATAAAGTGTTTTTGTAATCTGCTGGTAGCAGTAGCAAAACTCTGCTCTGGCCTCTGAAAGTTGTGAAAAGAGCTTATAAACTAATCGCAGTGAAAAATCGGGATGCTAGAAACGCACAAAGTAATTCTTCACAAAGTGAAGAATTACAATTAGAACTTTCAATACGATAATAATCTGGTACAGCACCTTTAACTGCATGTCATGCATTTTATACTGACTTTAACTGGTGAGCACTGGTATTTAATTGGTAGCTAGTAACTCTGGTTAACATTCAGCAATTTTAGCACTGCATTGGGGATTAATGTGAGTTTTGTATCTCTGCCTGTCGATCCGTCTGAAGTGTTACTGATCATATATTGTTGCTAAACTAAATTCATGTCATTACCAAATGGAAGGCTCATGTCCACTTGCTAAGTGAAATGCAGGAGAGGGCTTTCTGCTGTAGCCACGTCAGGAGGAGCAGGTGAAAGCACTTTACATTGCATTATTCATTCACACCACACTGTGGTGCCACAGCTGCCCTGGTGGAATCATGCAAGATACTCCATCCACTTTGCTTCATATGAATGTGTGTATGAGTATTTGGTGGTGGTGGTGGGGCTATGGACACAACAACAGTATACACTACAGTCACTGTGGCACCTGGTACTCCCAGTGGTGTCCCATTCAAGCACTAATCGGGCCCAGCCCTGCTTAGCCCCTGAGCAGATGAGATCAGACACTGATAAGGTTTGGCCACAGTATGACGCAAAGCGGTTTTATACTGCCTCACCTAATGCTTTTATATATCTAAAAACACCCCATTACGCTTTTACTCCTATTTTCTCAAACACCCCAACCTTGGAGCTTTAAGTGAACTCTCGAGTTCATTCTGTAAGTGCTGTAGTGCAGTCTTCAGAGCTGCGATCGATGCTCTTGGACATATGATCTCCAGCACTGGTGAGCGGAGAGTAGCCCGAAACATAGTGAGAGGATAGGCAAATCGTCTTGATATAAAGGTGATCTATGTATGAAATATAAACTTTAATTTAACTTTAAATATTTAGACTGAAAATATACTTGTAGAGTGGAACTGTTCATGGGACTGAGAGGTGAATGAGTAACATACTAAAAAAGGCCTGTATCAGATTTTTTTCCCCCATGTATTTGAGAATTTGTCTTGTCCCAGTACAGTACTGTATAAGCAGCTATTGGGGTCAAAATAGGTTCATTGTCTGCATCCAATTATACAGTTTTATTTTCCAAAAAGCAAGAAGTGCACAATTAACATGCTAGTTCTTGTTAGCTTTACTATGACGTTAAACTCTGCTCTTGTCTGAAAGTTGTGAGACACACAAGCAGAAGGCATAAGGGAAATGAGAAATAACGGACCACTGCAAACCATTTAAAAATGAACTTATTTTTCAAGTTTTTAAGACAGTAAAAGTCAAATTGCTTTTGAGTGCTGAGTAAAATGCTATAGAAGAGTGTTGCTATTATCATTACATTTTACTTCCCCTGATGAGTTGCAGAGTGAGACTTACCACCCAGAAGAGTGTCTCGTAGGCCAGCAGCTCATACTCCGGGATGGTGGAGAGTACACTGAGGACCAGACAGGCCAGAACGATCAGGAACCTGCAAGAAAACAACCATGAGTAAAGTAAAGGTACAAACAACACGTCATATATTACATATCCAAAGTTACTCCTCACTTACCTTATGCAATCTGAGCACCCTAATTATTCACTGTGATAAGTTTATAAGTGCTTTTCACAACTCTCAGAGAACAGATTTGAGTATTGTCATGATAGTAAAGCAACAACTAGCATGCTAAAACACCCTTCCTGACAATAAAACGTGTTATAATTACATTCAGACAACAAGCAGATGACTTATTTTGCTCGCTAGACCTGCTCGCTAGTCTCTGCGTTCCAAACAGGAAGTGAGCATTGGCACACTTCCAGCTCCATCGGCTCCAATTCACTTTCTATTGAAAAAACATTGCCACTCTCTCTGTAACTGCTGCTGTCAGACTTGGATTTTAGTCTTGAAATGTTCGTATTAACCCACTCTATATGATCCTGGGGTTTTCATTTGGGTATTTTTTTTTTTTTTTTTCATAAATCAACATATGAACATTAATAAGAGGCAAATCTTCTTTCCCCAAGTTTGTTCCTGTTAGCGTTAGCAAGCAGTTACTCCCTGCAGGCGGGAAGGGGCGTTGCCTTCAAAAATCTTGTTCCGGATTGGCTCTTTGGTTGTTATGATACTCGTGGTTGGAATTCCTAATATGGAACTCAGCTCCAAATTATAACTGCTGGCCTCGATTGGCTTCATTTAGCTGGAGCCAAACACTATGGGTGATATCACACTCCCTTAGTCCACGTCTTTGTACAGTCTATGCTTACAATATCTATACTAAGGTACATCAAATTTTGCCCAAATACATGGTACAGGCCCATCTTAAAATGACTTCTGCTCTTCACAGTTTTAAGATGGTAAATGTCAGGTGCAGAGCCTTTAAGTCCCTGTCAGCACATCTCCTCCACAGGGTGTGTATTAGTAGTATTCCTCCTGGTGCTGCTGCTGTCCCCTCAGGCAGGTGGACGTGAGCTAGGCATATGTGAGCTGTGCCTGTGGGCCGTAACGCAGGGGGACAGTGGGTTCTGCCTCAGGACCTGCTCCACACACCACATTCATTCAGCAACTACCACCACAGTAAGAGTGTGTACATATACATATCTGGGTTCGAGAGGTAAAGTTTTCATAACATTCGTGACAATTTAAAGTGGGGCTAAACACCTAAACTTCACCCGCAACTGCATTTGAAATAGAGCTGCAAAAACCAGGTAGTGCTTGGAGGACTAAAGAGGAGAGTGTGAGTGGAGGGGTGGGATCTGGGGGTATCACATAGGCAGTATAAAGAAGCGGAATTAAGGGAGTGTGATCTCACCCATAGTGTTCGAGGAGAGTGCAAGTGGAGGGGTGGGATCTGGGGGTATCACATAGGCAGTATAAAGAAGTGGAATTAAGGGAGTGTGATCTCACTCATAGTGTTTGGCTCCAGCCAAATTAAGTCCATATAGGGCCCATATTTAGAAATCTGAGCGCATGTATCATAGTAACCACGAAGCCAATCAGGAGCGAGGACTTAATGCCCCCTCCCACCTGAAAAACTACTTTGGCTGGTTTGATTAATAGCGCTTAAAAAAGCCGCTAGCAGGAGTGACCTTGGGAAAAGAAGGTGCCTTATTAGTCTGTTATTAATGTTCACATCATGATTTATGGACAAAAAAGCAAAATAAAAAAACATCAGGATCACGTAGAGTGCATTAATATGAACATTTTAAGTTCAGAATGATGAGCCTGACAACAGCAGTTACAGAGAGAGGGATGATGGTCTTTCAATACAAGTCAATTGGAACCAGAAAGCAGCAGCAGGTTAGCTACATCCATTTATTTATACAGTCAAACAGGTATGCACGTTTCAAACTTTATGTTTTGTTCTGAAAGCACAATGTTCTGAATTGTTGTTGTTGTGAAATGTTGTTCTGAATGTACCTAGTTTGCACAAAAGTTGACAAAAACTGACTAGGAACACTAAATATTCCTAAAACACCATTTACACAGTTTAGCAACGAAAAAAAAGGGGGTTAGTGTTTAGTTCCACTTTAAGGTGTTAAATTGGAGGTGACAATAGGCTGTATCAATCTATTTATGGTACAATTTAATAATAATAATAATAATAATAATAATAATAATAATCATAATAATCATCATCATCCAGTGGATTTCTAGAGCCTGTCAATATACTCTGCACTATAGCTAACTTCTTATTTTCTTTTAGTCAGACAACTTAGTGAGATGCATTTATCTTGACATGTTTTGTAAATGTATCTCACTAATAAGTTGTCTGACTAAAATTAAATTAAAAGTTAACTATTGTAACTTTAAGACAACACGAATATTCCAAAAGTACTCCAGGAACTTTAGTATTACTTGGTTTCAGATGTCATCACAACATTTTTTTTGGCCTAAATTATTTAATACATATGAGGGGCAGCTAAAACTGTTGAAAATGCTAATTTCTGTTCTAACACAATGAATTATTTGGTTGGGTCACTAACAGAAATGATCAGATTCCACATTTGTGAATTTGCCTTTTAGACATTTAATGGCCAAGTCTGACCTTTGCCCCATCTGGAATATGACATCAGCACTTCCTAAAATTTAAAAACTCATTGGAGGAAAGTTACTTTTCTTGCCATAGCTGCCCTGGGGTACACCGACAGAAGCAATGATGCAAAAATGTGATAGGATCGTTTGACCAACAATCACCTGCACACCACATTTGTGCTTGGCAAGGTGGGTGAAGTGTTTTGCCTTGGGACACAACAACAGTATTCATTCGTTTAAGAAGGGCTCAAACCACCACCCACTGCCAGCCCAATAATAACCAATATATATATTCAGACAAGACATAACCAATAATATTTAATACAGATGGGGGCTGCTGAATTGAATAGGGTTTTGTTGTAATTAGTGCTGTCACGATACTAAACATTCAAACTCGATTTCAGTATTACAGAATAAACTCGATACTCAATATAGATAATCTACAACAATGATAATAATAATAATAAAAAAAAACAGCCTTTCTTCAGACAATAGAATGTAATTTTCTGTGTCTAGTTTTAATACTAGTTGTAGTATTGATTGGTCTCAGATTTTTGATACTTTTGACAACCCTAAAACTAATCAAAATAGTTGTAGGGTTTTGTCATAAATATAAATGATCAGGTTCAACATTTATGAATTGGATTTAGAGTATTTCTCAACAGAATACAAAGTAATCAATAAAACTGTCTCTTGCCCCGCATCTGGGAGTACATTCTAGTATCTGAAAACCACCAATATGCAGGTCCAAATGATTGGATTTCAAAGAGAAACAAATGTCGCATCTCAGGCTGAATTGTTCCACACTCTTTCTGATTGCTGTGATTAGGTTTTCAGAGCATCATGAGGGACCCACCCAACCAAGTTTAAAATGGTAGAACAGAGAGTTTCCTGCTCTTGAGGAGGTGATGTCCCTAGCCTGCAGGATTACTCAACATGCACTAGTAACAAAGTATTCTTGTTTCGTTTTTGATGAGAAAACATTTTTAAAAAGACACATTGTGCTTGAGTTTGCTATATAGTTATAATCTTAGACACCAGTGGATTATGTTGTATTTTCACAAGTGACTTTTTAAACAAAACAGGAAATATTGTACAGCCCAGTGAGGCATTAGGAGTCGATTCCTGCGTACACATTCCTGTGTAACTGTCAGCACAAGAAAGTACCACATGCCGCTGGTTACTCCTATGGACAGCTGCAGATAACACAAGCAAGTGGTTAATTTTTTATTATTATTATTTTTTTAAATATATTTCCATTTGTGCCAAAATTGTGCCAATTAAAACCAAAAAAAGAAAAAGGAAAAGGAAGTAAGTACAAGCAGTGGGTGCGTACCAGTGATGAGAAGGGAAAACTATAATATGATTAAAACCTCTAAAAAGTCTTAAAAGTATAATAAGTCCCCTTTAAGTAGCTGTATTTGGTCACAACAGATATCCCGGTGCAGAATTAGCCAAAGTAGAGAAACAAGTCAAATAGTAGTTCCATTCTTGCCCCGGCTCCGATATAAAAAAATAAAAATAAATATTGTGGTAATAGTTAGGCCACAATAATTACTATGCCGACTCATCATTCCATATATGAAAGTTGGAACAATATTTTTAGGGTCAATATTTATCATGTGCATATTTTCTTCGCACCACTGGGAAATCCTTTTTTTGGCTAGATGATAAGATTTAAGCTGTAAAAGGTTGAATTAATAACTTCCATGACTCATTACAGATGCAAACTCAGTACTAAAGAGTTTCATTCTGCTGTTTATTTATTGAAGCTCATGTTTTTATGAATAATATTGTAGATTTACCGGTAGATTAGCTTTTAGGTTAAGGTTTAAATCGGCTCTTGGGTTATTGTGTCGGTAGCATAAACGAGTTTCAATATTATCATTTCTCGTCTATATTTACTTCAGCAATGTATCAAACTTCAAAATATGTTATTGTGACAGACCTAGTAATAGTGGTTGTGGTTAGGCTTTAATGTAAAAATTCCCAGAGTGTGTTAAGTTGCAATATTGATCTAAAATGACTTAATAAAAGAAACCAGTTGCTTGATTTCGGGGTTGGAAAATTTAGGAAGTTTGAGATTTTACAATAGGTCAGTGCTCTGCAGGACCATACGGTTGACCCCTCCTATGGACAGCACAGCTGCATATCAATCTTTTTTTTTTTTTTTTTTTTTTTATTTGCCCCAAAATGGCTCCGTGACACCAATAAAAAAAAAAAAAAAAGTAGAAAACAAAGTAATTACAGAGCAGCGGTCATGTACCAGCAGTAGTAAAATCAGTGTTGGAGCAATGACATCTTGAATACAGGGGAATACAGAATACTAAAACATGCACGCAACTTCAAGAGGGATGTTTTATTTTTTTTCATTTGCCCCAAAAATGTTCCCAAACATTTTTGCACCAAGGACCGGAATAATGTAGATTTAGATTCACGGTCCGGCCATCTACACGTGGCAAATATATATGGCAAAAATAAGTTAAGCGCATAAAAAATACAACTCACTATATCTCTGAATCAGTGGGAGCCCTGCACTTCTTTCTTCTTTCCTTCTTGTTCATGTTTGTTTCTTTCAAAAAACTCTAAAGGCTTATCTTTTAATCCCAGGTGCTTAGTCTCCATGTGCCAAAGCAATTTTGAAGGTTTCATTGTCTTTTTCGTTTTTCCCCCATATTATGCAGAGTGGACTCAGCAAGTGAGAGTCACCTGTAGCGAAAAATCCACGTTTTAAGTAGGACTCCTGGTATTGTCTGTTAAAATTAGCTTCCTTTTTCTTGGAGGTCGTAGGCTCCTCTTCTGGCTGCTGAGTTGGCCTTTTCCCCTTTGCAAAGAAGCTCTCCAAAGACTTTTGTTTTTGGCTCATTTTCACTCGCTTGTGCGTCTAGTGTTGGGCAATGTGTCTGATGCGTTATACGTGATACATCATCCTGGAGGACAAGAGCACATCTAGCACAGATATAATATATCTGCCATTGTATCAAACAGATTTCTGTGGCAATTTCCTATCAGGATTTTCATTATATATCTATGGACAAGCTTATTATCATGTCATGAGGGACAGGCGAAAGTTACGTCGGAGAAGATGCGGTCGCTGATAAATAATTTACTGTTTTTGTGTGGCCCGGTACCAAATTCGTAGTGTGAAGTAAGTACAGAGCAGTGGGTGTGTATCAGTGGAGGTGATAAGGGGGGTTGATTGGAGCATTGGCGTGCTGAATAAAGGTGATTACTCAAACGTGCATGACTCTAAATATAACTTCGAGTGTGTAAAGGAGAAGGGAAAACAACTATAACATGCTCTGATAGGTTGACTTTGCACATTACATCTGCTTTAAGTTTCTTAGTAAACATCCTTTCAAGAACAAACTGTTTGGTGCCACTCGTGTGTGATCTGAATCCCAACTTGAGTCGCACCAACAATTTTCCACCACCTTTTTCCCATTGATATTTCAGGCCGGTGCAGAAACTGTCGGGATTTGAAGGACACCCCTCTGAACTGCGCACCGCGTTTGAATACAAAGCCCACGATAAACTGCTCAAATAATCAACAAAGTCAACAAACACTCTTAGCATTTCAGTTGGTCCCCTGAAGGTCGCAGAGGTACCAGGCAACCAGAGCGGGGGGATAAGGACTGGTGCTTTCGACTTTCCAAACATGGCACTTTCTTACAGAGCCTCACGACTCCACATTGGTGATAAACATCTGCAGAGCTGTAATTATTCACACGCCCACTCCATCTCGCAAAAGGAACAGAGATTTGGAACAGAGAAATATGTACCTTAAGAAGACAGGATTTATAAATGAATGATAATATGACCTGTTTGATAATTCGCACATCATTTTACGTAAATGCATCTGATGTAACTTAGTCCGAAATGGAGACAATTATTTGAAATTAGACCTAGTTTTTGTGATTGTGCTGAAAGAGAAAAGCACAATGTGTGGTCTATCTAATAGGGCATAGATTGCTTTGAGTAGGCTACACGCTGTATCTGATTTTTGTCAAATTTTCCGAGACAATGGTAATAAGAGACTTCTGGGGCTTTATGTGAGTTAGCATTTGCACTAAAATGAGACTTTTGCACTTTTTGTAAATATAGATAAACTTGTGTTCATTTACTGACATTTTTATTTTATTTTAGAGTTGTTAGGAAATGCATTGTTTACAAGTCATTTGCCTTCAGTATAGCATACAAGTATTTTAACTTTGCCAAAGCTGCAGTAGTTTTTATTTAGGGGGCCAAAACCTTGCCTGCAGCAGTGGGATTTGTGTCATTGCTGATCTAAAATGAATGCCTTGCAAGTCCAGAATGATTAATAATGATAAAAATAACAACAAATACAAAAGCATTAATATTCAAGTTAAAAACAAAACAAAAAGTCATAAAGACTGACAGAGGGACCAAAGATACAGATTTGGGAAACCGTTCAGAGTTTATTTGCAGATACAGGAGTGTAAATGAAGGTCGACAGAGCAGACAGTTGGGAGTGGTGTCATATGAAGTAGTCTTGTAGCAGGTCATGGGTCACAGGGTCAGAGGCTGGGGTGTTTGTACCAGTCGTGGAAAGCTAGGTTGGAGACGGAGGTTCAGAGTGGCTCCAGACAGCGGGATCACGGTGGATGACATGAAGAAAAACCAGAAGATGACAAGAAAATGCTGGAAGGTGACAAGATGATCTGGCCCTGAGTGTTGGATCTTCAGTCCTTTTCTACTAACAGGGGAAGACTTGATTGCTTGATCCGAAGCAGGTTTGCGAAGGTGGTGCCAGAGTCTCAGTCCCAGCTCCAGACTCAAACTCAGAAGGGAGTGGGGAAAACAGCACAGGACGCATAAAAAAGCAAAAACAAATCCTGACAAAAAACATACAGTTAATGCAGGACATGGTATGGAGGAGTGAATAGGTCAGTCTAAACAGTTGTTTGTCAGGAGGGAGAGGGTTCCAGAGCTGAGGAGCAGGGTGGCTCAAGGTGTGGATGTATATGGAGCTTAAACTCTGAGGCCAAGTACTGGAACAGAGCTGTCGATGGATGGTGGATAAACAAAGGGATGAACAAAAGGAGTACCAGCCTCACAGAGCTAATCCACATAGTTGACAGAGGGACTTGTGCGTTAAGGTGGTGACAGCTAGGCTAGGCTGTTGCTTGGAGACGCGCAACAGGTAAGTCAATGACACTCAAACGTACGCACAGACACAATGCCACATTAGTATCGTGGTGGGATGATTATAGTAGTAGTATGATTGCCACATAGACCACAATTGCAGTGCCACAAGCGGGGGAAAAAATGCACAGTGGAGCAGTGGCAGCCAAAAAATGAGCAGAATGTATCCAAACTGGAAGCCTCTCCTTGTATTTTTTTATTTTTTTTTATAGAGAATGATATCAGTCTGGTCTCCATTCCCTCAGACAGTACGGTGCAATCAGATTTGTTCATTTCAGTGAAGCGTGTGACATGAAGAAGCTCACTGGTCACCCATCATTTATAAGTTTAGTGATTCACTCATTGATTCTGCAGAAATCCAAGATGTTTTTTTCAGTCCACTGTGGTTTCTTGCTTGCTCATAAGTAGCTATATTTGTTTCCATATGCACGGACCATGCATGTCCCTCATTGGCTAATCCACGTGTCAGTCAAACCCATCTGAACTCTGACATTCCACAGAAAGACATGGCTAATATTTGCCTGGCTGTTTCTTATGCTTCTCATGCAGTTGAATGCCTCTCCCACAGTGATCATCTCCGTCTATGTTCTAAGTAGGATCAGAGAACAGCAGGTGTGTTTGTAGGAGATTTGGGAGTTTCCAAGCACAACCTCCGTAATCGAAGTGCTGCGTTTACATGCATTTTAGAAATCTTGTTCAAATTAGACTAGGCCAGAGATTTGGTTTTCCTGGAGTGCATGTAGTCTTAGTGTGGGACAAATATTTGCTCCTAATTCAGCTCCTCTGAGTCCATTCATGTTTCATGTTCACCATTTTGACCCTTTCAGCACAAACATTTTGTCCAATCACCTACTTGGACCTACACAGCTACTGCGTGTGTGTGTGTGTGTGTGTGGTTTTTTTTTTTTACTTAAATCATAAGCGCACCAGCAGCCTTACCTACTGCTGCTGAGCTTTTGCCTACAGGTTTATGTCAACTATTACGAACATGGGAAACAACAAAAAATGCAAGTGTGCTCCTAAAATAAAGGACCTGTACTAAAGAAGTGGACTGAGTGAGTGTGACGTCATCCATAGCGTTCAGCTCCAGTCAAATAAAGCTCATCGAAGCGAGAAGTTATAGGGACAAATTTGGAAGTTCCATCTTTGGAATTCCGACCAAAGAGTCAATCAGGAGGGGGCTGTTGAAGGTAACGCCCCTTTCCGCATCGCTGGATTAGCAGGGACTGGGAGCTTAGCAAGCTATCAATCAAACCTGGTGTCAACACTAGCGAGAGAGAAGACAAAAGACAGACAAAATACTGAAATAAAATCCCCAAGGTCATGTAGAGCAGGTCAATATGAACCATAAAGACCAAAATGATGAACCTGACAGCAGCAGTTACAGAGAGAGTGGCCACAGTTTTCCAATGTAAAGTGAATTGGAGTCGATGGAGCCTGAAGCGCGCCCATGCTTACTTCCTATTATCTATGTCCATTCATACATACACTCTATGCCTGTATCTGATTTTTTTCCAATGTATTTGAGCAAAATTTGTCTTGTCCCAGTATAGTTATGAAAAAGAGAAACTATACTTCAGCATTAGGATCTAAATATTTGAATAAAAGCCTGAAAAGTGTGTTATATGCAATTCAGTTATTATCTGATCTAAATCTGGCACATCGATACCTGCCTGCTTGTCTCTGGAGTAGTTATGCCATTAGCTGGAATGTTCCACAGTATAGCGTTAAACTAATCTAGGAGTTTTATTGATAGGTTTAATGTCATACAAACATTCCAGGCAAAGTAATAACATCTGAGACAAACAATTGGCAATCCCTCTACCAGAAGTTACATAGAGCACCTTTAAATAGCACAAAATCAATGTTATTTTCCCAGAGGTTCATAAACAGCTGAGTGGAGAGAGGAGCCTGTATCACTAGCTGGTCCAATAACGGTTAGTGGTGGCTGCAGTATTGACTTGTGTGGAATTGCAGTCGACCTTTTGGCCTTTTAATCTAATTACATTGGAGCTGACAGCACTGACTACAGGCTGAACTGCACATACCACTGCCCAAATGTGTTAATTTAATGTTGTTTATCAAATGGTAAATGGTCAAATTTTTTATATATTTTTCCCCTTCAAGGCACTTAAAGCGATTTACACTGACCAAATGATCGCTCAACCAATGATGTGTATTTCGAGAGCGTGATTTGAACCGCTAACCTTCTGATTAGTGGGGCGACACTCTACAAACTGAGCTACTGTTGCTCTAGATTAATTTTCCTTGCCTCAGTATAGATATAATCACCTGGCAGGAATCTGGAGTTGGGTGCACCGGTGTGGATTTTCATGTGGGTGCACCAAAACATGATTTGGATGCACCAAAGCCCGACACTCATTTAAGGGCTTAAATTGAAGGGCTAAATAAATAACTTGGTGAATTACTTTTACCTGTACATTCAAATCATTCGGTATACCACACACTAAAATAAACGTAATTTTTTTTTCAATAATGACAAGTTTTATGTATTAAATATTGTTTATTTGATCAAATCACATTAGAATTGACTTTCTTTAATTAAAAAAAAAAAAAAAAAAAAGTTGGTAGCCTATTAATTAATAAAAGCTAATAAAAATACATATTGGCATCAGAAAACTCGTCAGAGTGGGAGGTCTGTGCTTTTAAGGATCTTTACAGTTTGCTATAGCACATGCAGAGTGCGATCTCTTATTTTCAGTTTCAATAGTTGATCTTTTATGTCTTTTGCCATCTAGTTTTATTTTCTTTTTCACCTTGCGCATTGTCAGCCCATTTAAGTAACAAAACCCAATGTGTTATCCCCAGTTTTATTCAATTTGTATCTAGATGAACTATCAACAAAGCTCAAAACATGTAGAACTGTCTGAGTGTCTGAAAATCTTGCCCTGAATCATTTAATTTATGCAGACGGCTGGGTTTTAGTCTGAGCACCGCTGGTCTACAGCAGAAAATGATCACGATCTGTAGAAAGAAAAAGGACAAGCACATGAGATATCCTGATTTTTGCCTGTCTAATGTTGTGTTGATTGTGACAACTAAAATGAAATATTGAGGGCCATCACTGTGGACATGGCAGATGATAATATTTACAGACACTGCAGGATGTTGCACACTCTTATGTAAAAGTTTGGTTCTTGTACTGATGATGTAAAGTTGATATTGTTTAAATCATATTGTACACTATTATACACTCTGGACTCATTACAAAAAACAAAAAAAAAAAACAGTCTACAAAGGCTGCAGGTGGCTTATAATGATGTTTTATGGGTGCTCTTAAGGAGGCTGCAGTGCGACTAGTGTGACCAAGATGTTTGTGACTGCACGAGTGAACACTTTGCAAACTGTACTAAGAACTTTAATGTACAGTTTTAATTTGCAGACTGAATAAGCCATAAAATTAAATAACAATGTAAGTCACAAATACACTGCTTGGCCACAAAAAAAAGTTGCTACCAATAAAAGATCACACATTGTAATATTTTGTTTGAACGCCTTTAGCTTTGATTACGACACGCATTCACTGTGGCATTGTTCCGATTTCGCTTCTGCAATGTCACAAGATTTATTTTCATCCAGTGTTGAATTAATTTTTCACAAAGATCTTGCATTGATGATGGTAGAGTCTGATTGCTGCACAAAGCCTTCTCCAGCACATCCCAAAGATTCTCAATGGGGTTAAGGTCTCTGTGGTGGACAATCCATGTGTGAAAATGATGTCTCATGCTCCTGAACCGCTCTTTCACAATTTGAGCCTGATGAATCCTGGCATTGTCATCTTGGAATATGCCCGTGCCATCAGGGAAGAAAAAAATCCATTGATGGAATAACCTGGTCATTCAGTATATTCAGGTGTCAGCTGACCTCATTCTTTGAGCACAGACTGTTGCTGAACCTAGACATGACTCGTACCTATAGCCTTGTACATATTTGCTTAGTTAAATCCAGGTCAGTCCAAAACGTGGAGACACTGGTATGTTCGTCTTTTTAAATGATTACTGTTGTTTTGTCACTGCCCTTTTCTGTTTTAAAAATGGGCCATGAGTTCGATGCTACTCCTCAAATAAAAGTAAATACAGTGTCTCATTCACAAACACATGGATAAAGTCAAACGTATGAGCTTTGTGATGGTATTAACAGTCTAGTCATAGGTGAGGGCAGAGTGAGTGAATTACCACGTGCCCAAAATGATCAAACTCTGGAATCCTGAATCAGAAAGTGCACTGCTAACATGCTAATTGTTGCTAATTTTACTGCCGCAGTGAACTCCACTTTGGTCTCTGAAAGTCGTGAAATGCATTTATAAACCAATCACAGGGAATAATTAGGATGGTCAGAATGCATAAGGTAAGTGAGGATGAACTCAAGGTCACTGCAAATCGTGAATGAATTAAAAATGAACAAATCCACGAATAAAAGCAGATGCAGTGAAATAATGATAGCAAATTATGTTTTCTAGAGAGCAAATCAAGAACAAAAAATTCATGATCTTCTTAATTCAGGGTCATGTTGGAGATGTTTATTTTTGCATGTTGAGCCGAAGTGGTAGGAAACAGAGAATCGTTACAGTCTAAATCAGAGCTGCTGAGAGGGAGCGTTCTAATGAGCAGACACACAGGAGCGGTCAGTCTGTCTGTACTGCTGACCACTGCTCCTCCTCACCACAGTCCAGTCACTCAGAGCTGCTATCAATTCAAATTAGGTTGGTACTTCTGTTGTGTTGCTTTTTGTGCTACATGTGCTAGACCAAAACAGTTAAATTCAATCTCCTAAATTTTAAGCAAATCAGGCCATTTTTAACCCTTGATGCTGCCAGAGTGTTTCTCCACTCAATGATATTATCTCACATTGAATACTGTATCACAAGTTGGTCTTTAACAAATTTAAATACACTCAAAATAATGGAATCACTCTACAAAAAATCCCTAAAGGTCTTTGATAGGAAACCCCTTTCTTTCCATGTTTGTAATATTTTAAAAAAGCATAATCTTTTTAGTTTTGATAATTTTAAACATTTTAAATATGCATGTTTTATCTACAAAGTGCTACATGGATTAGCCCCGCCTCCCATGTCAGACCTTTTCAAAACAAAAAACACCCGAAGCATGAGGACCAGGGCCTCGTCCAGAGGAGACTGTGAGGTGCCCTATAGAAAAACTGCCTTTGGACAAAATGCTCTTTCTGTGAAGGGGAGTAAGATCTGGAACGGCATTCCACTTCAAATAAGAGAGTGCTCCACATTATCCACTTTTAAAACTCAACTCAAACTCTGGCTGAAATCAAATCAGTCATGTGATCACTAATCAATACATGGACCTCCCTTCTTACTTTTCTTACCTTTTTTTTTTTTTACTCTACTTCTCACTTTTTAACTCTTGTATATTGTACTAATGTGATGTATTTGTTGTACTCTTTACCTGCCTGGGGACTGCGGATGTAAATTAGCTCTGTAGCTATAATCCGGCATATTTACATTTGTTCACAACAGATGTTCATTAATGTGCATTGTCCCTATCAAATAAATAAATAAATAAAATAAATAAATAAAACTTACTGACAATTGAATTTTTTATTTTTTTTAAATCTTGTTAACACATTCCAACCGTCCATTTATCCCTTTCCATTTTTTACCAGACAAAACAATCATGGTCATAGTTTAGTCAGAGTAATTTAGATCACCATGTTACCTTTATTGTTTCGAAAATGTTATATTGTCCAAAAACAACATATCACCTTATAAGTTTCACTTTTGTTTTTGACATGGCCGAGTCTCAATTTGACGGTTGCACAATTCGAAGTGCCGTTCAAAGTACCCGGCGTATGAAGGGTGCTCCTCCGTGTAGCCTTTGTCCACCATAAAGGCCATGCCGAAATGGGACAGGCCTACACCACGAAGGGCACGTCAACCGCTGTTTGTGCTGCTTACATTACATCACCTAGCAACTGTGACGGCTTCTGACTAATGAGCTTTACGGATACTGACTCATGACCTAAACGTGTAAAATGGACACCAAAATAATTAGTTTTATTTTTCATTCTTTATTATTTTATAGTAAAAGTCAAGGTATCGTCGTTGCAACCATTTATTTCTGTTTAGACTGAATGAATTAAGGACTTAATCTTTCCCTTTGAATATCAATAGGCAAATATAACATTCTAGATGATGTTTTTTTTTTGTTGTTTTTTTTCCAAATTGTAGCTAGTATTACGTAACTTTAAGAAAATATACCTTGTTTCTCCTGTAGAAGTCACGCTCTGTGCATGATGGGATATAGAGTGCGTGAAGTGTGCTCGGCTGCACGCTTCCTTCATGCCCAAACTCCATGGAAAAGCTGGAAACGCAGGGCACATTTGTCGGTATTTTGTTTGGGTACATTGAAATGGGATGGGTCGTGTCGCGCCAGAAGTGACGTGTCCTTCAAATGCACCCGACGAAGTGTGCAACCGTCAAATTGAGACACGGCCTCCGTTCCTCACCTTTTGCTCCCCACGTTAAGTCACTCCTTCGTCAGAGCGTTATCACAACACAATCAGCATGCATCCCGCTAATGAAATTGTGTACAGTCTTGTGTCATGTTTTTGTAGATTTATGGAGAATTATCGTGTGGGAGCATGGGTGACATAGACTTGTGGGCGGAGCATTGCACAGAATCTTACAGCTAACCATGAGGAGGGTTCGGATAGGCCCTGGGAGAGATCGCTAAATTACCGAAACATGCATGACATCTAAACCCTATTCAGACATGTTTTCGATGAGGGAACAACATTATATCACGGTAGAAAGCTTAACAAATTGAATAAAGTGTGAATAATACCCTGTCTTTAAAAAAAAAGTTAACAATTCAGAGAGTTTGAAACATGACCGTTAATATCAAACAATTAGATGGAAAAGATTTCAAAGGTCATAAGGACAATGTTTTTGAAATTGAGAGGTTTGTCTGAGAAGCTAGAAACTTTCAGTTGCTATCAGGAAGTCTCAATCAATCTGAAACATCTCAAGTTCACCTTATCTCCCCAGGACCACTAATGCGATGAGAATTGAGGTATTACATCGGCAAACTATATTATCATTTGATTTACTTAGATTCACTCTGAAATAGTCAAGACTATCTAGTTTTGACTATCTTTATTTTAAGAGACATTTGCATGCTGAGCTGAATAAGCAGGACACAGTAGATGGGATCACAGTTCTAATGAGCACACAGGAGTGGTCAGTCTCTCTGTACTGGTCACTGCTCCTCACCACAGTCCAGTCTGGGCCACAGTGTTTGGGCAGCATCTATTCAAACCTTGTTATTTCTATTACATTACTTCTTCTCCTACACGTTCACAGTATCGGATTTACTGTAAATTCAATATTTGGATGTGGTTCTTGTTCCCACATATTCCTCCTTTACCAGACAAAATAATAATAGTCATTGTTTATGTTTTATGCTTGAACTGCAGGTAATTTTGTTTTAAAGATCCACTACGCAACTTTTCTAGAGTCAACCACCTGCTTTTTACTTCATGGAGATGTTATTATCGGTTTGCCTGGTGTGCTTCACAGTATGCAATCAAAATCTCCATGGTGACAAACAGGTGACTCCACGAGACCAATTTACAAGTCTGATCTGCGGATAGGCGAACCCCCTCATAGACAAGCAAAAATAAATAAATAAATTTTAAAAGTAGCAGTCCTAACAAATTATACATATTTTAAAGCAAGAGCAATACAATCTAGCTATTAGCTGGAGGAAAAGAGGGTCATCTGGATAATATTTTGAAATTGAGATGTTTCGTCCGTCATCGAAAAGCCATAATCGACCTGAAGGTACTGCTGCTGAAACGTCTTACGCTACCTTCTGAAACCTTTTCAGTCATGGAGAAATGCCAAAACACTGACAAACTATTAGATCTATCTTAGTTTTTGATTAACTAAGATTTAATTAACTCACAAAAACAGTGGGATCAGAGGCAGAGTTCTAAAAAGCAGACAGAAAAGCAGGCAGTTAGGAGTGTTTAGCCGGTGTTACTGCTGCTGACCGCTGCTCCTTATCACAGTCCAGTCTCGGTCTGACAGCAGGGAAAGCTACAGTTTTTCATCAACAGAAATCAATATGTCCAAATGATACTACCTCTGTTCTTCTCCCACATGCACAAAGCACTAGACCTGCATTTAAATTGTTTCATTTCAAGTTGACATTTCCAATAGTACCTTTTTCATTTGTATTTAGTTTCCATTATTGTAAAAAAAAAAATAAATAATGGGGTGTCAGTAGCTCATTTGGTAGAGTGTTCGTCCGCTGATCTAATGGTTGGCAGTTCGATTACGGGTCTCTACATAAAAGATCATTGGTAGAGCGATCAGATCCACTGACCCACAGGTTGGTGGTGTGATTCCAGCGACCATAGATGAATGTGTCCTTGGGCAAGACACTTAGGCCACCTCACCCCCAGTGTTTCCTTGATGTAAAGCGCTTTGAATGCCTAGAAGGTAGAAAAGCACTATATAAATGTGTAAATAAAATAGTAAAGGTAAAAACTTTGAGCTCATTAAAATATATTGGCAACTTTTTATGATTTTAAGTTAAACAGAACAAAAGATTAAGATAAACTCTGCCCACAACTGCATTTCAAACAGACCTGCTACACTGGGCGGTACCTGGAGGATGAAAAAAAAGAGAGGGGAGGAGGAGTGAGGTCTGGACATAGGAGGAACAGTGTGATTGGTTTAAAAGGTATTTAAACCAATCAGGGCAGTCTTTCATGATGTCACCAACTACTGGAAGTGCAGAGGTCACTGAAGGCAGCACAAACTTAGATTTAGGCATTTTTGTTGTCCTACAAATCCAGAATGATGTTTCTCAGTCTGGTCTCAAGCCGCTTATCATTTACAAATAAAATCAAATTCGGTCATTGATTCTGCAGAAATCCGCGATGTTTTTCAGCTCCCTGTGATATTTTTTCCTTTATTTATTTTTTCTCCAATACAGCGAGACCCTGATTGTCAAACCCACCTGTTATTTAAACTGATTTGAAAACTGGGAGTTTCACGGGTCACCAGACTCACATATTCATAAATTGTTGAATAAGTGTGTATTCTGAATCCCAGGCAAGCGTATTTGATCGAAAAGCAGCAAATCTACCTAGTTTGAACTGTTGCCAAAAAATGACTAGACAGTATGACTAGACATTAAAACACCATATATACAGTTAAGTAGCAAAAAATATATAAAAAAATAAAAATTAAAAATATATATATATATAGACTTTAGTTCTATTTTTAAGTTTTCAACTCACAACTTTGAATTCAAGTTATTTAAAAACATATCTACTTTTACAGGCTGAGCAAAATTGCTAGGAAACAGTGGATGGGCTCAGGGGGAGAGTTCTAACAAGCAGACAGACTAATACACAGGAGTGGTCGGCCCGTCTGTTACTGCTGACCATTGCTCCTCAGTCCCAGCTCTAGCTCAGGGCAGTAGAGGTGTGTGCCGGAGCCTCAGGGGACAGCACACTGCTTAGTTTTATCTGTTGCCGTGTAAATAAAGTGCTATCAGTGAACTGCCAGGGAGACTACTTGGAGATTCTTGTTGTAAACTCTGGACTGTAAAATAGCTGAAAAATAGCTTATTGCAATTTTTCTGAATATTTCTGGGATGTGATTTGGTGGTTTTCATATTATACTGGGTTACCTAAAAAATGCAGTCTTTGCTATTTTCTGATTGCGACATCACAAATCACAAGTTTGATTTGACGATGGTTTGATGCTGATGCTCATGCTATCATCCGCTTAACAACTCGGCTGGTCCGGGAACGCCAGAGCCAGTCCCCTGTATTTAATGAATAATCAAGAGGGTGTTAGCTGGTACCAATCCTTTGACCACATTTCGGTGATGACAAGTCACTGTTGAGTGTGTAAAGCTTTTTATTTTGGATAAAAATTCACGTGTAAAACTGACATCTGAGCTAAAGGCTAACCACGTTACAACTGAGACCCCTCGCATGGTTATGTAAGAGAGCACAGAGAGTCATGTGTGATCAGAGCAGACCCTGCAATGCTCTGGGACTGGTGCAAGTGTGAATGAGGGTCACCGCTGAGTCTTCTGGTATTTTGTACTCAGCAATGTACTAGGATCAATGTGTGGACGGAGCTTTAAGGCTTGACCCGCAACTAAACCTTGACTAGACCAGGAGTAAATCGGGACTAAAGCCGGACCAAACCAAGGCTAAATCAGGACTAAACTGGGCCTTGCAGTACATAACCCCGGATAGGACCTTTACACCCAGGGCACCACTCTGACACTGCCTTGTTTGTTAAAGCTGTTTGGAGTGTTACATTTCTTCCAGGCTACCACGCTCCAGTGCTCAGAAACATTGACTGAGATTTGCTGCTGCGCCTCAGTCCCTCTCCTCAGACCCCGAAACCCTCCCACTCTGCACCATCTCCACTCAGGCAGTACGAGGAGGTTCATTTATCTCACTCTCTGGCTGGTGAACTGCTCTGAGGGAGTGGAGTGGACAGTCCTGATAGACCTACACAAGTACTGTACTGGGTCAGTTAGCAGAAAGCAAAGTACAGTAGTGACAGGAGTCACATTACTTCAAAATAATTTACTCAAGTAGAAGTACAAAGCAGAGGTCCAAGAAATGACTCAAGTAAGAGTAACGTTAAAGTCAGGAAACTGTTGGGGCGTAACATCTGATTAATACTTTGAAGTTAATGTCATTAGAAGGACTAAACATTAAATAATGCACAAAATACAGTATTTTCAAAGGATAGATGTCCCTATCGAAGTAAATAATATTTGAAGGAGGGGTGCAAGTAAAAACATAATCTTTCCAATAGTTTCATACTGTCAACCTAAAGTGTTTTTTTTTTTGGGAAGAGTAACCAAAATCTTTACTCAAGTAAGACTGCTGTTACTTCAATAAAAATATTAAAGTCAGAGTAAAAGTATGCTGCTAGAAAAGTACTCTGAAAAGTACAATTTCTTTAAAAGTTTCCATAAGTGAATGTAAATGAGTAAATATACCTGAGTAGTACCCGCCTTTGGTATACAGTAAATTTATTTGTCGAAATGGGACTAAACTGATACCATACTCCATACAGCAGTGCACCTCATTACTGCTTCCTGTGAATACCCAAGTTATATTTTATTACTAAATTGTATTTGCACATCAGCCTATACAAATCTGCATATTTGTACCTTTTGTCTAAGTGTAAATACAGTCTGTAAAGTATGAAATTAAATTCTTTCTCTCACTCTCATTTGTTTGTTTATTTCGAGCATTGATCCAGGAGAATTTTTCATACTTGTCCAAGAATTACAAATTAGCTCGCCAAGGAGTGTGACAAAAGTACTTAAGAGATAATTGTTAACAGGGCAATGGTAAATGCTAGTGTAACGGGTTAATAGAAATTCACGCTCACCAGGGTAGCTCATTTCCTTGAACAGAGAGCTGTGAGGCGGGACACGGTATGCCACTGCGTTTGCCGATGAGTGAAGAGCAAAGCGGAGGGGAGGCTGTGAGGAGGACTAGACCCACAGCGGAGACATGCAAATAAACCAGGGAGGGGTAGCAAGTTGCCTTAAAGTTTGTGTGAAGTTTATGAACACAGATTAGCATTGTAGGTTTGTAGGTGTCAATCACATTATGTAGAGGAAACAATCTCTGGTTACCTAAAAAGGAACTACTCAAGATGTGGTCAACAGCAGACACAAAAGCAGAACCGACTTTTGGAAAAATAGAGCACTCAAACTCGGAGAAGGGCAGTGTGGGTGGAGACCTGCCTAACAAGATTGGTACTGTCATCTCTATGTATGGTGACAGATGGGTTCCCATGAAAATAGCAAACCCCCTGCCAAAACCACTCACCCTTGGGAGAAATTCAAAGATTACTGATGTGTCTCCATGTGTTGCAGTTGAAAATTTCAGTTGGAGCCAAGGTCATTGTTCCACGGTGGAGAGAGACCCCCAGAACCATGCCTAACCCAGCTTACTCACAAGCAGAACTTAAGAAAATACTTGAAAGAGACACCTGCTTGAGCCATACAGCAAGTGAGTGCAAGAAGACGATGGAGCAGAAATCAACACAGTGCAACACGCTTTCCGGCTTGGTCTTCAGCAATCTGTTCAGTACCTTCATTCTTCCAGTATGACCCCACATACTGTCAGTTCCCCAGTGATCAAAGCAGTTCTCCAACACCACAGCAACTAGTAAAGAAACACTGAAACCCATGCAGCAAAATTCATCCAGCATGAGCAATTGCTGGAGTCTGTAGGCCTCAAACCCCTACCTGCAGTCTTGAGTGAACTTAGGAGATAACTAGCTGGGGGAAGTATGGCAACCTGAGCACTATCCTCTGCTTCCTCCTATTTTCTCATCAGCAATGCTATTCACATGTTGTCCCCTGTCCCACTCCCCCTGTGGAGTGTAACTCTTTCAGATGCCCCGATGACAGCTGGACCCTCTCCTCCTCCCCGCCTGGCCCTCCTCCACCCACCTCCCTCTCCTCCTCGCCTGGCTCTCCTCCTCCTCGCCTGGTCTTCCTTGGCCCTCCTCCGCCCCCCTCTCTCCTCCTCGCCTGGCCGATTTTTCTTGTTTTGTCTGATTTTTCCTGTTGTTTGATTTTCCTGTTTTTGTGTGTAGGCAGCAGGGTTGCCTCACAGCAAGAAGGTTTGGTTCGATCCCCGGGTCGCCCAGCCCTTTCTGTGTGGAGTTTTTCATGTTTCTCCCCGTGTCTGGATGGGTTTCCTCCGGGTACTCTGGTTTCCTCCATCAACCAAAACATGAACGCCCTTCGAGACAACTGTTGTTGTGATTTTGGGCGTTACAAAAATAAAATGAATTGGAATTGAAATTGAATTGAACTTTGAAAACATCAGAGTCAAGATGCCACTGTGTCCAAGCTGGTTCCCCTGGTTATTTGCAAACTACAACCTTCAAATACCATTTAACCCTGACCAGCTCACACTGCTGAAGTCTTGGGACAGACTGAGAATCCAAGATAGGATATTGGAACGCAAAGATCTAGTCACCAACGTGAAATGGTTTCACTTTGTCCAGCCAGCCAGCCTTAAAGGAAAAGCTTTGGAAGGTGTCCATGATTTGGCAGCTTACCATGGCCAAGCAAGAACCCTCCACCTCAGTGCCAGCATTTTTACTGGCCAAATAGAGAGAGAGATATAATTGAATAAGTCTGTTGTTGTCCGCACTGTGTCCTTGCCCTGAACCTGCTGTTTGTGCCCCGTTAGAGAGCATAAAGAGCACTGCTCCCATGGAACTGGTATGCATCGATTTCTTGTCTGTGGAGGACAAGAACAAGCACTCTGTGGATGTGCTGGTTGTGACAGACCATTTCACTACAATGGCCCATGTCTTTTCTTGTCAGAATCAGTCTCCCAAGTAAGTGGCAAAAACACACTGGTGTTCTGTGTGTATATGGGTTCCCAGAGCACATTCAAACTTTGAAAGTGAGCTTCGCTCTGAGTTTCTAGGCCTCTCTGGTGTCGCCAAGTGTCTTACCATCCAATGGGCAATGGAGGCGCTGAGAGACTCAACCGGAGCGCTCCCTTTAAAATCCAACCCAGAGTGACCCCAGCAAATTCACCTTTGCCTACAACGCTACCACCCATGAGACCACAGGCTTTGCTTCCTTTTATTTAATGTTTGGCCACATCCCTCAGTTGCCCATAGAAGTGGTTCCACTCAGTGCTTAATGACACCAGTGTAGATGACTTCAGCACTTCCTGCATGACTCTTCACACAAACCTAGCTGACACTGCTAATTTCACCCAGCAACATGCCACTGATCAGACACCAGACAAAGCATTATAATAAGAGAGTAATATAATAAGAGAGACTCTGCAAATTGGTAAGAGTGCTAGTGGCCATTAAATATGAGCATGGCAAAAAGAGCTTGCACACACATGTTAACCTACAATGTTCACAGTTATGGACAGCGAGAGATGCATGTGTACAAAATCCAACACTCCAATGGCCACTGCAAGGTTGTGCACAGTAACCTGCTGCTGAAGCAGCTTGGAGTTGAAAACATTTCAGAAGAGTGCTACAGTAAAAGTGAGGAATTAAGTGATAGTCTGGCAGTGGAATCCTTGGAGGAAAAGATATCTGCTTGGATTAGGTTTAGTCACAGTGCTGTGGACGACTCAGAAATGGAGTCAGATGAGCCAAGTTCTTTAACCCTATAGCGTCGGATCCTATCGCCGGCGATAGCGCGCGGATGCGGACTTTTCAGCAGCGTAACTCCGCAACCAGTCGTGCTCTCATGTAAAGTCAAACAGCATCTCAAAGCGGAGGCACGGGGCTATTTAAATATTTTTCCGTGAGTTACGGTAATCTGCCTCTGTTGCTCCGCGAAGGTGACAAATGAGAGCACGGGTGCTGCGGGCATTTTCCCAGTCATTTACTCAATGTGTAAAAGAAAAAATACAGATGAAAGTGAAAAATAGAAGTAGATGTGTGAAAAAATGCAGTAAATTCTGATATTTCCTTTAATATGATTTTTATGGCAAAATCTACAACAACAAAATCTACAACAAAAATCTAAAAGTCTAGGTGACCTATACTGGCCCATGGTAAACTCAGTCCTTAAAGGGTTTTAAATGCCAAGGCAGATCCTGACCTAAAACCCCTCCTATGCCCAGATGAGCCTACTGTCCAGTCTGCTACTGACTAAACCTCTAGTCTAAAAAGTTTATGAGACCTTTTAATGCTATATGATCTATAAGTCATATAGTTCCTAAACTGAGTCAGGGATTAGATCTTTGTGCATGGTCCTTGATAAGAAGGTTGTTGGTTGGTTTATTTGGTGGAATTCTGTGTGGGGTGTACGTAACAGGTTAATATAAATTCACTTCTTCAGTCATTATATATTCTATAATTCCACCAGATCAATTATTTTGTTATTGTTTGATTTATGTAGATGTGCTGCTGTGAGTTTATTTTGGTGTTGCCAAGCAACATGTCCTCTGAAGAATATTTGTTGGATCCCTCGACTCACAGCAGTTTATCTGTGATACAAGTACTTGATTTATTTAGAGATGGACAGTACCAGTTTTATATAAGTTTCAATATACAATGTGTATTTGATTAAGTTTGAAATGTTTTATTGTTAATTGTAATATGCAAATGTATGCAAATATGCAAATGTAAATATTTAGAGAGCTGTGCAACTTTCTCTGATCAGACATATGTTATACCCTTCATACTCACAACAGTTTGTGCCATTTGTATTTTTGAAACAGAGTAAACTTTCTGAACCTGGACTGAGCCTCCGAAGAATCGATTTAGGGGATTGTGCAATGCTCAGTTCCCTTCAAGACCAATTTTGCAGTCACCAACGTCAACACAGGAGACCTAATAGAAAATGGACAGAAATAGGTTGGATTCACATGAAATCACAACATTCTAGAGGGGATATAGTTTAACAATGAGCTACAAGACAACATTTGTGGATCATAGAGTTAGTTCCCTGCCCAATTTGTGAAATTCTGGTATGTGAAGGCAACCTATTAGAATTGTGCCTGTTATTATACATACACCACCACTATCTCAGTCTTGTTCTATAAGCCCAGAGCGATGGAAACTATGTGAGGAGGAGTTATCGGGCTCAGGGACAGTTTAGCAAGCACTGCCTGGAATCTAAACACGCTCAGACTGTACCACGCGTCAGCACTGATAAGACACATGGGGAGGACAAAGGACAACTCACAACGGATTCTGCAAACCACATCTCCTCTGTCACATTACTCAGGACGAAAGCGCTTCTCCAGCCCACTAATCCATGTTTTAAATGCCCTTCTTCATGCTTAAAGTGCATACGACAGATTTACCCGATTTGCACAAGACATTTTTGCATTCGTTTAACACATTTTTTTATTTTTAACTAACCATAACAGTTGAGTAATTTGTATTGTGTTTTGGCTTTTGGTAACATTATGATTGCAAGATACCAGTTATGGAATTTATATTTAACTACATAAAAAAATAATAATGTATTCACCCGTTTGAGGAATACTGCATATCAATGGCAATCTTAAAGGTACAGTTTTTCTTTTTGTATTCTATTCTATTTCAGGTAGAGGTCCGACAACTGCTCGGCTCCATTGAGATATTATGGCAGGGTTTGTCCAGAATGTCTCACAGTAGGGCATTAAAATATACACATTTTGATGCGGATAACACCATGAGGCAAACTTACAGATTACAGTGCATGTTTTACAAAATTTCTTTGAGCACTGGTAAATAAATACATTCAAGACAGATAAGTTTATTGACATACTATAGAACATTCCAGGAAAAGCAATAGCATCTCTGTATCCTCTTTTTCTTTGGCACAGTTCACTTGGGGTCGTCTTGGAGCAGGTCTGTTTGGTGTGGCTTCTCCAGCCGAGTTCTGTTACTATAAGAGATTGATCGATATGTTTATTTATTTTTTTTTTCATGGTTGAAACCAATTGTTTAGACTCCAAAGAAAATGATGAGAATGATCAGCTCTGTGATGTTTTTGGGCTGATATGTAGGACTGATGTTAACTTTCTTTTCCCCATATAATTAAAATTACAACAAACTCATTCACAGTCCTTTTTCAATCATAAGCTTGTGTTCAAATAAAGCTTTATGTGCATTCTTCACAGGCAGTATATCAGCCAAAACTAAATATCGGTCTCTGCAAAAGCTTTAAGGCTGATTCATTAAAAAGTGCAAATATCAACTCAATATATATCTCTAGTTTCTATGCTCAGAGCAACGCCCTGTCCAAGGGCAGGGCTCTGCTCCATGAAACACTGACACCACCCAAACATTACAAATGTTGTCTTAATTAAATCAAAATCATATTTGAATTATGTACTTATAATTATAAAATGGGCCATGGAGACATTTTTAATAACTTTTAGCTTCAATGCACAGACAAAAAACAGGCCAAATCACAGACATGAGCATGAATACACAGGACTAGAATTACCTAAGGAGATCTGAGTTTGCAGCATTACAGTAGATGAAATGTGGGGGAATTTTACAGACATTTTCACAAACCTGGACAATTCAAACAGGACTAGAAACTCCTAACTATTACAATTTACCTGAGGTCCCTAGACTAAAACTGATCCCGTGCGAATAGGGCTTTAGCTAAAGCAATCTGTATCCCACTGAACCACTCTGGAAACTTGTACCCCTCAAGGTCTGCTTCAGACCCCTCAAATAAGGTGGTATGGTTCATTTTAGTCAGTGGAGGCACTTGTGGCTCCACCGACTCGTACCGATCTGCTACAAAGTGAACCAGTGGAAATGAGGCTTATGCGGAAAAGAAGTCACCCCTTCTCAAGAAAAGATACATAGTGTCCCTTTCAAAGGTTTAGGTCTTGTCTCAAAACTTTCAAAACATTGCCTTGTCTCTAAACAATAAGCAATTTCAACTCCAGATTTTTTGTTTTGCAGCACTCCCTCTATGCAGCCTCCATTGTCAACAGTGGCCTTCTGCATGCAAAGAAATCAAGACTGAACTCCACACTGAAGACAGACGCTTGCAATGAATGTGTGACTTTATATATGTTTATATATCTGTGTGTGTGTGTGTGTGTGTGTGTATATATATATATATATGTGTGTGTGTGTGTGTATATATATATATGTGTGTGTGTGTGGGGGTGTGTGTGTGTGTGTGTGTGTGTGTATATATATATATATATATATATATATATATATATATATATATATATATATATATATATATATATATATATATATATAAAATGTGTGTGTGTGTGTGTATATATGTATATATGTGTATATATGTATATATATATATATATATATATATATATATTTTTAGAGGCACCTTTTCACAGTATGACCAATTAACTGCTATAGAATAATGTCCAGTAAATGCCCAGAAAAGTTAGTTTTAATAGTCAGTTCAATTATGTCAGTGTATTTGTTGTGCAGACTGTGCACTATTTTTGCCTCTCATGTACATTACTTGAATGGCACTCGCGTCCTTTACAGTCTCATCATCTGGATACATCGAGTACGAAGAGATGCTGTCGGAGGGTGTTCATTGACATTTTCATCTGACTGTCATCGTTTAGGCTGAGCACTGACAAATGACTCCCATTAGTGCTGCAACTGTCTGCTTCCACAACGTGGATGGGATATGTACTTCCTCTGATTTACTTTTAAGTGCATCTGAGTCAATCTGAAAGTCCTGTTTAACCTGTTATCATGATTTTTACACTGTTGTAGGACTCCTGCCAGGTCTGCAATTGTCTTCACTGTGCAACAAGACAACGTCAGTGCCATTTCACCTGCTTCACTTCAGAGCGCCATCTCCTTCTAACATGTTATAATGTTGTTTCTCCCTAAAAACATGCCGGAGGAGCAGTAGCCTGTGGTCATGGTTAGGCAAGCAGATTTGGGATGGACATCAATAAGCTATTACGCCAATAACAATTAACATATTAAATGCATTTATACTGAGTCATTTGAGTATCTTCATAAATTTGTCCAACTCGCACACCACTTTTATGCAGCTGATACTTCAGTACTAGTGTCATTTGTAATTGTCATTATGCATCTAAAAACCATATGAGTGACATGTGACAGCTCTATACATGTGTAATGCACTTATTACACAAAATGTACATTCATGAAAAGATACTAATATGTGCCACAAACATCACCACTCACCTCTCACAGATGAAAAAAATCCTGTATTTCTTTGAAGCAGAGTAGATCCATAACAGCCACGTTTTCCCCACATGTGTAATCGTTCCGTTATTCCACTAATGCTGTTGCTCCTTCATAAACACACAGGTTGCAACTGAGATGAGCTCTTCTCCAGCCGCTGTCACCTCAACGTTCTGTCCGGGACCTCCACTTCACACAAACTAACCTTGAAACTCATGTTTGATTAAATGGCTGTCTGTATTTCGAGCTACGATCTAATCATTAGAAAAAGCTAAAACCAAGTTATTTCAGTTAGTTGTGTTGAAAGTTGGCGCTGCTGTTGTCGTCTCCTGCTGCACATGTGCACTTACTAGAAATCTCCTCAGATGTCTGATTCTTCAGATTCTCCATGGGTTTATTCAGCGCAGTCTGAGCCCCGTTTGAGCCCGCTGTGGTCCTCAGTGTGCATGTGCAAGCCTCTAAAACAGGTTGTTTGACTGGTTGCTGGTGTGTCTAGTTGTAAAAGCAGCATGTTATGGCACGGCAAGGCAAAGAATAACAACACGAGTTAATTCAATTCAACTTATTTTTGTAAAGCCCAAAATCACAACAGCAGTTGCCTCTTAGGGCTAAACATGAGAATTGATTTAACCAGCAGAAAGTTAGAAAATCAATAATGAAAGAGAACGCCAACAAACACATTTGATGCTGTCTGCTCAGTCTCCAGTAGGGTGTGCAAAACGACACCATGACTACAACCATACTTCAAACAGGCAGAAGTAAAGGAAAAAAAAAACAAATTATTTGTATAGATTTTATTGCCTTGATTACCATGTCTGCACACCACTGCTGAAGAGGTTTTAGATGTCATACATGCATGTTTGAGTAATGTTGTGATCTCTACCGTGTCCTATTCAAATCCTCCCGACGCTTAGCAGTACGTTACTATCCATAGGTCAATAGCCCACAAGCTGACCGGCACTGTCATTTTCAATAAATATTCAAAAACATGATACAAAACAATTCATGATAATGCTAATGTGATTGTGCTCTGAACGGGGAGTGACTTAGCACGGAAAGCAAGGGAGGGAGACCCGGAGCGTCAAAACGTATTAAACTTGTGACCCTAAACTTGTTATTAAACACATATTATGCAGAAATGACTTTGAGCTTTTAACCATATTATATTCTTGTTCCCTCATCAAAAACATACCTAAAATTTGCAGTTCGCTTCAATCACGCTTGTTCGTTGAATCTTGTTTAGTAAGGTTGTTTCCTCCAAGAACACAAAAACAAAACAAAAAATTGAAATTATGAGTTTGCCTAGATTTTAAGCACATAAATCAATGGCAAACCTGTACTGAACATTCCTTATGTCAAATTGCGTTCATTACAATGGCGTTCTTCTGATTGCTAACCCTAGTTGTGTTGTTGTTTTTTTGGGGGTTTTTTAATAGTAATTGCCATTGTAGTAACTCGATTGTGTTTAAAAGGCCTATAACATCACAAACAATACATAATATTCCTCTTTAAGGTTATGGTACACTTAATTGTCTCTCTTCCTCAGCATTTGACCCATCCTTCAATGCTGCTGTGACACTTGGAGACGAAGACACAGGAAGAACCTGCAACCTCCACACAGACTCGACCCGTGGCAGCTGAGAGTTAAACCCAAGATCTTCTAGCTGTGAGGTACGAGCCACTTATCATGCTAGTTATGCCACCAGAGTAATCAGAGTAATTCAATCACTGTATTTTATCATTTTGGAGGCTTTGAAGCCCGAGATAGGCTGCACACAACCTTGGGCGATGTTTAGCTTGGAAGTCTCAAATGGCTTTTTACAATGTTTTGAAAAATCATTTTACAATCTCATAACAGAACCCCCGTGGTTATTTTGTAAGAATAGATTTCAACACGCAGGTAATGCCCTCACTTTCCCCAAAGATGGATAGAACTTTGAATTTTCTCTTTTCTTTCTTATATTTTACATGCCTTCACTTTTTTGTTATAGCGGCGTAAATTGACACAAACAGCATTGCAGTGAAATAGTGAAGCTATAATTCCTCTATAGCAAAAAGGCATTGACTTATCAGTGCCACAGCAGAACCTCTAACTGCGGTGTCATTTTTCACCTGCTTACCCGCGTGTCGGGGCACCCACGGGTCCCCTGCCTGTCACCCGCAGTAGTCGGACCAAATAACACATCGGCCCCTGACTGGCCCCTGAACACGGGAGCAGAGCCACTGTGTCTATTATTAATGTCCACCTCAGCAGGGACCGTTAGAGACCACTCGCCATCCGCACAATGCCAGCTATTTTTATGTCCGAGTTGGTGGACAGAGGTGGAAAAAAGATGGTACTCAAGTTACAGGGATACAAAGTGGTCATTCAGGTAATTAATGACTTCACTGTTGATAATAAGCAACTTCAGTGCTAGCAAAATTTATCAAAAACGACTTAGCTGACTTCCGTGTAAAAAAAAAAAACAGCGGAGCCCAATGGGAGCTGACGTCGCTGTAAATGTCATCACAACAAAGCAACGTGAAGTTGTCGGCACCTCGGATCAATAGCTGCGGATCAAGCTAGCAAGCTGATTTTTTATTTATATTTTTTTATTTCTACCAAAAGGTTTACGCGACGCTGCCGAGTTCTACGTGTATCACCGATTAAGAAAATAAAACTGGAATTGAACGAAGTACGTAGAGAGCAGCGAACGTGTGCTGGTGGTGGTGAAAAGGGGATCCAGGACAGTTAAAAGTTGATTTGGCATAACAGATTCATTAATAATTATAAAGTCAACATGATTCTGTCACCTTTGGTCTTAGTCATAGTGAAAGTACAGCGGGGAAATATGGCAAAAAGAATAAAACCACAAAACATTCAGATTTTTATTTAGTTATTTAGGGTTTTTTTCACATTGATTTATCACAATTTTCAAATTAATTTCTATTTTCATTCAAATGTGAACAATTTCTCCTAGAAGTAAGACAACCTTACAACCTTACCTTACAAATTGAAAATGTGTATCATCAGTTATATGTCATTAGCGCAAACCAGCCACAGTTTACTAGTCAGCGTAGTTTATACTCGTCTTAGACTTGTCAACAGAGCCAAATCTATCCTTCAGGAGGCCCTAAGCTAAATCTGACATGGGGCCACTCGGGTTCAAGTAATTATTCACCTGCCCAAACAAGATGCACAAGGTCAACGTCTGCATTTAATCTCTTGAATATTATAGATATTTTTCCAGTTTTAATTGATCCATTTTAGTGTATTCCAGTTGACTAAGTGTGACAGCATTAATGGATTCTGTAATGTTATGTAGCAGGGCCACACTAGGCCCCGGAACTCGCTCTAGGACAGTCTCCAAATTAATAATTGCGTGACTAATTAGCGAATGATTAAACGCATTCGTATGTGTATAATGTGCACGCACATTTACACATGGCCTGCATTTGTGCAAAACTCATTAATTATGCACAAAAGCGGGAGCGTATTTGTGGCTCGTTCGTGGGTCATTTACTCAACCAACAAAGTCAAAGGAAGCTTCTTTTCTTATCCCGAGTAACCCTGTGCAGTCTAAATTTGCTAAGTCTGTTGCCTTGACTTAGCCAAAGTCACACGTGTAGTATGTTTAAGTTACGCTGTCGCTAAGATTTTAATCAGCAAGGGAGGAGGGAGGAGGGAGGGGTCGAGGCACGGCATAATGAGGCGTATTGCACAAACATATTTAACCAATCAGAAAGTTATATTTACGTTCTGGAGCAAATCAGGGCCCTGTTTGTCATAATTACACGTAGATTGACAGACTGACATAAAACCATCGGGACTCTGGAGGTGGGGCCCTTCACAGCTGTGGGACCCTACGCATCTTGTGTAGTGTGTTTATAGAAAGATCCGGCTCTCCCAATCACTGTACAAAGCAAAAATAGACATTGATGTTAAGAAGAGACAAATCTGAAGTTAATATGCAATAAGGGGCATTCAATTTAAAGCGATGTGTTTATAATAGTTGTGCACACAGCCTCGCACTGTTTTGTGGCTAACGCTACTCCATTGAAAGTACATTGGAGCTGGTGTATGTCATGGTAGGCGCTCTGTTTACAAAGCACTGCAAGGGTCAATTCATGGGTTTCAGAATAATCCGGTGAAAAGAAACATTAAGACAGTTGCAGCAATTAACAATTTAAAACACAATATGTCTTTTGAATGGGAAAAAAAATCCCAAAACATATGTAACAGGAAGCTGAAAGGCATGAATACAGCACTACAGCAGGACAATTTCTTTCCACAACCTGAACGTTTAAATACATTTTCTAACTTCAAAGCAAAAAAGAAGATTTTGAAACCCGACATCTTGATAACTTTACAGAACAGCATTCACGCGGGCTTGTTCAGATATAGCGCTCACCAGTGAATGACCTTGAGTCTTTCTTATCTACAACTTTCATTCAAACACCATTTTCAAGGAAAGATAAAGCCACTGTTTGTTCAAGGTGACTGCAGCACAACACAAAAGTTAGAGTTTGACTGAGGAAGAACTCTTATCCTCCCATACCCACAGCAGCAGCAGCGGGTGAGGAACCCCACTGCTGCCCAGAACACACCACGTTTATCCGCTTGTCCACACTTAAGGTCTAGTGTTCCATTGAATAAAACATGCGCTGCAGCGAATCTGTCATGTGGCTACCCAGCACGCCATGCACTCCAGAACCTCTTGCTAAAGCTATACTGGCTTTGTACAGCTGAAGGATGCACTAAAGAGTATAGCTGCTTTAGAAGTCCTGTGTTATAGAAAAAGAGCCCTTATTATGCTAATTTCTGATCTATGTTTATCATATTTAGACTGAGTTCTGAATCAATTGTGTGTAATATAGGACCTTAGTAGTTTCACTTTTTCTGAGCTTTTGACCAATTTGTTGATAAATAAATAAGTGAATGAATGAATAAATAAATACACAAATAAATAAATAGATAAATAAATAAGTGAATGAATGAATAAATACAAAAATAAATAAATAAATACATAAATTAATTAATTAATAAATACTTTAGCTGTATCGGAAGTATAAGACCAGACTAATATACACCCATGGACCACTATGGAACCTACCTGGACGACTGAGGGATTACACAGATACCACATGGTAATATAAAAGAAAGTGCTATGATTTAATAATTAAAATCACATTATGTTGTCTAGATAAGTGTTTTTATTATCATCGTGGTTCTGCAATCAGTATTGAGTCTATTCCTTAGTATTGAAATCGAAAATTTAGTATCGTGACAACACTAATCTCTTATTGACTTCTCCTTGTTTTGGAGTTGAGGTCACATACACAGATTTTTACCTTATTTAGACCTCCACAGTTCCCTCTTACCTATGGTCTCTCTTGCGTAAAACAGGATCCTTACTTCCAATGTCCAAACAAACACGTCATGTTGCATTGATAAGGTGTGACGTTACACTTGTAGGTCAGTGATAGCACCCGGTTTGCTTTGGAACGGAACAACCTCAAATGAACTTTAGTGTTGACAAAAATACTTTCCAAGAACAGAGCACTTTTATCGGATAGAAATAACAGTGTGTTTGGAGATTTTTTGTTGAATGATAATACAGAGCACTGTTAACTCAAATAACAGAAAGAGAACGTTAAAGAAGACCTATTATACTTTCACTGTTATATAGTGGATAATTATGCCATAATTTCAACATCTTTAAATCGCAATATTCATCTAAAACACACGTGTCAAACTCAAGGCCCAGGGGCGAAATCTGGCCCGCCATGTCATTTTATGTGGCCGTGACAAGGTAAATTAAAATGTATGACTGTCTTAAAATATCAGTTTATCAGTAGATAGGCAGTTACAGAGTCATATTTTTTTTTACATCTATGCAAATTGGCCCTCGGTGAAATTGAGTTTGACATCCCTGATCTAAAACGACTTAATAAAAGAAACAAGTCCACTGGCTTCTACATTAGAAAACTGCGGTGCCCAATGGGAGCTGACATCGCCGTAAACGTCATCACAACAAAGAGCTGTGCAGCGATGGATATCTGCAGATCACGCTAATGAGTTGCACGGTTGATTTCTTTTTCATTTGTACCAGAATTGTACGTGTATCACCAAGTAAGACAATAAAACTAAAGAACGGAGTAAATACAGAGCAGTGGGCGTATACCAGTGGAGGTGAAAATGGGGGTTGATAAGCAAAATGGCGTCTTGAAAATAAGCAAGCTCAGTTAATAGCTCAGAAAAGTCGATTTTGCATAATAGGTGAGCTTTAGGACATTTCATTATTACATTTTTAAACTTTTAATGTTTTTTAAAGCCTACAACTGGAGGCCACTGCATGGAGGTAGACTCGCAAAAGTAATATAAATGTTAAACAAACGAGCTGGGGAATAACTTGATGAAAACAACACTGAACTGACACAAGAATCAACGCAGAAGCAGAGCACGTGACACGAGTGAGAGCTCCGTGCACAAAAAACATATTTGGCATCGTAATAAATCTTAGCTTTAAAACTATTATTATTGTAATGCAATATTTTGTTTAGATTTTGCATAATTCCAAAGGGTAAACTCACTCCCACTCTCAGTTTGAACCATTTTAAACACATTTAAACCATGTCTGTTTCTCCCTGTGATTAGTTTGTTGTTAAAATGAGTTCTCACATTGTCTTGTGTCATATAAATAAACAGTAAAAGAGCCAGTCTTTTAAACAAATCCAAAAAATTCTGATCCCATAAAAGAGCCAAAAGTCCCATCACTATCAGCAGTATCAGTGTCTGTTGTATTGGTCCTGTTCCAAAACAAATAATCCATTAAAAACTAACCAAAGCATTTAAAACGGCCAATGTATAACACGACTACAATAGGAATAAGTCACTTTTTTAACCCCAGTGCCACGTTAAACTTGAATACACATGACCATAACTGTGACCATACAGAATGCATAGATATTTTAAAGAAGACATATTGGGCTTGTGTCTGCTATACAGTTTATAATTTATGACACTTGTGGATCATTGTGAAATTGCAATATTGATCAAGAACTACTCATAAAAGAAACAAGTCCGCTGGCTTCTGCGTGGGTGCTGACGTCGCCATAAATATCTCAACCAAGAGCCGCGCAGCTGTCAGCACTTCCAACGGATAGCTGCACATCACGCTTTTCTGGTTTTTTATTCAATTTGATCAAAATGACTATGCGATGTTGCTGTGTATAACTGATTAAAAAAATCAAATTGGAGAATGGAGTACAAAGTAGTGTGTGTGTGTGTAACGCAACTAGGGCTAATTAGGACCTGACTGCAATGTTGACCAGATGTAGGTACGGTAGGGAGCCAGTGTGTGTGAATAAATACAACAAACAAGGAATCTTAGTCAAAAATAACATATATATTAAGTTCAATATTAATTACTTAGGCAGGTATGCAATAATATATATACAATGGATTATAAATATGAAATTACTTTATATATTCAGTAGATATGATTAATACAAAAGACAACAAAATACAATGCAACAGAACCAAAAAAATATGTCCTGTTCCAGTTCCAGGTTCGAGTATTTGTTCCAAAGGTTGTGTTCACAGTGTGTAATGTCTTTATTATCCAAAAACTTGTTATAATCCGAGAAGCAGGGAAAATAAAAAGGTTCGTTTGTTCCTACCAGTCTATGAAGGAAAGGGGTAGCTCGCCATCCAGGTTATTGTGAGGTTGTCGTTGAATTCAGTGCAGAGAAAAAAAACCTGACCATTGAGCGGATAGTGATAGCGGTAAGTATCTGTCGAGTCAAATGTAGTTTTATGTATTTTCTTCAATGAAATTGCCGAGAGAAACAGCTACAATCAGCCACAAGCAGCCACAGCAGGAGCAGCATGGGACAGATTTTGGCGTCTGACGTCACTGCTAAAAAAGGAAATTGTCCCGCCACAACCAACTCCTCACCGGAAGTGGGACATTATTTGACACGGGTTACATGTGTGTTTTCCGATGGCGGTGAAAATGGGGGTTGATCGGAGAAATTACGTTTTGAATACATTACAATAAAGATTACTCAAAGATGCATTCATTAATCACGGTAAATACAACTTCAGGTAAATGACATGGGGAAACAACTAGAACATGGTTAAAAGCTCTAAAAAGTTATTTTTTTTTAATAGGTCAGCTTTAAGGATACTTTGCTAATCCACTATATAAATCTAAAATGTGTTTATGTGCGTGTTAGCATCAGGAGCAGTACTAGCGGCAGTCGTTTAGTACCATTTCAACAACAGCAACATAGCAAAACAGCTAATCAAGTTTAAGATTTGTTCTCTAACTAACCTAACAACGACTAATAAAGCTTGTCATGTGTAAAATCTCTCCGAAACACATTTGAGGCTGCCGGTGGACACAATCAGGGAGAACAGTGTTTTTAAAGTGCACCATGGGCCATCTGAATTGTTGCTCAGTGAATGTGTAAGGCCCAGCGCTGTTCTCCTGCGAGTGGTGACATTTCCTGTGTCTTGATTTGATTCAGGGACTTTGAACGCGCTCACACAGGCTACATTCAGACCAGACCTTTGTGTCCGAGTCCAATTATGTGGAGGTCAGGCCCGCCAGTGGAAGGACAAGACGGATAGAAAGACCTCCAGTTTCCTATTGACTGAAATACCTCTCAAATGGCCATTGAGAGAGAACATTTTTGCAACGTTAAGACATAGAAGCGCTGTCCTGTTTGAAGTTTCAAGCTATTACTTCAGTGACACATCCATCAAAATGGGACTAAACTGGGGCAAAACCTGGACTAGACATAATTAAAAGACATATGATCAACAGAGGTTTGGGGGTGTAATGCTTTTTTTCTGTCCTGCCTTGTGACACACCTCTGTGGCTACATACAAAAAAACCAAAAAACAAACGAGCCCTACAACAACTGTACAACAACCTTTTCACAAATGTTAAATAATAATTTGTGTAATTCATCTAATTGTAGACATTTTAACCTGCCCTGTGGTGTGACCTCTGCAGTCACCCCGCTGGACATTGTAAACAAAGCACTCAGGGATTATGGTTAATGAAGAGTTACTTTGCCTGTATCAATAATTTCAGCTTCTCTTTACACTCTATTTTCACTCTATATAGCCTATATAGTATAAAAACAATGTTGTTCTAAATGAATATTTGTATATAGGCCTACATAAAATATGGATTGTGAATCTGAGAGGTTGCCTATATTAAACTTGTGAAAATTGTTGGGGTTTTTTTTGCATTGATTTGTCAATTATATTATAATTACAGGATAAAGTTGTAAAGTGACCTACTTTACCTTTTGAGCTAAATTCAAACTGCAATATTTGAGTGTGTAATTAACAGAAATGTTTTGTTATCAGTATTACAGTGTTTCTATTTCGTTTGTACAGTAAGCGGTAATTTGAATTTTGTTGATACTGTTATTAATTTATCATTGAACAATAACCTTCCACTGCAACTGGATTGTCACGATGTTTCAGTTTTCAAACTTACAAGGATACATCTTGTATAGCTGCCAGCTGATCCAAGGTGGTACCAAACTAAAGAAACAGTAGCCAGTAGAAGTCATGCTAAACATTAATTTAGCCAAAAGCAGTATTGTTTCAAATCCATAACTGCTGTGATTGACTCAGATTCAGCTGAGAGCCCCCCCTCTTCCCAGACAACACCAATAGGAGCCATTCCAGATTGATAATGGGAAGAACTCAATATACAGTTCACATATCAATCTAGTGTTGACCAGATCAGTAGAACAGGTTTATTTTTGATCATCTTTTCACTTTACAACATGTAATATGAAACCAGAACAAATCGATTTTGGATATCAGCCTTCCTCAACAGAGGCTACATTGTGAGGATGAGGATGTGCAGAGCAGAGGAAGTGCCGTGCATGAGTCAGAGCACATGAATGTGTGTGATCTGTCAGACTAAACAGATGAGCTCCAGCACTGCAAAACAACTCTGACTCAAGGCTGAGAAGCAGCAGTCCTCATGAACCTACTGTAGTTTATGTTCATATGTAACCTCATGTCTCTCACTCGTGTCCATGGGCAGAATTAGGAGATTCAAACATTTCGAATCACCAATAATCAGTTTGGGTCTTTTTAGTCAAGAGGGATAATCCTCTGTCAGTAAAAGTTGTTTGGACCAGAATTCTGAATTTTTTAAAGCAGGAGAGAACTGTGTGATGTAACCATAGTTCTCTGAAGAGAGTCTAATATTTGAGCCAAGCCATCCTTGAAATATCGAGTTTAGTCTGTATTGAACAATAAAAAGGCAGTAACAACAAGGGTATACAGGACTTTCTTAATTTTATAGTCAATTAATGTTTTGTTCTTAAATTGAGTTTATTTACATTTCCAGAAACATTTTGGCATTGTCTTCAGGATAGACCAAAAACTACTGAGATGCAACTATGTCGATTTCACCCACCCCCTTGTACCTCCTCAGTGGCTCAGCGTGTTCGGCTTTGATAGACTCACCCACCACCACCACCACCACACCCCCCTTCCCTCAGTACAGCCTTGTTACATCTGGGTCACCCCTTTGCTCAGCTCCCTCCTCCCTCACCCCTCTGCACAGTGCCAGCTTTAGCCTGCTGCTATCACTGCTCTGAGTGGGACATGGTGTACACAGAACAGGCATTTCTCCTCACCAGCTGGGCCACTGGGGCAATGCACTCATTGTCATACAACTTTACAAAACAAATTCGACTCACAACATTGCTCTGTGACTCATCTTTTTTGAATGATAATCTCTGTCACTGTGGGGATAGGCAGTGAGATGGGGCTGATTCAGTTGGAGCCAGAAATTCTAAATAGTTTCCAATCATTGTCCAAATTTTAGTTTCTCTTATTTGAATTAAAATGGGTGGGACAATATTGCATCTTTTATCCTGTATATTGTGACTAAGGTTTAAGACGTGCAGTAAGGTCAAGACTACAAGGGCTCCCTAAATCAAGACTACGAAAAGTTGAAGATAAGTTTAAGAGAATAGGTCTGTTGCAGTTCAAGTACACGTTGAAGCACTTTGCAAAGCATCTTTGCGTTTGAGGGCAGGTTTCCCACAGGGGTCAGTCTTCTGCCTTCTTCTGTTCAATGTTTCAGATCATCCATAATCATAGCCATGGATCTCTTAATGCCTCTTGATACATATATATACATAAATCAAAGACCTTGTTATAGAACCACTCTTCTAGGATCCCAGTCTTCATTCCTCTTCAGGGACAGATTATTTTTAAGTCATATGGCTGTTCCTCCCTTGTCAACTTTGATCATAGACCCATTCTCCCAACACTTGAATGGTGTTGTGTGTGAGGCAAATGAAGTGTATTTCAAAAACACTGCGTCTTCCCAAATGAGCCTCTATAATACTCTTTACTGCTCCTGAGGGGACTGTCTTTCTCTGAGACGGAGCCTATAGCGGGCTTAAATCACTGCTGTTAAGGCAGTAATATTCCTAGAGGGACTATGAAGAGTGTGTGAGTAAAATGCATGGCTTAATGGATCAGTGCGCGCTTCTTGTGACGCTTCTTTCTGCTTAATGAGGATGTGAACACAAAAGACCCCATGATTATAAATAAGAGTGCTTTTTCAAGGACTTTTGAATATGTGTTTACTGTACTGCTGAAGAGGCAAGAGGCAGCGGTGTAGTGTGTTGAAGTGAGGGCTAGTGATACCATAATAAAATGAATCATGATTTTGTTTTTGTCTTTCAGTATGTGAGGTAATTAAATATACAGATCTGTAATAATAGCCATTTGACATACATAGAGATAATTCCATAACTGTTACCATACTGCAAAAGAAGAAAATATATGACTAGACTTTCATTTTCTGAAATAAACGATTCAATTGCCAGAAATTAGTCCCTGTATTTTGGATAGAATTTTATGTATTGCTCCCATAGATAGAGGTATTGCTTTATAGAATTCAGTACTACCTTATGCAATTTTTAAGTTTTTTTTGTTTTTTTTTTCCCCACAAACTTCCACTTGATTGGTATGAACTATGATTTTTTTTTTTTTTTCCCCCAGAGGTACTATACCACCAAACAAAATATATATATAAAAAAAAATAAAGAAAGAAAACCTGTCATATGCACTTTAAGCATTTGCCTATGAGCTGGAGAGTAGCTGGTTTTGTTCTCGCTCTATTCCAATCACACAGTAATTCAAAGTCAATCTAAAACAGGAAACTCAGATGACACGTCTTGCTCTAGGAGATAATTGATGCAAAAATCCATCAGAGTTCAGGTTTTTGAGAAACTTTCATACAATTGTAGCCACAGTTACCCCGGGGCAGACTGACAGAAATGTAGCTGTCAATCTGCACCAATAACCTTGTGGACCATCACGAATAAATGCGTCACTTCTTTGCCAAGTTGTGCTAATTAGCAAAGTAAAGACTATCCAGTTAACTACCCAAAATCAGCATTAGCATTACGACACAAACACGTATTTCCATTGACATCTATCTGCAACTCAAAAGCCTCAAAAAGATGTATAACAGGAGCGAAAGTAGTGAAATAGTTGTGCACAGAGCCACTAACGCAAGTAGATGTAGGTAAGGTCAATGAAGTGTATTGCCCAATAACAAAATAGCACAAGCATCAAACCATAACCTTCTTGTATTTGGACAAACGCCGTACCACTGAGCCACTGCTGCATCCTGTGGTTGTTTTGGAGAAAAGGAGGTGCAGCCATATTAAATAAATGTTCTTTTCAGCCCACACAGTCAAATCAAAAGTGCAATTGTAATTATGCAACATCCCACGTCCCTTTGGCCCGGTCAGATCTGCGCTGTGATGGGTCGGTCGGGGCTTGAGACTGAGGCCCACAGATGTTTCTTGTATTACTCAACAACAGCGTGTATTTTAATTTTAACCAGATGTGGTACAAAGTTAAAATATATTATAGTACCACTGTCCTTACAATTTTTGATTAATTACAAATAAAATACAGGATAGCTGACCTCTGGAGACTGGCCATCTTTGCTGTGTAAGTAAAAGTCAAACCATCAAATCAGTATAGAATAAAGGTTTTTAATGTTGATATGATTTTCTTTTTGGTTAGACTTTTGTTTAGGGACTCACCATAGACTGGATAATAAAGTCGACTGAGGGAGTGTGACGTCACCCATAGCGTTCAGCTCTAGTCAAATGAAGTTAATCGAGGCGAGCAGTTAAAGGGGCGAATTTGGAGCCAAGTTCCATATTTAGATTTCCAACCGTGAGCAACTATAGAAACCAAAGAGTCAATTTGGAGCGATGCTGAGTGGGCACTTAGCAACGCTGTCAATGACACCTATTGCTAACGCTAGCGGGAGTGACCTGGGGGAATGCGCCTAATTTGTCTGTTATTAATGTTCTTATCTTAATAGCGAAATAAAAATAACAGGATCATTTAGAGCGGGTTAATACGGACATTTTAAGATCAAAATGACAAGCCTGACAGCAGCAGTTTCAGTCGATGGAGCCGGAAGCGCACCCATGATCACTTGATCACCGCGTAAAGTGCTTTTATTTGGGTCGATAGCCACGAATTAAGCCATTAACTATTTTCCATCGATTCATACTCTTAATTGCAGTTTTTAAGCATTATTAGCAAGGTGTTTTTGTAGCTAGATACACCGTCATGCTAGTCAACGTTTTTTCTCCAAAATTTGCTCAAATAAAGATGCATTGTATTACCAGCTTTTGAGGTCAGAATAATAACTCTGCTGTCTGCAACTATTCATACTATATTATGATAGGCATATTATATTATTCATAAGTGTTTTATTATCCGATAATCAGAACATGCACTGTGTAACTGCCACTTTTTAGTTTTCATATGTTTTATATTATTTAGTCACTAGAGGTCTGTGTACACGTGAAACAATGCTAGTCGCGTAGAAGAAGCGATGTCAGCTAAATGAGAAAAGTGGCATGATTATTAAAAGCAGATGATTGGGTTGCAGTTTAACGATACATTTAAGAAGAAAGAAGATATCTCAGTTAATCCCTTTTGGTATACAGCCAACGAGGTTAATTTGTCTACCGTATTTTATTTTCAAAAGGTAATTGTCGAATGTCTTTATTGTTCATTAAGTTAATTATTGTATTGTTTCTTTAGTTGTCACGAGTGTATTTATTTGGATTCATGTGCAAGATGGATGTCAATAAATTCGTCAGTAGAGGAAACCACTTGTGTCTGTAGTACCTGGAGGAATTACACACTGTAAGCATGCTAGTTGTTGCTGCATTAATGTGACGGTAAAACTCCAGTCTGAGACTTGTGAGAAGTGCTTATAAACTCATCGCTGTGAATAATTCGGATGCTTGGAATGCATAAGATAAGTGTGGAATAACTTTGGATCACTGCAAACCATTTAAAATAAACTAGTTACTTTTTCAAGACAGTAAAAATCAGGTACAGCGCCCTTAATAAGTAAAAAAGTAAGTAAATCCAAACTAATAGTAAATAACTACAGACAAGTAGAGCAATTAGCAATACATGCAGTCCCTAAATTAAAGTGTTGTTTCTTTGTTTCTTAGATTGGGACAGATCCTGTTAATAAACATGATATGCAAGTAGCTCTGGAGAAAATCCCATGTGTTGCATCTCAGTCACTCTCATAAACACAGTATCATTCATACACACAATGTACACGGACAATTTTAAGTGTTTGCGTAGCCTCAGTTCCGTGTACTTCTCTTTGGGAAAAACTAAAGCCCTTTACAAACAGTGCACCCGTGTGATCTCTGGTGCTGTCCCTGGCTCTTCTCCTCCTCTGTGCAGTACACACATCAATAAAGTCTACTTCTGTATTATCCATTTGAACACAAAAGTGCCTCGTGTGAAGTGAGGGAAGCGGAGGATGATGACCTATCAGCGACTTAAGTCAAAGCTAACAGAGAAATAAGTGGAGCACTTCACACTCGCAATAAAAGTACTGACATGTGACTGTCACGAGCACAATCTGACACGCACCTTACATATTAAAGAAAAAGTGAAACAAAAGTACCAGGGTTTTATGACCAGGGTGTACAAAAGGCATAAACTAGCGTCACCAGCAAAAAGACAGAAGTAGATACAAAGAGCCTTATCGTTTCCATTTCACACACATTTCTTAATATTTATCTCAGAAGCTTTCCATTTAAGAACAACAGATGGAGTGTTTGTAAATGCACTTACACAGAGAAGTGATACAAGAAGCACTTCCATCCGGTGGGCCTCTCCAGGAAGTTGTAGACCTTCCCCTGGACGTAGCTGTAGGTGATGGTGGGGCGCATGCCTGTGCTGTAGATGGACATTCGCGCAGACATCCTGGGGTGGGACAGGTAGGGGTGGACGTGGACACCGGGCAGGGTCATGTTGGAGCTGTCGTCATCCACTGGGGTCCTGTCCCTGTCCAGTTCTGTAGAGGAGAAGGCCGTCTCTGCTAGCTCCAGGTCAGCCGGTCTGTTCGCGCGCACCACTCCAGGAGACCTCTGGGGGTTCAGGCTGGACATAGTTGCCTGTGGAGAGGCATTTTATTTTCTTTTTTTTTTGTTTTTTTGTTTTAAGAACATTTTGGTTGTTTGGTAGTAATCATCTGTCTCTGATTTCCTAACGTTGTGTACAATAGGTCTTGCATTTCTAAAGCTACCATCTGAAATTAGCCGGGCCGACACCCACCCCGTTGTATTCTCACATATTATTACTGGATATCTATCTGCATTACTTCTGAAGGCTGGAGACGACAGATGAGTCTGAACAAAGGGTGAGGGGGGTCTCCCGTAATGGCATATGGGTTGATTGATATAAAATTTGAAGAAACATAATAAATTTACAGATGGTAGCTTGAAAGGTACTCTTTGGGTAGGGAGTTTCTTTTTTGCTAAAAAGGAAAAATAAAGTCAGGGTATAATTTACTAAGCTTTCTTTTACCAAAATGGCAAACTCAAAAATTGTGGAACCTTTTGAATCTCTAGAATATCTCTGCCTCTCTCTATCTAACCATTCACAACAAAAAAGTCAGTCCATCCCAACCCATGATATGCATAGGCTCAGCTAGGTACTCCTCAATAAGAGCTGAGTTCATATAGTGTTTTCTTGATCCATATTTTTCTTAGAAGCACCAAAATAGGCCACCAGACACACTTTTGCTGAATAGAGATTCTGTTTACCTCTTTATGAATGAGGTCGTTGGGAAAGACCTTGAGAAGAAAGTCCTGAGTAAAGAATGTTTGAACTGCAGCAGAGTGTGTTGACCTGCTTCTGACTGACTGATAACAATGGCAGATCAATTGTCACTCTTTTGAAAAACAAGAAAGTAAAGTATTTAAAGCAAGGAAAGTTTAATATTTAAAGGTGCACTATTTAACTTTTCTGGTCCCCATGGAGATGTTATTGCTTTCCGTGGAATCTTTCAAGCATTTGTTTCATTACAGATCTTTTAATTGAAGAAGAAAAAAAAAACAAAAAACTTAAGACACATAATTTTTGCTGTTATTGGGGTCACCACTTCACAGATCTGACCTGTAACATGGCCTGGTGAAGTCCCCATGGAGATACATATGTTTTTTGCCATACTATAGTAGAATGTTCAAGTCCAACCCAAGACAGACAGATACAAAAATGTGAGGGACCATCTAGGTTTCGCAATGCAGCTTTAAGTTTATTTCCATTTTCAATAATCTGAAAACATGACATTTGATTTTTGCAGACTTACTTTCTCAAAAACGTTTAGTAGTCCAAAGCCTGAAACAAGGTGGACCACACTTGTACAGCCAATCCACTCATCCCAAAGTGTCAAATAGTGACTCATACGGGTCAATATTGCGATAAATAAAAAGTTTCCTAATAACATGAAGACAACATCTGCACCTCTGACTTTTGGCACAAATTCAGCTTTTTCAATAGACTTTCAGCAAGGAAAACATTCTATTCATCTATGAGAAAAGTAAATTGGCTATTTCAGCTTTCACAGACAAAAACAAAATAAAATGAAACTAGGACTGCAGCGATTAATCTGAAAAGTCATGACTAATAGGCTACTAAAATAATCATTGACTATACAAACTTTAAACCACATGGCTAAAGGCATTTTATGCAGTTTTGCCATTGTGATTTAATAACGCTGCTGCTTTGTGATAAAGTGTGGTTTTCAATTATGCACCATTCTAAAAGTCTTCTCTCTTAATATGGTTAAAATGCATTAGAAAAGTACTATATACATAATCATTTCACAAATAACAATTTTAAAACAGTAAAAATTTGCTTCAACAGAACACGTACTAAACACAATTTTACTGAAGATAACTTTGCCAAATCATTTCAAAAAGTATTGTTTAACCTTGGCAACATGAACCGTATCAGTGGCAAATATTTGAATAGGTTTCAGTTCAAAGATCAAAGCTAAAAGTTGAAAAATTATAAATAAATCATAACTTTGCACATGCAGTGATTTCACTTTCATAGTATTCCAGCCACCCACCTCTGTGCAACAGTTTTCCAGGGCAGCTTGAACTTTCTGTTGGAATGTGTTGACAACAGGATCTATCCCATGTGCTCCTGAGTCTGTCTGCTTCGGGATGCACACACTGCCCACAGGAGAGCTGATCTTAGTAACGCTCCAGAAAGCAGGTAGTCTTGTGGGGGATCTCGCTGCTCCGTGGCCCCAGCCGGAGTGTGCGTGCTCTGGGCTGTGCTTTCCTTATCTCCCCCTGGCTCTGTTTCCCGCTGTTGCTGGAGTGACCATGTGGAAGAATGTCCAGTTGAACCCCTCCCCTAGCCCATTCACAGCCACGCCACAAAGCTGAAGTTGGGGCATAAAAACTGGTGGGCCTGTCTCATTCATGGAGATACTAGGCAGTGATGTAGACATGTTTGGACAAAGTTCTCATGTTCCCAGAAGTCTCCACCCACTGCTGAGCCCCACAAATACAAGTAACAGCTGTCCATGTAGGCCATTGAGTTGGAAATCCTAATCATTGTTTTCATAGGCCCGGTACGAGGCGATACGGTACAGACCCTGAGTGTCTCCACTGCATAAAGTGATCCATACCGCTCCTGTTTTAGGGATCCAAAGCAGACTGCTGGAGGTACTACCTGGAGGGGTCTGGAACACTTGGGACCTGGGACCGGCCCCAGCTCAGTCATTGGAGGACCAACAGCAACTCCAGCCAATTTACGTTTCCATGCTTCGCTTATGCCTACAGGTCCAAAGACAGGTCTCTGCTACTTGAACAACTGACGTCACCTCAACATAACTGATATTAATTTAATAAATAAAATCTAAATTGTATCTGAATTATGCTCTCATAAGGCTGATCTCAGTGAATCACAAAAAGACATTTAGTATGTGTTGCTAGGCCTGTGTCACACCCAAAAGCGGCCTGGCCATTTATAATGGACGCTTCCCGGCTGGAGGTGACCCCTTCTCAACTGTTTTGTGCCAAGGCGGCCCCAAGCGAACCATGCCAGAGGAAATGAGTGCCTCAGTTGGCTTTACTCTCACTATGCAGTCCACGGTGAAAACAAAAGCTCTTGGAATTGGATTGAAAAGTTATGGCTTATATAGACTATATTTGTATGAATAGGTACTGCAGAACAGTCCATTCAAATGTTCTTGTTCGTTTGACGAGGCAAACTGGATCAACTTATTAACAGCAAGACACTTCTCCTACATCTGTCAGTGCAGGTGAGCCTTGGTCTGTCTGTGTGCTGTTCAGAAAGCCTTTCTCTGCTGCCACTGGCGTGCATCGTCCTCAGGGTATATTTAGCCACAATATCTAACTGAAGGGAGGAGCTAACAGCACTGAAACTATCCTAAGGTGTGAACTGTCACACATATACGTTTGCATAATAGTTCATGAGCGTAATAAAACATTTAGCTATTTAACTATTAGCATTCTCTTGATCAGCCATATTGTTTTTTTGTTTAGTTTAATTTTATTTTTATTTTTTTTTACAGAAAACCGAATCCAGCCCTCTTATGCTAGGTCATTATTTTGATATATTCATTCTGTAGTGTCAAAACTCAGACCATACATTGTCAGCACTTATTTATAGAAGCTAAAATATGATATGCACAAAACTCTACACAAAACTCCTGCTATAGTGTGTGGATTTTGGAGGAGTACTACACCATCTCAGAGTCCTAAAAATAGTGTTGATTGGAGGCTTGGTTTGTGCTGAGTGCTAACAGGCCTGCCGCGTTCATGAACGCTAGGCTCATTAAAGCGTCAGCAGAGGAGAGAGTGACAGACACAGTGAAAGCTCCAGTTAAACTCAGTGTTTCACAGACGTGTCACTGAAGCAGACACAAAATGCCGACAATGTAATTAACCATGACATTTTACAATGATTGTGCTTTTTTCATCTTCAAAGGAAGAAAGGATGTGCCCTGCGCTCTCCTACTTTAAGTTACTACAATAACAACTGAACCTGAGTGTCAGTGTTTTCAGTACATGGACAGGCCTCATGTGAAAGCTCAGAAAGTCACTGAGCTGCAAAGGCTGCACTCGCTCTGATTAAGGATTAGCTGCAGGTGGTGTGGTTTAGGTAGCGAGGATTCAGATCAGAGAGTCATTTTGGGTTTAAACGAACTGGACTTCAGCAGTGAAACGGGCAACAAAAATTAGAAACTCATTCTGCTTTCTCACTGGATAATCGTCTTAAGAACCAAAACATCAACTTATTGCATAACTTGGCCATCGTGTCAAATGTTTCTGTAATAAATATGCATTGCAATTATCGATTTCAGTAAAAGCTATGTTAACAGTATAGTATTGTATTTGAACATCTGTCTTAATATGTATACATTATGACACAGATTGGTAATGTATATGAAATATTTCATACAATTCTTTGACACAGACGAACCACAAATGCTGCTGTGTGTAATTTGAAGCGGCACTGGAAGGTATGTGAGGTCATATGGAGCTTAACACTGGGTCAAATATGCCTGACTTAAACAAAACAGAACTCCAGGTATGTTAAGGAAGAGGAAACACTTTCTGACAGCTTCCAACTGCTCAAAAACGTTTTACACCAAATGGGACCTTTAAAGGACACATATTATGCAAAATTGACCTTTGAGATTTTAACCGTGTTATAACATTGTTCCCTCATCAAAAACACTCCTGAAGTTGTATTTTGCTTGATGAATTCTTGCTTAGTAACTCTGCTGACTCTAAACCTCATAGAAACATGCGATTTTGAAATTCCCAGTTTTGTGACATCAGGAGTAGACTTGATGCTAAATACTGATTCTGGTGATAATAAAAACACTCTTTCTGTAGCTAATAGAATGTGATTTTCACCATTAAATTATAGTTACCACGTGGTCTTATATCTGTGTAATCCCATCGTCCAGGTAGCTTCCATAGTGGTCCAATACTTATCTATGTGGTCTTATACTTGTTCTGATACAGCTCAAGGTCATTTTAAAACTACTCAGGAAAGGTTTATTTCTGTCCTGTGAATGTGACTTTTTTTAATATTGATACCTGCGCAAATGAGTAGTTTCAATACTAGTTTTGGTGTCGATTAGTACCTGATTTTTGACAATCAGATCATAAAATTTGAGCATTTCTGTCATTGGAACTGTGTGCTCCTATTAGAAAAAAAAAAAGCTGCTATCCCTAGAGTTGTGATTTTTCAAATGTATTTCCTTCCACCTATTTTAGAAACATGTTTATTGTCAGAAGATAGCATTATTTTAAGTTACAGCACATGATATGCCAAAGTAAAGGTACTCAACACTTTTTTTTTTTGCCTGAAATGTTCAACCATATGTCATTAAACTCATCTATCTCGCATTTATTCAATTTCAGGTGGTTTTATAGCTTAAACCTTTGAGAAAACATGCAGTGTTATTGAAAGCCGGGGTGACCTCTACACAGATGTGACGTGTAACCTAGCCTGATGGTTGTCTCCATGGAGAAAAAGGAAATGTCAGACTGTGGAACATTCTAGGAAAAGTAATAACGTCTCCGTGGAGAGAAGGAGGTGATGGAGCCCCCAGAAAAGCTACACATTGCACACCTTTAAAGGCCTAATATTTACTCTTTAATAATCAAACACTATTTTAATTGGTGCCTTAACCCATAAAAAAGAAGAGAAACTGAATGTGTCTGAATGAATCTTTGTAACTTGTCAGCAAAGAGAAATCTTATATTTCTGCTTGCAGATTTAGCACTGACCTTGGCTAGCCCACTCAATGTTAGAAACAAATTATGCGTGCTGCTCATGGGGAGTCCAGTGCTGTCCAGGTGATGACAGCTCCTGTTGCCGGTGGATATTAAAAGTGCCTCAGTCCGGCTCTTATTAGTGCTGTAGCGTTAGCATGCAGGACATTAGCCTTGAACAGCTAATCATATGAACACTGTTATCTGCCTTGGTCCATCTGACTGAATTACTGTAGATATAAGAGCCATACGGTTTTGTTCATATGACCCTACGACATTCAAATAATGAACCTATTGAAATGGGACAATTATGTATTCATTGTACCATATTAAGCCAGATCTTCCATTATGCTCCTAATAATGCATTTCATATTGGACATTGCAACCTTGTATTGTCATTATATTTCAGAATTCACCATGATAGTTCATTTTCATCCAAGAAAATAGCACAGAGGAACAATGATGGGACGTACTATGTGTTGAAAATAAATGGTCAGAGAACAGTACAGTTAATTTTGTGATAGTCAGAAGTGGTGCTGTCACGATACTAAAATTTCAATGCTCAAAACTGGTTCTGATGCCACTAAATAAAAGCGTTGTTTGCCATTTTCAACATTAAATTGTAGTACTTTCTTTTATATTCCCATGTGATCTGTGTAATCCTTCAGTCGTCCAGGTAGGTTCCATAGTGGTCCATGGGCGTTTACTAGTCTATGTGTCTTATACTTGATCTCATACAAGATCTTTCTAACGCTATTCAGGAAGGGTTCATTTCTGTCCAGTGAAAATTTAGCATCAATACCTGTTCAAATAACTAATTATCTAGTTTCTGTAACCAAGGGAAACTAGATAAGAAACTAGATAATTAGTTATTAGTTATTTTCTCTGAAAGTTTGCACCAAGGTCTAGACTTAGCGCTTACTATTACTTACTTACTATTACTTACTACTAGTGCTTACTTAATAGTACTATTATTTTCATTCGTTCACCAGACACTACGTTCCTCAAATCTGCAATCAGACTTTTCTCTACTGTCGTCATGACAACTGGAGCACACCCTGTGAACGCAGAGCACAGGGGAGCTACAAACTTCTTTTTTTTTCTCTTTGTTTTGGTAAGAAAACAGAAGCAAGGTGAGATTTAAGCGTGATGGTGATTAGCTAAAATACAGATTGGCAGGAAAAAAAAAAAAAAAGACCCGTCAGAAGAAGTGTTAGGCGGGTGTGGAAAGTTACTTAACTTTTCATTGGCTGCACTGGCATGCGGTTTTGTACAAGCAAATGTGCCGATACAAGTGGATTATATGGATATATGTCATTTTTAAGCTACTCGCTATGATTAGATTTTAAAAGACGACATCAACATGTGTATGGAATTTATAAATAAACGCTAAAAGGCGTCTGACAGCACACAGCCGTCTACTACAGCATAAGTACAGTGATTTACAGAGGTGCATCCTGTGCTATAAGTGAACAAGTGCTTTCATTTAGTGTGCATGTGTTTGATATGTTCATATCAGAGAGTGTTTAGAAAATGGGTCATTTTGGGTTATCCAACGCAATAGTTTACCCCATGCTGTTGTTGTGGTTGTGTACAGTGGGCATTTTTCAGCTTTGGTGGCTCTGGGAAGGAGAAAATGATTGTAGACAGTATGATTTTTGACAAATAACTTCATAACAGTGCAACAAACATAAAGCTGTTTTAATTCTATGTTGAGTTTTCAGTATAATGTCATGCAACTTGATGTGAAAGTATTCCAAATATTCAGAATAGTAGTAGAGATTTGACCATGTAATGGAATACATAGAGTACCTCATGAAAGCAGAGCACAGAGGGGCTACAAAGTTTTGTTTTCTTTATTTTGGGGAGTAAACAGAAGCAGGACCGGGCTTGGGCTTGAAGGTGATTAGCTAAAATACAGATCGACAGAAAAAAGACCTGTCGATCTGTAAAGGCCAATAAACTGATACTGATTGCAGACTGTGTGTTTGATGATTTTAGGCCAAACAAGGCGTGTATTTTACTCAAACAAGCAGCAGGCTGTAGTTTGGCAGGGTGTTTGCAGTTATTTTGTCTGGAAGCCTAACTTTGCTAATTTGACACTTGATGAAACCAAGTATCACTACAGGCTTGTCTCTTCCTTTCCTCCTCACATTTGGGTTCTGTCTTCCTCATGCTCAGTCATCTGTGCGTGATCCAACACGTGTCACTTCCTGGATTTGGTCCAAAGTCAGAACCTTCTTGTTCCCACTGCACAGGACCAGACCTTGGTCTGGACTGAGACACTTTTCACAGACTAAAAGACCAGTTGTCTGGTCTGGACCACAGTCCATCAGACTGTCAAATAATGGATTACTAAAGGGACAAGTGGATACAACACACAATATCGGGTGATGGTATGGCTCCTAATGCAGATTGGCATTAGCTAATGCTAATGATTACACATAATACACATTTGACACACAATTAAGTCAATAGCAGAATAAACCACGCTTACCGATCAGGAACAGCATCCAGTCCATCAAATCATAAGGTCCTCTCCTCCTGAGTCCACCATGAGATCTTCACTCGGTTCCACGAACCGCTCCAGGTCCGAGATGCCTCTAGTTTAACTTGTACAAACATCCAGTGTCCTCGGTCGCGTACTTCCTTTGTTTTGTCCGTTTCGTCATGTTTAAAACACAAAACTGCTGCAAAACAGTGCGTAAAATTATGCAATTTTACGCGCGCGTAATTTTACGCACGCGGATCTTTGCCCGAGGGCGGGCAGTCGGAACGTTAAGGGGTTAAACACTTAGAATCAATAGCGAGTTTTCACTCCACGTCGGCAACGTTGGCTAAAACTCTGATAGCGGCCCATGAGGAGCCTGTCAATGACGTTGATAAGCTGCGCAGATACGTATGTGAATCACATAATTGGCTGGAGCAGCTCGTCCCCGGTCACACTCACTGACGCACATTGAAAAATAGCGCAGAATGAATTGTTGTGTGTTTATTTTATTTGCAATTCCGGTTCGATTTTTTGTGCGCAGCACAGATTTCCTGTGCGCGGAGACCGAGTCAGCAGTGCGCAATTGCGCACGCGCGCAGTTTAGAGGGAACAGTGACTACCAGTCATCAGTTTGCACACACCTTCACATTCAGTGTTTTTCTTTAAAATTACTACTTTCTGCATTTAGACAAATATATGAAGTGGAATATATGGAATCATGTAGTAAGGAAACAAGTGAAATAACTCAACTACATATATATTTCATATATCTTTGATACAAATTCCTCAAAGAAGCTATCTTTTCTTTGTTGACAGTGGTGCAATAAAGTCACCTGAAATGAAATTTCACTTCAAGGTGTGCCATGTCAGGGCCAACTGTACAAAGCAGCGATCAGAGCAAAGGTTGGCTACTTTCAAAATGTTTAATCTGAAATAAATTTGGAGTTATTTTGAGGTCATTTTTCTTAACTACATCTACTACATACATTTGTGTTCATTCATAGTTTTGATGCCATCAGTGAGAATCTACAATGTTAATAATCATGAAAATAAATGAAACATAAGTGAAATGGCGTGTCCAGACTAGTGGTGTGTTCAGTCTTTTCTGTTATTTCATCTGTGTGAAACAATGAAAAAAAATAAGCAGGTCGTAGCAGGTTCTGCAGGATTTCATCATGAAAACATTTGATCGATCACGTATTTGTGGCAGCTAGCAGTTTGTTCGAGCCCCAAAAGCTGATGCCCTGGGTTACAGTTCTTACAGCTTTTCAGGCATTTTCACAACACACAAAAACTGTTGGATTGGCCTCATATGAAACACCTGAGCCTAAGCAGCCTGGAGTTATCTGGATTAACTTCTATTTTTCTCTTTCTTTAAAAATACACACACGTCCAAGGGCAGCTGGCAGAACCTCTTCTTCCGCAGACCTATAAGCACTCCAAAGCTGTTTCACGGGTAAAGAATAGACCGCACAGGAAAACACACAAATACAGTTGTGAGGAATCATGTTAGCTGTTGTAAAATAGTCTGTGTGAGTCATAAAAAAACACCAACTGTCGACATATTGTGTAATGTAATAAATCTCAAACTCAAAGAAAAATGGTCTATATCAATCAATTTAACCTCACAGCTGGGGAAAATGTTTACAGAATGGTCTATGTAAAGAAAAAAATATAATAACATATAAACATATACCTTCAAATATATATTAAAGACTAGAAAAGGCCATACATCCTTTTATTACTTCCAGAACTGACTACCAATGCAGCATATGGTCCAAAATACTGCAGCAGGACCTTCTGACGAGCACTCTCAGTCACATCCCCCTGGTTCTGTACTCCCTCCACTGACTCCCTGTATGCTTGATTTTAAACTACTTATGTTTGTTCTTATCTGTGGGAGCTGTTGACTGCACACATGCCTAACAGAGCTCTGCGGTCTGCTAGAGTTCCCCAGGACAAAGAGCAAACAGTGACCTTCATTTGCTGTGGCCGGTCCAGGACTTTGGAACTCTTGGTCTCTGGAGATATGCGCAATCACCACCTTGCTACTTCTCTGTTCAAAACTAAGCTAAAGACTTTCCATCGCCTTAAATACATAACAGTACTGATATGGAGACAGACAAACGGAAAGTAAAAACTGAACTTTATTTATACCAAAGAAAACAGTTGAAGGTCTCAGTGCAGCTTAACAGGAGGACTGGTCAGGTAGAGTTAGCAGGTCCTGTGTCAGGGCAGTGTGAGGAGAAAGTATCCCTCATGTGTCCTGATGCCTGGGCGTTACATCAGTGTCCAGGGGGAGCCAGATGAACTTGGACAGAACCGAAAAGCTGCCTGTCTTCTAAGCCTCACTCTCACTCAGTTGTGTTGATCGTTGATGAGATGGGCCGTTCCCTTAAAGATCTCCTGCTGCATTTGGTGTAAAAAGTCTGGTTATTGTATTTTGTTTTGCTTTGTACAGGTCTTTGCCTGTTTTTATTGGTTTTAATGCATTTGTAGAAAGCACTTCAGTTCAGTTGTTACTGTTGTAAAGCACTAAACAAATGAAGATTGATTGATTAATTAAACAGAATTTCTTTCATTATGTTGCTGTTGGAAAAAAGTCCTGAAAAAAAGATATATGAGAAATAAAGCAAGAACAGGTATTTCTTTATGCCGTGCTGGTTTAACTGAAAGAAAACAATTCAATTCAGACTATGATTTTCATCTACAGAACATCAGTTTACAGTAATATAGTGTATTACCCCTGTAACATTCAATATATCATTATAAAACAATACAAATCACAACTTTAGACATGGGATTCAGTAGTTGCTAATTTTCTATTCAATGTAAAATTTAAAGTGGCAATTACCCTACCAGCAGAATTCCATGTATGTGTTTTGTTTTTTGTTTTATTTGTTATGTTAAATCGCTACATTTTTGTACACCCAGAGTCTGAAATGATTATTGATTCATCACAAATAAATACAGAGCAGTGTTTGGGGATAGTGGGTATGTGAAGACAGAAATATTCACAAATATACACAGCGTTACCCAAACATGCAGGAATCAATCGAAACGCAACTCTGAGTAAGTTTATAAGAGGAGAAAACCTTTGAATCTCACTTGTCTGTTTTGCTTATTATCCTATGTCTCCTGTAACTTACACAACAGCCTCAACAAAAATGGGAAACCTGGAGAAAAAAATATCTTGCTGAAAGTTCTGCACCACAAAAGCTACACAAAATTGTTCAGCATGGTGACAGCTGACAAAGTGTTGCAAACTTCCCATAGACTGTTATCTTCGCTCCCTTGAGTTACCTGTTCTTAAATGTGCTGTCGGAGGCTGGGAGGAAAAGGAACAGCACTTGACCACACTTGACCCTCAGTGTGAATCAGCAGAGACCCACAGACAGGACGCCGGTCTGCCTCAGCGGACACCCACCCAAGCACAGAGCAACTCATATGTTTTGCAACACTTTCTGCAGCACGCCGGATACAAGCTCAAGCACCACTCACGTCTGGTACACTCGGAATGCCATTTTTCCTTGCTGTTGTTGTTGTTTGTTTCCTTAAATAGGGGGTATTTTACTTCCATGTTACACTTTACATGTTATTGCTTTGAAAATGCTATATTTGCAGAAAACAACACATTAACATGTTGTATAAGTTTGACTTTAGTCTCCCTTCTCTTTGCTCTCTACATTAAGTCACTCCCCCTTCAGAGCGCTATCACAACACAATCAGCACTCATCCCACTAATGAAAGTACTGCACATCTCACTACTTTTGTATAATTATGGAGAACTGTCACATGGGGCTGAGAATTGAATAGAAACATACAGCTAATCGTAAAGAGGGTTCGAATAGGGCCCAGGAGAGATCGCTAAATTACTGAAACATGCATGGATGACATCTAAAGACTCTTCAGGCATGTTTTTGATGAGGGAACGTTATACATGGTATACAGCTAAAAAAAACAAAAAGAAACTAAACAGATTTGCCTAATGCCCCCTCTTTTAAGAGTCCTGAGTTGTGATCCATATTATAATGTTGTTTTCTCATCAAAAACATACCCGGGGTTGTATTTTGTTTCATTCACACATATTTAACACACAAACCATGCATATTTAAGATGAGTTCTTCTCTCAAACAGAAAACGCTCCTACCTTCCACCTTGCGATATCATGTGGTAATACAGGAAGTGCTCTACAGTGTTTTTAAACTCCATACACCTTCACTAAAATCATTTGGATCACTTCATCCCTAGAATTGCCAAACTCTACTGACCAAAATGTAAAAAGTAGTTGTTTACTTCAAAACTACCGCTGCATGACATGACAAGGTGGAACAAAACATTTTGAGCTTTGGAGAACATGTGTGAATGAAACAAAACACAACTCCAGGTATGTTTTTGAGGAGGTAGCAACATTCTAGTAAGGATTAAAGCACCCCCTGTACAAACGGCCAAGCCCGATTGAATGAAACACACCACCCTGCAGCATTACTAAAAAAAGGGGCTATATATTTTCATACGCTGGCCATGGGGTGCATACATAACAGCGCTCTATTCCACACTACAGCTTGCATTCTCTCTGAAAACCCCTGTCAGACAGTCAAATAATGGATTACTAAAGGGACAAGCAGATACAACACACAGTATCGAGTCATGGTATGGCTCCTATACAACAGACTCTGCCAAAACCACACACTGGGCTCAAACAACACGCTATCTGAACAACATCTGTGCGAGTATATCCAGGTCTAACAGCAGAAAACATCACATATATGCCTCACAAAGGACTTTAGAGCTTCACCGCTAACATTAAACCATAGCACTTACTGCATTTTCTAACTAACTAATGACTCTTTCCTCTGCTGTAAGGCTGTTATAGTTACTGTCAGCGTAACGGGGCTCGTTATTTTACTGTGTCTCAGCAGCAGTGACAGATCAGATCAGGAGCTGCTTAGTTTTTCCTTTGTTTTGGGAAGTAAACGAGACAGAAATGAGGGATTAGATTGAGTGATTGGCTAAAACTGAGACTGACAGTAAAGGTGATGATCAATGAATGTGTAATACTGCAGCTAAACTAGACAAAACTGTTTCAAAACTCTTAAAGGGAGGCATATCTGAGACGTCAGAGTAGCCCACTTAGAGTTGTGTTTTCCATAATTCACATTCACAGTTTTAGAACCTGTGTTCATCAGATCCTCTCGCTCTAAGCAAGGTGCCCCACAGGTAGAAACCCATAAGTCTTCGTGAGCAGTTTTTCGTCAATAAATCATTGCCAACCTTGTGAGAATTTCTGCACACAAATTGTGTTCACTGCAACCACATACATTTATTAGCATGCCAAGCCCTGTCTCTACAGCTGCTTTTATTTATTTTTCATGATTCATTCCCACTACCGCCTGCAGATGATGAGCCAACCCCAGGACAGCATCATCAGAAAATCAGTTCTTCCAAGTAATGCGGTTTTAAACATTAAAGCTGGGGTGCCCATATTTATTCTTGTAAATGATAAATGGCTGCTGTGTTTTACATGCACACCAAAATCTGATCATTACCTGATTACTGGAGTTATCAGGTTATTAAAATGTCACGTAAACAGGTTTTGACCAGGGAATTTATGCAAAAAGGCAGTGCAATGATTCTGAGTGACAGTAGCTCAGTTGGTAGATTGTTTCTGCACTGATCTGAAGGTTGGTGGCTCAAATCCCACTCTCAACATCAGACATCCCCGGTTGAGCGGTCATAGGTTGGCGGTATGATTCCAGCTCCCACAGAAGAATGCTGTTGTTGTGTCCTTGGACAAGACACTTAACCTATTCCGTCCCTAGTGTTTACGCTGGTGAATGGATGAGTGGTTCCTTGATGCAGCTAAAAGTGCTTATCAACTCATCGCGGTGAATAATTAGGATACTCAGAATGCATAAGATACGCAAACAATAACTTTGGACCACTGTTCTGTTTTCCATATGTTTAAGAAAGTAAAAATCCAGTACAGTGCCACTAAAGTACACTAATCTGTAAAGCGAGCTAGGATGAAGCATGTTTTTGATGATGACAAGAAAGGATCAGCCTCCTCTTGTGTTTTACATACACCTTTGCTGCTTCGTGAGCACAAAGCATTCATTCAGGAGCTCATAATGTGCATGGAGCAGATGGTGGCTGTCAGATAATCCAGTGGACATTTGTTAGGCCTGCTTATACACAGGTTCCTCTGGTTCTACTGCGGCTTACACAGCTCACAGGAGCAGAGGAGACCGGGCCAGAACATCTGTTGGAGACACACTGTGACAGAGCCATAATACAATAATGCTGGGGTTGGGAGTTCGATTTCAGGTCTGATTGGTAAATATTGTTGCTGTGTGCTTTGGTAACACACTTCACTGTGTCTGTGCATACTGTATGAATCATAGTATTTGTGAGAGTGCATGTATAGAGCAGGTAGAAATTTCCCATCACTACAGTCCGCACACTCTTGATTCATGATCCCGCTGCCCTCCCTCTGAGCTTTGAGGGAGATGTATGTGAATTTTTGTCATTTACTTTGTTTTTGTTTATTTTTTTAATGTTATATTTATGGTATATAACTGTAACTGGAGTGATAATAATCTTTATATTTTTCTAGCCATTGTCCATGCATTTTAACTCACAAAAGACGTATGTAAGTGAATTATGCACAATTTTGTTATTATTTTGGGGTCTAATCGTAAATGTAGGTATTTTCTCTGTTGTGATTGGTTGATTAAACTGAAGGGGGCGATCCCTTAACTTATATAAGGGGCTGTCCTTATACCTGAGGAAGGTCAGAGGGGCCGAAACATTGCGAGAATAAAAGTGAATCAAGAGTGAGACAGTTTACGGGAGTTTTCATAATCTTTCAGACCAAGTGCTTCTTCTCCCATGGACCTGTCGCCCTGTCAGGTGTGCAGAGTCTACATAGAAAGGAGTACATCACTACAATCCAGCATTTTTGTGTAGATGTAGTGTTGCAATCATGGCAAAAAAATTAATAAAAATAACCTGGCCAGCAATATGAACTATCATACTCACGAGAATCCATCTTGCCCAGCTAACTAATAGTTCAGACCAATCATGAGGCAGCATTGTGGTTTGGGCGGAGCCAGAAATGATGTGCTCAAATGAACCAAAACAACCATGGCGACTGGACATACTTGATACTTTTTATCAAAAATATGGATCATGTTGTGTCATGTCTGGGGTGAGGGAAGTCTTGGAGTCCCTGCTTGGGCTGCTGCTACCACAACCTGGCTCCGGATAAGCGGAAGAAAATGGATGGATGGATAACCAGGTTAGGAAAAAGTCTCTTCAACTCAATGAAAATTTTCAGACATTGTTGAAACCCATCAGCTTATTTCTCATAGTGTCTAAACTTTCCAATAGATCTGGACATACATATTTGTGGTGGTTTTACATAGTTAAACTGTTTCAAAATATACTTAAATGAGTTTTCATCCTTGTGGAACAATATTCTTGAACTGTAATAACTGTATATGTGTATGTAGCTTTTTTTTGCTACATATTATTCCCACAGTTATGTCATACTGAAAACTTAAGGCCTAACTTGATTTGGGTGAAAAATGTCTCAGTTCTTTGCACTTTCTTCTTTCTTCTCTCTCTAAGGGCCTTGAGTAAGACTTTGGAAAACTAATGCCACAGATGGACCGTGCCTGTGCCCGATTCACCATCTCCACCTCGCCCATCTGAAGCACTGGAGAAGTGTGTATTCTGGTTGCCAGGAAAGATGATATCAGTTCAAGTTACAGATCAAATCCATGGATAGGATAGGACCCAGCACACAGTAAGAATACATGTTTTTGAAGGGATTGTTGAGCAATAACACCACCCTTAACAAAATTAAATCAATATAGATATATTTAATGGAACAATACAGGTTAAGCATCTCTACTGGGACAACCACGTGCCAGAAATGTTACCTGAAGAATGCATGCATACAGAGAACACATTGAATTTCTTAAGTGGTCAAACTTTAGTTGACGGAAAACTATTGCTAATATGATTATGCCACTGAATGCAAGAAAGTATCAGCCACATAAACAAATCCAGCTTCCATAACGTGGTTTACCTGAAATTGCCATAATGGGCTCCCCGCGCTAAAACAACACACTGACATACGGCATCCAACGCTTCACCTGTGACATTAAAATTTCACCCACATTACATCATTCTAACCGGGGGGCATGGTTACACATTTAAACCTTGCCTACTTTTTTACAAGTGACCGGAAGAACCACGGGAAGCGCTAGCCTGGGGAGCTGCTTTGTCACTTTAATAGAAATGTAATGTGTAGATCTTAAGCTGCGTTCAAATACGAATACAAGCTCAATATGATTCATCTGTCTAATTGTATTTACCTCGGCTGATCCAAAGCAGATTAAAGGATTCTTACTGCGAGTCCTGGCTCCCGCACAAACAACATCACAACAAACAGAACACATCTCGTATGGTAAAAATAAAAGGCAGATAATGAGACAGGATGTATCCGCTATTAGAACGACTCTTTTGCTTTGCATCTAATCATAGGGTTGAACAAAGCAGGGTTACACTGGGTGAGGCATTATAGTGAAGAGGGCATTCACCAGCACGGATGTACGTTATGGACCTCGTGGTTTTGAGAGTTATTGATATTACAGAGTGGACAATACCAGGTCTCGGTGAAAGGGCACAGAGCTAAAACACACGTAGATGTTGTGGTTTAGTTCATTTAGCAGTTTGAATAAAGTTATGGCTCAGAAACATTGTCCAGATATGATGTGAAATGCAATAGGCCTACTACTCAGTAAAGTAGGTGAAAGTAGTTTGTGTTTACTTTTTGCTTCGGGTCTTAATGTTTAATTTTGCCAAGGAAGTAGCAGTGTGAGCGACAGCAGTACATGGCACGCATCTTCACATATCTTGAGGTAGGCCCCCAGGCTTCCCCATTTTTTTTTCACAAGAGGATTCAATCGAGTCAAAAATACAATTGAGAAACTGCACCTTATTGTTTCATTCTGTCTCACTAGTCCAAGCGTCTGTTCCTTGCCATGAATCCTGTTCCACAATCCAAAACAATGTAAACGCAGAGCAGTTAAAGAACCTATATGACGTTGACTTTTTAATCGTGCTATAATGTTGTTTCCTCTTCAAAAACATACCTGAAGTAGTGTTGTACTTCGTTTGCAAGTTTAAGTAATTCTGCATTTTTACTCTTTCTCTCACCAGAACCCAACATGTTGTTTTTAAGCTTTACTACTTTCAATTTCAATAAACCTGCTAGGGCTTCTTAAAAAACATTGTCGTAATTCACAGGAAGCATTGTCGACATACAAATAAGTTATACAAGATGTAATACCATAGATATGTTGTACAAAGTTGTATAAAATAAGTCCCAGAAATGCAAAACTGAGCTCCATTAGTTTATCTGTTCTAGGCAGTATAATATAATATAAAAATGTGCTTTCATATTTTCTTTGACAACAATCAGTTAATGAGAGCCTCATTTTTAAGCCACCACAGAATATCCACACTAGATAATTAACACTTTTCTTCCCATGAATATACTCAATAAAGTGGTGTAAAAATAAGTCTCCAAAATGCAAAATAAAGCTCCTTTAATGTTTTAAACGCTTGAAGCTACTGGCATTAGCTTATCTATTATAGGTAACAGCATCACGTATGCAAAAAAACTAAACAAAATTCACTGTCTTTGACACACTTAATTGGAGCCTCATTTGTAAGCTCCAGAGAGTAACCACACGAGTTCATTCACACATTTCTTTCCATGAATATGTTATAGTTAAAAAAAAGTCCCCAAAAATGCAAATTAAAGCTACCCTTTAAACAATTGAAGGTAATGTTACTACCATTATCTTATCTGTTATAGGCAATGACATAAAAATGCCAAAAACTAAAAAATACAGTTTCCTCCTTTCATGACAAAATCAGTTCATTAGAGTCTACCAGATAATAACGACACTAGTGAAATAACACATTTCTTTCCATGATTATGTTGTACAAAGTGGTATGAAAAACATCCCAAAATGCAAAATAAAGCTCCTTAAACATTTGAAGTGAATGCGAGTACCATTAGCTCATCTATTATAGCTAATGAGATCACATATGTCAAGAACTTTAAAAAAAAAAAAAAAAAAGCACTTTCTTTGACAACAATCATTTAGTTGGAGCCTCATTTGTAGACTACCCTCTTGTACCTCACTAGTTAATTAACACATTTTCTTCCAACCCGAGGATCACACAGCTCTACAAAGAAAGTTATGACAAAAACATCATCAAGAAGTTCTGAGAAACCTGCTCAAAATCACAGCTTTTTATGGAATCCACTTTTCAATAATGGACTCATTTTGGCCGTACTTTTGTATTCCTTGCCAATTTCCTTGGACCTCTATAATTGTCTTGTTTTGCTCTTTGCTATGCCTTCGCTGTGCTGTTAGCTCAAAGCGTTACATAAGGGCTTTGGACAGATGTGAGTAAATGGGGGGTGACAGGCCAGAATTTTTTTTGGTTTGGTCCATTTAATCCCTGTAGGTTGGATTCACATCTCAAAACATGACGGATGTGGATACTTTAGTGACAACATTAAAGCTAATAAAGCTCTTATATAGTGCAAAGTTATGTTTTAACAAAGGTACAGTGGTCCAAAGTCATTCCTCACTTATGTTATGCATTCAGAGCATCCTAATTATTCACCACAATGAGTTTCCAAGTGCTTTTTACAATAAAACAGAGTGGAGTGGAGTTCTAACATGTTATCGCTGACTGAAGCTTACTGATTATTGGACCATAAAGTGCTTCCTAATTAGATGCAGACAGAAACAGACTTCTTTTGACCTCAAGACATGTTTATACAATGTATCTGTGCTGGAGAAAGACACATTTTGCTTAAATACATGGGGAAAATCAGGTACAGAACCGTTAATAATAATGCAATATCACAAATCAAATTACAGCTCGATTATCTGTGAAGAAAATGGCAAAAACTCCAAATATGTTTATGTCCAAATAGATTGAGGTAGTGAAATTCTTATTTAGCCAAATGGTCTCGTAATTATTCAGTTAGTGATCGTTTTTATCACACGTTTTAGCTTCAAGTTTATGGGCGCCATTTTGAGTACTTTTCACTATAGAATATTTTGGTTTCCTTCATGCCAGTTTGACTAACCCAGCGTGTGCCTTCGCAGTATTTTCTTCCTCCTCCCCACTTAAAAGAATCTGAATCTCACTCCAAAACATCTTGACAACTGTAGTGCTCAAATGGTCATGGCTATAAACTACTTTTGAGTTTACGAAATCACAAAAATTAATCTCGTACCGCTCTTGCATCTGACTCGTCCAGTTTGAGGTTTGAGCTGCCACATGAACCAAAACTAACATGGCAGCTTTTCTGGATGTATTTCAGTCTATTTAAGCAGAAATATGAACTATTAGAGTTAGGTTAGCGCGTTTTTTTTGGGTGTCGAAGATGAATTTACTTTCTTTTTTACTCTCAAATTAATTTAGCAATATGTAAACATAGCCATTGTGCAGGTTTAAATCAAATCTGAAAAAGCTGATCTCTTTGAAGTATTTCTGACTTCATAAATGAGTGTTGCTCTGAAAGTTCCACAATGAGATGGAAATTGCCTGAGCGCCCCGCGAAAACCAGTCCTCACAGATATCACAGATAATGAACTTCTAGTTGCAAAGAAATTCAGATTTAGTTAGCAGTGCTTAGATGTTCAGATAAAAAAAAAAAAAAGAAAAATACATTCAACCTTGTGTGTCAGCCAATACGTAAGTGGTTTCGAAACTGAAAATTGAAAGGACTGAAAATTATACAGCTAAAAGTTGTATCATTTTTGTTATGAAAGTTAGATTTTGAAGGTCCTGTATTACACATAATTCTTGTGAGCTTTAAGCCATGTTTTAACTTCAAAAACATACCTGGAGTTGCGTTTTGTTTCATTCACACATTCTTTTTAATTAGTCTGTCTACATCTCCAAAGTTGAAAATGCTCTGTTCCACCTTGTGATGTCATGACGAGGTTGTTTTCAAGTGCACAGCTACCTCTGAACTTTAGTTTAGATCCTATGATCAGAAAATAGCATAATATAGGCCTTTTGAGTCAGAAGAAAATGTGTGCATTGAGGAAATTGAAGAGGTTTAGAAAAGTAAAGAAAAAGAGCTATGAATAGGAAGAAGGCCACTGAGGTTAGAGGTATCAAAGGTGTAGATTTGAACATGTTATTGGATATCTTCCTTAGCAGTTAAATAGTAAGCTTTAGAATGTTAATCTCGCTTTGAGTAGTTTTGAGCAGATTAGATGTTTTTCGTTGGGGTTAAAAGAGGGTTAGCAATAAAGTAATCTACCTCCATGGAGATCAGCAGACGGGCGCCACCAGGCCAGTTTACACATCAGATATTTGGAGAGACAACACCACTCACAGCAGGAATGGATTTTTTTTTTAATTTTATTTTATTTTTGGCAGCCCTTCCAAGGGCTAACCAGGACCAACCCTGCTTAGCTTCTGGGATCAGACGAGATTGGGCACTGACAAGGCGGTATGTTAATTCTATACAATACATAACATATACTGATGTAGCGGTCCCATGGCTGTTATGTGGCCTGCTGTCCCTGTCCACAGACCCGGATGGGCACACTTCTCTGGAGCACTGCTCAGTGGAGCTGTGGTGAGCTCACCTGGACAGACTGGCAGAGGGACAGTCTTGGCACCTGGTTCTGTTGTGTGGATTCACTTTGTTCCAACTTGGAGCTCAGTCAGAACACACAGCCCCTCATGTGGCTCTCTGGTGGAAACTAGAACATCAGCTGTCCTGGTTTGATGAATAGCAATGAGCCACAATTCTCAACTATATGTTGCAACAAGTTCAAAGAAGCACAGCATCCTACCACTTTTACAATACACCGGGATGGAGCAGGTTAATGTGAATAAAATTATGCTTATATTTTATCATTAATGAACTATATGCTTATATTGTGTAAACGTGAACCATATGGTATGGTGAAAAACAGAGGCCCTGGTAAAAACAGGAAGGGGTCATGTGAGAAGAATAGGTCATTTTCCAAGGAAATGTATACCATGTGTATGTTATTTGTTAAAGACTTGCACGTCATCCTTTCCAATAAAAGACCACGCTGAAAGGAGGAGGACGGAGAGAGGCACTTGGGCAGAGATCCTTGTCTGTGCATGACCCTCCCCTCTGATCAGAGTTGAAATAAGACATACTTGTGTGGAATCTTTTTGGTAAAACAGCGCGTCGAGAACAGAGTTTTCTTGACAGTTAAGCTCAATCAGACATTAATAGACCACTGTTACAAAGGTAAAGTTTTTTATATTTACTCTTAAATGCTGCCCACTACTGGTTTGCATCAAAAATGTAATATGATAAACAAAAAAAAAAAGATGCATTTGTTTTATATAGCACTTTTCAATTTCATCAATTATTCATTCACTCCATAGTCAGTGGTAAACTACTATTGTAGCCACAGCTGCCCTGGGGAAGACTGATGCTAGCGAGGTTGCCAGTCCCAATCTGCACCATTGGCCCCTCCAACCACCGCCAATCACTCACACATTGTCTTGCCTAAGGACATAACAGCACTATACACTCCACCTACTGCTGCCCCACTGTGGCACCTGGTATTCCCAGCAGTCTTCCATCCAAGTACTAACCAGGCTCGAGACATTTACAAGATGAGACATTTACAAGATATACCATCTTGTAAATGTATCAGAAGCTAAGCAAGGCCACCACTCATTGTTTATTTCTAAATACAACAAAAAGCATTCTTTAATGGTTGCTTTTATATGATATGTTTCTGCCCTGTGTCAGATTTGTAGGAGAATACTTCATAATTACATCTACTACAGATTTCATGCATTCTTCTCTATATATAGAGAAGAGGTGGACCCTTCTCTGGAGGAGCTGCAGGCCTGTCAGGTCCAATGGTGCTCACAGCTGAACTCATGTGGAAAGGGTAAGCTGAAGCCACCAAGGAGATGGCACAGGTGTGGTCTGTCAGATATCACAGATCACTTCCGAATACTGCTCTTTACTTACCTTGCAAGACACATAAATGAACCACCCTTGAAGATTAAAACCAAACTTTTACCTGAAAAACACCTAAGTTCCCTGTATGAAAATCTTAAAGCGTCTATGTATCACTGCAATACTCCAGATGATGCCTACAATACATTTATTCAAGAAATAACTGACAGCATAAACATCAGTACACCTGAAAAAGTAAACAAAAGAGCCTCTGGCCAACAGGAAAAATGGCTTACAAAGGGTGTCCTGAAATTCATTAAAAAGGCATAAAACAGGCTTTAGAAACTTTCCATTTAAAACCCAACTGATGAAAACAAAAACAGATACATCAAATACAAAAATAAATTGACTCATTTGATATGAATAAACAGGCGAAATCACTATTCAAAGGACACAAATGCTTCTCATGCTGACCAAAAGCAATCCTGGAAAGTACTGAATAATGTTCTCAGCTGGGGTAAAACAAAATAAAAATAAAACAAATAAAGAACTGTCCTTCCTGCCAACAGGTTTACTATTAATTTCAATACTATCAGAGAATCTTTTGCAAACACCATAAGCCCACCAGGGGGAGCTATGTACGAACAATACCTAAAAAGTAACTACTCAAACTAAATTCTCCAAACACCCTTAAATTGATAATGGATATTCTTGCTCTTGTACAGGCTCTTGTACAGAAGATGTGGATGGTTTTTGTACTAAAATTGTAAAATATATTGCTCATGAAATTGTTGGCTCACTTGCCTATTGTATAAATCTCTCTTTACTACATGGTGTATTGCCTAAAAAATTAAAGACAACAAAAATGATCCCAATATTTAAATCTGAGGACAAAAATAATATGCATATGATGCATGATTTAGGAAAATTGTGTATAATAGACTGAGTAGTTACGTAGACAAAATACATACACTTATCCCATCTCAACACAGCTTCGGGAAAAAGAGCACTACCTGGATGGCAATTCTTGATCTCATCGAAGGGGGCAAACAAAAAGATCCCAATATACAACCATCAAATGCAGGGTTCCACAGGGGTCTATTTTAGGAACTCTTCTTTTCAGTATTTATATAAAAGATTTCATAAATTCCTCAAATATAATATATATATATATATATATATATATATATATATATATATATATATATATATATATATATATATATATATATATATATATATATATATTTATTTTTTTTTTCTTCTTTTGGCTGATGATGCAAACTTATATTTGTCCCATACAAATCTGAAATATCTCCAAAATATAGTTAATGAAGAACTCACAAAGTAGACATGATCTCTAAATATTAATAATATTCACTACATTATGTTGTACTCTAACAGAACTTGGGGACAAAAAAAATGTAGTTACTGAGATCAGTGAGAGCTAGTGAGATGTTTTTTTAAGCATATTGACGAGTTGTTAATAAAATGATTGAAATATGCTGTCTTGTTATACAAAATTAGACACTATGTCCCTCTTGCAGCTCTTGAAACCCTGTATCAAACTGTACTGGAACAACATCTCATTTACTGTAATATCATATGGTCTAACACAAATCTAACCGATCTAGAGAAACTGTGTATCCTCTGAAAGAAAGTGAGACATGCTATATGGTGGTCTGAACTCCCTCTGATCATCTCCTACAGGTTCAAGCTTCTGAAGCTCAGTGCGAGTAACATCTTTCATAATGCATGTATGATATCTAATGTAGTAAATAGACACAATGAAAGGCTCTGCCAGCTTATTCTTTTAACACTTCCTACTCACAAACACAATACAAGATGAAAGCTATTGTTAAAGGAGGGAAAAAAAGCATAAACTACAATGTACAAGTTTTAGCATAACATGCAACGGCCCAGAGATTTGGAATGGAACAGACAGTCCTGTAAAACAATCTGTAGCTTTAAATATATTTAATACACTTTTGAAAAAGAAACTGTTACAGCACTAATAGTCAGTCATATCCCCAAAGGCTGTATAACTAAGATAATCTAGTACAAACAAGTATGTAGTTAACATAGCACTGGCATAAAAATAGCTGAATGTGTTACAAAAATGCAAATACTTTATGATGGATGCAACTATGAAATTGTATGAATGTGTGAGAAACAGGATGAATGTTAACTCTGAGGAAACAAAGGGATTGTAGAGTGATGTTAGGCATGGGATAATGGGATAATATGAAATTGTAACTAGTATCTATGTATTTCTTGTGTGTGTCAAATAAAATAAAATAGAGATGTGAGGTTAGCAGATAAGGCTACATACCGTGGTTAATCACTTCTGAATCACTACAAATTAATAATTAATGGCCCATCCGTATTGGTGTTCCGACATAAAACCTGTTAACCTTGCGGTCTATAAATTCAAACATGTCATAAAATACTTGCATTCTTCCATTTGTTTTTACAGTTCATATTTCAGTCTTGTCTCAATACACTTTATTGTACCTGTGGAAAAACTTGTCCTCTACATTTGACCGATCCTTCAATATCGCTGGGGCAGTGGGTGTCCCAGCACTGCACCCGGCGACCCATCTCCACATCTTGAGCGAGTTTTGGTCAGCTGGAGGATTTTACATAATGTGCATGTTTTTAGTTGATGTAGGAAACCAGACTGCCTCGAGAAAAAAAACACCAGATAGAGAGAAATATGCAAACTCCGGACATCTCAAGAGTCGAACCTGGAACCTCCTTGTTGTGAGGCGTGAGTACTAGCCACTCACCCACTGTGCAAATTTTAACCGCACGATTTGTGAAGAAAATAACAAATACTGCAAAGGTTTTTGGGTTTTTTTCTGAAGCTGCAATGTCCTGTGGAGATAAGGGTTGTGTCTTTACACCCCAGAAATGCTTATTTTGTCCAATGTTGGTGTGATTTTATTTTATTTTTTTTTACCAGGAATGACTCAGCAGTTTAAATATGCACTATGAAAGTTTTCTGGCGGTTTCCCTCTATGGATATGTTATTGCTTTGCCTGGAGTGTTGCACAGTATGACATTAAACTTATCTTCATGGAAACAAACAGCTGTAATGGCGGACTTTCCACAAAAAAAAAGTTACATATTACACCTTTAGCTGGCTGCTCCATGGCTCTTGTTTACTTTCCAATGTTTTGCATATCGCAGTTTGATGGATGTTTTGTACGGCTACGACAAAGATGGACACTTTTTCCAACAGCGCTTGATTTACGGCGTGCCATCACAATCTCGATCGCCAAACACGCTATTACAGACGTATTACTTCTCCTCTTGTATTTTCCAGGACATTAAGGCTCACTGATGCAACAGATATGAAAGATTTACCAGAAGGAGCTCTGAATAAACACTCAAGGCGTATAATGTAAAATGCTTGACACATAACATACGGTTGCTATAGCGATGTGTGTTGTGTAAGAGAAAATGTTAATGTTAAATTAATACAATACAGTGGAGTTACGTAGTTATGCAACAGGTTAGTCACGTAAACAATGGCAATACTTGCTTCTATGTGTTATCCACTCTAAAACTAAGCTGTACATATACACTTATAGAAGTGATTTACCACCGCTGCAAACGCTGGGTCCTTGCTGTGACAGATTATAAAGTGGGATTGGCCAGGTGTGCCAGTCAGGTACAGATGGGGAGCTAGAACCAGCCAAGAACCTGAACTATTGTCACCGCGTTACAACAGCCACCTTCTGCGGTCTAGTAGGTTGCAGCCAGTCCACTGCCGACACTTTACCTCTTGTTCACTACTCGCATTCACAAACTATTTCATGCGCTATATGAGCTGTGCTAATTTCATGAATGCTCTGGTTGCTACTATGGGATTAAATTAGAATTAGATGAGTGTTTCTGTTGTTAAATAAAGTAATTAAAAAAAAGATTCTTACTTGGGCTGGTGGCGACGCCTGTTTGTTTCCATGAAGATCATTAAGTCATACCAGAAAAGGCAAAAACAAGAAGTAGGTGGACACTCTCAGTTACACAGTAGTCGTAATGTCTGGGGGGGTCAAAGATACAGACTCAGGGTAAAAAGTTGAACAGAGTCTATATATAAACACGGAAATGTAAATGTTGATTGACTGAGCAGGTAGTAGAGAGCGGGGTCATAGGCTGATGTCTTTGTAGGTAGCGGGGTCAGAGGCTGAGGTGTTCGTACCGGTCATGGAGAGCTGGGTTGAAGGCTGAGGTGTTTGTAACTGTTGAGGTGCAGGGTAGTTCCAAGAAGCAGGATTACGGAGGATACACGGACAATCTGGCAAAGTGTGTCGGATCATCAGTCCCTTTGTACTCCACAGGTGTGTTTTGGGCGGGGCCAGAGTCTCCGCCCAGCTCCCAGATACAGAAGGGAGTAGGAAAGACAGCACAGATACACAGGGAAAAACAGTTGACTTTTAAATACAATGGGGAAAAAAACAAACAAAAACAAAAAAAACATCTTAAATCACAAGTACCCACCCACTACTGTTGTGTGCTTATACGATGAAAATAGTAGTCCATTACTGCCAGTCTGTTTATTTAGGAGTTACTAGACTGTTACTGTTGGGAATAAGAACTGAACTGAATTGTTCGTGGAGAAAGGTTAAGTGTTTGTCCATAGGAATTGGAGAGCTGCAGTTTTCAATCTGGCCTGAGCACATATTGGTCTTGTCTCCCTGGGAAAGATACTTCACCTCTATTACCCAGTCATAGTAATGTGACTCTTAGGACTGGAAGGGCATCTGGTATAAAACATGTGACCATAGTGTGATGCATAAACACATAGTTCTTTGTATGTGTCTGTGGTCTTTGTTGATGTTGCTATGTTTTATTCATGAACTACCCTAATTGTTTTTCATGCCTTTTGGAAAAATCTAATTCTGCGACACGTTCGGCTGCCTTTACTTTGACAGAAATAACCAAATTATTAATTAAATGACAAATTATGTAAAAAAAAGGAAATGACAAAATGTTTTATTAAAAAAACATAGCCACACCAAACATAAAAGGCAACTATTCAAATTCTGTTCAAAATGTGAATGCCCCTTTTCAGTTTTGTTTAAAATGAGTAAACAATTACTGGGCATAGCAAATTGTCATGTTACTTCCTTGTGTAGAATGTTCCATAGTATGACATTAGACGTCTCAATTGAATTCAGTTTTATTACAAAAAAAGTGAGAGGGATCGTCTTTCCTCAGATTTGACTTGTAACACTGTTTAGTGCCGTCTCCTTGGAAATTAATGCTTTATGCCATATTTTGTAACTTTTCAGATGGAGAATCCGGCAACTGTTTTATTGTCCGATAATCAGGATGTGTGTTAGCATGCTAGTTGTTTTAGCTTTACCTTGACTGCACTCCATTCTCTGGTCTCTGGATAGTAAAAGCGCAAATAAACTAATTGCGGTGGTTAATAATTAAGATGCTCAAGTTCATGCGTCTTACTTAGAGTCGTTTCACCTCTCCACAGATCTGACCCGGGATAAGCAGCGGCCGGACCCTCCACCAGAAAAGTTACACAATGCCCTTCTTCTTTACAATTGTTTCTAAAGAAGTTTGGATTTGTAGTCAAAAGCTGTATCGCACCTCCCTTTCCCACTTGAAACCGTGTCCACCCGTAATTGCTTTTCAGGATGGTTAAACACCTCTGGGACTATATTACATAAATCATAAAGGTGTACGACCTAAAGGGAGACTCGTATTGACCCGTAGTATTGAATCACCATTTCACATTCCACTTCTTTTACAGCAGCTATAACTAACACTGCACCAAGCTCCTGCTGCCCAGCCGAGAACAGACCCACTCTCTTCAGCCATGACTGCATTTAAAGCCCTTATTCACGGTTTCTTTGTATGAGCGGACAATATGCTCCAAAAATGACATAACAATTTTCTAGTCTTGAACTCAATTTCAATGTTCAATCCATGTATTTTTAGCTGGCCTGGCGAATTCAGAGTGATGTATGAGCCTGGCCACCACACCTTCTGTCAGGCCTCGAACCAGAACCAACTAAACATGATCGTGCGGACGGATTTATTTATTAAACGAAAAAGCTCATTGGTCACTGATCATTTGGAACAAAATCAAACTTTTCTCACCTCAGATTAACATCGTTTACTGGGTCACTTGTTCATTCTGCATAAATCTGCAACGTTTTTCAATGCGCTGATATATATGATATATCCGAACTCAGGGAGATTTACAGATGATCAGACTCACGTGTTTGTAAAGTATTAAAGAAGCGTGTATTCTGAATCGCAGGCAAGTATATATGCCATCAGGACTTAACTAAAGCTATTTGGTTTCTCTTGTGTCCTATCAGAGGTCAGCTGTAGATTGGCTGATTGTGGAGGCTCAGTCTACATCAGCAGATGGAGGAGAATAGGAACCTAGCCCTAACCTACCTCTTCAGTGTCCCGCTCCTACAGCAGGGGTGTCCAAACTTTTCTCATTAAGGGCCACATATAAAAACACAGACAAAGCTGAGGGCCGATTGAGGGCCTTGGACTGATCGCAAATGCAGTGAATACTTCAAATCTGCATTATCATTACAAGTTAGACTGAACCACTAGACCTTTATTCATGCTTACATCCTCAATGGGACACATTAAATATTTGATATGGGCTTGATAAAGTAGATTTTCATAAATGTACAGTAAAAAGTACTGTTTTAAGTAATATGGGCCAATTCACCTGGAAGTTTGAGGGCCAAGAAAAATTGGTCTGAGGGCCGCATTTGGTCCCTGGGCCACAGTTTGGGCATGCCTTTCCTACAGTATTGGCAGGCCTTGCACTTATTTACACTGCAAATCAACACTCATTACACATGTCATCAAGCAGACACTGGCAATCATTTAATTTTTTTATTCTCAAGCCCTACTAATTTGTCTTTAAGTCACTTTTGCATTTGTATTTTACAGAAAAATACAAGAATATAAATCTTTAGCTATAATTCAAATGGAAAGCGAGGTCACTGTTCATCGTTTTGCTTTTTATCTACTTTCACTTTCAACCTGATCATCCAATACCCCAGTGTATATATGTCTGTTGTGCTTGTTTGTTGTGTTCCCCATTAGCACAGTCAAGCTGTCACTATTCCTCCTGGGGTCCAATTCATTCATAGACTTTAGAGTGACGCTGGGATCTAGAAATCAAAGTAAATGTTTTTTTTAATTAGCAGCTTCTATCTCGCCTTGTCAATGTTGTCTTTTATTTTATCCTTTTGCTGTAGCCTTTTGCTCTTGTTAACACCAGCACAAGTGTGAGCGATCGCAAAGTAATCACAGCACATCAATTTTTGCTGTTAACGTGAAATTTTATTAATCTGTTAACGCAGATAATGACCAGTTTTCTTTTGGTGTGAATGTAAAACGCGTTGCTGCTGAGAATACTTAATACTTTCACGACTTGTTTCTTGTTTTGAGTTTGAAGGACACACATTATGCATTATTTGTATTGTTGTTGGCCTTGAGCACCTTTGCTTTGGCATCTCATGTTTTAGAAATCAAAGTAATGACCTTGTACGAAGCCACACATTATTTTACAGCTTGGGAACTCCTCAGATGGATTTACTATTGGGGGAAAAAAACTAATCTAGGCTAATAATAAACATACTCTGACATGTTACTATTACATGCGGTTGTAATGAAAACAATGTTATGCAGAAATGATTAGAACAAAAATATATGGACTTATGGACCAAGTGTTTTGTGATGAACTTACTGCACACGATTCAAGAAACAAGCATCAATGAAGCAAAATACTAGTCCAGGCATGTGTTTGATGACAGTGTGATAACGTGAAAAAGCTCAGAAAAGACCATTTTGCATAATATGTGCCCTTTAAGAGAAACACAAATCTAAGATGTACAAGTTCAAAAAGCCTGATTAAAACAGATATGCTTTGAATGGGTAAATATGAACATGTTAACATAGTAAAAAATCTATTTAATGTCCCCTTTAAGATGAATATTCATGTAGCAGAATGGAGACATGCCCCAGCTGTGTGCAGTCAGACGGGAGCAGTGGAGGTGACTGTGGGCAGGTGGCACATGTCAGCTCCTGGAACAGACACACAGAGAAGGAGACCGGGGACCACACAGATGTAAAGGCACTGACACCGGAAGGCAGCATCACTGGTTTATGCACGCTTTAGTATTCACCAGACATAAAGACGACAACTGAAACATGCTGACTGAATTAGCAGTGATTAGTTTACACAGAACGAATATATTACCAAGGTCTTCTATTGTTCATGTAAGCAGAAGGAGCGTGTTAATCGAAGTATAGCTAATGAGATATGAATGGAACACTGGGGTTTTCTGTAAATTAAAGGTGCACTATTTCTGGGTGAGGGTCTCCATGGAGATTTTTTGCCAGAAATGTTACACAGTATAGCATTAAACTTGTCTGTAATGCATTTATTAAAGTATATGGGGAAATTGTGGAAAATGTGCAAAAAATACCTAAAAATATATGCATTCTTGAGTGCCTCTTAACAGATCTGACCTATAACTTGGTTTAGTGGCGTCATTTAATGTCATACTTTGGGACTTTTTATAATATATCTATGGAGAGATGCACGTCTACCAGAAAAGTTACGTTAGCTCCTCCTGTTTCTGTCATAGCACAGTGATTAAAATGCAGAAGAAAGATTAAAAAAATACGTGGAGAGACAAAAAAAATGACCACCATCTGGGAGTGTTTACAGTAGTACTTTACTGTGAAATATAGGGGGCGCTCCATAGAAGAAATCAGCTAAATGAATCCCACTTTAAAATTGTTATATAAAATTGTTGTATGTTTTATTTATTTATTTTTTTTGTACACTTACAGTTATATGGATCTTATTTAAAAAAAAAAAAAAAAAAAAAAGGTTAAAAGTGCAAAACCTGCCTTCAGAGTGGGTAACCATGGTAACATATTCAGAGTTCAGAGAGAGAGTCGTTAAAGATTTGAGCCTTCGAAACTGCAGAGACATTCCCGCTTTATAATGCCATTCAACTCCTCAAAACTTCACCTAACTTACCCCCAGTGTCTGTGTACTCTAGTGTTGTCACGATGCTACATTTTCAAACTTGTTTTCGGCACTGAGGAATAAATAGACTTGCACGGTGCTTTTCAGACAAATCACATGGTAATTTTCAATATAAAATGATAGTACTTTCTGATTAAAATCATTCAAAAACTGTCCAGGAAAGGGAAAACTTTTTTTTTTGTATTGATACCTACTCATGAGTATCTAGATTGTATACTTGTTTGTGCATCGATGTATGAGAGTTTGTAGCCCTTCAAACTACTACCGACACATCCAAATATGTCCAAACTATAGCCTTCTGATCAATGTTTGTAATCTGCTGAAATGGGCCAAACTAATACAAGTACTACTCTGTATGAAATCTTCTATCATCACAACCATGGCTGGCCCAGTCTATAAGCAGACCAAGCAGCTGCTTAGGGCCCCAAGGCCGCCAGAGGGCCCCCAAAAACCCAGACATTTGTATTAAAAATAACCTAATATGTAAAGTTATACTAGAAACAGTGTTCAGGTGTTTACAGCAGCCTAAATATCCCTCTATAAAGATTACTTCCAGGCATGTCCAACCGGGAGGAGGCCCAGAGGAAGATTCAGGACACGCTGGAGGGGCTCTCTCGGCTGGCCTGGGAACTTCTTGGGGTCCCACCTGAGGAGCTGGAGGACGTGTCCAGGGTGAGGGAAGTCTGGGAGTCCCTGTTTAGGCTGCTGCCCCCACAACCCGGCCCGGATAAGTGGAAGAAAATTGATGGATAAAGATTACTTTTTTTTCATATATATATAGTAGCAAAATATATGCTGCCTACATTTGTTTTACCTATGTGTTTTGCGCTGAGGCCACTTTTGAATGGCTGTTTTTCAAGTTAGATTAAAACATTTCAGTCTTTTAGTCATATAAATCGAAACACAATTGGACAAGGTGATGAGAGCATGGTCATAATGTTTTCAAATGCAAGTCACCAGTAGCTGAGCCCAGGTACATCCACTGCCAAGGTGCCCAGAGACACATTCTGCTTAGGGCCCCCTGAAAGCTAGGGCCGGCCCTGATCACGACCTCAATCAATGGCATGCAGTGTCACACAGAGGTGATATAAACGTTCAAACTGAATAGGCAAGTTAAGCATTGCACAATTTATACACAAAGTAATTCAAAGTGCTTTACAGAATAAGAAAGACATTACAATTACAATGCAACAAATCAAAACATGAGTAATCATCATAAAATTAGCATTAAAAGTGAAGAGCGCAGAATAAAAACCTTTCAGTCACATGCACAGCTAAACAGAACCCTTTTGATCCTGGATTTAAACATTGTCAAAGTAGAGGCCTGTCTCACATCTTCAGGAAACAGTTCCAGGTTTTAGCTGCATAAAACTGAAACGCTGATTCCCAATGTTTAGTCCTGACTCTGGGCACCAGCAGGAGGCCGGTCCCTGTAGTCATATGGCACTAACATGTCGGAGATGTACTTTGGTGCTAGGCCATGGAGAGCTGCTTGAGTAAAGTTGGGATTGCATAATTACACCTTGTCTCAATCATTCACTATATTGAACCCTTGTCAGTGGCCCTCCTTTGTATGTTTGAAGATATGGCCCATGTAGTGGCACTCCAAGAAGTTTGCATCTATTTTTAATACCCTAACCAGATTCAGTTGCATCATTTCATTGCTCAGCCTGCATTCACTGCGATACATCTCGCGCTAATGACTGTTTCAAAGCTCGCAGCCATCCTTATTCAACTCCTCAGTGCCGCAGAGAAATGCTAACAACAATAACAGATAGTATGCACTGAAACTGAATTACTTTTTTTGTTTGTTGTTTTCATATACATATACCTGTGCGTCATTTTGATGAAAGGCGCTGTATCGGATTTTCACTGTGTTAAAAATATGAAAAACAGAACTAGTACGTCTTGAATTGTTTGCAGCAGTTTGGAGTTGTTCTTCACTTTCCTGACACATTCTTAGCATCCTATTTATTTTCTGCGATGAATCTAAGTAAAATTTGCAAGTCAGTCGTCATCACAATAATGCTAAAAGCAACTTTTTTCTTTTAAAAAAAATACTAGGGGTCGTCCATAAGATTTAGATCGCCTATTACATTTTTAAGTTTTATTGCATCTTTCTTTTCATCTTTCATCTTCATCTTTCTTTTCCATAAAACTTACAGATGAGGAGAAAAAAAGACAAAGTTATTTATGAAATGTGAGGTAGGATAGTTTGTTTTTTAAGAACCTGCACTTGTGGATAAAGAATTTACTCATAACAAAGACTACATTTAAAATCATTTCACATTTTTTGTCACGCATAAGAATACCAAAAACGATGTCCTTGCTGGTAAAATCTTTTAAACTTGGAATCATGAGAAAGATCTAGCAGTTTATATCGTCCAAAAAGGCTTTAGGAAACATACATTCAAAAATAAGTGTTCTGTAGATTCAATATTTACTGTACATCGCAGAAAGAACAACAACTGTCATCCATCCCAAAACGCCGTCTGAGCGGTTCTTTAGACGGGTATATGTCTGAAAGACTTTTAAAATGGACTTCCTTCTCTTTAACAGTGCATTTCTTAATTAGCAGAGGACAAAACTCATTATAATTAGATGCAGCAGCACACAGAGGTCTCATTTTGACCCAAACATCTACTTTTATCTGTCTGCATTGGGTCAAAATATAATTCATTTAACTACAAAACAAAACAAAAAAAATCGAATATAGGGCTTGTAATCATGCATCAAACAGCATAAAACATGAGAATATAGTTGTTTTGTGTTCCTGAGCAGTTTGTTAAATTTCGTACATGATTTGAGCCACTGGGTTTGGAGTATAAGCTACAGTAAACAGGATAAACAGGAGAGAGCAGCAAGGTGACCCACGTCAGCATAAAACATATTTTCCATTCACCCCCTGGTACAAATCTAACAACAAATTGGTCATGAAAATCCTTTCAGAGCAGATCTCAAACAGTCCCAAGCTCAACATGTGCAGTCACGGACACATTTAATCCCATTGCGCAACATGTATCAGGTTGTGGTCGCCTCGGAGGCACAGCTTAAATGAATTGTGTCCCTTAAATCAAATTGAAAGCTGCCGGTGTTGATTCCAGCGCTCAAGTCTTTACCGGCGCAGTGTGTCGTCTTATCTGGTTAGCTCACCACTTCTCTTCAAAAGGAGCCTGCATGGGATTTTCAGACATCTAGGAAGCACAAAGACATCCGACGTGTAAAGGGGGAGCAGTGCAGGCCTTTTCCCCCAGGCGGGACATGTACATCAGGCCTCCCGAAGAAAGCTTCACTTGGATTATTTAATTGCTCAAGCTGAAATCGCTACAATACATCGCCGACTAATAGCTGCTTCGAAGATCGCAGCTATAATTTAAACTTTTTTTTCTCCAATGGCTCAGTGCGGCAGTAGATTGGATGCACTAAAACTGAATTACTTTTATAGGTAACACAACATATTGAACAAATGATTTATTAAGAATGATCTAGGCTTAGTAACTACCTAAATAGCATGTCACCTGATTTCCACGTTTTGATGGAAATAGAAGGTTAAAACCATTGGAACGTTCTCCATGCAGATAGATATGTTTTATGCCGTATTGTTGCGTATTATATACTAAAGGAAAAGCATTTTTTTTAATGCAAACGAGCAGGAGGAGAAATATGAGCTGGGTTTTCAGTACAATAAACATAACCAAAATGGCAAAAAAAAAAAAAAAAAAGCAAAAACCTTTTACTTAAGTCTATTTTTTGGCTCAGAAGTTACATACTGTGGCTTTTATAATAACTGTATCTAATTAGGGTTGATAAAACATGCAAAAAACACGCTTATCTGGTTAGCTCGCCACTTCTCTTCAAAAGGAGCCCGCGTGGGATTTCCACACAGCTAAAAAGCACAAAGACATCCGACGTGTAAAGGGGAGAAGTGCTGGCCTCTTTCCCCCAGGCAGGACTTCCCGGCGAAAGCGTTTATAGAGGTTTATGGAGCCGTTTGTGGAGCCGTTTAGGTGTCACTCAAATGCCAACGCGCGGTGTAATGCCGCTGTTGTGACCGCAGGGTGCTGGTCTCCCATAGGTGCTAAAGTTGTGTGGATGTGGAGAGAAAACGAAGGTAATTACCAAAAAGCAGCATCCAGGTAAGCCGGAGTGAAGCGTGGAACATGAATCTGTATGAAAGATGACAAGGAAATCAACACTTTTTTTTTCCGGTCTATGCTGGCAGTAGAAACTTCACACCTTTTTGATGAGGAAGTATACTTTTGGAGTGGATATTACTCTTGTATGGGGTATTAATTGTTAGCATGTTACATTTGTAGATCACCATGTAGCCTTTTATCATTTTAAAAATGCTATATTCGCCAAAAACAACATAAAAAGTTTGCTCCCCGCGCAAAGTGCTATCACAACTTTGCTAATGAAACTACTGCACATTGCATCAGGTTTGTGAAGTTGTAGCGTATTGAGCAAGGGTGACGTAGGCTTAGGGGCTGAGTGTTGGACAGGTTTGTACTGCTAACGGTAAGGACAGTTTGAATAGTGCCCAGGAGAGATCGCTAGATTACTCAAACATGTATGGATGACATATAAAACTTCAGGCATGTTTTTGAAGAGGTAAAAATGCTAAAACATGGTAACGTGATACAGTAGATAACTCCAGTCGATTTTGCGTAATACCCCCTTTTTAAGTTTTTTTTTTCAGGTGCAACTGGGGAAAAAACAAAACAAAAACTGCAACTGTAACATATGTAGATCATTGTTTTACCATTTTTATCGTTTGAGCCTATTGATCTAAAATGGCTCAACAATAGAAATCTGACCGTTCGCAGATTTTTAAAAATAAATACAAGGCTGTGGATTTATTTTTTTTATTATTCTTTTATACTCTTGCCTTGATTGCAGGATAATTCAAGATTTCTGCTAACATGTAGTTATCGGTCAAAAAATACAACCAATGATTAGGAAGAGCAATTAAAACAAGGTTAAAGAGTGATCAGTGATTCAGAATGATCTTTTAGCTCCGCCCACTCCCCCCAGTCCCTTCTCTCGCTCTGATGTTGAACCATGACTGGGATAGTCACAGACAGTAGTTTCGACATGGTTCTCATCCAACAAAAAGCCTTTTATAATGCGCTGGCAATATCAGTAAATCTCTCTCTTTTTACACTAATACCTGCTTTTACTATCTACTATATGGAGGTAAGTCATTTTCCAGAACTAGAAGACATAAAAGTCAGGCATGGGCCTATTAAAACCTGATTAAAATCAATTTTGCACAGTATGCCTCCTCTAAAAAAGCCAATTTGTTAAAGGACTTTCATTATGTGTTCTGAGAGGCCCAGAATCTTCCTCATGAGCAGCTATATCTGTTTGTATTAGGAATGGGACGATATATGATAATATCGTTAATTGCGATAAAAAGGTCCGCAATTAATCGTTCGTGGCATTTTTTTAATAATCGCGATCATCGCGCACGATTATAATCGCCTTTACGGCACCACACTGCCTCATGTTTCCAGTTCCAATACAACGTTTAGATGTTAGTTCTGGTGTTTGCCCACTCTGACATAGCAATGACACTTGCAGCTTCTGTGCTTATTTCTGTCTGAACTATAATCTGTCAGATATCAACAATAAACAAAGTCTGATCCGTAACTCTCCACAGGAAAGTGCTAATGTGTGCACATCTTATATTTTTATCTACAATAATGCAAACTGCAGAATAAAACAACACCTTTTAAACAATAGATAAATTAAGTCTAATTCATACACCTGAACACAAATGTGTCAGAGCGCATGGTCCGAATGCGCACTATGTGCACAGAAGCAAAGCTAACAATTATATACGGTATATTTTACCTACAATTAAGTCAATAGCAGAATAAACCACGCTTACCGATCGAGAACAGCATCCAATCCATCAAAAAATAAGGTCCTTTACTCCTGAGTCCACTGTGGGATCTTTACCCTTTGCCATGAACCGCTCCGGGTCCGAGATGCCTCTAGTTTAACTTGTACAAACATCCACAGTGTCCTCGATCACGTCCTCCCTTTGGTTTGTCCGTTTCGTCATGTTTAAAACGCAAAACAACAGTGCGTAAAATGCACCATTATGCACACATTTCTGCATCCACTCGTTTCCCAATTCACTAAAGTGCCTTAATTAAAAAAATTAAGTGTTCGTCGATGGGCACTTGCGTCACTTCCGGCGCAACAAGGACCAGTCCATTTCGCCAGCATGGCATTGAGGAGTACATATTTTCTTCCGGGTACGTCTGTTTACGGAAAACCATGGCATGTGATACATCATCCTGTCCCGCTGCTCATTGGCTGTAAGGGGAAAACGTCACTAAATGTGTGTGATGTAATTGGTTGATTCTACAAAGGGAAGAGTGGGGCGTAAACTTTCAGTCATCTGTAGCACTGATTCGCTGTCTGTGGCCTCAGTAACCCACAACCCCCACCTTATTGGCCAACACTGGTGTCAATCACAAGCTGACGCGTGTGTTTAGCACTGGGGAACAAAGTTGGCGCTGTCAGTTTATTATGCCTGAAATCGACAAAAGAAAGGCAAAGAAGTGACGGAGCAGATTTCATATTTGGAGTACTTTCCTGCAGCAGATTGGACATGGAGGATCTTATTTTGTGGACATAATTTCTTGACTGGATTATATTCTCTGGACCTTTACGGAACAAAAGAGACCGACTTTGTGTGAATATGTTGATGTTTGACAGAACCAGAGCGCTCAATGGTAAGTGAAAACCAGATTCACACTTTGTGACTTCTCTGTAAAAACGTCTTCCCTGTCAGCACTGTGGTGATTGCAGGTGAAAATGGTTTGCATATCCAGAAAGACAAGCACCGCAGCTTTCATTTGATGTGTACATTGTTTGTGCGGGTGACGCATAAGTATATGTACATTGCTGTAAAGTTGTAAAGTAGACCCGGGCCGTCGGAACGTTAACAGGTTAATAATTATCGCGATAATATCGTTAATTGCGATATTTTAGCCACGATAATCGTGAGTCTAAAATTTAATATCGTCCCATTCCTAGTTTGTATATGGACAGAACGTGCTTATTCATGAATATATAATCCGACTGTTAATCGCGCCTATATTTGCAGCGGTCCAAAGTTATTTCTCACTTATATTATACATTCTGAGCATCCTAATTATTCACTAACACAGAGCACTTATTTTGATCTTAAGAGCTGCATATATAGACACATTTTGCTCAAATACCTGAAAAAACAAACAAAATCTGGCACTTTTAAGTATTGGCAACGTGTGTATTCTAGATCCAAGGCATGTCTATGTACAGTATTTGATCCCTATTTTTAAATTCTTAACCCATTTTCCATACCTTCCTGAACAGACTAGATAGTTAACTGTCAATGTTTAGTGTTGTTGTAGTACAGATGTTGTTTCATTCGGTGTGACGCTGGGATGAAAACCATTCCACAGTCTCTCTGATGTTTGTATGCTGCATATTAACAGTTCCCGTTCAGTCGTACTCATCTTTGTTTTTGATGAGTTTTGTAAACAGCGGCTCCTGCTGATCTGTCAGCGTGGGGCCGCAGTATCACCGAATCAGCACTTTCTCTAAGCTTACTGCGCTCCGATGCTGAGATACTGAACATAGATATCTACCAGGAGACAATACGCTGGAATAGTACACTGGGATATGACGTTGCTTTGCTCTATTCTGCTGGACATGTGTTTAATAGTAAAAGGTCTTAGAATATGCCAAATAGACATTTCGTATTATATTCCAAGGCTTGTAGGTTTTGTTTGAATGTCTGTGTATTCCCTCAGTGGTCCAGTTAGGGCTTAGTTAGCAAAAGAAGGTTGAATTCTGTCAAGTGCGCAAAAGTAATTTTATAGTGAATATGTTTTGCTATCACACAGTAAGGAGTATCTGATATAGTTCCATTGAATATTTGCTCTACTGCAACTATTTCAGAGTGATATTTAAGGCAGCGACTTACCAAAACCCTGTCAGAGCTGAAGGTGCCTCTTGAATGAGCGGTGAAAATTCTTTTTTCGTCCATTTTGACAGAACCTTCTTCTGCTTTGTTTCTATGGAGTGTGTATCAAATGTGAGTGAAGAGCAGTGAGGACATGGAGGAGTACATTTTCTCAGTCTGGAATCAATCATTCAGCACTGAGACTGGCCCACAGTCTGGTATGTGCCACATCTCAGTCCATCATCGGGCATTAAGGATGTCAAGGCTGTGGTAATCGATCATTGAGATTATGCAAGTGTTTTTTTATCGGACGCAAAATCATAATTCGGGCCGAGTTGAGGATGAGAATTGTCAAATTGGATCTAGAGTCCTAAGTAGTGACAAGAATCAATGTTGCAGCAACTCGCATCAAAGTCAGCTTTAATTTTGAAGGCCCTGCAGACAGAAAAAATATTGAAAGACTATTTAGTAGTGCCATCTCAAAATGTATTTACAATGGGCACAACCCCCCCCCCCCAAAAAAAAACGTCCTTAACGGTGCAGGAAGTCAGCCATATTGGATCAAACCTGGCACTGACAAAAGTTTACACCATTTGTACATTGAATATATACATCTTCAGCTTTCAACCAATACTGAAAATGCTGCTATGTCTGAGGCTAAAATCATGTGCCTGGTTTAGTTTCTCCAAAATTTCCAAGTATTCAAAGAAACGATGGTTTGCAAATACCTGTACTACAACAAATACGTGAAATTCAAAGAATTTTTCCACACATGCACATCACAGAAAGGACATATCAGGCAAAGGAAGAGCAAACACCAGCCCCGACTGTCTCTTCACACATTGTTTACTCACTAAACAATGCCTGGGTATGAGCTGATTGTTGAGGGCTCTTATCTGATGTAAATGTATGGATTTTCATGTGGGAAATATAGTGTTCAGTGGCACCCCGCTGGAATGATGATAGCAGCGCTGCAGCCCAGACGCTGTCACTTCTGCTCAAAGACGGTCTATATATAGGCCTTTGTCTTTCCCTTTTTCACAGATCCAGCTTTTTCTACAGGACTAAACGAGGAGGCGTCTCAAAGGGAAAAGAGAGGAGATTGCTGGTCTATCTGTGACTCAACTACGTACGGTTAATTATGTTTGTGCAGTCTGGATGGGTATAAAGGAGGACGGTCTAGACTGGAGTAGTAGGACTGTGGGGGACTTTTGTGGGAGTTCGTAGGTAGTTCATTTAGAAGTGGGTGGACCTCAAGAGTAGCGTTACTTTAAATAATATTACTCAAGAAACTGCCAAATGAAAGTATTGGGTGAAACAACTCACCTCAAGTAAGAGTAACTGCAAAAGTATTCTAAAGTAAGCAGAAAATGTTACATAAGGTACACAATCTGGTATTTTCAAAAGGATCATGTGTGAAGGAGCGGTGCAAGAAACAAAACATGTTCAAATCATTTAATATCAACAAAAAGCTTGTCCCTGAGAAACCAAAGCAGTTACTCAAGTAAGAGAACTGTTCAATAAAAAAACTACCATGCATCACTCCTGGATGCGTGAGGGATTCAAGTATTTGTTGATTTTTGGCGAAGACTTTCAAACATTCTCTAATTTGAAGGTTGAAGCGGTGCGTGCTGCTGTTGTGTCCTTAGGCAAGACAATTCTCCTGCCTCGTGTGAAGACAGATATGGTTTGTGAAAGAATTATTGGTGGTAGTCGGTGATCGGTTGCCTTCGTTTCAACAGTCTACCCCAAGGCATATTAGTACCTTCTTATCGATCTTAAAGGGGACGTACTGTATTTCTATTTATCTACTTTTATGAGATTTTTAGAATGTTCTTTAGGATGGTAGAGTGTTCTTTTATAATAATTTTTCTATTATTTTCATTGATTATTGCACGTTTGCCAAGTCTTAAATTGCCCTATATGTCAGACCTGTGTGCTCAGAAAGTGTCTGTTTTTACTTACCCCCATCAACGCCCACAGCTCTGTACTTGATTAATGATCTGTCGTGATTAATGAAAAAATTCAAACTCGACCCACAGAATTTTGAGTACATGTTTAGTTAAAAAATGCCACCAAACCATTTTTCAACAACAAAAATGAGAACTACCTATCATTTCTGAACTTTTTGAACAGGAAGTCAATGGACCTGTTTCAATTATTAGAGTGGGTATCATGCAAAATCTCTCTCTCTCTTTTTTTAATTATTATTTTTTTTAAGCTTTCTACAATGTTATAATGTTGGTCCGTCATCAAAAAATCATGTCTGAAGAGCTTTAAGATGTCATCCATAAATGTTTGCATATTTTTATATCTCCCAGGCCGTATTTCAGACATGGCCCGGGGGTCAAATGTGGCTCTCAGACCAATTTTTCTTGGCCCTCAAGCTTCCAGGTGATTACTTTAAACAGTTCTTTTTACTTTACATTTCTGAAAATCTACTTTATCAAGCCCATATCAAATATTTAATGTCTCCCACATGACAATTCTCCATAAATATACACAAATTTACACCTGTACACAGCAACTTGACAAACCTGAAGCGATATGCAGTAGTTTCATTCACCGATTGTGTTGTGATAGCGCTGTGAAGGGGGAGTGACTTAATGCAGAGAGCAAAGGGAGGCGAGACTCAGAGTGAAACGTATAAAACATGTTTATACATTGTTTTGGGCGTATGTAGCATTTTCAAAACAATAAAAAGGTAACATGGTGATCTAAATATGTTATGTGTTAGCAGTCAATACCCCATAGAAGTTCAATACCTCAACATAATGAAGGTGTGTTAAAGTTTAATCAAAAGCGCATAAATATGTCTTCAATATCGCAATATAAGCAGCTCTGAGTGTCCAATAAATAACTAAACTAACCAATGCATTATGATTATTTTTGTTGTTGTTTTAGAATAGTACGTTCTTATTCAAGGAACCAAAAACACAACGTAGGTAAGAGGACACAAGTGCATGGATTCTGATTTAAAACAAATCTGACGGCTTCTGAAACCATGAAAAGGGGTATTGGCTTTTGTCAAATCAGTAGATGTTAATCAGTGGAGAGAGGAGTTATAGATTTTTCCCTGAGTAACACAGGGTGGAGATGTCTTCTGCATTTAAACTACAGATGTGATTAGTGATCCGCAAATTTGAAGGATTTGCAGTGAGGAAGGCAGCAGGCCACCAGACACCACTTGGTTCCAAGCGTTAATTGGGTCGGGCTTCTTACAGACAGGAGAAAAAGAAAAAAAATCAAACAGGTAGAGGTAGGGAGCGAGGAGGCAGGGGCGAGGAGAGAGGAGCAGGGGCGAGGAGACAGGAGCTTTAGGAGATAGATGCGAGGAGACAGCAGGTTGGAGATAGGAACTAGCAGACAGGACTTAGGAGATAAGAGCAAGTGAGCAAACTGAGAAGACAGGCGTGAGGAGAAAGTGGCAAAGGAGGCAGGAACTAGGAGATAGGAGACAGGAGCGAGGAGACACTGGCAAGAAAACATCAGTTGGAGATAGGAACTAGAAGAGCGAATGTAGAAGATGGGTGCAAGAAGAGAGGGGTGAGGAGACAGGAGCAAGGAGGCAGGGACTAGGAGGCAGGAGCAGGGGTGAGAAGACAGGAACTAGGAGACAGCAGGTTGGAGGTAGGAACTAGGGGACAGGAGTGAGGAGATAAGGGCGAGGACAGCGAATTGAGATGATAGGTGCAAGAAGACAGGTGTGGGGAGAAAGGGAGGCAAAGGAGGCAGGAACAAGGAGACAAGAGCTAGGAGACACTGGCAAGAAAACAAGAATTGAGAAGACAGGTGTAAGAAGAGAGGGGTGAGGAGACAGGAGCAAGGAGGCAGGGAAAAGGAGTAAGAAGACAGGAACTATAAGAGATAGATGCTAGGAGACATAAGGTTCGAGAGAAGAACCAGGGGACAGGAGTAAGGAGATAAGAACAAGGAGAGCAAATTGAGATGATAGGTGTAAGAAGACACGTGTGAGGAGAAAGTGGCAAAGGAGACAGGAACTAGGAGATATGAGACAGATGCTAAGAGACAGGAACTAGGAGACAGATGGATGGGGCAAAAGCAGGGGTGAGGAGACAGGAGCAAGGAGGCAGGGACTAGTAGAGAGGAGCAGGGGTGAGAAGACAGAAAAAAGAGGAGATAGATGCTAGGAGACAGCAAGTTGGAGATAGGGACCAGGGGACAGGAGTAAGGAGAAAAGGGCAAGAAGAACAAACTGTGAAGGTAGTTGCAAGAAAACAGGTGGAGGAGAAAGTGGCAAAGGAGACAGGAACAAGGAGATATGAGACAGGCGCTAAGAGACAAAAGCTAGGAGACACTGGCAAGAAAACAATAGTTGGGGATAGAAACTAGAAGAGCAAATTGAGAAGACAGATGCAAGAAGAGAGGGGTGATGAGACAGGAGCAAGGAGACAGGAGGTTAGAGATACGAACCAGGGGAGAGAACTGAGAAGACAGGTGCAAGACAGGAGTTTAGAGACATAGGATGGATACTATGGATGTGAGAAGGGGCAAAAAGACAAGAACTATGAGAGAAAGGAAGAAGCCAGAAGCGCAAAGACAAGGGTAAGTTGAGCAAATTGAGAAGACAGGTGCAAAAAGAGAAGGGTGAAGAGACAGAGGCAAGGAGGCAGGTGCAAAAGTGTCAGGGGAATGGAGACAAAAACTATGAGACAGGTGTATGGAGATAGAGGCAAGGTGACTCAAGCTTGCAAAGAAGGGCAATTAAGTAAAATTAACGAGACAGGTGCCAGAAGATCGAACTAGAAGACAGGAGTGAGGAGACAGGGCAGGGAAAAAGCAACTAGGTGATGGGTGCAGGACACAGTAGGTTGGAGACAGCTGCAGGTGGACAGGTGTGAGAAGATAGGGCTAAGGAAGAATTATCTAGATGAGACGACAGGTGCTAGGAGACAGGGGCAAGGATACAGGAAGTTGGTGACAGGAGCGAGGAGACACGAGCTATAAGACATATGAGAGATGACAGAAACAAGGAGAAGGAACTAGGAGACAGGAGTGTGCAGAAAAAGGGCAAGGAGACAGGAGCTGGCAGAAAAAGAGACAGGGGTGAGAAGATAGAATTGGAATTGCGGAGACAGGGGCAAAGAGACAGGAGATATGAGGCAGGCGCAAAAAGACATGATTGAGGAGGCAGGGGCAAGGATACAAGCTGCTGGTGAGGATAGTAGAGCTATAAGAGGTGTGTGAGGAGATAGTGACAAGAACAAGAACTAATATTGTCACAGTAAAACGTCCAAACTCGATTTTGACACTAAAGAATATGGAATACGAATATGAAAAACAACAATATCTTTCTTCTTTTAAATAGTAGAATATGATTTTCAACATAAAATCATAGTACTTTCTTTTATATTACCATGTGACCTTATATCTGTGTAATCCCTGTCATCCAGGTAGGTTCCATAGTGGTCCATAGTGATATAAGTCCACATAAACTAATACACCATTAGTCTATGTGGTCTGATACAGCTCAAGATCTTTCTAAAGCTATTCAAGAAAGGTTCATTTCTGTGCTGTGAATGTGAGTTTTTTTTAGAGACAACCGTGAATTGGAATTGAGGAGACAGGGACAAGGAGACATGAGTTAAGAGACAGGTGAGAGAAGACAGGGGGAAGCACCTGTCGATACCTGCAACCTGCGACAACAAACAGGAGTGCAGGGATGCCATAGAAACGCTCTCCTCTGAAGCATTACTGATGCGATAATGACGTGTGAACCTGTAGACAGCTTCTCGGAGATGAAGAATCTAATTGTTGGGTGTTGTGAAAACTCAGAAACAGCTCATTTGTGCGTCATGGTTCTGAAGCTGTAATAACATTCGTGAAGTAAATGTCAGGAGGAGTTGTCTGTACGCTCGTGTTAACAGGGACACTGTGAGCAGGGGGGATGACGGAGGGGACAAAGGGGTCCCCAGGGACTTAAGGGCCCAGAATTAGATCATCTTCCAATTAATTTATATTAGAAGGGGGCCCATTCTGGACCCCAAAATTCTGTTGATGAGCCAACTGTGAGGCACTGAACAAAGTTAGTTGAGTGGCAAGCAAGTATGACAGTTTTTCATGTTTTTCTAACGATTACTTTATTTGATGAGGTAGTACCTGTGTTAAAATATTTATCAAGTAAGTGGCAGTTTGTGGGGGAAAAAAATAAAAAAGTTGAGAAGAAAAAATACAAAAATATAGGAAGTAGCAAAGAGTTAAAAGGAATACTTCTTCCTATGTCATTGGCGTAGAATCTTCCATCCAAAATGCAAAAGGACTTTTTACACGTAAGGAACACGTTTATAGCAGTTTAAACATTCATCTAACATTGTCTAATTAACAAAGTTGAAATCTATTTTTATGAGTCCAATCATAAAAATAGAGACGTTAAGGTGATTTCCACACCTTGGTGCACACCGTGTGCACTAGATTTAGTTCTGTTTACTTTGTTTATGGGTCGGTCTTGTATTGGCCTCACGATCCTTCTGACTTTTTGGGTTTATACATCACGTATGATTCCCCCCAAACACTCACCGTGAGCCACATAAGAGTCCATCAGCTGATTGCCAAACTTATTTCTATGACAACACACTTCAAGGAGACAGAATACGCACACGCACACTCTCTTCTCCTATACACAGTGTTTTTTTCTTTTATCTGTGACTATATACACCATGAGGACTGTATGCTGGTGCCTTGTCAGACAAACGTGGCAAACAACAGCTCTGCAGCACCCATTCTCACAAATATACGCGATCCAAGCGCTTTATTGACCAATTCCAAGAACTTTTACTTACACCCGATTGGCCCGAGGTCAGCCATGTTCACACTGTATTTGTCCAGACAGGGTTTGGCCCTTGTATACATTCTTCATTTACTTGCATGAATGTTTTTTTTTTAAATGTTTCTGTCATGAGCGACCAGTATGTGCGCCTCTTATATCTGTGTCTCCTCCCTGTCTGTACTATATAATGAGTTTTGGTGTAGTTAAATATTCCAGGAAGAGCTCCCAAAGTTGTGTGGTTTTATCCATTTGCCTAGTTTGGATTCAAGTGCAAAACTTCTGAAGGTATAGACTACAAATCCTATAAATCCTTATGCACTGCAGCCACCTTGACATTAGCATTCGCTGTAGTATGATTTAAAATAATATTTGTGAGTTGGAAATACCCGGAAGCCTTAAATGGCATGACATTTACAAAATGCCAGCAGAGGGCACTAGGATAGCATCTGCTGGCACATTGAAGTGAACAAGTTCAAAACAGGATTTTGTAAAATTCTTAAAGTTGAATTAAACACCTAAACTCTAAAATTTCACAGAAACACAGTGTGATTGGTCTAACTAGCTCCACCACTGCAGGTGAACGCACATAGCTGTAATTAAGTCGGTCTTTGACCAGAAAGGTCCAAATGTTCTGCAAAAATAAATCACTAGGAACAGCAGACAGTGGTATTAAAACACCAAATACATAGTTCAGCAGCCAAAAAAGGTGGTTTACTGTCTTGTCTAGTCTAACTTAGAGCACTAAAATTAATGCAAAGGTTTTATTGGAGCTGGACTGACTAAGGTTGCTCTCACACTCGGACTTTTGAACCGTGCTGAGCTCAAGCATGATAGCATGGGGCTCTATGGTCTACACTCACACCTGCACATCCAGACCAAGCCACAGCCTGGTGATGTCATCACACATTTATTTACACACAGTAGTGGCAGTCCAGTGGCAGAAAAATCTCTTAAATAGTAAGGCAGATATGAGTCCTACTGTAATAAATGCTCCTTCATGAGTTTATGGACACAACAATGTGGAGGAACAAAGCAACAGCAGATTAAGCTTTAAAACTTCTGTCACTGTCTTTACTGAAGGTGAGTGCGGATTCACCGTGAGCGTAAAGCAGAGTTCATTCACTTTTTCCACTTATCCTCTCCACACACACGACAGGGCTTGTAAACATACATTGCGTTTGCACTCACTCTATACAGACATACTGTGCTTTAGTAGGTATCCATGCACAGGTCAACTGGGCTAGTGTGAGGGCACCGTAACTAATGATGCTCTCAGGGAAAAAAACAACACCTATAGACCTAGTTTGAGGGAAAGAACAACATAATAACATTGGGTAGATGGTCAGTAAAAACCCAAATAACTAAAATAATCAGATAACCCAATAACCTGATTTTGGCATGTCTTAATGTTTAAAAGGTAATCTGATCACCAAAAGTAAAGAGTAACTGTAGTATTTAAAAAGTAACACTTGACTTTACACTTTAATTATTGTCTTTTCCACATTAGTTCACACTTTTTTTTTTTTTTTTTTTGCATAATTCTTGTCAAAACTGTGTGAACAATCAGAAATCAGATTAGTCACATCAGATGACGATTCAATAATCTGATAACCCCAGAAATCCGATAAAGAGAATATTTATGGTGCACATGTAAACATAGCCAGTGTTAAATTCTAAATGCACCTTAATAACAGGGCTAATAACTCTGCTGAATATTTGTACAAAACCTGAAATAAATGCAATATCACGGTGCTCTTGGAAAACAATTACTCTAACAGTGTGACCTGGACCATGCCTACAAATGACAGACTACACCCTACAATATGTAACCATGCACCCCCAATATTCTGCTCTGCACAGTGCCAGTACATAATGTGAGTCTGACCAGTAAAAAAGCCATGGCGCTATTTAATAATATGATTCAGTAACTACATAGAAACAGCCTCAAACAATCTCAAAATGTGACGATTATAAAGGCCACCCCAAATCACCCTGGATTGTAGATTTGCACCTCCTTGATCACTCTTCATACAGTATGTGTCCATGGGAACGTTGAACACATTTTATAAGATGGTTTGATAAATCCTCTGTAAACCTTTTTTCCCTTTGAACAGTCATTAAACGTGCAGACTGAAATTTCCTATAATTGTGGTTTTGGTTCTCAGAAAGCAGAATGCAGGGTCAGTTTTGGGATGTAGAGGTGATGCATTAACATTTGTACTGGCAGCAGCTCAATCAGCACTAACCCCATATATGATTTTATTTTGCTGTTCGACTGAGAAAGGGCTGAAGCAGAGAGAGAGACAGAGAGGACGGGGCTGTGTGTCACGTTGGAGCTAAAATGGCAGAGAAATGAGCCAGGCCTGGAGTAAAAGAAGATGGAACAGGGAGTAATTGTTGGGATGAGATGTCCACAGGAGGAGGCACAAACTGCAGATCTGGAACTGCTTTTACTGGGGTTGGCAGGACACTGGGTTTAGGAATTATAAGTGAACAATTCTGATGTGTATAATTTTGCATATGAATTTTAAATATCTTGACAAGTTTTAAGATGTAACTTTGTTCATGTGGTCTCATCTCTCATAGGGATTGCCAGTTTTAATGCTGCAAAATCCACTTGGTTTAAACCTAAAAAGACTCTTTTGGATCAAAATTTTAGCTACCTAAAGCACAGCATATGCAGCCAATCATTAATCAGTGCTAGTGCAGCCTCTGCTCAGTGTCTGAATTCTGAAGGTTCTGTTTTTTCACAGATGACACGTCTACGTAAGATTCATGCCCACAGGAGTCCTGTAGTTACATAATGCACCTTTAAGTTTACATTAAATCCATGCTGTGGTAAGTATTCACCTCCTAAGTGCACTTATTGTGAATGTACTGAGCCTTCTCATCCTTATATGACCACACATTTCATCCCAGCCCTCTTTGTGTTGCGTAGGAGCCAGAAGAGGTAAAATAAGGCTGCATTCACTGACAGTGAAAAGCAGTCAGATATTTGGTCACATTTGTGGAGAGGCGAGCCCACCCATAGTAAGAATGGATGTTTTGAAGTTTTGAGCCACAAAAAACTGCAATTGAAGGAATGACTGATAAGTTTAATGTCATACTGTGTACAATTCCAGTCAAAGACATAGTGTCTCCTGGAGACAAGCAGGTAGCAGACCTGCATAACTAACCTTTACATTAGCCATATAATTATTATTTTTTAAATATTTTTTAGATTGCAGAAAACCCTTGTGAAATGAAGCGAAAGTACGTGTGAGATGCTATTGTATTGTATATGGATAGAAGCTATTGTATATATTGTGCTGAGTCTATTATTCAGATGAGTTTTACTCCGGTTTTCAAAGACACATTGTTCAGTCTTTGACTTTTGGATCTTATGGAAGTGCCTACTCTTATAATTCTCTGGTTATTCCGAAAATGTACATTATTAAAACTCATACAACTATATCTTTGGTCAGATTGAGTGTGGAAGGCATTAAGGTCTCTAACATTGATCATGCACTTTTTATTGAATGACATAATATAGTGCAGTATAGTACATATATGTACAGCCCCAAACCATCCAGCAGCTCAGCTCAATGCCTAGTGTGCAACATACCATCTCCTGTTATGACAAAAATCATATATGTAGTGAATTGTTTATCTTCATAGTGTACATATATGTACAATATCCTCCCAATGCCAAATGCATTTCAAATGCTTCCAAGAAAGTGCATCTGAAGCAGGCCTTCATTGTACCAAATGTGCACTTGATATTAGAGCGTGCTCTGGATTGGTGTGTGTTGCAATGTTGCTCCCTCAAGCCTCTTACTGGCCTCGTACATGGTGTTATAAGGGCACAGAGCCCCCATCATCAAAAAGAAGGTACCCTGGGGTGGGTACATTCCTTGTTGATATATGGGGCTATTCTGCAGTTCCAGGAATCATGTACACACCCAGAAACCCATTCACCCTAATTCATGTTTGTAATATCCTAAGCTACAGTTATCCAAAAGTTCTCCATTGCAGCATTTTCTTCACTGAAGACGAGACAGAATTGAATTTATTTATTTATTTGGTTGGGACAAAGCATGTTAATGAACAGACATGACATGACAGACATGAATGTAAACATGTCAGATTATAGTCAAAGGCTAATTTCCATCTGTTGTCCCAAATTATTACTCATTATTTATTACCCTTACATTTACACACTTTGTCATTTACTAATTGCTACCACTCATCTCATCCATTCCCTGACTTTCTCCTCTGCTAACCCATAACCATGCACTGCAAAATGACAGAACATTGCATTGCATCTTAAGAGCGCGTGGGCCTAAAGCAGCCTCAGACAGCACTGATGGCCATCGCAGCTTATCTGCAGCACAGTCATTATTCAAACGACTAGCGCTCCAGCTCTGGCCCTGTTGTTGCATCATAATGTGTGCCGATGTCTACTCACTTATCGAGAGGGCTGGGCTCTGTTGTTCCCCTCAGCTGGGTCTTATCTCACAGTTTGGGCTGGCAGCTCTGAACCTGGATGTGAGTGCCAATATGAGCTTTGCAACCTGGCTCTGGAAATTTTAAGTTTTCCTAAAATTTTCGCTGCCCAAAAGTAGAGATGGGAGAATAAACAATAATATCTTTAATCATGTTAAAAAGGATAGACAAAAAAGGGTAGGATAAAAAGGGTAGTCGTTCGTAATTGTGATCATATTTTCCAAACTGAAAAATGCTCATGAACGCTTGGGAAAATGACTCCGGAACTCTGGTGAAAACGAGCAGCCACACTTGCACACCTGACGTCACCTGCTATGTAGAGACACCCCAAAATCAGCACATTTTTCAGTGTATCTTAAACATTTGAGCAACAGAGCAACATATTTGAGCAAGAAATACCCGACACTACTGTTCAAATAATTGCAAATGTAACATTAACTAGTGTTAGCTAAAGTAAAATAAAAACATTAACTTTAATGAAATAAATCTTACTGGTTAGCTCTATTAAATGTTGTTAATGAGCTAACTCAATGATTTTATTATTCGTGACAAAAATCACGACTTTCCGAGATAAAAGCACATGAGTACAAACAAGTTGGAACTCTGACATCTCATCTCGGAACCCCGAGTTTACGAAGAGCAAATGAACACAACACTGGTACCAGGTATCTAAGCTGGGTAAGGCTGGGTACTGGCAAGACTTCACAACAGGTCAAATTCAGTGGATTTTAGTAAATTTAGGACATACTAGGGCTGGTCAAAACATCAATAAAATTAATTAATCAAGTTTTAAGACAAAAATAAATACAATTAATCCCTCTACTTTATTGCATTGGAAATGCAGAGTGTTCTATGGCCCACACTCACATCTGCACAACTGCACCGTGCCACGCCCTGATGACATCATCACACAACGCTCTTTGTTTACATGTCGTGCAGCAGTACTAACACTTTAGTGGAAATAACTCCAGCAGCATGAACTATATCTTAAATAGTGAGGCAGATATGAGCCAGCGATACATGCTCCTCTGTGAGTTTATCGATTAAACAGCAGTGTGGAGGATAACAGGAGATGAGGCTTCAAAACTTCTGTCTTATTGAAGGTACCCGTGGAGTCACAGTGAGTTTTAGAGAAGAGTTCATTCACTTTTTCTTTTCTTACTTGTGTGTATGCGCATACATGTTCAACCAAGCCGTGTTTTTTCCCACCTCCTCCAACCGGCCAAGTCCCACTCACACTGGACAAAAGTGCTGCGCTTTAGGAGCTGTCCGTGCTTGGGCATGGTTAGATTGGGGCAGTTTGAGTGCACCTTTAAAAGTGTGTTTGTAACTCTAAGACAAAAGCAGAGGAGTTTAGCACAGGGCCAGAGCGGACTTTGAAATCAGTGACGTCAAATTAAAGGTTGTGAAAGTGTAAATCACATCTTGAGTTTAAGTTTAATGTACATTGTGTTTAATTTAACCACAACACTGTTATGGTTTGTTTTACCTGATTTATAAAAAGGAGATGGATTTCTCCAATGGCCAATGAGTTAAATATCATCACTTCTCAATACAGTGTTGAAGTAACATCTCATTCTTACTGTTTACTTGCACTACAACTTGAATTTAAACAGTTATACATATTGGTTTTGACAATGCTCTGTAGTTTGCAGAGCATTTTTAGTAGTGGGAGCACATTTTAGGCAAAATCACCCAGCCCTAGGTCATACTGAACAGGGTGACTAAGTGACATGCTTGCAATTCAGTGTAGTAGCCTAAGAATCCATATCAGCCAGGCCAACATACTACCAACATCTTAACTATGGTGAAAAACTCCAGCTGTCTTTTTCCATCTCTTCCGTCAGTGCGTATGCCTCAAAGTGCTGCCCTTTTCAACAAACTATGCGATTCTCTGTGAGCAGCCTTGTCTGTCTTCAGCTCTCAAAATAATGTAAGTGATTTGACCCGATAAACGGATATGTACGACTAGAGCAGATGACTGGATATGACTCACCGCTGGCTCTCTCTGAATATTTAACAGGATTGCTCATTCTTCTTCCTTAGCCGGCCAGAAAGCTGCCTGTACTGCAGGCCAATTATTTTTACAGTGTCTGAGTAGGATGATTTCAAAGTGTCATGCTCAACTGGACCAAACATGTACATGACCAGACACATGCTCATTTATTTATTTATTTTTTCTTTATTTCCATGATTATTTCCATTGTAGATTTTCATTCAAGCTTTCACAATGACTTAACACATGTGGAATTACTGAATGAATAAGAAGATATGTTCAAACTTTTGATAGTAGTACTTTACATTTGAGCTGTTATAAGCCAAATAAAAGGCTAGTCCAATGTTTCTGTGAGCAAAACAGTGAAAGCGTCAGTGAAAGCTGCGTGCCTTCAACGTCCAAGCTACACAGAGAGGGCGTGATGACAGGGAGCGAGCAGCAAAGTGCCAGACCACCCCTCTCTCTCGATTGGAATCATACATTCAGTGATTGTAATAGCTTCCTTTTTTACCCTTGTATTCTTATGGATCTCTTTAACCCAACCTTCGTCATACCAGCTGTTGCTATGCACATTGTTTGTCACGCCCAGCGGCCTTGAGCCACTTGGAGCAGACTGAACTGGTACGATTGTTTTGATGGTATAAATACACTGTATTTATGTTTGTCAGCTGAGGGCGAAATGGCACTATTAGGGACAACAGCTCTTTGACAGTTGTGCACAATTGACTCAATAAACCAGATGTTTTGATTCAAGACAACTTCTCTGTTGATTTTATATTTTTAAGGTTTTTACTATTAGAAATTCCACAACACTTCAGAAAATGCTACATGACTTCAAAGAATAAAATGTGAAATTATATATATATATATAAAAAATGTTCTTTCCTCATCAAAAACATACGTCCAGTTTTGTTTTGTTTCGTTCACACGTTTAACACACAAAGCCTGCATATTTAACATGAGTTCTTTTAATTTACCAGAATTATTTGAATGATTTTTGCCCTGGAATTACCAATCTCTCCTAAACTAAAGGTAACAACTTCAAAACATCACAATGTGGAAGAGTAATATTTTCAATTCTGCACGTTTTTAATAGTTTGTATTGTAGATAGATGAAAAGCCTTTACACGACGGCTGCTTGTGGGACTCCAGAAAATGACCAGAAGAATGTGGATCCAATAAAGAAGAAACCAGTTTAGGGTTTACTCTCACCTGGCTGCTGAAGAGTGTCTACATCCTGAAAAACATTCAGTATTTTTGAATGTCTGCACCACTCCTTGCCATATTGGGCCCATCATTCACCACCAGGACACCAACTATCGAAGGATTTAGGAACAGTAAGAGTCTAACATTGGGGTAATCTCAGGGTCCTTCAGGTCATAACACTATGTTACATTCCGAGACGATCGGTTCACCTACCGACATGTGGGAGACTATGGAAAGGACACAGATGGGGAAGTCTTCACAGTGTCTAAGCTGAAGAGAAACCTGGGGAACCATATACTGAATGTACCAGCTAATGAGCAATCGTCTGGAGCTGAAGAGCTGTGACCAATTCCACATATAACCTCAGATGCAACATTCACTGCACTACAGGTTATCTCGGGCTAGGATGGCGGGGGAGTGCTCATGAAACAAGCCTGGTGATTACCTGTTAAAACAGCATCCAAACCCAACACTTGCTCAACATTTCTAATTGGAAGATCAATGCCTCTTTTTCACCATGGGGATAGACGTAGGCCATACTGAAAAACATTCCGGGTAAAGCAGTAACATCTCCATGGAGACAACCTGGTGGTGGACGGGCCATTAGAAAAATTACATAGTGTACCTTAAAGCAAATGTGTCCATTGTTTTCTTAGGCTTTCTGTGCAGACATACGCACACGTTTGAATTATTGCTAGTGCAGCTGCAAAGAAATGGTGATGCCAGTCTATTGTGTTGCCTTAATTATGTTGAGAGTGCATGTGTGGCAAGATGATGTGTAAGGAACAATAGGCCCGTATAGAAGAAATAACAGCCAGCGGCGCAGGCAGGAGAGAAGCAGTCTATTATATGCAAATACCACTGGCTCCTTTGTGTTCAGGTGATCACTGCAGTAAACTGGTGAATGCAGTACACCCAGTCCACTCCTTTCATCCATCCAGGCAGAACTTAGTCTGTGTGCAGTTTAAAGTGGTGTGATGTTCATGAATGAATCAGATCCTTTGATTTCTTGGAATCAGCAAAAAATAAACAAAAAACAGCCTAAAAGTCCGAACTATGTGACCAATTGTGACGTCAACCATAAAAAGCAGTTGCCATGCAGTATTATGTTCATCCATCTTTTGAAAAAAACAAAAAAAGAACGAATTTACTCACTGAGCTACAGGGACTGCACTAGTCATTTTAGTTTTTTTTTAAGGTTTTTTCTGCTTTCTGATTGGGTTCTCAGTACAATTATTACAAACACCAAATTACAACATTTAAAAACTACCATATTCATATTCAATTGTTATATAATCAAGAATAAATGAGCATTACAATTGTTATAGGTTAAAGTTTTATTGGATTTGGTTTACATTGAATCTGAGGACACAGTGGGTTAATTTTTATGGATTTTTAAATCAAAATCTTACATACAAACCATTTAAGTCAGTGGTCCCCAACCTTTTTATCACCTCGGACCGGCCAACGCTTGAAAATTTTACCGTGGACCGGGGGGGGGGGGGGGGTAATGCTAATGCTAATGATTACACATGATACACATTTGACCCACAATTAAGTTAATAGCAGAATAAACCACGCTTACCGATCAGGAACAGCATCCAGTCCATCAAAACATAAGGTCCTCTGCTCCTGAGTCCACCATGAGATCTTCACTCGGTTCCACGAACCGCTCCGGGTCCGAGATGCCTCTAGTTTAACTTGTACAAACATCCACAGTGTCCTCGGTCGCGTACTTCCTTTGTTTTGTCCGTTTCGTCATGTTTAAAACGCAAAACTGCTGCGTAAAATTACGCAATACGCGCACGTAATTTTACGCGCGGATCTTTATATCCAGTCTCGTATTTTTACGCGGAGAAGTGACGGAACAGATTTCACTTTCCTGCAGCAGATTGGACATGGAGGCTCTAACTTCCTTTGTGGACATAATTTCTTGACTGGATTATATTCTCTGGACCTTTACGGAACGAATGAGACCAACTTTGTGTGAATATGTTGATGTTTGACTGAACCAGAGCGCTCAATGGTAAGTGAAGTCCAGATTCACATTTCTGACTTCTCTGTAAAAACGGCTTTCCTGTCAGCACTGTGGTGATTCGAGGTGTAAATGGTTTAGCTTTCATTTGATGTGTAGATTGTTTTTGTGTGGGTGACGCAGAAATACACGTACATTGCTGTAACGTGTAACGTGGGCGGGCCGTCGGAACGCTAAGTGGTTAAGTTGTCGGCGCTCAAGTGACGGAAATGTAACCGAGAGAATCCGGTCATTTTTCAAAATGAAAGATTTTTCAAAATAAACGATTGTTCAGACTCAGATAATAAATACAACAGAAATAATTAATTATTTCTTGGACGGCCCGCGGCCCGGTACCAATTGATCCACGGCCCGGTGCCGGTCCTCGGCCCGGTGCCGGTCCGCGGCCTGGTACCGGTCCGCGACCACTTAAATCAGTGGTCCCCAACCACCGGACCGTAGCCCGGTGGTTGGGGACCACTGATTTAAGTCACCCAATATATCATTTTGACCATTTGTATCGGTTTTTACCTTGTTACTAACATAAACAAACAGAAATTTGATCTGCCCCTATGTTGGATTAATAATTCTCTGTGTGAAAAGCCATGTAAAAATTGTTTGATAGAACCAAAATGGCCAACTGTTTTGATATCCATGCCTAAACAGATTGCCCCGTGTGACGTTATTTGTCAAAAAACGCTGGAAAGAAAAGCTTGTTACTCAAAATCAGTAATCCTTGCACATGAAACTAGCCTTAACTAACCAGTACGATTACAATTTAGAGTCTGATGTTTAGCCAACTAAAGTCCTTTCCACGCTACAAGATAATTTGTTTTAAGCCCCGATTTGCTTCGCAGGAAATGCAGGAAATAGTGAAATATTACTCCCGTCTCGTAAAGTTGCAAAGTTAAACTGCAGCATTCTCATACATATTAGCCGTTAGAATTTGTCTTCCGCAAATAGCTGTACCCAGTCCACAAAACAGAGCTATTAATAAAAGTAAAAAAGGCGACAGTAGTTCCTCACGTGGTTCTGTTTACATAATTCCACACAGCGCAGATCAGAGTGAAGCTGCTGTTATAGAAAACACAAGACATCCATGTCTTTATCACCAGCCTTCTGTGCAGTTATCTGAACTATTGCACCTCATTTCACAAATAATTATAACCCATTTTTGACTTGCATCCAAAGTAGAAGCGTAATACATCAACATTCGTCAGCACACCAGTCGTTTTACTCCAGACAGGAAACAGCTGGTGTGAGGTGCACAATAGTTTGAAGCTTGTGGTGTGCGCAGTCTCTCTGCTGCTGTCTTTGTGCTCAGGGGCATAGTAAGATTTAAAATCTCATACGATTCTTCTCATGTCTGTGGTGTGCGCTTTTTGTTGCATGTTTAAAAATGATTAAAGACTGAAAACTGTGTATATATGCACAAAAATCACATTAATAGAAAGCTATTAAACCTACATGGTGTTTTAATAGAATTCTCTACCGTTCCTTGTCCTTTTTGGCAATCGTGCAAACTGGGTACATTTGCACATGTCTGGTGAAAAACTGAGTGTGTGTGTGTAGGGGTGTGTGTGTGTGTGTGTGTGTGTGTGTTACCTCCACTGGCCACTTCAGTTCCAAGTCCTATGTGACATCACACAGGAATGCAATTTTATGGAGACCTGTTAGACCAATCACACTGTTCCTTATAGCGCACATTCTGATGTTCAGAAGAGAAAACACTATAATTAGAATTGCTTATGCAGTATATCAGAACTGGACCAAGACAGGTGCTTATTACATGGAGAAAAAATGAGTACAGACACTTAAACAGCTATAATCATCTAATTTTTGTAGCAAGTTCTTTTTACTTCCATCTTTTATATATTTCAAAGGGCAAACGCAGTCCTACTACAATTTTTAGCAATTTAAATCAAGTCTTAACCTTGGTAAGAAAGAGCCAATATTGTACACAGATCTTTTTAACCCACAGATCCAAATGAAGTGTCATTACCAGTAGTGATGGGTGGATCAATACCAAATATCTTATAATATATCTATATTGTAATAACAAGATAAGCTACAGTCAGATAATACACATACAGAAGACAGGTAAACACAATGACAAAAGCACATCATTTATTAAGTTACCAGTGTATAATAAAACAAAACATGTACTTTATATTAGAAAAGATACTACAAGTACCGGACTAGTGCTGTAAATGTAGTTGTAAAATTCTATAGTCAAAAGGAACCAGGTGTCAACGGTTACAAAAATACAGAAAATCGATGTCTTCATTAAAGAGACAGTATTATGCAAAACACATTTTTTGAGCTTTCTACCATATTATAACACTCCCTCATCAAAAACATGCCTATAGTAAAGATTTTATGTCATCCATGTATGTTTCAGTAATTTAGCAATCTCTGCCTATTCAAACCCAGACTGACGTTAACTGTAAGATTCTGTCCAATGTTCAGCCCACAGGCCCACGTCCCACACGACAATTCCCCATGAATACACAAAAGCATGATACAAAACTGTACACAGTTGACAAACCTGATGAGAAGTGCAGTAGTTTCATCAGTGGAATTCAAGGCAATTGTGTTGAGAGAGCAAAGAGAGGGGAGAATAAAGCATTTCTAAAATAATAAAAGGTAACATGGTGATCTACATATGCTATTTGTTACCAGTTAATACCCCATAGAAGTAAAATACCTCCTCTTTAAGACCGGGGTGTATTGTTTCTGTTAGGGTCTCTCTCCATTATGTTTCCCTCTGTACTACTGCCCTTTCCCTCAATGGCCATTACTTTGAGTTGGTTGACGCAGCATTGGTTGTAGAGCCTAAAATGTTTTTGCAATGGGATAATTAACATTTTGTGTCCTGATGGCATATTTGTGTTCTGCGAGTCTGTCTCTCAATCTGCTTCTTGTGAGCCTGATATAAAAACATCCACAGCTGCAATCTACGAAGTGTATGGCATGAGTAGTATTGTAATTTGCATATTGTTTACAGAAGAACGTTGTTTTTTTTTGCCCTGATGAAGCCTTGAAATTAGTGGATTTGCTTATATGCGTACAGCGACTGCATGATCCATGTTGAAAAGTGCCAACTGGTGGTGGTAAATACACGGGGATCAGCAAAGGCAGACAAAACGGATCAGTTTGGAGAATATTTCAGATGTGTTTAATAAAAAATCTGTTTGATGTTGCTTGAAGGATTGAGATACCACAGAGGTATTGTAAAGTATTGATTCTCTTGATAGTCGAACCTCGGATTCGGGAGGAGCTGGAGGAAGTGTCTGGGGTGCGTGAAGTCTGGGAGTCCCTGCTTTGACTGCTGCCCTTGCGACCCGTCTGTGGATAAGAAGAAAATCAATGCATGATTCACCATAATATAGATACTTAATGATATTTTTTTGACAAGAATCGACCCGATACCAAATTTTTAATATTGTCCATCACTGATCACTAGTCTGAATTATACTGCTGTGTAGACTAAGGATGTAACAACCAAAATATCGTGATATCGTATCGTCAAAGGTCTCACATCAAATTATATACGTTTTTTTTGCTAAAACAACAGAGGAAACTCTAGCAACGAAAACTACAGAAGGAACTACATACACCATGTTCCATTTCCATTTCATTGCAGTATAAAGAAATAACTGTTGTAAAGAACTTCTCTGACTCAATTGTTTGGACTCTGGTGCTATTTTACTGTCAAAGGCTTGTCAAGGTTTTTTTTATAAAAGGAAAGAAGCATTTTTTTTTCAAATCAGCAAGTCTGTAATTCTGTAATTCTTCAATTCAAAATCTTATACACCAGATTTTATTAGGAGTTCTGCCTATTGGTAACTTGTTTCCTCTAACCATAACTAGTTAGCATGTCTAAAAAGTCTCTCGGTAATTTTTTCTGAGTCTAATAATGCTAAGCTGCCTCGCCCTTATCCCGGCACAGGGGGAGACAGATTACATATTAGAGGTGAAGTGGTGGCTGCTGTGACATGTCAAATTTCTGTTGTTCCTTTTGAAAGTGGCATCAGCCCACACACTGCACACTGCACACTTGTGACGCAGATCCGGCAGCCACGCAAATCTCCCATAAGCATGTGGTATTTTTGGAAATGATACTAGGAGGAAGCGGGACGTCACCTCACTCATTACATTTGCATGCACAGAAGACTCCGAGTGCACTATATAACCAAATTGCCCCAAAAAGTTCAACCGTGTTTGTTCCAGGTAACAGAGGGTTAAAAGACGTTCAGGTGCATCTAGTGATTTAACATAAGCGCTAAAAGTTTGCAGCTATGATCACTAATAAAAATACATATTATATATAAAACCACACACAAAAAATAGATGCGCAAATCTCATTTAAGTTGAGCATTTGATTTTCAGAAATGCTGGGATTACTCACATGTTAAAGTGAAAGTAGAAAAAACACCAGAACTTCAGTGTTTTTTTGTGCTGCGGAGAGAAAATAAGATAACACGACAATAAAACGAACCAAGCTAATCCATGGTAAAGAGAACTTAGATTGTATCATTGCTGCTGATCTAAAATGACGGAGTACACTAATATTTTCCCGGCTGTTGTCTTACCTCATGCAGTTGAATGCCTCTCCAATAGTCAGCTGTCTGCGTAATCCGACTGTGCTAGAGGTCTCCAGATGCGTTTATTTAGTTCCAGGGTTTGCGTGTATTTTGAAACCTCTGTTTAAATTGGACTAGGCCGGTTAACTGGTTTTCTTGGTGTGTATTTAAACTTAGTGACTCAAACAAGCAGACATACTCAGTTCTGTAGAGTCCATGGATCTCCAGCTGTGCTCCTCGGCTGATTGGCTGATTCAGTCGACCCACTCGTTCCTAAACAAAAACTGCACAATCCTGAATAGATCATTTGCCTTTGCACAGTCAAACAGCGTAATCAACTTCCTGACAGCTTGAAATTGTCTGAAGACCTCAATAATTTGACTTAAAATTAAAAAAAGCACATCTTATATAATCAACTGTGTCAACATCAGTCAAATTAAAAGGTACAGTATGTAACTTTCTGGAGGTGGCACGTCACCTGCATAATTCTATGGAAATTCAAAGTTAAAACAATACAGAGGAACAATTCAATTCTGCTAACTGGACTAACACATTTTGTCATGCAAGTTGCTTTTTAAGTTTTGATCAGAAATCCCGGTCTATTTCAAACCTACAAACACTTTAAAACAGAAACTGGTTCACCCAAAGGACAAAACCCCCAAGCCATGAACAAAGTAATGTGGTCTACTCCATTCAGTGTTGTGAAGAGTGCAGTGAGCGTTACACTGGAGAAACTAAACAGCCACTCTACCGTCACGAGAGCTTCTCTGGACCCCAATTCGCCGCGCATTTCTAACTAACACTAACCACATCTTTGAAGATAGCGGGCTACAGATAGCCAAAGAAAATAAATAGTTTGAAGGGGAAGTTAAACAGGCAGTTTTTGTTATGTAAGACAATCCTTTGAACAGGAATGGGGACCTTGGACAACATTTATCTCCTATTTATCACTCCATTGTCAGACCTAAATCAAAACAAGGAAAACAGTAGTGACAGCCAGTATGCAAATAGGGTGAGAGCAGCCATTAGGATGAATGATTATGCAAAATAATCATTCATCCTAGCCAACAAACATAAACTGTAAACAATTGGTGCGTAGATATAAGGCAGTGTCCTCTAGTATTCTGACCAGAGCTGAAGGAGCGGATTGGACGAGCAGTGAAACCTAAAATATTAAAGCTACATATTATATTTGAACATTTATATGGTATGAACCTGCAGGTATTTGTGAGAAACTGCATAACGCCTTTGAAATAGTGACATTTTATTGTATTCTGCTGAGCTAATGTTACTAATGAGCTAGGTTAGAGACATAATATATTTTTAGCATTTGTGCACTTGCCCAGGGACTGCAGATGGAAAGTAGCAGTAGCGAAAGAATACACTCGCTAACTAAACTAACAGCGTGACAGATCACGTGGCGCAGTGTACTTGGAGGTTTCTGACAGCAGATTTCTATGCACAAGTCTTCATTCATATTGAGTGAGCTAAAGCCACGGGCGATGATATGCAAAGCCACGGCAGGTGTGACAGGGCCGTCTCCCTGCAGCTGCTGCTCTGTCCCCACATTGTACCACAACCAGGAGCCACTGTGCCATCCATTCTGACAAGTGCGGAAAGTTGCTCAGTTGGCAAAACGGAAAATATGTGGCGTCCCTGGATGTGCAGAAAGAAAATAATGCTAAAAGGAGCTATGTTAAGGTTACACGTTGTATACCTTATTCAACAGTGCGTATGTTCACATGGCTAGTAAAAATAAACACATAATCAGATGATCCAATAATTAGATCAGATTGTTTATATGTGTTTACAGCATAAGAGAAATCTGATCATCAAAAACACCTGGAGGCATGTGTCATTTAATGGAAGGATTTTAACACAACTGTTGTATTTGAATGCATTTTACTATTACTTTTTCAATCTTTAACACCCCCTTTCATTTTTGTCTTTGCCACATTAGTTTGCTCGACAAAGGCTGTACAGATGTGAACAATCAGCAACCATTCACATAAAATGCTGCTGTTTGCATGCCTCCTGAAATAAGATAATTATAATTGTGTGCGTATTTTTTTTTAAATATAGCCTCTGATGCACGGATACTGTGTTTTACATTGTAACCAGGGTAACCAGGTAACCAACCTCGAAGCTGGTCTGACATCTGTAATCTGGAGTAAGGACCAGGCTTTGGCTGCCTTCTGGCAGTATTCAACACAAACATGGTTTGTTTGGTTTGTTTGAAATAGAAACAAGACAAACAAGAATGTGACCAAGCACTGAGAAACAGCACAGACCAAGCACTAAATCATGTTAAGGAACGTTTTATAATCCACTGAATGATATGAGGATGTATGTGAGGGAGAAGTCTTTAATAGTATAACTCTATATATTGTGCATTATTCAGGCATTTCGTTTGAAACTAAGTAGATCAGTATTTTACATGTTGTTCATTGTAAACCTGACATTGGTCTAAACCTGGTTCATTATTCATCGTTCAACTGAGCTGCACTGGGAAGCCCTGCCTCTTCATAGTGTCATGTGACCGTGACAGAAAGCAAATTTAAAATTAGGGCACTTGTTTTGATTGACAAAATGCCTGTGACATTTTCCAACCCAACATGTAATTTTTAGTAAGTACATAGCAGTGGGTAGAGATAGGTGGTAGGTGAAAATAGACAATTCCTGAGAACTCAAACATGCTTTTATCGATCAAAATACAACTTTGAGTAACTAAATAGGATGGAACATTGTTATAACAGTTAAAAGTTTATTTCACTTGTCAGCTTTAAGTCAAGAGGAAGTGATGCCTTGCTAGACAACCAGGATGCTGCAGTTGTTAGATATATCTTTTTTGTTTGTTTGTTTTACATTTTAAGCTTAACTGCAAAGATACACGTTAATACTTTACAAAGATGTGAGTTTGGTCACCGGTGCATCTCCATGTTTTCAGATGAGCGTGATTGACAGGGACACGAATTGCACATCCTTATCAGAACAAATAAGGCTGCTTGGAAGAACAAAAGGAGGGGAAAAAATATAAGTGCTTGAAAAACAATGCGGATTTCTATAGGATCAATGAGCGAAGTAATAAACTCTCTCTCTCTGCTCTGAGGTGAGAGAAATGTGGTTTTGTTTGTAAATGACAGGAGACCAATGAGCTTCCTTTGTCGCGAAGGCTGTGTGGACCAGACTGATGTCCCTCTGAATAAAAACATACAGCAGTATCATTGTGGATTTGCAACAAAGATCCATCAAGATCCATTGAACATTCCCTTTTAATATTTCAGTGTATCCATTAATAAGCGGCATCCATGTAAACACTCTTTTAATTGTACAACCTGAAATATTTAGTATTTAGGGCTCAGCTATTATGTCACATCCTCCAAAATGAATTTACTTTCGCGATTCAGAACCTTACGCACGTGTATTGTTTTATGTAAATATTGCTATTGCATTAGTCTACAGAGCAAACGTGCACTGGTCTATCAGAACTGTGATGAACTGAAACAGCTCGGTCACAGTAGATGAGGTTTAGGCGTGTGTCGCAGAGAGAATTGTATTTTAATTGAAAGCAAGTGGATCTCATTTGAATAATGTCATGGTAACATGGGCTGTCTCGCTCCGGTAGTGCGCGTGTGACTGTGTGAGTGTGTGCGCATGTGTGTGTTTGCTTTGGCACAGATGGCTTTTAGCGGTGCACTCAAGTGTTCCTCTCTCCGTGACACTATTATCTGCAGCTACACTGATCAGGAGATAACCCCGCCACAAATTAAAGCATGCTTGTAATCCTTCCTGAGGTGTAATAAGATATCCTGCTACTGAGCCGAGAGGCAGATCTGAACTCTGAACAGTTTCAACAAATATCATGCTTCTTTTTTTTTTTTTTTTTTTTTTTGCTCTAACCATGTTACACTGTTATCCCGTCAGCATACACTGAGCTATATTTTGCTAATTGTTCCATTAATCCATCAATCCAAAGGCAAAAAAATACTGTATTGTTGCGTCAAAATCTGGACTCCTCCTACACAGTTTTTAAGTCTATCGCCCCTTTAAGGTATATCACCGTTACATCATCACAACTGCTGTAAATGACAAGGGGAAAATAATTACAAGGTTGTGTAAAGCTTTTAAAAGTTTATTTTTTTGCATCATAAGAGTAGGACTTAGTTCTGTCCAAATCAAAAGAACTGATTCCCATTAGATTAGCCTTCAGCTGTTTACTCAGATCTGCTAAAACCCCGCACTACTCAAGGAGAAATGTGTTTTATGGCCATCAATCACATGTGAGGGAGACTATAATCTTTTATTCCCTATATTTAGAAAATCATTAATAAGTCTCTCCAGATATGAGCAGGCCGAGTAGAAAAGGGGGTTGCAGCAAGTATTCCAAATAGTGATATACCAACACTAACTCATGTGGATATTACACCTGGACCTACTTGCTGTGAACGTTTGTTTTTGGTCATTTCACCACTGTGCCACTCGTGTGATCCCCCAGCTCCCATCTCCCAGCTGGCTCCACTTTTCATCTCTGAAGTTGACTCTTTCTGAGTGTGAAAGGGATCATCTACAATCATCTCGTGGTGAGTTGCTTTCCGCTCCTGTCTCTCTCCTCACAGGGCAGATTACACAGAGCTTTTGGGTCTGGAGAAGTGTGAGTCCTTCAGAGCTGGACAGCTGTAAGGTTTCCTCTGTAGTGTGGAGCATTTGGCCTGCAGCAGCTCCTCTTTTATCTCACCACAAACAGAGCGAGCTTCAGGATTACGGCTGTCCTCTGGTTTATATTGTTTCATTCCTGTTCTCTAAATCCTAGATCAATTTCACTGTTGAACCAAAAAACAGTGTTGAGAGTTTTTAAGCTTAAACTAAGCACTTTGCTCCTCTCTGTACATGTGCAATATCTGGTATACTGACCTGAAGGTCGTTTTTGTGTACTGTACAGAATGTAGTTCAATGAAGAGCCATTGCAGTGTGTAACTGTAGCAAGCTGTGACACAGATCCATATGTCCCCTTTAACCTGATGCTGGTTGTCCTTGTATTTTTGCCTCATAGCCAAAACCAAGCCTTTAATCCTTTGACTGAGAAATACTGTTCAATCTTTTTATTTTTTTGGCAATTGGATTTTGCCAGGGTTTCACATCTGTAACTCTCACTCTTAATTAATTAAGGATGCAATGGTCCAGCTTTTTCTGTTCTGATACCAATGCTGTTTCTTTGGTTTTAAGCATCTGCCAACTGATATCAACCGATACTAGGGCAGAGACTGAAAATATAATTTATTTCCGTTAAAGACATAGAGAAACCAGCTTTAAACCTTTGTCATTGGTAGTGCTGCTGATACACCACCAAGTGTTCAATTAACAAAAAACATATTTTTAAATGAATAGAGATTTTGCTTTATTTTGTGCTATGGACTTTTTCTTAATTTGAAACCTTCAAAACACCCAAATATAGCTCTATACACTCTAAACACCATTAAGCTGACCTGACTGTACATGTTTCTTGATGTAATAAGATGCTGGACCAGAGATGGGTGAATAATGCAAAATATCATCATCATTTATATTAGCCTCAAGCACTGTTATCACTGTCTACTCAATACACTACCACTTGTTACAGATTTTTGATTTATTTAAACCCTTTGCTTTAGTGCCTCTATTTTGGCATTTCTTGACCTTGATATGGTACAGCAAAAAAAAAAAAAATCAGGAGACTTCATCACAAAGCTCATTGATAGAAGACCAAGGGTTTTCAGTGCTGTCGACAAAGTAAAGGGTGGCTACTTTGAGGATTTGAACATAGAATAGCAAAAGGAGCAGAGTGCAAAACATGCCTAGCAACAAGATCATGGAGATGGGTTCACGCTGCTCCTGATGAGGGATGAAGTATACCTTTAGCCTTTACAATGCATTCAGTGATTAAGTACCTCATATATTTACTTTGTAAATGTTAATTCCCACTGATGACAGCAGAAGGAGCTTCAACTCCTAAACGCCTAATTAGAACAGAAGTGTATCATGTACATATTCCATATGCAAACAATATTTTAAGATAATTAATACTTATCCCAAGGTGACCAAAAGCACCTTCCAAAGGGAACTAAAGCTACAAGAATAATATGTGTTCATTGAAAAATCTTTGATTAATCCACTGGTCAGTTACATTCATCAAAACTCAGGGAGATTACATCCTAGAATAAACATCTTTAGTATAAGACAGAAACTGGTTCACCCAAGGGACAAAATCCAAACCATACACAAAATTATGCTGTCTACTCCATTCAGTGTAATGAAGAGTGCAGTGAGCGTTACACTGGAGAAACTAAACAGTCACTCCGTAAAAGGATGTACCAACACCGACGCGAGAGCTCCTCTGGACCCCAGTCTGCTGTACATATCCATCTCAAAGCCACGAACCACTCCTCTGAAGGTAGTGAGGTACAGAAAAGAAATGGCTTAAGAGGGGAGTTAAAGAAGCTATTTTTGTTCAGAAAGACAATCCATCCAACAGGAATGGGGGCCTTAGAGATAACCTGTCACCAATACATAACTCCATCCTCTGACCCAAAGCAAACAAAAGAAACAAAGAGAACAATAGAGCAAGCCATTAAAACTGAATATAGGCCCATTTGAACCTGGAGACAACAGCTGTTTACAGTTTCAGTGCAGTTAGCTTCTCCCTGCAGATAGATATCAGGCAGTGTCCACCAGCAATCTGACCAGAACTGAAGAAGCGGCTTAGATGAGCTCTGATCAGGTCACAGGAGGTTTGTGCTCATTCACATCATTTGTTATAGTCACTGCTCTTAATGAATTTCAGTCATGTCTCTATGGTCCTGTCAATTAGTTCAAGAACATATTTGAGAGATGATGGTTTGTGGATAGCACTGATAGCGAACAATTTGCACCAAAAACGCAGGAACAAACATAAATCCGTACAAAGCTAATGGCATTTTAATTTTATTTTTTTGACTCCTACATTTTGTTGCAAATGGTGCACTTTGTAATATGTCTGGATACATCACCTGCTTGATTCCATGGGGATGTTAATGCTTTCCACAGAATGTTTCGCACTGTGGTTTTTAACATATTTTTGTCTCCATAGATCCAAGCAGGTGGTGCCATCAAGCCAGGTTACAGGTCAGATATATGGAGAGGCGAGCATGCTCAGTGCTCACTGTAAGAATGTATTAATATTTAGACAAAATGACAATAATAAAAATAACATGGCGACAAGCAGATGGCAGATTCACCACCAGTAAAGTTACATAGTGCACCTTTAAGTTTTCATCACCAATGTTCTCTGTACCATACATGCAGGCAAGGAAAAAAATATAAATAAAAAAAATATTTTTTCTAATATCATGGAGTTGTAATGAACAACTTTGCAGTTTTGCAAAGAACACAGCTATACTCAAACTTGCGTGAAGACAAAACCACAACTTCATGTATGATTGTCTGTGTAATCCCTCAGTTGTCCAGGTGTGATCCATAGTAAAAAGAAAAACTGAAAACTGTCAGCTGGACAAAATGTTGACATCTCCATCTCAAAGCCACAAACCACTCTTTTGAAGATAGTGAGGTTCAGATGTTAGCCAAAGAAAAGAAATGGTTTGAGAGGGGAGTTAAAGGAGCAATTTTTGTTAGGAAAGACAATCCTTTGAACAAAAATGGGGGCCTTAGACATCATCTGTCTCCTATTTATAAAACCCATAAAGCAAGAGTGAGAGCGCCCATTAGGGGCCTGAATGATTATGCAAAATATGACTCAGGCACAGTTCAAACTTACTGTAACTCAATAGACCTAACCTACAAACAGAAACTGTAAACAATAGGTGTGTTAATCTCAATGTAGTTAGCTCCCTCCTGCAGATAAATATGAGGTAGTGTCCCCCAGTAATTTGACCAGAACTGAAAAAGCGGCTTGGATTAGCAGCAAAACGTCTTAACTCCAAGAACGTTTTGTCCAGTTGACAATTTTTCTTTTTACTATGTATAAATGTTTATGTTTTATGAGAAAACAACAATTACAAGTTGACTTTTATCTTCAGCTCATTAAGACAACTTTAAGGAGGGGGTATTATATTTCTAAGTATATTATGTGTTAGCAGTATAGATCACCATGTTCCGTTTTGTCTTTTGAAAATGCTATATTTGCTAAAAATAACATATTAACATGTTTTATATATTTTACTGTTGTTTTTTATGCTCTAAGTCCCCCTTCCCTTTGCTCTCTGTGCTCTGTGCCCCTACAGAGCACTGTCACATTACAATGTGTGTGCATTCCACTAATGAAACTACTGCACATCACACCAGGTTACATATTAATGGAAAATTGCTGTGTGGGGACATGCATGGCTTGTGGACCGAATATTGGACTGATTCTTGCAGCAAACCATAAGGAGAGTTCGAGTAGGAGAGATTCCTAAATTACTCAAACGTACATGGATGGATATGGATGGACAATATTTTATTGTTTGGACCTGTTGTGACCCAAACCCTTTGGGACAACAGATGGAAATTAGCTTTCGGTTATGATGCGGTGTGTTTATGTTCATGTTGTATCATGTCTGTTCATTAACATGCACTGTCCCAATGAAATAAATAATCATCTAAAACCTTTTCAGGCATGTTTTTGATGAGCAACCAATATTATAACGTGGTAGAAAGCAAAAAAAAAAAAAAGTAACAATTTTCTAACACAGAAAAAAGCTCACCATAGTAATTTTTCATAATATAGGACCTTTAAGAAAGCTTAGTCTGGAACACCTACGCAGTTTCAGTCATGCATAGCACCAGTTCAGTGTGAGTCCTGTGTACACTCTACTCTCTGAGGGGAAGGTTAGCCCGGCTGGACCTCGAAGTCTCCTGTGCTATTAGCCAGTGCTGTGTTAGTGCTGGGATCATGCTGCGTCCACACCTCCAATTCTTTAGAAGACTCATAAAATGCCACCTCCATGTCAGGCTGACCTTTGAGGGCGGAGCATCCAATTATTCTGAGTTCTGGACCACTGACAGGGCAGAAGACAAGCTGGACACCTCACCATCTATATCTACATTTAGGTATTTTATGTTGCCTTGGTATTGGAATGTACTGTGCTCCAGACAGTGTGTGATGTATGTGTGTGAATAGCTCCATGCATGGATATGTGTTGGCAAAAAGTACATTTCTCCTTTCCATCCTGTTTGCAATGGTGGGAAAGAATTGAACTGATATAAGGTTGTTTCACACGTTTGTGTGCTCTGTGGAGCGACCCCAGTGTGCAATAGATTTAGTTTTGTTTGCTTCACTTTTGGGTCGGGCTTGTTCACACACACACACACCACGCATCAGTCAACCTAAACACCGCACCATGAGCCACGTAAGACGCCATCATGTGATTGCCAAACTTATTTCTATGAGAACATGCTTTAATACGTGTGGACACACTCGATTCCTCTATAGCGGTGGTCTTTTCCCTCCTAAAAGAAGAGGTGAAAGAACTCGCTGGTGGCAGAGGAGCAAAAGGATTTTGAACGACACACAGACAGACTGAGGCTCACTTGCGCAGACAGAGGGAGGAGGAGACTGTCGTTGATATTAAGTTGATCCAAATTTCCTCTTCAGACAAACATATCAAACAGCAGCTCTGCAGCGCCCATTCATGCAACTCTATGTGAGATATATATATATATATGGGGGAGTGGGGGGAGTTCAGGAATTCTATTAAAACCAGTTGTCAAAGTGTTTTATCCCCTGCTGCTGTACAGTGTGCAGAGCCACCATTACAGACGTGTTAGGGGTGATTGCTCCGGAACACTTCAGAAATCTAATGACGGAGCTTTACGTGTGATATTCTATTCTGAGAGGACCTTGTGTATGTTCTTTACTTCCTCTTATGGAGATCTTATGTGTTAATGTGATCCTCCACTTCCTCTTGACCTCAGACCCCCACTCAAACAGAGATTCACTGTACCAAGTACATATTACCAGAATAAAAATAATAAACAGTATTAGAGATAGACTGATATAACAGATCAGGCACATATTTGCACTTTGTAGCATACCGGCTATTGGCCTTAAAGCCTTGGCCTTACACTTCTATGGGTATTAACTGCTAACACATGACATTTCATCCATAATGTTACCTTATATTTTTTTGTTAAAACACTTTATTCACCGAAAACAACATTTTTACCTGGTTCCATAAGGTTGTTTCTGACACTTTGCTTCCCCTTCAGAGCACTATCACATTACAATCAGCATGCATTTTGCTAATGAGATTGCTGCACATGATATCAGGTTTGTGAAGTTGTAGTGAATCATTTTGTGTCATGCTTTTGTGTATTTATGGAAAACTGTGGGTGATGTAAGCTGGTGGGCTGAGCTTTGGATAGGATTGTACTGCCTGGTAGAGATCATTAAATTACTCAAACATGCATAGATGAGATATAAAACCTCTTCAGTCCTGTTTTTGATGAGGGAACAATGTTATACCAAGGTAGAAAGCTCCAGTCAATTTTGCATTATACCTCTTTAAATCTCTTTAAATCTCTTGCATTGGCCGATATTTTGTTTGGGCCAACTAAATACCTATAGAATATGCATAATGCTTTATTTAGTAATTGGAAGCTGTGTCTCAGGTCATGATCTGTGGGGTGCCCCAGGGGTCAGTCTTGGGACCCATTTGTTCAATCCCTACATGCTGCTGTTAGGCCAGTGAATACGCAGGAATAATGTGTCCTACCACAACTATACTGATGGCACTCAGATCTATGTCTCACTGGCAGCAGGTGAATATGGACCAGTGGATACTCTTTTCTAGTGCCTCAAACATGAGTGTGGATACAAAACATCTTTTTCCAGCTAAACTCAGACAAGACTGAAGTGAAAATCTTTGGTCCACAGAAACAAAGAAAAAGTGTCAGCAGTCACCTCCAGTCTCTGTCTCTAAAACCTTCACATCAGGCTAGAAATCTAGGGATAATAATAGACTCAGACTTGAACTTTAACCACCACATCAAAAAACATCTTCAGCTTTTGCTATCTAAAAACATTACAAAAATCAAAGGTATACTGTCAAAACCAGACTTGGAGAAACTTATCCATGCATTTGCCTTCAATAGGTTAGACTACTGTAATGACCTGCTCACTGGCCTCTCCAAACGAGCGTTACAACAGCTGCAGTACATCCAGAACACTGCTGCTCGGGTCCTGACTAGAACCAGAAGGTATGAGCATATACGTCCTGTGCTCAGGTCACTGCACTGATTTCCTGTGCCATATGAACCATCTCACACTCTTCAGGGGCCGACCTCCTGCTGGTGCCCAGAGTCAGGGCTAAACATGGGGAGTCAGCGTTTCAGTTTTATGCAACTAAAACCTGGAACAGTCTTCCTGAAGATGTGAGACAGGCCTCTACTTTGACAATGTTAACTTATGACTGAAAGTTTTTTTGTTTTTTTTGTGTTCTGCTCTCTTCTCTTTTAATTTAAATTTTATGATGATCATTTATGTTTTGATTTGTTTGTATTGCGAGTTTAATGTCCTTATTATTCTGTAAAGCACTTTGAATTACTTTGTGCTTTGTGTTACAAATAAACTTGCCTTGCCTAATTCTACATATTTAGGCTGTGCTCTTCTCTTAAATAGAAGACACTCTGTTCCACCTCGTGATGTCACATGGTAATACAGGAAAAGCTCCACTGTGTTTTTAAACTCCATCCAGCTTCAGTAGAATAATTTGTATGATTTCCACCCAGGAGTACCCAATTTTGACTAAACAAAAGATGTTAACTTGAAAACTACCACTCCACTGACATCACAAGGTGGAACTGAGCATTTTGAGCTTTGGAGATGAAGACAGACTAATAATAAAGGATTACTCAAACATGTATGAAACAAAATAACTCCCACTATGGTTTTGATGAGGTAACAGCTAAAAGAAGTCATTTTGCATCTGCTTTGTATTTATTTTTGGTCAACCTAAAGGATTGATACTGTTAATTATGACAGTCATTAAATAGGCTATCAATACCAATTTGAGAGTAGCCTTTAGCCCTTTACAAACATGCACATTCAGACAGACATCAGCCTGCTCAAATGTGGTGCAGTAGACTGTCTGTAAACACTCAAGTCCATTTTTCCCACCCGGAGGTCACACTTCCCAGGCTGTATTGTTGACTGTAGGTCGGGGGGCTGTTTGTCCAGAGCAGGAGCGACTCCATGTGCTGCTGCGTTCATGTCAGAGAGGGCACTGTGTGTGTTAATCTCTATGTGGTCCACCATGAGCTTTGGTTTCACTTTTGCTTCAATATTTAAGGTGTGTGTTGGATCAAGGACATATGTTGAAAATATCAGCGCGTTTATTGCCACTGTAGCCATAGACTGCATATAAAAGGACATAGCTAACCTGCTAACTGCCACATTCCAAATAGGAAGTGAGCATGGGTGCGCTTCCGGCTCAATCGACCCATCTCTCTGTAACTGCTGCTGTCAGGCTCATCATTTTGGTCTTAAAATGTTCATATTACCCTGCAGTACATGATCCTGGTATTTTTATTCTGCTATTGTGTCTGCAAATCGAGATATGAACATTAATAACAGACAAACTAAGTGCCTTCTTTCCCCGAGGTCGCTCCCACTAGCGCTAGGAACAGGTTTGATTGATAGTGTTGCTAAGCGCCCGCTCCCTCCTAAACCAGCGGTGTGAGCAGGAAGGGACATTATCTTCAACCGCCTCGTTCCAGATTGCTCTTTGGTTGCTATGATACTCGTGGTCAGAATTCCAAATATGGAACTTGGCTTCAAATATTGTCCTCAGGTTTGGCCAGAACTATTATCCATGTAGAATGTGCTGAGTTTAGAATAAATGATAGTCTAATGATAGCCCCAAATTTTGGTGACAGATCTTCATATCCAAAGCCATGAGTGCTCTGTGGAATGTCTATTTGTGTGAGACAGAGGGGAGGGGGCAGAGTGCTACTTTCATAAATACAGTGCGCAGGTTCAGCTGGTTTTGTGCAGTTTTTCATACCCTTTTGTGCAGGTTGGGTCGCTGAATCCTGGGTGCCCTGTTGATGAGCTTCATTTGACTGTAGCTGAACGCTATGGGCGATGTCACACTCCCTTAGTCCACGTCTTTATACAGTCTATGGTTGTAGCCGCTGCTCTGATAAGTCACCATCCTCCGTTCCCCTCACTTGGCACACAGACTAACACCTTTTCTATTCAACTGCAGAATACAGAAGTACCACTGACTTTATTTATGTGTATGTACTGCACAGAGCGGTAGAAGAGCTCACCCGGTGGTTTTGTGTCTTGACCTATAGCCATGAACAAAATTAAGATTAAAATGTGTTGCCAAGTCTCCTGCCTTATTAGTATTGGGATATTTCAGGGTTATATTGCATTATGACAGCGTATTGCATCGGCAGATTATATGTTTTTGCAGCGTATGATTTTGTAGTATAGTGCTGACTCAGGCTGTTGGTAGATATAGCACAGATGATTTCAGTGGTAGAGTGTCAGTGGGTAGTGTTGCCTCATGACATCAACAGCTCCCACAGTGCTGGTGTCACAGATGAAACGTGAGTGTGAATCAGACTGGAGCTGGAGGAACTTTCTCCCTGTAGACTCTTCTGTCACATAGCACATGGTCCAGGAATCAGGAACGGGTTTATTAGGGCCAGGATATTCAGAAGTCTGGCTGTGCTTTTTTATTATTGCACAAGTTATTGTGGCAATCGAGAGGTTAATAATTTGAGATAGTACTAATATATATAAGTGTTGCAACAACGCCACCCCAAGTCTAGTTTGGAGACTAAGCCCTAAATATAAGGCACACAGGTAAGCATATCAAGATGAAAGAGCCAGGTTCCATTCCATTTACATCATGTTTATTTTACATATTAAAAGGAAGCAGTGTTTTAATTTCAGTAACAATAACTACAATACATATAAAATCTGGTTTCACCGTACACACATTCAATTCATTAAAAAGTTTACCGAGCCCAAACCCACCGCCTGCCAGACCATGTACAGGGCGAAATACCGCTCGATGCACAGAGCTCAGGTGTAACCGGACCAAGCTCAGCCCAGAACAGCGCCACTAAAGGAGATCTCACAGTGGGCCAACTTGAACTAAGTGGAGCAAGGCAAAACAAAAGGCAAAGCAAAGTTGGGACAAGACAAAACAGCAAAAAGGGGCAAAGCATCAAAAAGGCAAAGCAGCAGAGGCGGCGTGCCCTATACCACTGCTGACCACAGAGGACACCGCTGGTTAAGTAGGGTGAGCACACAATCTCAGGGTTGATGGCTGGGAGTCCACATTGCGCAGCTCACTTTCTGGAGTTTGCAATGAGACGCAAGATGTCTCGTACCATCCTTGGCACAATGCCAGCTACACAAACTAATAATTAGAGGTTAGAGTTGAAATTACATTTGGGATGCGTTTACCTTTTATTGATGAAAAGGCACCACTGCGTGTAATGGACCAGGTACAGCGAATACAGCCGAGCAGCGGGACTACAAGGGACAGATGCATAAGAATTTGGGGATTTTATGAAGAGGTCCCATGGGGCATTACCTGTCACCACAGATGAGGGCACACAGCGACGTGCACTTGGCCCAAGATGCAACGTTACAGCCAAGCAGCGGAACTACATGAAACATACTTTAGTTTGAACAATTTTGTGAATGGACAACAGTGGTGGATATTAATTACCTGTCCCCAAAAACCAGGGCGCATGTGAACGCGCTACGACGTTCAAGCGAGGGTGCACGTGAACGCACTACGAAGTCCAACGTCTTGAATAGTGAAGCTGTGCCGAGTTGCAGTCAGTCGGCGGCACTGAAAGAAGCAATGATTTAGGACTTTTAATATTTTCATGAATGAAGAGGAAGATTGGGACTTTACCTGGGCATGAAGGACAGAACTGCCTACACAGGGACCCGGAAATGCGTGTGGGCAAAGGGGGAGCAATGAGAAAGGGAGCGCTTATATAGTCCACCAGACTGCACCGCGGGAAACCAGGCAAGCGCACCTGCAGCAAATTCCTCAACAGCTATCTTACCACATTCTAAAACATCACATAAGTAAGCGTACATACATAATACAAAAGCTACATTAATCTAAACAATTACTAGTTCTGAATATGGCTCACAGTTTGCAGCTGAAACATGTCAACAAAGTAACTACATCTCCTAACTTATCGTCTTTAAACAAGGGAGTATTACACTTCCCTTTGCTCTATGCGCTAAGTCACACCCCCTTCATAGTGATATCGCAACGCAATCGGCATGCATTCCGCTAATGAAACTACTGCACATTTTTTGCAGGTTTGTGAAGTTGTAGTAGATTGTTTCGTATCATGCTTTTGTATATTTATGGAAAATTGCCGCGCAGGATCGTGGGAAACATGGGCTTGCGGGCTCAGCTATGGACGGGATCGTACTGCTAACCATAAGAAGTGTTTGAATAGTGCCCGGGAGAGATCACTTCATTATTCTAACATGTATATGGATGACATAAAACCTCTTCAGGCATGGTTTCGATGAGGGGACGATGTTGTAAGAAAGAGTAGAAAGAACCAAAATTCTAAGCATTTTTGAGTTGTTCACATCTATGGTAAGATATTGGTTAAAAAATAAATTAAAATGTCTGAAAATACTTTAAAATGCACTGTTACAATTTTGCTTTCATAACATAGTAGCAGAGGAAAGCCCAAGCAGAGATGGAAGTTGAGAATTAGCACTATATCATCATCTCTGAGCTTTGTTTTGTGGCTAAGTCCGATTGCATTGGCCCTACAAAAGTAAACAAAAGGCTAAAACCATAACTTCCCCTGTCGAAAAATGTGGAAGTTGCACTGCAAAATAAAGTGCGAAATCGGTTGAGAAAAGCACAGAAAAAGCACAAAGCTAAAGTCACTGCTGAAGTCATTTCTGCCGAATGAGAAAGTACAGGGCATGAAAGCTTCTCAGTTTCACCACAGCCCAAGTCAAAACACACAGAGATCAAAGACCAAAGCTATCCACTAAATGGAAGTGAGAGAAATATATATCGGAAAATGGATAATGTTGCAATTGTTGTTTGGAGATATAAAAATTAGACTGTTAAGTATATTGCCTATAATTAAAACAAAAATTACAGCAGAAAAAAAAGACAGCAACATCTGGTGTAATCTTCCAAACAAGGTTAAGTTACAGTGTATTGTCCTCGGAGGGAAATGTGTCCTCTGCATCCTTCAATGCTGCTGTGGCATCTCCTCTAGAGCAGTAGGCGACGCAGCACAGTGCTCAGGGGCCCATCTCCGTGATCTTGAGCTCATGGTGCATATTTTGGATTGATTGCCCAGAGGAACGCCGTGCTGCCTTGTGTATAAAGTGATATTTCTGCATTTCTGTGCTTCATTTTATGGTATTCTCACATTTTGTATAATGCTTCAACCTCATTGTTCCCTCATCTAAAATATACCTGGAGTTCTGTTTAGTTTCTTTCATGCTGGTTTCAATAATCCTCTGTAAAGACAAAAAAAAAAAAAAAAAGTTATTTGCCTCTGAACGTCAGAAAATACACAGTTTGAATTTTCCCAGGATTGTCGTGTCACAGGTAGAAACCCCTCTAAAGTCCATACATCACCACCAGACCGAAACTATGTGTCCCGTCAAATTGTTACTACTGTCTGCTTATATTAACATGTCAAGGCATGTTTCTTATTGGCTTACATTGTTTTTTATCCCATTGTAATTCCCTCTGCTGCCAGTAGATGGAGCCTTACACCAGTTTCTAGAATGGGGAGCATCCAAGCTGGAAAATAATGTCTAATTCTACTGTATAAATGGTCATTATTTAAAGAAGGCCTATTATGCAGAATCAATTTTTAGCTTTTAACCAGTTGCTTCCACCATTCCCTCACCCGAAGTTGTATTTGGAGAGTTGCGCATGTTTGAGCAACCTTTAATTGCTTATTTTCAAGATGCAATATTGACAATCAACCCCCACTTTTGCTGCCACTGGCGTACGCCCACTCCTCTGTGCTTACTGCAATCTTCAATTTTCTTTTCTTAATCAGTGATGCGCGTAGGATCACTTGGCAGCGTCACGTAGTCATTTTGGTACAAATGAAAAAAAAAACAAAAAAACAAAATCTGTGTCCCGCTAGGGTGATGTGCAGCTATCCACAACTTCACAGCTCTTTGTTGTGATGACATTTCCAGCGACATCTGCTCCCATTGAGTTTTTGAAGGAAGCCAATGGGTTTGTTTCTTTTATTAAGTCATTTTAGATAAATATTGAGATTTAAAATGTGCAAATTATAAGATTATGATCCACGGGTGTCATAGATTATACTATATAGCAGACACAAGCACAATACGTCTTCTTTAAGCTCTAAAACATGAAATACTGCCGCAAAGGTACTCAAGAACATGTTTAAAGGCCGACAAATGTATAATATATATTCTTCAGTTGACCTACAATTTCCATTAAAGCCCTACAAATCGCATATAATCAGTCAGCGCATGTGTCCTAGATTGTACCAGTGTCCAGTCGCTAACCGCACACATCTTCATTAAAAGCAGCAAACAGAATGAGGCTGTTGGTGAGTGAACCTCTTGTCACTGCGTGGAGAGGGACTATGTGATGGCTGCCAGCACAGACACTCTTGAGAACGCGGTGTGCTTTAGGAGCAGCAGATCCATCATCCTGACGCTTCCTCTCAGTGGTATTTGTGTGGCTCTCCCAACGCTACATCTGCAGACACATCCTCCAGCGCAGGAACAGACCCAGGACTTTAATGGAATAAGTGGGGATAATTTCTCCAACAGCGATCACAAATTCTTAAAGTGGCTGTATCTGTTTTTTTTGGGGTTTTTTTTCTTGTATTTCAGTCAAATCTGTCTTGCTGCTGTACAGATATATTATATAAGCAGCTCTTGAGATAAAAATGAGACCGCTGTGTACTGTTTGCATCTAGAATTTTTAATTGAGTTTTATTGTCCGAGAAACAGCAAGTGCGTTATTAGCATTCTAGTTGTTGTTAGCTCTACCGTAATGGCAAAACTCCGCTCTGGTCTCTGAAAGTTGTAAAAAAATGCTCATAAACTCAATGCAGTTTATAATTAGGATAAGGTAAGAGAGGAATAACTTTTGATCACTGCAAACGGTTTAACATGAACTAGTTCTATTTTTCACTTGTTTTAAGACAAAACAATTTGGTGCAGTGTCTTTAAAGATACATTGCATGAGCAGCTCTTGAGGTCAAACTGAGACCACTGTGTGCTGTCTGCGTTTTATTGTCTGATAATCAAGAAGTGCGTTGTTAGCATGCTAGTTGCTGTTGTTGTAGTATTACCGTGATGGCAAAACTCTGGTCCCTGGAAGTTGTGAAAAGTGTTCATAAACTTGTCACAGTGCATAATTAGGATGGTTGGAACGCTTAAGGTCAGTGAGGAACAACTTTTAACTCTTTAAGATGGATTCTTTAACGTTTTTAAGACATTCCAAATCAGGTACAGTGCCTCAAATATGTGGCACATTCGATAAAGTCACAAAGAAACAGGGTTTGATTCCCCTTTGTTTCTGGTGGGTTTACTCTTGGTTCTATGGTTATCTATTATTGAAACATTAAGGCACAATAGTCAAATTCTCCAGTTTGGTGAAAAGATCTGAAGAGGTGTTCCTTGTGCACTGTCTCCCAAAGTGCAATTTTGTGGTGGTATTAAAATTATGCTCTGTAAGTTGTGAGATTGGGTCCATGTGAACGAGAAAAAATGCGATAGGCATAGATGGAAAATAAATACACTGTACAGTTCTGTTATCAGTTTTGGGATCTAAATATCTAAAGGTACAACTTGACAGTTTTAACCCTTTGTTGTTCAAGCCAAATGTAAACACAAGAAATAAATGCTCACGAGATAATTTCCTCATGTGAGCACAATCTTGTGGCAATTCTGTTGCGTGTGAACTTGTCATTATTCAGTCACTTCACACTTAGTGGCAGCGCTGGACTGGAAGAAAAAACATTGTCCCTGGACATTTTAGTCTGGACTGGCTTCCTGATTGCGGCGATATAGAAAAAAAACAACAACAAAAACTTGGCATTTACTATATACCACTATACGCTAAGCTTACTAATGTAATATTTGTGTATAATTTGATTATAACTGGGGATTTTGATCCAAAACCGGGGAATTTGATCCAAAATAAGTTTTTAGATTGTCAGATTGAAGGGCTGTTTTTATTGACCTGTATTTATTACACAGACCCTAATGCTTTTGGCTAGTTTTTATAACCCAGTGTTATTAATGGTAATTCAATGTTTCTTTGTTTGTTTGTTTTTTTTTTTTTGTTTTTTTTTTCCACATTATGTTGATTGGTAGAAATTAAATGAATTACTATATAAAATAAATAGTTTAACAGGTCCCCCTGTAGGACTCAAAGAGTGTCCCAGTACAGCAGTGGACAGCAGTGGGCTGTAGTGGCCCCTAAAACTTTATAGGCTCCACACACTTATGTCAGGACATCTGAACTCATGTTTTATGTCACTTTTAAAGGGAACAGTTTTTGCTCCTTTGCCGAAAGCTTGTAAGGAATACCTTGCGTGTCCGCTGTAGCACTTTGATCACACCGCATGAAAATGAGCGTCTTTTTCTCAGTAAACTAAAAACAACAGAGCAACACAAATATGTGGTCTATCGATGTGAAATAGAAACTGGCGGGATGATTGAAGAGTGTAGAATGCCTTTATGGGCTTGCAAATATTCAGAGTGTTCACACAATACCTTGATGTCAGCATGATAGAGCACTCCTAGAGTGTATACAGCCAGGGAAAGCTGAGTAAGAGCGTTATATCAGAACTGTGCTTGGTGTTGTACACAGGTCTGACAGTGACCGGCCCAAAAAGTGCCTCGGCCCACCGGCCCCGGTGTTCCAGATGGCCAGTCCAGTCCTGCTTGATGGTGCTAAACTACTATTGTAGTCACAGCTGCCCTGGCGGAGACTGATGGAAGTGAGGCTGCCAATCTGCAGCATCAGTCTCTCCAACACCACCAACAGTCACACACACCACACTCACACCACTTGACTGACACTGTATGAGAGAACTGATGTGTGAAAGCCAAATGAATAGCCCTGTGGGAACAATTAAGGTTTCAGAGGCTGAATCACAAAATAATCAAAGCAGCGATCTAATTTAGCAACGTCTCCAGCTTACTAATATTCCCAAGAATTCTCAGTGAAAGAGCAGAAATCTTAAGAACAGGTCCTGTGCTGGTTTTTGATTTAAAACTGTGAAGGAAAGGGTTGGGTTTCTTTTTGTTACCTGAAAAAACAAGGGAAAATTGCAATCGGTTGATTTGTGATAACAAAAACACAGGAGTCTAGAACAGGAGCTCCTCAAGGACAAGGCTCAAAGGCTAACACACAGTGAAGATGACTATGCTTGTAGTATAAAAACTTACTATGATAAGAGTAAAAAGAGTCATGAAAGGCCCAAGGCACTCTGTTGGAAATACTTTTAGAAGTCCTTTATGGGTTACATGGGAGGAACCAACACATTTCGCACAGGTAGTGTCTTTGTCAGGGCATATAGTGGAACACCAGCCACTGAGCCCTTTTAAAGGGCATAGAGTCATGTGATGATGAGCATGTGACAAAAAATATCATTGTGTGCAAATACTAAATACTCTTGCACCAACAGAAAACAGAAAACATTTAAAATATTAAAAATAGTAACCGTACATGTGGACAGAAATACCCACTGTATTATACTGCTTAGATATAAGAAAACAGTGAATTACAAGAACATTTATCAACAACAGTACACTGGATGATAAATGGAGGCAGGCACAGGGAGAACGGTTCAAAGAAATGGAATGAATTCTATTTCTTCATTTAGACCATGATATTAGTGGATCTTAGGGCATCGATAGGTCTCGCTGCAGCAGTTGTTTGAGTTGGTTTGAAAATTTGACTTGTTGGTGTTTGTGTGGCCCATGGTTTTAAAGTGTTTTGTGATTGGATAGTCAAGGTTGTGACCTTTGATGGCATATTTGTGCTCCACAAATCTTTCTTTCAATTTCATTTTGTACAGCCAATACAGAAGCTCCCACACTCACAGTCACTTCTATAGACAACATATGTTGAGCTGCAGTTGGCAAAAGTCTTTTCCTGCTTTGAATTTATAAAAGATGTGTTTCTGTTTATCTGTGAGCAGTGTTCACAAGAGCCAGTCCTGAAGTTGCTGGCCGGCTTTTTTAAAAAGGTGGTGGGTTTTGTTGGTGGCAAATAACTCCTCACAAGTTTGTCCTTGAGCCTGGGAGGCTTTTTAAAGGAGAACATGGGTGCCTCTGTGAACAATGGCCCCCGAGAACAGTCACAGGAAAAAAATGTGCCAGTTTTTTGTGGTTTATTTTGTATACCATGCATAGGATAGTAAAATGCAATTACTGGATTGATATGTAGAACGACAGCTTTTTGGAAGGCGACCCTTTCGATCCTGCCATCTTGCCTTAATTTTTGGGACTGGCCGTATGGCATGTTAGAGATGAGGTTTTTTGGTTAATATAGTCTTTTTACTAATGCTCTACCTCAGATGGATGTGTTTATCCAGTCCAGTCCAGTTTCTTCCAGAGAGATTTTTAAATCCAGAAAACTGAGCAATTGTTCTTTGGATCCTTTCTTTAAATCACTGTTATTGGTTTCACTTTAGTGTTCATTTTGGGTTAATCCTTTTGTATTAAACGCCTCTGTTCCTTGGTTAATGAATCTGTTTTGTTCAGTTGAATTATGGTTTAGTTGAACTCAGTTAATATGTTTGACTTAATAAATAAATACATCTTAATTTTTATTGTTTATGTGTGATAGATGATTAGAAATGACACAAAATGTTAATAAAAAAAGCTACTTTTCCCTCACCAAGAATTTGAACCACTTCACTCAGCTTATTGTTTCCACATTAATCAGTGCTGGCTTTCACTTTCTTGTTTTTCCATACATATGCAACATTTTAAGCAGGAAAACATGAAACACAAAGTAAAGTTATCAAAAAGCCAGCATAATAAATAATTCAAGACCTTAACCTTCAAAGCTTTGGGCTAGCATAAAATCCCTCTTTTGGTTTTAGCTGTGCGTGGATGTGCTGAAGAGGCTGGTATAGGTGGACAGGTTTGGGGCAGTCTGACAGATGTATTCTCTCATAAAGCAGTAGTGTCAAGGTGATTCCCATCTGCTTTCCCCACTCATACAGCTGGAGAAGTGCTAACAAAGCCTGACAACGCACAAAATTCTGCCGGCGCTAACTGACTGCAATAGAAAAACACAACCTGAAGTTTCCAGACCTTCATAATTGCTTTTGTAGAAAGATCAGATAAAAAGTTCTATCATTTTTTTTCTACGCCATAATTTGTATTTCTGTACAGGTCAGTTTGAACCAACTTTGCCTACATTGCTCTTATTTATACAGTTTTTAATCATGCGAAGGGATTGACTTAATACTCAATACCAATTCAAATACCATGATGATAATAAAAAACTCTCTTTCTTTAGATAACAGATCCATGGGCATGTACTAGTCTATGTGGTATTATACAGCCCAAAATTATTCAAAAGCAGGAAAGGTTCATTTCTGTCCTGTGAATATGACATTTTTAGTATGGATACCTGCACAAATGAGTATTAGTATTGATTAGTATCTGCTTTTTGACACTTTTGACAACCCTATAGGGGCCCCAATCAGCTTTTGCCAAGTGTTAGTATGGTATCTAGATGCAGCTCTGTAGCTCATTTCCCCACTCAACGTTGAATTTAGAGCGATTCATGCATGTTTGAATAATCTGTACTTCTGTATTCAAGGTGTCATTGCGCCGATCAACCCCAGCAATTGGATAAAATAAATAAAAGATACACTGCTTGCTAATGTGGTCTACAGCTATCCATAGGAGGCGCTGATAGATTTGCTGACTCTTTATTTTTGATGAAGTTTACAGCAACATCGGCTCCATTTTGGGCACTGCGATTTTTAACACGGAAGTCAGTGTTCTTATTTCTTTTATTAAGTCGTTTTAGATTTATATTGTGATTTAAAATATCCAAATTACAACATAATGACCCACGAGTGTCATAAATTAGAAGTACATAGCAGGAAAAAGCGCAATATGTCTCTAAAGGTGCATTATGTAGCTTTTCTGGTGGATGGTATGCCACGTGCTCGTCTCCATGGAGAGGTTATTGCTGAACTTAGAATCTCCATGGTGACAAGCAGGTAATACCATTACAAGTCAGATCTGTGATGAGCCTGCTAAAAGTAAGAATGCATGTTTGTCAAGGTAATAAATACTATTTAGATATGTTTAATGTCATACTGAGGAATATTCCTGGAAAAGTACGACTATCTTTTGAGACAATCAGGAAGCATTCACACCACCAGAGGAAAAAAAAATAAAAAAATTGGCAGGGCATCTTTTGACTTAAAATCTAACTAAACTGAAACTATTTTGGGAAAGATTCTGCATATACACCATCTTCATAAGCTCAAATTCTACCTGGGAGGCCACTTGTGTCTATTTCCTGTCATCTGTCTTATGCAATTAGCCAACCCCAGATAGGCATTTTGGCTTCTCAGCGAACCAATTGTGTAGACATTAATAAGAAAGCTTCTCCAAAACTTCACGGCAACAGCAGCAGCAGCAGCACAACCATCCGCATCTTCAGTCTTTCTAATGCAGTTAGCCAGTACCAGCTTGTTACTTTTGCATTTCGTCAAGACATGTGTAGGAATGCTTCTTCTACTCCGCCGTGGCAGCAGAGCAATGCGTCTCCTCAGCTTTCTCATTTCCTCCTCTTTACCATCAGTGTCTAAAGCCCTCATTGCATGGCAGGTATCTATGCTTAAAGTGGATATGACAGGTGTCCATGTTTCTGTAAGTATTACGTGCTTTGCTGAGATGGGACCTGTACTGAATATTTATTATAGATTTACATCAGTCAAGTGGCAGTTTGTGGAAAAAAAATGTTGAAAAGAAAAGTACAAAAATACAGGTAGTATTGGTGAACTTTAAAGCTTCGGCACAAACAGGTCTTAAAAATGGACAATGACCTGAAGCATACTGTCAAACTGGTTACAAAGTGGCTTAAAGATAACAAAGTCAATGTTTTGCAGTGGCCATCACAAAGCCCTGATCTCACCAGTTCTGTCAGGAGGAATGGGCCCAAATTCCTGCTAACTATTGTAAAACTCATGGAAGGATTTCTAAAACATTTGAAGCAAGTCATACAGTTTATTAAAACCGAATACCTCAACCTAGGTTATGTCTTGAACACAGAAAGTTCCATCCAAAATGCAGGAACAAGTTATGCACATGGAAAGCTTTTTTTTTTTTTTTTTTTGGCAAGTTAAACAAAATAATATATTCAACATCTGTCTGTGTCCAACCAGGAAGTTAAATGACAGACTTCACCAAAAAGTAGAGAAAATTAGGTAAGGTTTTTAGTCAAAATAATTATGCTAGCAATGTTTTGGTGAAATGACTAACCTGTTATATGCACGTTAAGTTTATCAATGCATATATAGTTAGTTAAACTTGAAAATATTTGTAGTGAGCTGCATGTATTTGAAGACTCCACAAGTCTGCATTTGGAGCACTGCTGTTGTGGCTCTCAGATGATGTGACCTAGAAAAGTGTGTGTATTGTAAATAACATAGGACTGAGTTGTGTGCCCTGGGGAACACCTCGGGAGAACAGGGAAAAGGATGTGAAGTCAAAGCAGACACAAAAAAGTTCTAACACATAGGTACATAGTCAAAGAAGGACCCTAGTGTGCACATGTGGTACTCTGGGACATTAAAGGGCCTGTAGCTGATTTTTTTTTTTTTTTTTTTTTTTTTTTTTTTTTTCCATGTGTTTGAGCAAGATTTGTCTGGTCCCAGTACAAATGTATTGTGTTTGCAGTTCTTGAGGTCAAAATAAGTCCACTGTGTACTGTCTGCAGCTAACTGTAGAAATTATTGTCTGATAATTAGGAAGAACACTGTTAGCATGCTAGTTGTTGATAGCGTTACCGTCACATCAAAATGCCGCTCTGGTCTCTGAGAATTGTGAAAAGTGTTAATGAACTCATGCCGTTGAACAGATAGGATGCTCTGAATACATAAGGTAAGGGAGGAATAACCAGTCTTTAAAATGAACCAGTTCCATTTTTTTAATTTAAAAATAAGGTACAGGAAAAATACAAAAACAAAAATAGACTTGGATAAAACCTTTGTTGCCATACATTTGTCTGGGCTTGAACCTGTTTTAGACCATTATCTTTAGATCTTTATAGTTAGCATGCTGCAAAAAGGGAAAAGGGTGAAGGTTCCTCTCAACTATTTAAAAATCTAACATTTTCAATTTTCATCTTCAGAGACACGCTATTGTGATTATGGAGTATTATGAAGCGGAATGTTCCTGGGAAAGCAAAAGTGTTGCTCATTAAAACAGAATCCAGTCTATCAGTGATTTGGTTCAAATGAGGCAAAAAGTATAGCTGCTAGCATCAATGTTGGTTATTAGGAGGAAATGCAATCACAGTGCTAAAATTAAGGATTTGATTAGAACTCCAATCCACAAAACATTACTGGTATAGATTCAGAATTGGGGTCATCTATTACTGTATTAAGAAGTTTAGGGCAAAATGTTTTGTACAATACTGTTGTGTAGTAGTTCCATGGAAGAAAAAAATAACAACATGTATTCAGATCAATATAGTGATACATTAGACCCTATTTGTGTTATAAGGAAAAAAGATACAGTTGTGGCACAGGTATTATTTGATATAGAGTATTGGGAGACATATTGTGGAAATCAACTTTTGTGAGCCTTTATCTATGTTAATGTGTTCCCTCATCATTATTCCGAGTTTACTTTGATTTATTTGATTTATTTGAATAGAGATGGATACAAAAACACCGATCATCGTGCTTATAGCTGGAGGTAATTCACAGCACTTGTCCCTAGAAAGACTTTCAAACACAACATAGAACAAAGGAATGAAATGATGATGATACAAGTGAGTACAACACTGGAAACAGAGACACATGAGACATATTAAACACAGAAACAACAACATACAGTGCAGCAGATCACTATTGAATATCGTGGTTTGCGACGAACAAAATGTTAAATAAGTCTCTGCATTTGTTATACTTTATTACTTAATACTAACTTTGCTCAGAGTAGAATTCTTGTCCAAACTCACATGGACATTGCGATTTGGGCAGAAGTCAGAGTTGAAGCACCCAAACGAACTAAAATAAACACGGCAACCATGGTTTGACAAACAGATTTTTTAACAGAAATACAGACTCGTTTCTTTTTAATGCATTTTCTGAATGTGGTAGATGTGTGTGCTTTTCTCTTAACTGGAACTAACCTAAGTTTGAGTTTGTTCCCCCTCTGCCAGTCGCTTCAGATATTCTAGACGTTCCATCTTTTCCCAAACGCTTTGAGCATGAGCTATTCCACATTTTGAAAATTATATCTGGCACTATCCCGGTTAATTTATTACTGTGAGAAAAGTACAATAAGTCTCCTTTAATGCCATTATAATACAGGAGGTGACACGGCAGGATCAATGTATTTCTTGCTAAAATAAGCTGAACAAATCCTGTGAACAAGTATGGATTTAAACACAAAAAAGACAAGGCACAGAGCACTTTGAGTTCTTAAGAGGTAAATAAATTCCATACTCGCAATTACTTAAACACCTGTTCACAAGCACCACTAGCTCCTGCACAGCGCTGTATAGCTCTCATTACCCAGGTGTGTTGATCTGATTAAGCCAATCTCAGAAGTCTGCTCACTCCAGCCCAGAGTCTGAGAGAAACGGCGCTCGTAATTGGACCAGGGCAATAACTCAAACGTCCACAAATGAGTCACAGATAATTCCAGCACTTTATGAAATGGCCCGACTTTTAACATAAATTCATTTCATATCCAGTATTGCTTCTTCACGTCTTTCCTCTAATAGTTATTGCTTATTATGTGCTTTGCCTATGGGTACAAAATGACTATATTAAACTCTCAATCTCTCTCTTTCGCCTTGCGCTCAAATTGACTGGTGTACAAGTCCCTCAGTGGTAGAGAAAGACTGTTGGCACATGAACTAAGGTGGATAGTGCTCAGTTAAACTTGCCAAGTAGTTTTCAGATGCCATACTACTGTGATTGATTCATGCCTGTTGGAGTAATGTTGTGTGGTGTTGAATTTGAGGATAGAAAGTTTAGAAAATTGCTGTTTTCACCTACCCCCTATGTTTACCCACAACCCTGTACTTACTTGTGTTTAGTCAAACAATTCAGACTCGGTCATATGGGTAGGATTTAAAAATGTCATGCAGCTATTTTCCAATATTAACAATGAGCAATGGAAAGTCTACTACTTGTTACAGTTAAATGTGACCATGAAGAGGCATTTCATTTGAACAGGAAGACAATGGACCTGCTTGCACCATTTAGCCATTTTCAATCAATATTGCGGTTTGCAATCAATTAAATGTAAAAAAAATAAATATTAAAAAATCTATGTGTGCTATGTATGTTTTATTTTATATAGTTATATAGTTTATTTAACTTTATTCAACTCAGATTTGTCATTAAAAAAAAACAGATATACATTTTTTTCTGTTTTCAAGGTGGATCTGCAAATTGGTATGTGGGTTGTTATATTATTAAAATGTTTAATTAAAAAATAAATAAATAAAATAAATACATTAAAAACATCCCCAAATAACACCCCAACAATAAAAAAATAAATAAAATAAAATAAAAAAATAAGTAAATACATACACACCAACAATAAATAAAAAAAAAACAAAAAAACAAAAAAAACAAACCTAAAACAGTTACAATTTAAAAAGCCAGTCATACCAGTGTCTCCACATCTTAGAGTGAGAGCATTTGGAGCTGAACAGTGACCATCCACCCCGCGGTTCCGTAACTAAATATCCCATTCATTTTTCTCATAGACTTTCCAAAAAATTAAAAAATAAAGTTCAAAAGCTTGCTCGGGGATAATCATCTAAGGGGTTACTAACGACCGTAAGACTATAATTTTATTTAAAATCTGTCTCTGAAATTTTATAAAGTGCTAAGTTATTAAAGCATTTTGCAGAATCTTGCCTTTTAAACAGCCTTTGAGACTTTATGCAATAAGGATATTAGTTAGCACGTAGGTGGTTAACCTCAGCGATGCCTTTGAACTTTTAATTTGAATTAGAATTTTTTTTCAAAAGTCTATGGGAAAAATGAACGGAAAATTTACTTCTGGAATCTGAGCAGCATTATTCTCATTTGTGTATCCCTTTGAAAAGACCAGATTTTGTGCATTATTAAATTTTCCAATGACATTAATTTGTTACTTCTTGACATTTAATTACTCTTACTTGCGATGCTTCCCTAAATATTTCTTCTAATTACTTTGACTACTACTTTCTACTTGAGTAACATTGTACTCTACACTACTCTTTGCACATGAAAGCACAAAACCAACGAAAACCTGCAGATTGTTAAACCAAGAAAAGCCCATATCGGTGTCTTCCTCGTTGCAGATCTATATTTGTGTAACTTGATATTCTCCCCGAGTGTGAAGGCTGTGATGAAGCGAGCACAGGGCCAGATTGGAGGGTCAGTGTCCCATGGGCCACTAATGATTCATGAATTCACTTTCTGCCATGTGGGGAGAGCGGTCACACCAAAATCTGTCTCCCAAAATGTGTGCTAAATTTGCTCTTAAAATAGGCTCAAGTGTCTGGAGAACAGGAACGCAGCCATTTGGCCATTCTGAATACATTTTTGGTTTAGCGATCGGGCTGGTGATAAGAGTTCTATGAATATTCAAGTTCAGAGTTGAGTTTACATCTATTTTTCCCTCCTTCCCTATGCTGAAACTAACAAGTTAATTTGGCAAACAGCATGGTATGGTGATGTGTTTGTGCAGTTTGAAAACAGACTGATACATATAGAGTTTAAACTTCTGGGTGAAAAGGAGCTGCCGTCCCAGCAGAACAACTACGAGCAGGACAGTAAGATCCTGAATAAAATAAAATAAATAAAATGAATTGAATTGAATGACCCTCTGCATGAGTATATAGACTTAAGAACTCTTTGGTGAGCAGGTATCTGCACTTTCTCCACCACTACATTATGAACTCGACTGAAAAGTAAGTAAGTATTGTTTTTATTTTAGTTTGAGACCTGCTGAAAAGGCTGAGAGTTTATTTTTAAGACGTTCATGGTTTAAGCAAACAAAAATATACACATAAAAACAGCTAGGAAAAAAAACCATTAATTCAGTTTTTCTGTTTCTGTTTTCTGTTGAACAAAATTCAGTTCAAATCTTTATCAAAATCACTACATTTGAAGCCTCAAAATATGCGTGAAATACTTACTTTAATACTTCTATCTAAGACATTTTTTTGCATTTGATACTTTTACTTTTACTTGAGTTTTTTTTTTTTGCTCTACTATCTGTACTTTTACTTAAATAGCCCAACTGAGTACTTCTTCCACCACCGCTGATGAATTGTAATTAACTTGTGTTTATAATGTATTCTGTGTTCATAGATCTTTTTATATATTACACAGCATTGATGGCGGCATGGGCGGACATCCCCAGATAAATTTCCCCGTCGTGGGTCCATAAAGTTAATCATGAATCTTGAATCTCAACAACAGAATCCATCGAGACGCTGTGTACTTAGTTTGTGATTTGTGTAAAACAAATTGCTGGATTCATTACTATCAGGAGTGAAAATGGGTTACACAGAATATAAGTTATGCCTGATCTCTTTAGTTGGAAATATAAAATTGAAGTTGGGGCATTGTTCTTTCATAACACGATTCTGGACTAAAATGATGGGCCTTCTGAAGTGTCGGTGCAGCTCAGAAGTGTCTCCAATACTGTTTTCTTTGTACTTCATGGTTGGACTTGTAAGAACGTCAAGGATTAACTTGAGACACTGGACGTCTACACTACTGTACATCCTGAGCTGTAGACTGGGCTCAGTGGCAGAGACTTCTTCCTTTGAATCTACGCTTAAAAAACTGAAAGACAAAACAGAAGATAAAGATGTTGATGTTTTTTCGAAAGCACAATGTCGCATTTGATTGTTTTGCAGATGACATTTAAATATCTGTCAGTGGCCGCCAATAACAGCCGGACCACAATCTCTGCAGGGATGTGCAGACTTGGCTGAGCACAAACTCCCTGAACTTAAATCAAAATAAAACTGAGATTGTGGTGTTTGGCCAAACTAACCCACTGCTTGGACATGACAGTGTGACATCCTCTTATTGTCGCCCTGCAGTGAGGAATCTTGAGGAGATTGTGGACTCTATGTTCACACTGGACAAGAACATTAGCTCTGTCTTGAAGTCCAGCTTCTTTCATTTGAGGCTTCTTGCTGAAGTAAAGCCCTACTTTCCACAAATAGATTTTGAAAAAGCAATCGAGACATTTGTAAAGTTGCATCTGGGTTATTGTAATTCTTTTTATGTGGAGCTGGACCAGGGCTCCCTGTAGCACTTACTGAATGTCCAGAATGATGCAGCTCATCTCCTGACAAGAACTAAGAGACAAGAGCACGTCACGCCTGTGCCGTGCAGCCTGCACTGGCTCCTATTTCATATTGGGTGCAATTCATAATGTTATTGATTGTGTTTAAGTGTCTACACTCTATGGGTCCTCTTCATCTGTGGGAGTTACTGCAGCCCTATACTCCACACAGAGCCCTGAGGTCAGCTAAAATATGATAGTAATGAGGCAGTGCGTACCTGCTGCTTTTAGCCACTAGGTGGCACCTGGGCCTATAAAAGGGCACTCCTCGTAGCATCTCGCCCTCTGACCACATTAAACTTCCGGGATAGGTTGCCTTCTTGTTGTTCACAGGTAAACAACCACTGTTCTTGAAACTAAATTTGCCAGTCTATAATCAAATGTGTATCTTTGTTATAGTGCTACCGCTCCTAGAGCCCCCTATGTGCCCGTGCTGGTAGGACTACCAGCTGTGTGTCCTGCGTGTATCTGATTGTGTGTATCTGTTGATCACTACAATCACCACTGTCAGTCACTGCTGTCCACTGTGTGGTCAGTTCCTCTGTCAGATGCCCCGGCCACCTGGCATCAACCTGAGTGGATTGAGCAGCGTGCGTCTTCTGTGGTATGTTATCGGGTCACTGCAGTCAGGGCCCATGTATGAATTTCTTGTATGTGAAGGATATAATATAGTGTAATGGCCCGTTTTAGGTTTTTTGGTCCTCAGCCCATCATCTGAGCAGTGGCCCTGTGAACAAACTGTTTTATTTTACAGCTGCTTTTGTGAAGATATTGGCTGTTACCCAACAAAAGGAACCAGGTAATAATGGCAATAATAAATAAACAATTCAAAGCTTTGTAAATTACTGTAATTCTGTTTGTCTGTCTGTCAGGTAACAAACCTATGTGTCTGATGTTTTTGTTTAATTTTTTCAGTTTATTTATTTTCTGTGCTTTTTGGTTTATTTATGTAATTTAGCATTACATTTAGCTAGTCCTCCCCTCTCTTTTCCACATAAATTAGGTTGGTTTGCGTAAAATATTCAATGTTCATGTTCAGTAACAAATCAACACTGCTCTGATTCTCTGGGAGGCTTTAAAACGGCTCTGTAGTCGGCATAGGACTTATTTGCTGTCAAGATCAACAGCCCCATGCAAAAGAATACAGCCTGCATGACAATTGCAGCGCCTACGGCAACTTCCAGAATAAGGTGGATAGCCATCTTGCATTTATTCACTGGCAGATGTTTGTTTTTGTTTCTCGCATAAATACATAAAAATAAATGGGCAAACCCTCTACCCAAAATGTCACTTACTACACCTTTAACATTTAACAAGAGATAAAAGTTAGTTTAATTTGCCACATTGCACATTTTGTTCATTTACATTTCATTTGAATGTGGTGGACTTTGGTGTCACGCTGCCTTCAGAGTTGTTGTAAAGTTGTTGTATTGCTGCTTTGTTAACTGCCCTTTTTGCTCTTTCACACACTGAGTCGCTGTGTCGGTATAAATAGAAGGTAGTATTTTTGTGTGATAATTCTTGCTGGTTGTTTTGCTGCTAAATGTGTTTACTTTCCTCCACACGACTGCATTAATGAGAGGGTCTGACACTGACACAGGAGGGACCCGGCATCATTATCTCTGCGGTGTCTGATTCTTCGCCACTCATCAGTTACCACCGTATTAACTACAGCCATGTCCTTCTGCACAGGTCTAGCAGCACGCGCACCAGCACCATCAGAGCCGGGCTTATTAAACAGATTAAAGCAGAGGAGCCAAAACTGTACTCAATCAAGAATAACGTTACTTCAAGATAATATAACTCAAGTTGAAGTAGAAAGTAGTAGTTCAAAAAATCACTCAAGTAAAAGTATTTGGGAAAACTACTACTCAAATAAGTGTCTAAACTGTAACATCTGAATTGTAATTTGAAATCTAAGTAATATGAAGCATTACATAACATTAAGTTATCCACAAAATCTGGTATTTTCAAAGGATCAAATCATATCTGAAGGAGCAGTGGAAGAAACACAAATGTTCAAAAGGTTTTCTCACGTATGGAAGAGTAACCAAACTTTGACTCAAATAAGAGTACAATAAATTAATATATTTTATTCAAGTACGAGTAAAAGTATGCTGCTCGAAAAGTGCAATTTCTTTAAAAAGTTACATAAGTAAATGTAACTACACAGCTGTGGATTAAAGCTGTGGTACCTGAACTGTACTGTACGTGAGCAAATATTGTTTTATCTGAGGCTATAGTAAAAGCAGTAAACTGTGTCTAAATCAGACAATTATTTAAAAAAAGAAAAAGGACCTAATACATTGTTACTTTGTATTTTGGGATGAGAGTGTGACAGTGACATCTCTACTGAAACAAGCAGGTTTTTGGCAACTTTACTGCACACTAGATATATTTGCAGCATTGTGGTTAAAAACTCTGCGTGTCAGCCAAAACAGGTGACCCCTATTATTGCAACAACTCTCAAGGTCTGGTGGGATGTGGTGAATAGATGCGGAATCAATGGAGACTGTAAATTATTGATGTGGCCAGCGTACTCCCCAAAATTCAAAGATGGTCAATTGGATAGTACATTAAAAAAAAATAATTAAAAATGGGTTAACAAGGGGATTACAGCCATGTGCACATTAACCAATGAAAAGTCTTTAAATATTTTGAAAAATTACAAAAAGAATTTGACCTAGATAACTCTGACTATTAGCATTTCCAGTTAAAACACTTTTATAATACAGAAATTATAAATCTCATCATCATTTTACACAGATGGGTAATGAATTAATAGAGATTATGACAGGAGCACACAGGCAATTACCTTCCAAAGTGTATCTGGATTGTATAAACGCTTGTAAAATGTTAACAGGCGAGCACCATATGCGTCGAACAACAAAAATGGGAAACAGAATTACATTTTGAATTGTCAGAGGATGATTGTCGCTCTATACGCCTCTTAATACACACTCTCACCTGTTTAAGACAATGGACAGAATTTTGTTGGATGAATTTGAGGAGGTATTTAATCACTTCATACATCAAAAGTAAGCGATTGAAAACTCCTGGAAGCAGTGGTGGAGATGGTTGGAGCGCCCGTCATTCTCAAATGTATTAAAATAAGATCTTTTTGGAAAAATATTTCAACAATAATGGAATAGGTATTTGGCTGTAAAATACTTCATGACCCACGTAATATGTAGCGAGAGTTGTAGGATGAAAACTTCTGTGTGTTTAACGTGATGCTGTTGGTTATCGAGAAAGTTCTAACAAGGAATTGGTTGAAGAGTGACCTTTTGAAACTGAAACAATGAAGATATTTGACTTATTATTTGAGATTGATTTGTGTATAATCCCACAGATTATGGGTTCCCTTATGTATGTTTGTTAAACTTTGAAAAAGCGCAAATAAAAAGTAAAAAAACAAAAAAACACACAAACAAACAACTGTATGTGCGGCCTCCAGTGGTCGCTGCATTTCCGTGTACTATGTGACAATACAAAAGACTGCCCTATGTAAAGCCAGGTGTTTCTGGCTGCAGGGGCGGAGTTTGAAGCGTGGATACCTGTTAGACCAATCACACTGTTCCTCATACGTCCAGACTCTCTCCCTCTTCTCCTCTCACTCTTTTTGTTAGTCCAACCCAAGCAGCTCTGTTTGAAATCTGGTTTAGGTGTTTAATCCCACTTTAACCAGGCCATAATCTGTTTTTGTTTATTTACTTTTTTGTCTGTTTGCTCTCTCAACATCCACGCTAGGAAGGGCCTATGCACCAAACTTTCCAGTGTCGTCATACATCTATTTCTCAGCCTTTTTGAGATCTAATTCTAAGCCTGTCTGCGTAATGCCTCAGTCATCCAGGTAGGTTCCATAGCAAAAGAAATTTCGATTCAGTCAGCTGAACAAAACAGTTTTAGAGTGAAGACATTTCATCATTTATATCTGTCTGAAGGGAGGAGCTACAGTAACTCCTGAAGAACTGAAGACGACACTTGGATGACTTCACACTTTTGTTCATTTGACAAAGTTGAATTTTCTTTTGCAATTTTACATCTGATTTATTAGTCCACAAAACTTAAATTCTTCAGTTTTTATATGAATTATTTGAGTTTTTTTTTTTTTTGTTCAAAGGCAACGGTAAGCACGTTTGCCAGCCTAAATCTGCCGTCTTGTCCAATGTGTGAGAAAAAAGGAGGCTACCCACAATATGTGCTTGTGTCATTGGATCACTCCTCTTCACTCGCCTACTCCATCTCTCTCCTGTTCCTCTCCTCCACTGATCTGTGCTTGGCTTTAAACGGCATCTGAAAGAGGGGGCTGTGAACCTAAACAACACGTGTTACCATGAAAAGACACAATTAGCAGGCAGAAGTGGGTAGGACTACTTACTACTTTATACTTCTACTTGAATAACATTATTTTGAAGTAACGTTACTCTTACTTTAGCACAATTTTTGGCTACTCTTCCGACCTCTGCATGCAGGTATAAAATTACAGTTGTGCGCACTTGAGTTCATCAAATGCAACTTATGCCAACATGAGAAGAATGACCCTGGCTCTGTATACACCAGCAGTAGGTAGTGGGAGGGCATTAGCTAAAGTAGAAAGGGTGAGTGTTGAGTATCCAGCCGGCCAGCCTCTGTCGCTGCGGGCTTTTAGAGTACGGCTAATGGATAAACACTGGTATGAAGCGAAAGGTGGGCCAAAAGAGATCAGCAAATGTGCACCAAATCATCCAGCACGTTAAGCACGAGCGCTAGCACTGTGTCCAAGCCTCTGTGGCTATTGTAACAGTGTTTTTGTACGTTTGAGAAGGTGGCTGAGTGGGGAGCCTGGGGTGTTGCCATGTTCTCCTTTTCTGTGGGTGGCTGCACTCCAGCGTAAAACGTGCTGTGTAGTCCAATCCTGCAGCTATAGCTACTTTTGGCAATGTTTCTGGCTCAAGAACAGAGCTGCAGTGATTAATCACAATAACTGTGAACAGTTGAATTGTCAAAACAAGATTAAACTATTTCTGATTTTCATCAATGATCCATTTCATTTGTAAATATCCTCTATCTAGAAGTCTTAAAGCTGCCATCTGTAAGTTAATTAGATTTTGTGTCACCAGTAGAAGTCAGATGTGAAACCTGTGCCTTTCCCTCTCCCCTCTCCTTTGTTCAGACTCACCTGTGTTCTCTGCTTTTATTCTGTCAGGTCAAAGCTGGCACATTATCAGACTATAATAACATAGATACCATCTAGTGGTGATATGTGAGAAAACAGCGCCAGGTTAGACTGATCCATTTACAGATGGTAGCTATAGGTCACTATAATTTTGGTCTATTAAAATGTATTTTAAAAACAGATCAATGTACAATAGAAACCATTGATTGTTTAGTCAATAATAATAGTTTTATATAAAATAAGAATTTGACTAGAAGCATGCTCCAACCGCAGGGATCAAATACACTCATTATTACAATGGTGGCTCATGTGGTTAAGGGGTGGTCTTTTAACCAGAAGGTTGGCATTTTGATCCCCCTCTCAGCATGAATGGAGTGTGAGAGTGAGACATTGAGTTCCCAGAGGCCATTGGCACAGATGCTGGCTCTCACATCACAGTAAACTCCAGCTACAACAGTTGCTTTCCACCACTGTGAGTATGTGGGGAGTAAATAAATAGTTTATGAACAGTACTTTAAAAACACACAAAATTCCAAGGCATTACTATAATTATTTGATTACCACAAATTCTATGAAACGGTACTTGGCAACACAGTGTCACAGGTCACAGGACTGATTCGGTCATCATTTGTGTATAGAAGACTCTTACCCAGTGTCTTCATAAAATATTACACCCAGATGATGGTGGTTAGATGACCACCAAAATCTTGAGAAAAAGACTAAATCTAAAATCCATATATTTTGTGTAATTTGTGTAATACAAAAGTGTGTAACTGTTCCTTGATATTATGCATGGGTTAATTTATTGTTCCTTACGTTCCTTGGGTTGTCAGTTAGATCCCGTGTGATAGCCACACAGCCTCCATCAATGTTGTATGTTTCTGTGGATTTTCTCTGGACACTTGGCATTAGCTGTCAACTGGGCATTGCACTGACTATCACCTCATAGTACTGTACTGTCTTCATAGTACTACTTCTATATTACCATGTGGTCTCATATCTGTGTAATCCCTCAGTCGTCCAAGTAGGTTTCATAGTGGTCCATGGGCGTATACTAGTCTATGTGTCTTGTACTTGTTCTGATGCAGCTCAAGATCAGTCTAAAGCTATTTAGGAAAGGTTCATTTCTATCTTGTGACCGTAACGTTTTTAGTATTGATACCTGCTCAAATGAGTATCTAGTTTCGGTACTAGTTTTAGCGTCCATTGATATCTGATTTTTGACACATTTGACAACCCTGGACTACACTTAAAAACTTACTGTACAGCAAAATATATCAGCATTTTGACAATATTCACTTTACCTGCCACCAGAATGTGGTGATGTCATCTGAAAAACAGCAATTATGAAGCAACTTTCCAGAAAAGTACCGAAAAAGATCTGGCGAAAACATTGCTCAAAGCAAATTTTATTTTTCATACTTGAGACTTCTTATTGGTGCTTATGTAATCCTCAGATGTTTGCGGTTTGAGGAGCTGTGGTTGACCGCGCTCATTGGCCCCTGGTGAGTGTGCACACCTGGGGTACGAGAGAGGGAGTACGGAGGGGGGACAGAAACAGATGGGCCTGTTTATGGAGACACTTCCCTCCGCGTTTACGGCACTTTCAAGCCATTAACTCAACTCCCCAAACTTTTCAAAGCCGACAAGCACAGTAAATCTGCCTTAAATTTAGCCCCTTTGCAAGCTGTTTATCCACAATACAATGATGATGTCTTTTTATGTAACATGCTAACTGCTAAATGTGTTCTACAGACAATGAGGGAGTAATTAGGTTTAGATTAGCTTTGGGCAAAAGTACAGGGATGCCTTAATGTTTATTCATAAAATGTTTTGAAGAAATTATGAATAATATATTTGAAGATATGAATAAAACAATAACAATTTTAGAAAGTCTAATGGAACGCAGGAAATCACATTTAATATAATTGTTCATGCAGCATAAATTAGACTTCTTAAGCTGTTGTAGTGTAGTTATGTAATTATAGGTGAATATGTATGGACCTTAAAACAGTGTGTCTTGAGTGCAATGAGAGCCATAAAGTAACAGCTGGACCCGACACTTTTTTTTTTTTTTTTTACCAATCAAGCGTGTTGTAGGATGAGAACCATATGGAGGGAACTGTGGCTCTCTTTGTGACTATTACAAACAGTTGGTTTGCTGTCGTGGTGTAACAATAGAGTGAAAAACAGGACAAAGGAGGCGGAGCTCAAATTTAACCTTGTTTCTTATTCATGCTTCACAGTCGGGTACAGGGTCTTTAAAGGGGCTGTACCTGAATTTTTTATTTTTTTGTTTTGTTTTTCCACGCAATTAAGTTATATCAGTGTTGCCACAGTATTGTAAAAACAGCTCTTATAGGGTCAAAATGAGACCACTGTGTGCATCTAATATATTGATCTGTGATAAGACCTGGATAAGACACTAAGGATAAGACACAGAATTTTTAAAGCACCTAAATGTTAGTTTTGTAAGGTTTAACCAAGCCCTACTCCCAGTGCGTGTGCTGCTCCAACCGCATAGCTCTGATTGGTCAGAAGTGATGATGCAGTCACTTTCGTGTGGTCACATGGTGGGTGGTGCTTTGCAGATCTGTGCAAACTGTGCTTGAGTAGGATGATAGAAGTGTGTTGAGAAAGTGAGAAATAAGTTTGGATCACTGCAAACCATTTTAAAGATGTTCTTTAATGTCAGGCCCTGGTTACCACCCAATGACATCATGCAGTGGAAGTGTTTTGAGCTCTGGAGAAGGAGACATTCTTATAAAACATTTTGGTGAGGGGGCAGCATTATGCAGTTAAAAGCACAACACTGTGTTTTCTAACCAGACATGTCAGACATTATAGAAAACTTTTCTGATTAGCTACATGTCGATCAACATATTCACACCTTTCATCCCATTACCTTGTTGCATATTTTCACTTTTACATCACAATTCTGATAGGATTCCATTGTAACATTTGTCCAGTCTGTCTCTGAGGCTGTGCTAACTCATTCAAAAACCCATTCAGCCTTTTGGTCACACTAGTTCTGGACTCCATTGCTCCGCTTCTCTTCAATTTCAACCCAGACATTGGCTTTTTCAGCTCTGCATTGTGCAGTTTTCATCTGGGCCCAAGGACAGAGTGCACAACACTGAAAACTGCCCTGGCTGTTGCAATATTCAGTGTTTTGTGTACCAGGGATGGTGCCAATACAAAAAATAAATAAATGAATACAATCCATTAAAGAAAATTTCATCAAAATTTCACAAACATCATTGAAGATACTCAGAAATTTGCTATGACCGTGAAAATGTGCAAAAAAAAAAAAAAAAAAAAATCAAACTACAATTGTACTCCACTGGTTTAAAATTTGTTTAGAAAAGTTTGATAGCTGATATTGCAGAACTGGTATTTTTTTCCACATTTCTTGTAGTGGTGTAGGGTCGGTCAGCCACTTATCTCTATGTAGCCTGGAATATTCCAAACTATCTATTCCATATAGATCAGCAGGTCAAATCTGTAGAGAGGCGACCTTGCATACAGTAAGAAAACACATTTTTCAAGGTATTTTTACCAATCAAACTCATGGCATTGAAAACGGGCAAGATAGATAAGTGAAGGTCAGTGATGTATCCTGTGATGTGGGTGTGTGTGGTGTGTGGATGTGTGAAGTGATTAAAGCTAAAAGAATCAGGAGAGGAGCAGAGAGTGAGATCCATGTTCTCGGTAAATTTGAAGTGTTGCCAGGTGAGAGCCAGCCAGGACAGAGAACTCTATACAAGATCAAATGTTCCATAAATAGTTAGGTTATATTGTTTTTAGCTTATATTCACACTTGTTTGATGAATATTCTTTAGTAAGTTTACTCGTTTTGAATTTCCTGGGGCTGTTCCATCGCAGGTAAAAGTCTGGAGGTCTCCTGGGCTGTCCATAAATCTAAATCTGAGCATTTCTTCCATCAAATCACATTCATTACAACAGCATGGGTGTGTTAGCATGTCCAAAATCATTGCTAACTGTAGTTTCTGATATTTTTTCGCCATTTAACCTAACGCCATTTCCCAGTATATGGACGCATCTGTAGAAACAAAGTGTCTATTGTCTGAAGAAATCCATTATCTTACCTTCTAAAACATGAAATGCCAAAATAAAGGTATTCAAGAGCATGTTTTAAGGCCACCAGCAATACAAATAATGGATAATATTCCTCCTTTAAGCAGGAAATTCCACCTTAAAAATGTGAGCCACAAAAGTTACATAGTGCACCTGTCTAAGGTCTGTGTGAACTCAATACACAGAGCAATTTGGACGTTTTCTTTCAACCAGCAGGAGGCGCTAGGTTTCATCCGTCATTGCACTTTATTGGCGGCGTATTGTATGCTCCAGTCTGCAGCCGTGTGAGTGTAAGAGTTGTCAGGAGAGACGGATCAGTCCCCAGGCCCCTTCTCATTCGCAGACTCATTATTTACTCTGCCAGTGCCTCTGGACTTTAGACCCAGCACCAGGGTATTCATCACTATTGTGCCGCTAACTCTGAAAGACGGATCTGCAACCATTTTCTCCCACTTTGGCTCCAGCTCCTCCTGTGACTAAGAGCGGGTTGCGTTCACGTGGCAGGATTTGATGATGTGGAAGTCTCAGATGGATGTCAGGGGGGTGGTATTGAAAAAGTGACAATGGAATTTTGAAAGATATAATGTGATGTAGATCATATTTCATAATAATGGCCCATCTGCGTGTCCAGATATGAAGCAAACATTGATTTTATTGTTAAAGATTGTAATGTTAATGCTAAAAAAAAAAAAATCCTATTGCCTTCTGGATATTAGCCGAAAAGTCTTGGAAAAACAATGTCCAGATGATCACCATGGCAACCTCTACATTAAAAAAAAGTGTCTTTGTTTTTTCAGTTAAGTTGTAGTTCAAGTTATCGGTTTCTTGTTTCTGTTTTGGTCCTGGTTTGATGCCAATTTAGTTTAGTCATAGTAGTCCTAGTACAGTCCCTATGTTGATGTGTGTGTATACATATTTATCTCATTGTAGGGACCAAAATCTGTATACATCAACATCATAACAATGTGCATCATGACAACCTGCCTTAAAGGTTCAACGTCCAAGAAAGTACAATGAGCTGCATACGTACTGATCAGAATACTCACCCAAAAACCGGAAGTAGTAATACTGGTGGCGGTGGGGGTGATAGTAGTAGTAGTGGGTTTAGCCTTTGCTCTAGTTAGTGCTCTCTTATGCTGTTTTTTAAGTCCATAAATCATCACCAGTCTCTTTCTAATCATTTCTGCCATCAAATTGTTTTCATTAGAACTGCGTGGTTGTGTCAGCATGTTTGTCGCTAACCCTGGTTGCCTGAAGAAAGTCATCCAAACATGACTTCTCTCGTGTTTGGATGGGATTCCTCTGGGTGCTTCAATTTGTCCCCATCACGAAATATGTTAATCATACAGCTAGGTGCTCCTGACCAATATCCTAACTTAATATTAGAAGAAAGTTCCATGGGAGCTGTATTGCATTAGCCAATTCTCCTAGTAACCGGGCCAGCGACTCTAGTTGAAAAATGGTGTTGAACTTTGAGCCAGTTCATGTCTATATGGAGTTCCATAAATCACAAACCAGGTCAAAGCATCTACAAATCTTTCTACCAAAGTCATTTTAGCTGCCCTCCACCTCATTTTCAAAGATTTCACCCTTTCGAATTTTGACGTGACATAAACTCACTCTATTTGAACAGTTTTCTTGCAGTGGTCATATTTATATGCAAAAATAAAATCTGCTCATTACCTGACTTATTAGATTATTTAAAACAACAGCAAAATCTAAATAAACAGCTACATCTGTTATAAGTCATCTGATTTATTTCTGATCTGTCACACCTGGGCATGAGATGACAATGAAAATAAACCAAAACGATTGAAAGCATTGTTTTAGACATAACTTTACTTCCTTACTTACTTTCAAAACTGTTACTCTACAAATCCATTAATGAACAGTGTTGTAGTGCTGCAACAATACAAAAATTCAGACTTTCATTGTAAGGAAAATAAAATAAAACACCCACACATATATATATATATATATATATATATATATATATATATATATATATATATATATATATAAATAACTAAGCAAATATACTTTTTTTTACTGTAATTTAATAATTAATAATAATATCCATACATCTTCTTAGGAGGCAGCAGTCTAAGCAGAGGTTCTTCTAAACTTTCCTCACCCCAGACATTTCCTCCAGCTCTTCCGGGGGACCGCAAGACATTTCAGGGCCAGGCAAGAGATATAGTCCCTCCAGCAGGTCCTGGGTCTTTCCCAGGGTCTCCTTCCCTGCCCAGAACACCAGGTAGACGTCCAGAAGGCTTCTGGAGCAGATGCCTGAGCCACCTCAACTGGCTCCTCTTGACATCAGTCGCATAAGAGGAACTTACTCCAAGCTCCTCTTGTGTCACTGGGGTTCTCTAAGGGAGAGCCCAGCCACCCTGCGGAGGAAACTTATTTCAACCACTTGTATCCGTGATCTTGTTATTCTGGTCATAGCCCCCGACATACTTGAACTAATTCACTTGAGACAGAGACTCTCCGCCCACCTTTTTCCGGTCAAAAAACATGGCTTTGGATTTAAAGGAACTGATTTTCATTCCAGCCACTTCACACTGCGCAGGCTGCAGGTTCTGGCTTGATAAAGCCATCAAAACAACATCATCTACTAATAGCAGAGATGAGATCCTGTGGTCTCCAAAATGAACCCCCTGCGGCCCCTGACTGAGCCTAGAAATTCTGTCCATAAAAACAATGAACAGAAACGGTGACAAAGGACAGAGCTGCCAGACTCCAATGTGCACTGGGAACATGACTGACTCACTGCCAGCACAGTGAACACAGCTCCTGCTCCAGTCATACAGGGACCAAACAAACGGCCCCAAATGCCAACTCCCAGACACCTCCCAAAGGACACCACAACCCTTCTCCAGATCCACAAAGCAATAGACCTTACTGGGGAGGCTAAGGACTGTGATTCTCTTGTAGCTGGAACACACCATCCAGTCCCCCTTCTCAAACAGAGACACCACCACCCGGGCCTGCCAGTCCAGAGTTACTGTCTCTGACCACCACATGATGTTGCAAAGGCATGCCAGCAAAGACAGCCCCATAACATCAGGGGGCAACAGTGGCTCAGTGGTTGGAGTGTTGGTCCCCTAACCCGAAGGTCGGAGGATTAAGTCCCGCTCGGACCAAGTCCCGCTCGGACCAAGTTCTGTTGTTGTGTCCTTAGGCAAGACACTTCACCCACATTGCCTAGTATGAAAGTAGTGTGTGTGCAAATGATTGGTGGTGGTCGGAGGGGCCGATGGCGCAGGTTGGTAGCCTCGCTACTGTCAGTCTGCCCCAGGGCAGCTGTGGCTACAATAGTAGCTTACCATCATCAAGTGTAGAAATGAATGAATAATGACTATAGTTTGAGAGGCTTTGACAAGCCTGTAAAGCACATTACAAGTGTAAGTCATTATTATTATTATTACCTAGAGACTTAAGAGACCAGAAGAGCTGTGCCGTGACAGGCCCCACAGAACTTACAACCACAGCGACAAGCAGCCGTATCAACAATGGAAGTGGAAAACATGGTCCACTCAGACTCCATGTCCCCAGCCTCACTCTTCATATGAGATAAGGTGTGAGTTCAAGGTCCTCCTGACAGAGGGCTCAGCCAGATGTTCCCAATGGACCCACACAATACGCTTGGGTTCTGGTGCCAGGTGAACTGATGGACACTGTTGAACATGGTGTTCGTTATGGACAAGTCTAATAACAACACTGCTCGGATTCAGATCAAGGAAGTCATTCTTCCCAATCACCCCCTTCAGGTGTCGTTGCTCACATGGGCGTTGAGGTCACCCAGTAGAACAATGCACTGCCCAGTACCCGTCCCAGTGACTTCAAAAAGCCCAGGTTCTCTGCTCTTCTGTTTGTTTGTTCCATAAGCCAACACAACAGTGAGAGACTTGTCCCAGACCTGAAGGCACTGGGACGCGACCCTCTTGTTCACCGGAGTGAACTCCAAGATGTGGCGGCTAAGTTGTGGGGCACACACACGCTATGTGTGGAGGACAGGCCGACTATATCTATTCAGCAACGCTGAATCTCACACACAAGCTCAGTCTCCTTACCCCCCAGTGAGTTGACTTTCCCCTGTCCCCACAGCCAGTTTCTGTGTCCAGTGATCCAGTCGTTGAATCGTATTTCATGTATTGATTTATTTTTATCAACCCGAGATCTGACATATGTACATTAAGCCCACTACACAATTTTGAGCAAAATCGCATAAGCAGCTCTTGTGACCAGTGTAAATCAGCATCTAATTATAAAGCCTTATATTGTCCAATTATCAGGAAGTGCACTTTTCACATGCTAGTTGTTGTTAGAAATGTATGAACTCATGGTGAATAATAAGGATGCTCGGAATTTATAAGGCAAGTGAGGAACAACTTTGGACCACCTCAAGTCTTTTAAATGAACATGTTTTTAGGATGGTAAAAAGAAGGTGCAGGTTCCAAGAAAATGAAAGACCAAAATGTAGCTGACTGAATAATATTGTTTTGAGTGACACATGTACAGCTTTTGGATCTCCACATTTTTTGCTCAAACACACTCCATTAATCCAAATCCAATTATCTGATCACTCCATGCGGTTAAATGATTTCTCTGCCCTTGTACACATAGCCAGTAGTCTGAGCTTTGAGTTTGGCCACTAGAGTCCAACTAGAGCATCAGGGTGAGTCAGTGAAAGTAGGCTGCAAGTTTCTCAGATGTGGAGCAGCACAAATGGAGCAGGCACTCGTTCAAAAACACTCCGTCCTCTGTGCCTTTTGTAACGTTATCTTGGCATTCGCCCCCTCTTATGCGTCCCTCAAGGGCACTAGCATGACTGAATATGAGCGGCGGGGAAGATAAAATATAATAATAGAGTCAAAACAAATAGAGTATGTGATTTATTCTTCATGCAAAATAACTCGTTTTCAAAGGAGTGGGTTCTTGCGTGAGAACGTCTCTCTGAAGGCATTATGCAAAACTGATTTTCTTCCTCAATAGGAGCATTGTTTCTGGATCTCTAAACCCTGAGTTGTGCTTTGATTTATTCATATGTTTAAAGGACAATATTATGCAGTTTTGTATTGTTATTGGTCTTTAAACATGCTCTTGAGTACCTTTGCTTTGGCATCTCGTGTTGTAGAACTTTAAACAACATGGTGGACACTGAAATTTTCCACACACACTGGCATTTTTCAAGTTAACAGCTACCTTTGACCTTTAGTTGAGTAGAGATTAGGAATTCCAGATCTGAAATCATCAAAATAATTCTAGTGAAGGTGTATGGAGTTTAAAAACACAGTGGAGCACTTCCTGTATTACCACATGACATCACAAGGTGGAAGTTGAATGCAGCCTAAATACTGCATGTTAAACGTGTGAATTAAACGAAACAAACATATAACATAGATCAGAAAATAGCATAATATGGGCCTCATAAAGTCCATTTTGCACATCCCCTGGAATACCTATAATTCCATTGATTTAGAATAAAACGGTAAAAACTGCCTCTAAGTTTGATGTAAAAAACTTCTCAGGCTTTTCTCTGAGCTCTGCAAAGCCCGCTGAAGGCGCCGAGGTCAGTACTTTCTTTGGTGGTGATTGCAGAACAGAAACATTTGCTGAAGAAGCCGGTCTTGTTTTATCTGTTAGTTTTATTGCAGTTGAAAGTAAGTGCGCTCTGCCCGTGGGTGTGTTGTCATTAGTAAACTGGAGAAGAATTCGGAGATGTGAAAGAGTGTAGGTGTACTGCTGTAATGGACAATAACAATCAGCGTCATCTCCAACCTCCAGACTGTTTAGAGAAAAGTGATATTATCGAGTTCTCGAAAGAAACTGAGTAAAAGCCCCAATAGCATGTTTAATGTGTGCAATCTATAATACTTGATTAAAGTAAGAAGTCCTATTATGCAAAATCAACTTTTTAGAGATTTTAACCATGTTATAGTTGTTTCATTCTATAGTTGATGCATGTTTAGGTAATGTTTATTCTCCTGTATTCAAAATGTCATTGCTCTGATCAACCCGTTTTCTCTGCCACCAGTTTATGCCCACTGCTCTGTATTTACTTCATTCTTCAGTTTTATTTTCTCTATCAGTGACATAGAATTCTGCACCATTGCGTAGTCATTTTGGTACAAATTGAAAAAAAAAAAAAAAATCCATTCGCTACCTACTCACTAATGTGATCTGCAGCTACTGTATACATCTGAGGTGCCAACAACCTGCCAACAACCTTTACTGTGACCTAGGCACCCGCTGGGCACTTCAGGTTTTTTGTTTTTTTTTAACACAGAAGTCAGTGGACCTGTTTGTTTTATTAAGTCATTGTATACCATAATGATCCACGGGTCTCTACACTGGCTCAGAGAATAGACTTTAAAGCAGCTCTGCTTGTGTATAAGTCTCTCTATGGCCTAGGATCAAAGATCTCCCACATGTTTGTGCCAAATGAACCATCTCACAATTTCAGGATATCAGGGACCAGCCTCCAAGGGTAAACATGGGGAATCAGCATTTCAGTTTTATGCAGCTAAAACCTGAAACAGTCTTCTTGAAGATGTGACAGGCCTCTACTTTGACAATGTTTAAATCCAGGTTCAAAACAGATCCATTTAGCTGCGTTTATGACTGAAAAGTTTTTATTCTGCACTTTTCTCTTTTAAAGTTAAGTTTATGATGTTTATTTATGTTTTGGTTTGACTTTAATATCTTTCTTATTCTGTAAAGCACTTTGAATTACTTTGTGTGTGAATTGTGTGATACAAATAAACTTGCCTTGCCACAATATGTCTTCTTTAAGTATGGGGTGGGTGATTTGCCCAGGAAAATGCATATTACTGTTTACATTCCAATTTGTGTAATACATTTTTTTTTTGTTTGCTTTAGCTAAGGTGTGGCTACACAAGACAAAACGAGATGATTGGACAAGAGAGAACGTGGCCTCAAGACGGCAAAAAGCAGATACGTAAAAATGATAATTTCTCACTAAACGATGACTTGATCTTGTGAAATATTGTCTGCCATATTTCCAGTGATGACAACTTATATGTTGAGCTGATATGCTGTGTAAAACCAAGCTAACGCCATGGTTAGCACACTAGCAACAGCTGTTCGATGCATACTCCTCGCATAAAGATCAAAACCCTGATATTTCAGCGCATAATGCATCTAACATGAGCCAAACCCACTGCATTACATAAGAAGAGGTTAAAATGTGGCATAGAGGCAAAGAGATGTGAAATAAATGCAGAAAAAAATTTGTAGTAATCTAGAAGTAGTTGCTACGCTTGCTGTAGCCATGTCTCTGTGGCACAAACCTGGAATTATGAAATGTTTTTTTGAGAATTGCTGCGGTCAGCCTTATTATTAATTGGATAATTCAGATAGTATTTACATTGTATTTATGTGTATAACATGACATTAAGTGGTTATGTTTGGGTGACCTCAGTGTCTCATGGAGCAGAGCCCTGACCCTGGACCCGGAGCCGAGCCCGTAGCCTGGAAACGAACTGTGCGAGTGGAAAAAGAGGCTATTCAAAACTTATAGATGCATTAGCCAAAAAAATATTAAACCAAAGACCCACAGAATAACCCTATAAACGGCAAATGAAATCAAAGTTAAAAGTGCACTGTGCAACTTTTCTGGTGGAGGGTTTGCCACTTGTTTGCTTTTTCTGTGCCTGGAATGTTACACAGTATGGCATTGAATTGATCTAAGCCACATTCATTCAAATACAGATCAGTTTAATGCCATACTGTGGAACACTCCAAGTTAAGCAATCAACTCTCCATGGACGCAAACACATGGTAGAACCTCCTCCAGAAAAGTTACAAAACGCACCTACGTACCTGTTTTTGTAGCATCTCCATCCCCGTAGGTTTATAACTGAAAACTCGTCAAGCGTAACCATCTCTGTATGAAACGTCGTAGCCGCCTTGCATCTCAAATATACAACCTGCGTGTATACATGCGACTTTCCAGATTGCACTTTTGAAACTTTCCCAAAAATTTACAGCGCCATAACAACCCCGCCTCATCTCTGGTTTTAGCTGCACACATAAAGCCGCGCCTCCCGGGCACATGGCTCTGAATATGAATGCACTCTAGATCTGCTGACTGCTGCACTGTCCTCAGAGGAGACCATTATTGCCCATCAGCGGGATACTCATAACTAATGCTGTTGTTAGAAACGTTCAATTATGTAGCGGCCACTTTTTGATTAAAAACTAATTAAAGCGCTGTCAGGAGCGGTGCCCAGCTCTGGGATGCTGTGCTGAGAGTGATGCTGGGGGAAAACAGAGCAGCAGGGTCTGGCTTGTCTGAGTGGGAAGGAGAGGACAACCATAGTGCAGCACCTGGGGGTTCAGAGGTAGAGACAAGTCAGGAGTACCTAGCTGGAGGAGTGAGCTTTTGTACAAATTCGAACGATAAATAAAAAAAACACCACAACGGTCCTGCTGTGAAGTAAAAGGGATAAACACCGTGCAAGCTGCGCCTATGGGAAAATTCACTGAGGCAGCCTCTTGGGAGCTGATGCAATGTCACAGCTCTTGGGACCCTTCTTCAGATCTGCGCCAATATCCTGCATAGGAGTACCCACCTCGAGGATAAATAACTGTGCCTGTTATAGATTGATGGTGGAAACTTAGCCGCTCAGGGGAAATGCGCAAGTCAAGCAAAACATCACTACATGTAAGAGCAAAATGTGGCTACCTCTCAGTACTTTTGAGTTCTTTTCTACCTCTTTTCTCAACTCACTGGGCAAAGTCTTTTCGCTCAACCATGAATTTAATTGGTCCGAAGTCTGTACCCTGGGGTTTCTCTTGAGGTGGTGGTCTCTACCCCAGGATGTTTCCGTTTAAGGTAGTGGTCCTCATTGAACAAGCGAGATGCTCATGTTTTGTTGCACATTTTCTAAAATATTGTCCAGCCATAGAATATCTGTTGTAATTTCTGTGTACCTGCCCAGGAGTACTTACGTCCAACTTGAGAAGGTACTACTTGCTGAAATAAATGTAGATGATAAACAATAGTATTGAAACTAAATCTGTGCTTGAGTTATTGTGTCAGTGGTGTGAATTAAACCACAAAAAACTATTTTAAATCTACAACATTGTTAAAAAATTATAAGCTGCAATAAATAAGAACGAAACTATTTAGTGCATTGCATCTGTAGCAGGTCTTAGAAGTGATTCACTCAACCTTTTTATGACTTAAATCTCATCGCGTAGCCAAAAAATAACCAAAAATATACCAGTAGCGCAAAGAAAAAGTACATAAAAAATATTGACCCCCCCCCCAAAAAAAAAATATTGTTCCAACTTTCATATATGGAAGGTTAAGTTGATATAGCAATTACGATGACAGTTCTAGTTATCGATATTGTTCTACTGGCTGAATTTGAGACAGCATTTTTGCGCTGTACCACCCACTCTGATGACAGCTTTGCTAAGAACTCCTCATAGACCTCTGGAAATCTGCCTCTGCCTCCCACTGGGGCGTCTTGACAGCTTGGAACATCATCACAATTATTTTTTACAAATGAAAGTTAATGTGCTTGATCGACTACTGTCAGACCTCTAGTCACTCTCCCGCGATCCCATCTTCTCCTCTGCATGTACTCGTTTTACACAGTTCACACAGTCTCAGATTTATTGCAGACGTACCATGTTCATTTGTGTGGGTTCTCCAGGGACCTCACAATACTGTGTTTAATTGGGCTTTGGGAAATCTGTGTGGGCTCACTGTGAAATCTTACTCAGAGCTCTGTACGTACCTATATCAGCTGACTTTAATAGAATACTCTGAGCCTTGAGCTTTCCGTGGTCCATGACTGTGATTTGGTTTCAAGTGTGTGGCCCTGAACCCGACTGCTGATGGTGCAGGGATCTTGTGTTAGGATGGTGAATGGAAGTATATTTAAAATTCAATACTGCTTTGCAAATGCCTCAGTAGATTTTTGACAGTGATATAGAACAAATGATTGCTCATTATGTATATGCAAATAAAAAATATGAATAATGAATAGAAATGGTTGATCCATTTTATTGGGACAAGAAAAAACAAGCTGTTTTTTTTTTCCTGTTGGGTATTCTTAGCTTCCCAGTTGTCTGACAGTATAATGAAATTAGATATTTGTAAGAAATGATGACAAAAAAAACAAGATACCGGTAAGTTATAGTCAAAAGGTGCTCCATACTATTCAGAGTAATGTAAAAGAAAATGACACCGAAATATATTACCTATACATTATTAAAGACATTTAGTTGTGCGATAAACATATAGATGCAACGGAAAGGGACGCTGACACTGCGTTTGAAAATGGGGAGATGCAGACCAGACTCACATATCTGTAAAGTATTGGAAAAAGCAACTGTTTCATAAATGCCTTCCCTGTTCGCAAATTGCATTTTAGATCGAGTTTTCAGTGTTGCTGACATAGGTAGAACTTAGCATTACTTCCTGTATTTTTGTACTTTTCTTCTTAACTTTTTTTTCCACAGACTGTCACTAAACTAATGACAAATATTTACCTGGTACTACCCACCAAACCAAGACATAATTAGATTAGATTATTATTAAAGCCTGTCATCTAAATAAATCAGTAATTGTAAACTGAAGCACATGGTTACATTTACTATATATTATGTGAAAATTTAATCTTTTCTTGTTTTCTGGGATGTTGAGTCTTGTCTCTTGGGAATTACACATCAGTTTGTCATGACTGATGGGGGGACCAAAGATTCAGACTCGTGAAACTGTTTGAACAAAGTTTATTTGCAGATACAGGAATGTGAATGAAGGTCGACAGAGCGGACAATTGGGAGTGGTGTCGTATGCAGTAGTCACGGAGCAGGTCGTGGGTCGCAGGGTCAGAGGCTGGGGTGCTCGTATCGGTTGAGACGAGCTGGATCTAAGGCTGAGGTGTCCGTACCAGTCGTGGAAAGCTGGGTCGGAGACGGAGATGCAGAGTGGTTCCAGTGAGCGAGATCACGGTGGATACACGGACATAAACTGCAGCATGACATGAAGAAAACCCAAAAGATGATGAAATGATCTGGCCCTGAGTGTCGGGTCCTCAGTCCTTTTATCCTCACAGGTTTGATTGACAATGGGTTGCAGGTCTGTGTGGGAGGAGCCAGAATCTCCACCCAGCTCCAGGCTCAAACACAGAAAGGAGGGGGAAGGAGAGCACAAAAAAACACAAAAAAAACTCTAATCTTGACAGTCAAAAGTCTGAACACACATCAACTACATGAAGTAAGATGTATGGAATGATGTAGCAAAGAAAAAAAGTGAAATAACTCAACTATTTTAGATTCAAATTCCTCATAGTAGCCACTCGTTTCTTTGTCGACAGCTTGGCAAACCCTTGGCCTTCTCTCAATGATCTTTATAATACAGCAACTGAAATGTTTTTTTTCATGTCAAGATCAAGAAACGAAAAGAAATCTGAAGCAAGTTTGGAGTTGTTTTGAGTATATTTATTCCATATGCATTCATTCATAGTTGTGATGCCTTCAGTGAGAATCTACAATGCAAATAGTCATGAAAATAAAGAAGAAACATGAATGAAAAAGTGTGTTCAAACTTTTGCCTGGTAGTGTACGTCTGCAGTACACCAACTTTCTACATGTATTTACGACACCGCTCTTATTTACTCTCACAATCCCATCACAGACCATATTATGCTCCAGTTCGGGACATAATCGCTCTCTCCATGGCAGTCTTTTATTAAGCAGATTTCTAGTTTCCAAACTGATTAGACCTCTCCACAAGAAATGACATACTTCTCCAAACATTAGCCACTCTCGAGGGTTTCTTGGCTGTACAAACTGATGCAATCAATGTGTGGAAGGTGGAGCAGCGTAGGATACTTCAAATAAATGGACGATGCTTATGATGTGTACTACTTCGCTTAAGTAGAGGCCTCCGTGTAATCAGTGCTGCTCTAAGGCTGGAGCAAAAGACGAAGTTTTAATCTGTCAACTGGAGGAGTGAAGACGTTTTGCTTCTCAGCCAAGCCAGTTTGACGGATATAAACTTCGTCTTTTGCTATGGATCAGACCTGGATGACTGAGGGGCTGGAGTTATGACATGCAGGGCTATAGTCGTTAATCAGCCAATGGAGTCTTAGTTGACCAAATTTGTACAAGTCGATGAAACATTTTATTTCGATTATAAGGATTTCTTTGCACAACAGCAGAAAGGAGAAAGTAGGGAGTGGATTAGCTGAAGATTTACAAGTGAATCCCGTGTTTAATCTGCCTTTTTAAATATAAATACTCTTTTTCCTAGTACCTTTCTGTGTAAATACTTGTTTTTGTATGAACTCGCATGCAATTACATTTTGAGTGCGTTTACACGGTGAGATTGTAGCGATAATGATTTGTTTGCGAGCTTTTGTCACGCCCTCTTTTTAGTCGATCAGCAGGACATGTCTTTAATCAACCAAGAATTTGTGTAGTCGATGACAGCCTTCATGTTTTGAACACATAATCAGCCTCCCATGGAACTGTAAGACACTGTAACAAAATGTTTTTCCTGTAAACTTGGTGCAATCCAACCAGCATTTTCACCAACCTCATAGCAAAACATAACATATATCATCGCATAAGTCATCTTTTGCCACATTGAGTTTTCTGTCTCATTCTCCTCTCCAGACCATGCTGCATCTTTACAACATTTTTATAGCCAAAAAACATAAACCACCCCAGTCATCTTATTGACAAAGGCAGTTTATTTTTCTTTTGTCCTGAAAGTTTGAAAAATGGCAATTACGCTATAAAACCAACAATAGGCTTGCTTCTATGCTTCTTTTCATGCCTTTGTCTGCTAATTACAGTCTTTGACACATTGTTAACATTTTAATTGCAATATTGTTACATTTATATAATTTGTTTACTAAATATTTAAAGAAGATGTTTGCCTTTTTCTGGTATTTTGCCTTTTTCTGGTATTTAGCGATGGCTACATGAAATGTAGTAGAGAGCTGTGTGTAAAGGTGCGAAGGGAAAATTTCTGTGCACTCAAGCCTCAAATACTCAAACATGCATTGACCAAATAAAACAGCTTTGAAGAACATTAGAACAGTTAAAAGTTAATAGATGTTATAACTGTGTTCCCTCATGTAAGAATGTTCGTTTCTGGTGTAAGCGTCAAAGAGAAGCAAGAGTCTGAAACATAAATCAGAAGGGTTTTAATGAGTTCCACACAGGTAAAGTGAACAATGAAGCAGCGGACTCTCAGGAAAAGTTCAGAAGAGAGTCCTGAGATGTGCCCGTTGACAGTTTTTATAGTGTCTCTCAGTGTATGTGTGTGTGTAAGGCAGGTCCTCTTCTGGTCTGCATGGCATTACACATTAAGGCAAGGCAAGTTTATTTGTATAGCACAATTTGTACACAAAGTAATTCAGAGTGCTTTACAGAATAAGAAAGACATTAAAAATCACAGAAATCAAAACATAAATAATCATTGTCAAATTAACATTAAAACAGAAAAGTGCAGAGGAAAAAACCTTTCAGTCACATGCACAGCTAAACAGAACTGTTATGAGCCTGGATTTAAACATTGTCAAAGTAGAGGCCTGTTTCACATCTTCAGAAAGACTGTTCCAGGTTTTACCTACATAAAACTGAAACACTGATTCCCCATGTTTAGTCCTGACTCTGAGCACCAGCAGGAGGCCGGTCCCTGAAGTCCTCAGAGTGCGAGTTGGTTCATATGACACTAACATGTCAGAGATGTACTTTGGTGCTGGTCCATGGAGAGACTTGTACACAAACAGAGCTGCTTTAAAGTCTTAACGCTCGTTTGGAGAGGTCAGTGAGCAGGTCATGACAGTAGTCTAACCTACTGTCCAAGTCTGGTTCTGACAGTATACCTTTGATTTTTGCAATGTTTTTAGATGGTAAAAAGCTGCAGATGTTATTGATTTGATGTGGCGGTTAAAGTTCAAGTCTGAGTCTGTTATTACTCCTAGATTTCTTGCCTGATTTGAAGGTTTTAGAGAGAGAGACTGAAGGTGACGACTGACACTTTCTGTATGTTTCTGTGGGCCAACGACTATGACTTCAGTTTTGTCTGAGTTTAGCTAGAGAAAGTTGTTTTGCATCCACACACTGATCTGTTGGATGCAGTGGCAGAGTGAATCCACTGGTCCATATTCACCTGCTGCAGTGAGACATAGATCTGAGTGTCATCTGCATATTTGTGGTAGTACACATTATTTACAACCCTCTCATAGTGGGGGTCATACATTCCTTAGTGAGAGGGGGCTACAGATGAAGAATGTGGCCTTAACCTAAATGACCATAACATAGCTATTATCTTATTGTCCACACATCCTTTGTAAGCCCGCGCTGGTCTGCATAGCGTCTTGGTGAGTCCCCAAGCATTCCATATCCACTGTTGGGCACGTGTTATTTACCTTAGCATTAGTAAATCAAGAAACCAGTTTGATCTAGTCCTGCACTGCTAGAAAATACCTTACGCTCATCAAAAAACATGCCTGAAAATCATGCATGTCTGAGTATTTGAGTATTTTAAATATCTCTCTCGGGCCCTATTCAAACCCTCGTTACGGTTAGCAATGTGATTCTGTCCATTCTTTGCTCAACCCACAAGCCTTGTCACCCATGCTCCCACACGGCTATTTTTCATAAAGCTGTATCCAAAAAAATACACTACAGCTTCACAAACCTGGCAAAATGAGCCGTAGTTCCATGAGCGCGAGTGAGACAAAACAACAAAACTGAAACTTAAACATGTTAATATGTTGTTTTCTGCAAATATATCATTTCCAAAACAATAAAAGACAACATGGTGATCTGAATATGTTATGTGTTAGCAATGAATACTCCATAGAGGCGTAATAGCCCCTTTTTAACTGCTTAGTGGGTGAGCAGTTGTGCGCCATGACAACCACAACATCATGATCACTTTTATTCGATTAGCAACACTTCCAGGCTTTTGCTCGCACTTTACCAGCCTGGAGATGTGTTGCAGCTAACACTCATGTAAACTCAGGTATCCAAAGAGATATCTTGTCATTTCATGGTCTTTATTAGTATGCAATATCACGCAGATTCGGCAGACTTGTTTACCTCAGTTCCTCCCAGAAGACTTGATTCCTCTTGACCTGTTTAGCGGCTCCACATCTTGTTCCTCCTTGTGCACCTGATGCCAGTGTCCAAGTGGGTCAGCTAAGCCCTGCAATCCCGTCGCTCCGTTTCAAAAGCAGGAGCCGTCTGGTGCCTTCCTCATTAAAGGCATGTACGTGATTTCTACGGTCTTAAAAATATGAAAAACAGGACTAGTTCAACGGTTTGCAACGGTTTGCAGCAGTTCAAAGCTATTTCTCAGTTGCCTCATGCGTTCCGAGTGTCCTAATTATTCGTTGTGATGAGTTTATTAATGCTTTTCACACGACCTTGTCACTGTAACCTTAACAACAAATAAAAAGGTAACAACGCTACTTCCTGGATAAAGAAGGATAGAGGGTAAAGATGCTTCATAATGAGGTCTGTGCACCACAATGCTCGGCAACCTCACTGTTAACGTCACTACTTCCTGTCCATTTTTTTTTTTTTTTTTTGCAGAATTGTGCTAAAATGAATAAATAAGATAAAGCACTGGACAGGGAGCTATAAATTAGCGGCAGAATAAACATTAAAATAACACTGCAAACTAAATTAATCTAAATATTAAAACCAGTTGGGTAGTCTGTAATGTTAATAGGCTACTTAGTTTATATTTTGCACAATAAAAGTTAACTTTGAGGGGAAAAAATAAAAATAAAAAGCTCTTTTCTTGTCTTCTTTGTCAACTTTGTCATTTTTTGCGATGTGACAACACAGCAAACTCTGGATATCTTTATATATGAACTTACCATCACCTCTACATAACATTTTTGCATTTTTTTTTTTCCAAGTATACGCTGTTGCTCAGGCCTCTGTTTAATTGTTATGACTCATTTGCATGTTCCTAACTAGCTCAGTGGTTTTCTCAAAAATTTCTCACCAAGTACCACCTGTGATAATATTTGCTTTCCAAGAAACACCGGCGGGGTGTGGATTTATTATATATCCCCCAAGGTCGGTGCACCAGATAAGGTTTGAGAAGTACTGGATTAACCCAGAAGGCAAAAACATGAATGGATTTGTCTCGATATTAAAAAAAATTATAATAAACTAACTATCACAGTTTGAGAAAGCATGACCGTCTGCTCACAAACAAACAGAGACATATTGGATTCATTTCAACTCTCCAAGGTCTGAACAATTATTATAAGTTGGTGGTATGATGCAGACCTCTACAGTATTACACACTGTAACATGCATGATCAGATTATTATGTACATACGAAAATCTGCATAGCTCATCAGTTTGACTCTTCCTGGTGACTATATGCAATATTATTATGTAGTCACGATACGAAGGAAAATACTTGATACTCGATACTTACTGTATTCCGATACCGATTAGACAATAGAATGTGATTTTCAACATTAAGCCATAATACTTTCTTTTATATTACCATTTTATATTTGTGCAATCCCTCAGGTAGGTTCCATACTGTTCCAGGGGCATATTCTAATCTATGTGGTTTTATACGTACTACTTATGACACAGCTCAAGATCATTCTAAAGGTATTCAGGAAAGGTACATTTCTGTCCTGTAAATGTGACTTTTTAGTATCAATACTTGTTCAAATGAGTGTCTAGTTTCAGTGCTAGTTTTAGTATCAGTTACTATTTGATTATCAATACTGACAACCTCAATTCAGGTGCACTTCTGTAATATAAAATGTTTTAATTTAGACTGCTTTTTGGATTGCATGGTTGTTTGTTTAAAAAAAAGAAAAGGTTTTTAGCTACACTGTTCATTTAACAACTCATCACCCTTGGATGCTTGCCACACCCTTTTTAAGATGGCCACCTACAGCTTCTCCACTATTTGCCCGATGAAGATTTAGTGCCTTATACCCGCCACACCCGTTAATTTACCCGATTTAGGGGGCCTGACCGAACTTTGGATCTTCGTGTGTGATTTTGAGTCCGCTGCCCTCCTCGTGTGTGTGGGGTCTGTGCGACTGAGCTGCTATGTCATTTTGTAACAGTAAAAACATCACCGCCACTGCACCAGTCAATACAGAGGCCAGACTGAGTGACGGACACAGAGGTGCAGGATAATGTCTCAGGAAACAGCAACAATAATTTACTATATTACTTAAATCTCATAAAGTTGTCAAGTTAAACTGCAGCACTCTCATCTATATTATCCATTACAATGTGAAAATAATGGCACCCAGTCCAAAAAACAGCGTTGTTAATCCAGTTTGAATCATTCTAAAAGGTAAAAAAGGTGAGAGTAGGACTTCTTGTGTGTTTTTTTACATAAATCCATGCAGAGAGTATCGGTGTGAAGCTGCTGCAACAGTAAACACGATTCTACTTCCTGTGTCGTTTATCTCCAGCCTTCTGTGCATTTAAACCATTTATCTGAACTATTCCACCGTATTCAATAACACAGTTTTGAATTGCATCTAAAGTAGAAGTGCAATGCTCTGATTTGAGTCGTTTCACTCAAGACAGGAAGTGTGCTAGTGCTGACAGAGGTGCACTAGCTTGTTAGCTCACAAAATTTAGCTTGTGGTATGTGGTCATTGTGGTCATTCCTCTGCAGCCTTTACGCTTAGAGATTTGAAATTTCATACGATTCTGTTCATGTTTGTGGTCTGCAATTTTAGTTGCACGGTTAAAAATCATTTGAGACTGAAAAATCCTGCAATGTGTGGCGGACAGGTTTAATTTGTGTCTGAAAATTCACATTTCACAAGTAAGACGGTGTGCAGGATTCCTCTCTCGTCACAAACTGGCAAAAAAAATGTTTTCCCCCAAACCATCACGTTTTGTATTTACACTGGCTTTGTCCATGCGCTGGTCACTCCACCTGTAATCTTCTCCTCCTGATTGTCAGCGGGAGTGGGTACAAGACCGGCTAAAGGATCGGACTTGCCTGCAGTCAAACACATGGCTCCTTCTGCTCCACAACATCCAATTATGTCTGGCCTCATTTACTGACAACATTAGCATTTGTGGTCAAGGACAGAGCGCTCCATTAATATGAACGCTCTGTGGCTGTGTGAGACGAGATAACTCACTCACAGAAACACAAAAAAGCAATTAGAGGAAATTAGTTAAAGGTGCACTGTGTAACTTTTCTGGTGGATAGTCTGACGAAAGTAAATAGAGATGTTACTGTGTTGTTTGGAATGTTGAACTAAGCATGTTATTCACTTTTTTTTTGCTACTAAACCATTTTTGCATAATTGTAGTACAGAATAGACAGTTTTAAGTGCTTGGTGACATCACACAGGACTGCCCTGATTGTTTCTGATTACAAATAACTGATTGCAGGGGCAGAGTTTGAAGTGTGGATACCTGTTAGACCAATCAAACTGTTCCTCATGTATCCAGAGTGTGAGTATGAATTTAGGTAGTTAATCCTACTTTTAATGTGTATATTGGTAGCATTTGTCATTACAGATGTTCTTATTGCTCTAAAACAGGGGGGTCAAACACATTTTCACTGAGGGCCACATCAGCAAAATGGCTGCTCTCAAAGGGCCAAGTGTAAAATAAATCAAACAAATTTTATAACTTGTTAATTAACTGTTTCTGTATTTATTACTTATTGAAGTTACAAATATTGCATATGCATTTGCCTAGATGTAAAAAAAAAAAAAAAGGCTGTGGCTAATTTACTCTGTCGAGGGCCACATAAAAGGATGTGGAGGGCCACATTTGGCTCGAGGGCCTTGATTTTGACACATGTGCTCTAAAATATCTTGAAGTATATGCATTTTTAGTGTGAGCAGACTTGCCTCTCTAAAGATCTGACATGTAACTTAGTCTGGTCACTTGCTTGTCAAGGTCAACGGCATACTACTATGGAGCAATCTAGACGAAGCAATATCTTCATGAAGAAAAGCAAGATTTAATTTCGATTTCAGGCCTTTTTTTTTTTTTCATTGATTCATTGATAAAAAAAAAATACAACTAAAATAAAATAATCTATACGTAGCTCATAAGTTGTAGTAATTGTCTTGTTCCATAGTGTTCAAGAATTAACTTCGAACTTCAATCCCGTCTCTCACCTGAGCCTTCTGCCACTGTGTCCTTGGGCAAGACACTATCCCCACTGCATCTTCAGTCTGCATACACGTATTTTTAAAGCACGAATGATTGCGAAATACTGTACACTGAAGCCATTTTACCAGGCCGTCCCTCTCCTGCAGTGTACCATGGTGGGCTGGGTTATTGAATTGCGGTGCTGTGTAGATATGAGCAGTCTGCGTAACCTGGTTTAGAGTCATGAAACTCAATTCAAACATTTCTTCAGTGAAAAGGCGGGCTGTCTATGGCTTTATGATTATATTTAAGCATAATGTTTCAGCAGAATGAAAACCTGTGCTTTTGATAACAAGCATATGTGGGAAAATGCCTAGAGCTGTGGGTCTTAAGGTAGCAATTGAGAGATAATAACTAAAAGTGTTTACTATAACAACGGTATGGACTCTGGGGAGGAATTTGAAAGGTGAGACTCTGCAGATGAATAGGAAAAAACATACTTTAAATTTTGTAACTTTCTGTAGTTACTAAAATGTTTTTTTCCCCCATAATTTAAAGGTTTTTTTCACATATATTTGTCTTGCATCAGTAGAGAGTACATTGTATAAGCAGCTCAGAAGTCTGCTGTCTGCATCTAATTAGAATACATGCTTTTTATTGTGTGTTTTAGCATGCTAGTTGTTTTTAGCATTACCGTGACCGTGAGTATGTTCTGGTCTCTGAGAGTTGTGAAAAGCAAATAAACTCATCTTGGTGAATAATTAGGATGCTCAGAATGCATAAAGTAAGTGAGAAATAGCTTTGGCCCACTGCAAATTGTTTAAAATGAACTGACTGCTTTTTATGTTTTTTTTTAAACAGTAAAAATCAGGTTCAGCGCCTGTTTTTGCTGATAATGTTCCCTGATCAAAAACCTACCTGGAGAGGTTTTATGTGTCATCCATGCATGTTTGAGTAATCTTGTGATCTCTCCCTAACACTAATCGAAACCGCCTTATGGTTAGCAGCACGATCCTGTTCAACGCTCAGTCCACACGGCCATTTTTAATTTATTGTAAGAGCAGGATACAGACTATACACTACAACTTCACAAACCCGATACAATGTGCAGGAAGAGGGGACTCAGAGCATTATAAACTAAACTGAAAGTAATTAAACAGTCAAATATGTTGTTTTTGACGATCATAGCATTTTTAGAACAATAGAATGTGTGTCCAGTTGTGTGTCCACACTGAATGCTCCATATAAGTGCACTATGCCCTTTTTAAAGTCCTTTTGCTAGAACAGACAATGTTATTACACCTGTAACTTTGGTCTGGAGTCAGACAAAAGTGGAGCTTTATGGATGTACTAAAAGAGGACATGAAGCTTGTCGGTGTGGTCAGGAGTACATCGCTGAAAGGTCCTATTGTGTGGACTTCAATCTCAGCAGATACACAGCTTTTCTTTTAGAGAGACAAATGCCCCCTATATCTATAAATAAACAGAGTTGTTCCATGCCATACACAGATACACAAACCACCAGGAGGCCACAACACAAAGTTCTGCTTCATTGGAGCAGAACCTGTGCAAATGTCCTTTTTGTCTCTGAATAATGGCTCATCATTAATTAAAGTGCATATGACACATAATTAGAAAAAATTACCATTATTTACTTGTGGCAAATATGTATCTGTTCAGTGGCGGTCTAAGGGAAAAAAATGTTGCGAAAAAAAGTACAAAACTACAGGAAATATTGTGGTAAGTTCAAAAACAGAATTACTGGGTTTCAGATGATATCCCATCGCTCTATAGGCCAATAATATTTAATACAGATGGGAGCCTCTTGAATTAATAATACTGAAATGCAAATTTTTCTTGTAATACAGTGAATTCTCTGGTTTTGTCGGTGATATAAAGGATCAGGTTCAATATCTCTGCATTTACCTTTTGGATGTTTCATGTTTCATCAAGTGTTATGTAATTAATAGAGACATTAATAGACATTTTTCTGGCACTTTAAACATTCATTTAAGAATTTATAGGTGCTGTTATATATTTTATTTGTCAGATAACGACTTTAGTGTAAATTAAGGAAACTTTGGCCCTTGTTAACGTTATAGCTGCAAGGAAACAATTATGCAATCATCTCTACATATGTCACATCTGTTTCCGTGTCCAAACAGGAAGTAAAATTATAGACTAGGCAAAATATTATATCGCACTTTAACATGGCACTTAACTCCTTAACTCCAGACAACTCTCCATCGGCTCCCCGTCACATCTAGGATTGATTTTAAGATTCTGATGTTTTTCAATGTTTAAATGCCTTCGTCCCTGAACATCTGACTGACTTATGTCCCAGCCAAATCAATGAGATCAGAGAACCAGCTTTTATTAAATTAAATATGCCCAAATCTTGACTGAGAACTTGAGATGATAGGACCTTTGCTGTGGCTGCCCCCAAATTATGGAACAGTTTACCTCTGCACATCAGAGCTGCTCCCTCTCTAAATCTACTACTAAGACACACTTCTTTGCTTTGGCTTTCAATATAATTTAAGCTGTACATTTGCAGTATTTTTTGTATATGTGCTTATCTTAACTCTATAGCGTCAAATTCTTTCGCCGCCAATAGACTCGCGGTTGCGGACTTTCCATAACCATAACTCCACAACCAATTGTGCTATCATGTAAATTCAAACGGCATCTTAAAGCAGAGGCATGGGGCTCTTTAAATATGTTACTGTCATTACGGTAATGTGCTTACGTTGTCCTTCGAAGACGACCAATCAGAGCACAGGTGCCGACGGGATTCTGCCAGTCAGTTATTCGATCCATCAAAAAAAAAAAAAAATAAGGATGGAAATGTAAAATAAAGATAGTTGTGTGAAAAAGGCAAAAGTACATGCTGATACTTCCTTTAACATGATTTTTATGGCAAGAAAAAAAAAAAGTCCAATGGTGTAGGGTTAATGTATGTTCTGCAATGTTTTGGTATGTTTTTGGTATGTATGGGCAGCCGCTGATGTTGTAAATGTGCTATAAAGAAACAAAATTGATGACACAGACATTAAACTCCACCCACAACCATATTTCAAATAGAGCTGCTAAACTGGGCAGTACCTGGAGGACTAAAAGGGAAAGTGGGGGCGGGGTCTGGACATATGAGGAGCAGTGTGATTGATCTAACAGGTATACGCACTTCAAACTCCGCCCCTGCAGCCAAATGTCTGTAATCAGGCTAGTCATGCGTGATTTCACATAGTACCTGAAATTGCACAGACCACTGAAGGCAGCGTGGACTTAGATTTAGGCATTTTTGACCAGAAAGTTTACTTGCCTAGTTTACTTTACCTAGTTTGTACTAAAGCTGCCCAAAAAAAGCACTAGGGACGGTAGATAATGCTATTAAAACACCATATACACAGATTAGCAGTGAAAAAGTGGACTTAGAGCTTGGTTGCACTTAATGATTAATTATTTATTAATCTTTCCTAACACAATAAAATAAATTAAGTAAGTTACTTGCACAGGACCCTCAAAATGCCGGAAACATCCCTGTACAGCCAACATCCATCACACCAGCTCCTCTAACAATAAAATGACAAAACAGCCAAGTCCACACTGAGTCGTAGAAAAAGTCATTTATTTTTATACAACTTCCATCTGCCCACCCCTCAGGAACAAGCCGGAGACGTAATGAACGCTGCAATATCCGAGCAGACTTCACTGTGAAATTAATTAGGCAACAGAAAAATCCTTATGAGGCTTAAAGCTCGTTTGACGCTCCAATAGAAAGACGGTAATAGTGGGCATTGCTCAGTCTAATGCGGCCACGTGACTTACATAAGGCAACAAATTAATAAGGTTTGAATATGATCACTGACTGTAAACCTTAGCACTTGAGCGAATAAATCTCCTCTAATATACGTCATAATAAAGTCGATTTGTAGAGAGAATTACGGCGGCGGGCTGTCGGGGAAGGAGCCCTCTGTTGGCCACATGAGTTATGATTATAGTAATTGCTTTCTGCTCGTTAGAATATGTTCACCCCAGAGCCAGTAACAGCCATTAGGTCATGTCCATTAGGTCATAGCATAATGTACACAGAGATAGGATACAGAAAATATTTATAGCAGTCATTACAAAGAACAGAGGCAGTCCTGACCAGGAGCTGATCCCGGGTCAGAGTGTCAGGTGCACTACACTGCAGGCAAAGCCCCGCCCACACAATGACACTCCACAACTCATACATCATACAAGGAGTTTGAACAGGAGTGAACTGATAAAATCAAGAGTTTAAAATCACCTTCTCCTTCTGCCCTCACACGGCCTCAGCAGAATGTCCTTTGCTCTTGTCTTATCATTATTTTGTGCTTTTAAAATCCACCAGAAAAAGGCCAAGACTGCTCTGAAATATTCAGAATATGACTGTAGTGTAAACCGTGTGTGGGATCAGTCCTGTGCCGTCGGCTGGGGAATGCATGTTTACAGACTGAGGACATTACCAATGCAGATTTACACAAATCAGAGATAGAAATGAGACATTTCATAGTAAATATTCAGTCCCTGAAGTAAAAATAAACCCTTCTGTTGGAGCTCATCATGAGTACAATGTATTTGAGTGTTCAACAGTCTGTGCCTCACATGATCTTCATGTTAAACTGCACAGGAGGCTCACTAGGGCTGGTCTCCTCGCCCTCCTCTTTGGGCACATACTCCACCTCTATACTGGGCTTTGGGTTGTCCTTGCCCCTGCTCCAGAGGAACAGGATGACCAGGCAGAAGAGCACCACGCCCAGGAAGGAGATGAAGCCCATGGTGGTGGCGATGATCAGGGTCTTCATGTCAAAGGGGAAGGGAAGGGAGGCACGGGTCACGTTGCCCCCCTCCTCACTGGGTTGGTTGGAGATGAAGGCAAAGGTCTTGTTGGGCTGATGGGGCCAGTTGGGGGAGTAGCTGTGCACAAAGAGGTGAGCAGCTTTACTGTCATTGCCTGCTGCGTTACTGGCGATGCACGTGTACGTGCCATTGTCCTGGATCTGAGCGTACCTCACCTCCAGAGTGCCGTCCGCTGACACAGACAGCCTGGAGCCCACGGTTTTGGTGGTGATGTAATCCTTTTTAGGAGACAGCCACATAATGGTGGGAGCAGGGTCGCCCTCTGCTGGGCACGGAAAGTGCACTGTTGTGCCCTCATCCACATGGCTCTCTTGAATTTTATAATCCACAATCTTAGATTTCTGACAGGTAAAGTAATCCGCCGGCAGCACATCTGGGAAGTCCTTGAACTCCTTTCCTTGCACAATGTCAGGTGAGGCACACCTGGGCTGGTTCCTGTTGAAGTTTAGCCTCCACCTCCGTCGGAACACCCAGAGCAGGCGGCAGTCGCAGGCCAGGGGGTTGTCATACAGGGCCAAAGTCTCCAGGTTCCCCACCGAGTGAAACACGGACTCCTCCAGAGAGCTCAGGCTGTTACTGGACACATTTAGCACACGCAGGTGGTTGAGCCCACGGAATGAATAGGGCTCAATAGTGGTTAACCTCCCACCAGCCAAATGAAAGGCCTGGAGCTTCTGCAGACTGTACAAGTGATGTCCCTCCACACTGTGAATGGGATTGAAGGAGAGATTGAGAAATCGCAGATGCCTCAGATGGCTGATGGCCTCGTATGGAATAGTAGACAGATTACAGTTTGTGACCGACAGAGAGGTGAGGTTGAGGCCAAACAAACATTTGGGGGCCATAGTATCCAGAACAGCCATGTCGGAGATCTGCAGCACACGCAGTCGGTACAGCCTTTTGAAGGAGTAATCCCGGAGCAGTGTGACGTTGAAAAAGCGCAGACGCAGTGACAGCAGGTTATGCAGATGGCTCAGAGCATCGGTGGGCACGGCCGACAAACTGCGGCCTTCTATACCCAGACTCTCCAGGCTGCTGAGGCCATGGAACGAGCGTGGGGAGATGAAGACCAGATCATCGTTCCCCACCTCCAGCTCCCTCAGGTTGTACAGCTCCTGGAACATGTAGTCCAAGAGTATGACGATCTTATTCTCACTGATGTCCAACTGTGTCAGGTTGGTCAGGCCTGTGAACACCCCCAACTGGATGAGCTTCAGCTGGTTGTCCCGAAGCCCCAGTGTCCTCAGATTGAGAAGGTTGCTGAAGGCTCCTGGCTCAATGGAGGAGATGATGTTCTCATTCAGCTGCAGCTCCTCCAGGCCAGGGTAGTTGAGGAACTCCTCCGGTCCCAGCGTCTTGAGTCGGTTCTTGCTGAGGTCCAGGAGGCGGATCTCGGTGGGGATGCCCTCTGGGAGAGCAGCCAATCTGCGGTGGTTACAGACCACAGAGCGCTCCTGGCCACTACAGTCACAGCGAGAGGGGCAGCCGGTGGTAGAGCCCGACAGCACCGTGCCAAGCATCAGGATCAGGATGGGCTGCCAGCAGGACACCAGGTAACTGTGTCCCCCCGCCTCGCTGGACACCATCCCGGAGGTCACCTGCACACACACACAGGAGAAGCAGAGGTCAGTCAAAATGTTACTTTGAATTTTGAATGTTAGAATAATCAGAATCAGTTTGTCAGGGAACAGAATCCACAAACTAGGAACTTATTTCTGTGATTTGGTGCTACAATGAACAATAATAGTATGACCTGAAAAACAAGTTATATATTTTGTTCTGAATGATATGAGAATTTTCATGAGGGGTTGTCTTCTGCATTTGAGAGACACATGCTACAAGTTAGCATCTGTAGTTGGACCGTCCCAACTTAGGACATTTATTTTAGATCCTTCTGCATTGTGTAGAAGGAACTACAACTATATTTCCACAAACTCCAAATTCTATATTCAGATATGTATTGATTTTTACAGCATTGACCTGCATGGGACAACATGTGTGAAATAGCACCAGCATCTTTCCTCTGAGCCTTAGTTAATGTCTTGGTGGCTGCTGCTCCTGCACAAATAAAAGAAAACCATATCATACAATGACCAAATGTAATGATACAGAAAACATGCTAGTGCTATTGTCACAGGATTAACACATCAACAAAAATGTGTTACATCTTATTGTCTATCCACTGTGTGAACACAACAGCCTTTAATCTAGAGGTAGTGATACCTGCTGAAATGGCTGAAAGGGGTTCATTTTTAGCACATTTATTGTTTCAGTGAACAAAATATACAAAAAAAAAAAAAAAGAAAGAAAGAAATCTACAAAGCAAACTAGAAATCTATTCAACTGTATTAATTGAACAAAAATCAGCCCTTTTTTTCTTTTTTTTTTGTTTTGTTTTTAATTTAAGTTGCTGCATTTCATGCTTTTTATAGATGTCAAAATCTGTCAGAAATACTTTTTGTACAGATACTTTATGTGATATGTTTACTTGCACCTGAGAGTTTTTTGCTCCTGTATATGTACTTTTATTTTGGTAAAAATAAATAAATAAATAAATAAATAAAAAATACTCCTTCCAGCACCACTGCTTTAATCTCACCAACCACAAAATCTACCATTAATAATTATAATTACTGGTGATTAAAATCTTTAACTCCAAGTAGGACTGTGCAATTCATCAAATTTTAATCAAGATCGAGTTTCAGTCATTTCCAACTGGTAATGATCAGTTTGTGCTAATCAAGATGTCCGCTGCTAGTCCTCGGTAAAAGCAGGTGGTTTGAAGCAGTTTAGACATTTTGTTTAAATAGGAATTGTTAAAACTTATATGTTACTGCCATAAGTCATATATATTGAAAGTCAGTAAGACAAAATAGGGTTCAAAATTGTATCTGTACTAGTTAGTATTGTCACGATACTAAAATTTCTAAGGAACGGACTCGATACGGATATGGCCTTTTATCTGTGTAATCCCTCAGTCGTCCATGTATGTTCCATAGTGGTCCATGGGTGTATACTAGTCTATGTGGTCTTATACTTGTTCTGATACAGCTTAAGATCATTCAGGAAAGCAAAAGACAAAGTTAAAATCTATCTATGGACCTGGATGACTGAGGGTTTACATAGACATCATTCAGGAAAGGTTCATTTCTGTTCTGTGAATGTGACCTATCGAAACTTGCTCAAATGAGTATCTAGTTTTGATACTTTTAACAACTCGAATACTAGTGCAGATGTCTATCTTTTGTTGTTTTGTAACTTCCCTGGTTGATTTAAGAATGTCTAAAAAAAATCAAAATCAAAATTGGTACTGGATAAAAACACCCATTGTAACTTTGACAGATGTGCAGAGAACAACAAAAAGAAAAGAGTCCCTCTAAATTAAACAACAGCAGATGTTACTGTTGCAACTGGTTGCGGACAAACAAATGCTTCTGTTCTTATTCACACAGGTCTTTTGAAACCAATGCAGTGAATCGCAATCTATCTTTTGAACTTTATCTTAGTCTGACTTGCCTGTTTATATAGAGAGTCTTATTGGCAGAGGGCCCAGGGGAGATTGAACGTTCATTTAGCTGTAGATGAAATCAGGGCACCAAAGATAAGGAGAACATGCAAATTCTATACCACAACTGCCTGACCTTTTTTTTTTTTTTTTTTTTTTTTTTTAATTTTAACATGCCAAGGGCCAAATTATGTATTAGGGCCAAGGGCCATATTATGTAAAAGTATATCTTCAAAAGAGAATTATGATTACAGTCTTTAAATATGCACTATGTGACATTTCTGGTGGAGGGTCTGCCACTTGCTTGTTTCCATGGTCACGTTATTGCTTTGACCTGAATATTCCACAGTATGAACTTAAACATATCTATGTATGTGGCCAAATAGCTGGTCAGATCTGCGGAGAGGCCAGCCCGCCCACAGTAAAGAATGCATGTTGTAGAGTTTAATAAACCCAAGAAAGATACGTTTAATTACATATTACGGAAACTTACAAGCAAATAAATAGTATGTCCATGCAGAGATCAGGTGGCAACTAGAAAAGTGACACAGTGTATGGATGATGTAGGCTTGCGGGGCTGAGCATTGGGTGGAATCTTACAGCTAACGGTAAGGAGGGTTCAAACAGGGCAAAATTACTGAAACATGCATAAATGACACCTAAAAACTCTTGAGGCATGTTTTTGATGAGGGAATGACATAAAAATAAAAAAATAATTGTGTTTTGGTCTCCTTAAAAGACTCGCACCCGGTTGGAGAAACAAGCTCCTGACCTTTTTACTGTGAGGCAGAAGCGCTTACCACAATTTCACTTATCCACCAGCTGACTTCATTTACTTTTCCTGTATCCACTGCAGAAGATCATAGGCTAAACTGATCAGCGCAGCGAGTGTATTACATCTACATCGCACTCAGGATACTCAAGGATACCCTCCACTCTTCTGGCAGCACTTGCAGTAAAACAATTTTTCCAAACTAATGAAAGCTCGATCAATAGGAGCGCTCCGTCTCAGCGCGCTTCATACAGGGCCGGTGCGCGCAGCGTGGTGGAGTCCTCTCAGTCGGAGGTTCATTTTGTTTGAATTTACATGTAACGAGATGTGTCTTCACAGCTCTCCCAGTTCTAATGGTAAGTTGGCACAGTTAACACTTCTTAGTTCATCTCAGAGAACAGAATATTGTATCTGTTATCTTTCGTAGCATCAAATACCACACAAAGCTGCACTAATGTATTTCAGAAGTCACGGCCGTTGTGTAACTTACACGACAGAAACATTCCAACATTTATAAGTTACTGTGTTTAAAATAGATAGGTGGGACTAAACATATCTGGAGGACTAAAGGCGAGAGGAAGGAGGAGAAGGAGCAGGGTATGGTGGATTAAAGGGGAGAGTGAGGGGGTGGGATCTGGAGGACTAAAGGGGAGAGTGTGAGGAGAGGAGAAGCAGGGTCTTGAGGACTAAAAAGGAGAGTGAGGCGGGGGTCTGGAGGACGATAGGGGAGAGGGAGGAGGGGAGACGGGGTATTATGGACTAAAAGGTAAAGTGGGAGGGGGCGGGATCTAGGGGACTAAAGAGGAGAATGAGGGGGGAGGAGGGATGGGGTCTGGAGGAGCAAAGGGGAGAGTGAGGGAGGGGGAGGGGCAGGGTCTGGAGGACTAAAGGAGAGAGTGAGGGAGGAGGAGGGAAGGGGTTTGGAGGACTAAAGGGGAGAGTGAGGAGGGAGGAGGTGCAGGGTTTGGTGGATTAAAGGGGAGAGAGAGGAGGTAGAAGAAGCGTTGTTTTGAGTACTAAAGGGGGAGTGAAGGGGGAGATGAGGGGTAAGGTCTGGAAGAGTAAAGGGGAGAATGAGGGGTTTGGTTATTTATGGCCCTTTTTACCCTCCCATTACCTGAGGTTATGTGTGTGGCATTTTCTCTATGAAAGTGCATATTTTTTACAGTATGAGTCCTTAAATGGTATGGGGCTTTCTGTACACACAACCTGGCAACAGTAATAACAGTAAACCCCTGAGACAAAGAATACAGCTTCATAACTTCTGTACTTCAAAGTAGTCCTACAAAGCACAGCAAAAATGGGGAGTTATGCCAAATCAACTTTTTGGAGCATGGTATAATGTTGTTCCCTCATCACAGACATGGCTCAAGTGGTTTTCATCCATGTATGTTTGAGTAATTTTGCAATCTCTCTTGGTCACTATTTGAAAACTCTGTACGGTTAGCACGACAACCATTTTTCATCAACATACAAAAGCATGATATACAACAAAACACTAAAACTTCAGAAACCTGACACAATCATCAATGCAAGATCTTGCAGTGGTTTCATTCACGCTGATTGTGTTGTGATAGCGCTCTGAAGGGGGAGTGCATCAAAAACAAAAATACAACTGTTAAAACGGTTTTGGCAAAAATAGGATCTCAGAGAACACTTTCCCTGCTCCCTGCGCTAAGTCACCCTCCCTGCAGAGTGCTATCACAACACATTCAGCGCGCATCAGCTAATGAAACTACTCCATATTGCATCAGGTTTTTGAAGTTGGTAGTATATTATTTCGTATCCTGCTCTTGCATATTTAGGAAAAATGGCTGATGTCGGCTTTTAGGTTGAGTCTCGAACAAGACTTGTGAGCTGATACTGCTAACCGTGAGAAGGATTCTAATTCTTGAGGCATGTTTTTTGATGAGGGAACAATGTTATAACACGGAAGGAAACTCCAAAAAGACGACTTTGCATAATACCCTCTCTTTAAGCAACTGCCATTTCAAGAACCCTGCATTGTTGTAATGACTTTGCAGCTGTTATAAATGACACCAATATTATCTTACCGCGGGGGTCAACTCCTCTCATACCTCCCTCAGCTCCACACTGTGACCTTGCCCTGACACAAACCACTCTCTGCCACACGTCGATAAGCACATGGGCGGATAGAGGGATCAGAGAAGCCCTGGTGGTATGGTGGCTCGGAGGGGTCTTTGACTTGGTAAAATCTTCCCCCGGGAATATGTTGTCACAGCTCTGTCTCTGAGCTGACAGCGGAGACAAGCCTCCAGAGTGCAGAGTCGCACGTAGGGAAACGAGTGTTCGGTTATGGCTGCATTCATTAAGATATTAATATAGCCAGGCTTAATCGAGTGACACCAGCAGCGATAGGACGTCATATTGGAGAGCTTGTTAATGACTTGTTAACGACAGGGAGTATCTGAAAGGCTGTTTACTATACTAGGATGGCATTTTAATTCTATCGCTGTACTTAGCAACACAACAGCCCCAACCTCACTGTTAATGTCACTCGTTTACTTCCTGTTCAATTGCATCTCTATTGGGTTTTTGGAGAGTCATGCCAAATTAGTAAATATTTAAAGATAAGTGGACAGTGAGCTGTGGGTGGATCGTAGACCGTATATATAAATGGACTTCGCTAACCTTGTACCCGCCGCATCCCAAATAAGAAATGAGCATGGGTGCACTTCTGGCTCCAATTCACTTTCTATTGAAAAACCATTACCGCTCTCTCTGTAACTGCCGCTGTCAGACTTGCTATTCTTAAAATGTTCCGCTCTACATGATCCTTGTGTTTTTATTCCTCACTGTTGTCCGTAAATTAAGACAAATCAACGTTGCGGGCGGGAAGGGGCGTTACCTTCAACAGCCTCACTCTGGAGCTTTATTTGACTGCAGCTGAACGTTATGGGTGACGTCACACTCACTTAGTCCACTTCTTTATACAGTCTATGGGGTGGATGTCACTGGCAATATGTTAAAGACTAAACGAATGAGTTCAATGCTTCACTGGAGGACTCTTTTGTGTTTCGGGAGATGTTTGTGTTTCAACGTTAATGCAAATTTTGAGACATAATGCATGTTAAAACAATGCCACCAAGTGAAATATTCTATAAAAACAATCAGGGAATCCTTACTTTAATGTATTTTAATCTCAATACGCTGTTTATTGTATATTTTATGCTTTCAATAGATGCTAGATACTACTCTTTGAGCAAGTATTGATGCTAAAAAAGTCACATTCACAGGACAGAAATCAACCTTTTTTGAATAACTTTAGAATGATCTTGAGGTGTATCAGAACAAGTAAGAGACCACATAGACTAGTATACACCCATGGACCACAATAGAACATAGATGGACAACTTGGGGATTACACAGATATATGGCCACATAGTAATATAAAGGAAAGTACTAACATTCAACGTTGAAAATTACATTGTGTTGTCTAAATAAAGTGTTTTTATTATCACTGTGGTATTGGGATCAGTATGGAGTATTGAATCTACTCCTAAGTATTGAAATCAAGTTTGAAATGTTACCATCATGACAACACTTGCTTTGAGACTCAGTGAACTCGCTCATGTGCTGTCTGCAGAGAGCCTATTAGCATCTTCAGACAGTAGTTTTGTGAACATAGTACTTATATCCTCCAAGTACTGTAAAAGCAATTTATAGAAGTATGTATGAGAGATTTTTTTTAAAGGAGGGCCAAACACTATCAGCGCTGCAGCGGATGAGAGGACGATGGAGAAATTGAGTGATGGCTCTTCTACTGCGGTGCACAAATCTAAAAGTGTTAATGTATTTTTATATTTCCATAAAATTGAAGGGAGAGGTGGGATCAGATATTGATTACCATGAGTCACCAACACTTTCTGAGTGCTCTGTCTTTTTATAGAACACTTGGATCTGAGGTGCTAGCTCCACTGCTAATATGCACATGAATCCCAGGGAGGCTCACCACTCTGCCAACATGCATCCATTCCACTCTAATCCCGTTCACATATGCTGTGATTTGTCTTGCGATGCAGACAGAATGATGAACTTTGTTAGGCCTAGACAATCTATATAGTGCATGTGAAGTCTCAGAAGTAGGTGTTTAATTAATGTATATGCATTTATTACTTTATACATTTTCCAGAAAATATATGTTTATTTAATCACACTGTACTGCAGCAAGTCAATCCTACACATCTTAAACATGTACTTGAAATTGAGTAATTCTACCTTTGTAATTGTATTTTGTGACATTTAAAATCATAGGAGTGACTAAGTACAGCATAAGTCCCTTTGTCCAAATGCATGGTTGTCTCATCGTTGTCGTTGCTCTTTTCTGTACAAACAGCTACAAAAACTGTTTAAAGTGAGAGTAAACACCTAAACTCCGCCCACAACCACATTTAAAACCGAGCTGATAAACGGGACAGTGCCTATGGACTAAATAAGAGAGTGAGAGAGGAGGAGGGGCATGATCAAGTGTGATTTGTATCCACACTTCAAACTCCACCCCTGCAGCCTGGGGGACTTCAGGGAAGTCTTTAGTGATGTCACCAACTACTTGAAACTGCAGAGGTTCCACTGGAGGCAGCACAAACTTAGATTCAGGTATTTTTAACCAGAAAGCAGCAAATTTATTTAGTTTGCTGTAAAGTTGCCAAAAAATAAGAGGAACAGTAGATTAGACACAGGTTAGTAGCGGAAAAAGCGGATTTAGTGTTTAAATGATTTATTGTGTGAAATACTGACTAAAATCTAAAAAGTAACTAATATGAGTAGTGTTTTTCTTAGCATAATATTATGAGTAGTGTTTTTCTTTTCTTAGTAGTAAAATTTTACTTAGGTACAAATTTAGCAGCAGTACTTGTATCTTTACTTTTACTTGACAGCAAATGTTCAGCCTTCTTTCCACCACAGCTTTTAGGTTAATTTAGCTGTGGGCTTGATATGAATGAATCCAAGACTAATACAATGGTCTTGGACTCATTAATATCAAGCTGAATCATGTTTTCCAGCTTTTTAACAGAGATGTATTGATATGGTCTAGCTTCTCAGTTCCAACATCAGTATTGTTCCATTGTTTTTTTAGCGTCTCATATCAATATCATTACCAGTGTAGTGACTTTATCAGTATAACTCTGCATTCTACTATCACACGCAACATTCAGCACTAGCAGTAGTCAGTACATGTAGCCCTTTACCTCAGTAGATTGGACTAAACCTTTGCAGATACTGTGAACTGGTACCTGATTTAGACATGTGTTTTGGCCAGACCTAAAACTAGTAATGGTATGACCCAAATTTCCCCAAATAAACTTGCAAAAAATATTAAGGAGGGACTATTGATTTTTTAAAAGCTCTTTTTTTTTTTTTTTTTATTACCATGTTTTAACGTCCAAAGCATGTCTGAAGAGGTTTTAGACGTCATCCATTCATGTTTATTATTATTATTATTATTTATAATATTTTAGTGATCTCTCCAGGGCCAGATTCTGTCCAAAACAATACACTACAACTTCACAAACCTGATGCTATATGCAATCGTTTCATTAGCGAATGTGCTATGATTTAATTAGTTGAATGTACACTGATTGTAATGTGACTAAAGTATAACTATAGTGAAACGTATTAAACATGTTAATAAGTTATTTTCACAGAATATAGCATTTTTAAAAGATGAAATAATAATACAATCTTTAATATTAATATGTATTAATGTTGCACAATGTGAGAATGTTTTTTGTGTACATTTTGATCCAACTAGTCAAACCATTACAAAAAAAAAAAAAAAAAAAAAAAAAAATCTAAACTAAACAAAAATCCGGCTAAGATTTACTGAAACTTCACAAAAACCATCACAAATATTACTCTTGGAATTCTCTTTGTCTAAGTCTTTACACTTGCTAATGAGTTGATAGTCTTGACCGCAACCATTGAGCCTTTATTACATTAACAGAAATGAAACCCCACTCACTCCATCCAAATGGGACAGCTCGAATTGTAGTCTGAGTGGGCCCGATGGGGAAGTAATTGCAGCCTTTATTTTCACTTTGTGCAGAAATATTAATTTTCCCTAACGGCGTTTATCAGGAGTGTTGGTGCAAGTCCGGAGAGAGAGAACTGTCAGAGCAAAGCAATTATCCCAATCAATAACTGCGCAGTGATGGCCTTCTCCATCCTGCCAGCCGTAATTATAAGGCTTTACTAATACGCGGCATGTTAGCTACGCCGCGAGTCAGGACGCCAACTGGGTACGTTGCCGCTAATAAGTTTTATTGTTCGTTGTCTAATGGCGTTTCTCAACAGTATGGCGTTTTATCAATATTATTATGGAACTTGTATGAGATGTGACAGAAGTAGATGTATTCCCACCCACAACAAACATCTTAATGAGCCCCTGTCTGAATCTAATGATAATGTATGTCTCTGATGCTGGTAAACACTATGCTAAAGTTTTTAATCAACGTGCAAAGTAATGAACAAATGCGAAGTTCAGAAGCGGTAAAAACGGGCCAGAGAAAGTCGGTTGGCGTCGTCACAGTCAAGTGCGTGCTGTTGCAGTTTTCTGAAAAGTAATTTTGTTAATTTATTCATCCTGTCACCACCTACAAAGTGGATCTTTTCTTCTTCCGAGGCATTCAAAGTGCTTTATATCAAGACAGCTGTTAAGTGTCTTGCCCAAAGACTCAACAACAGTATGTGTCTGTGGGAGCTGAGATCAAACAGCTGATCAGATCAAATCAAATCAGTGGATATTTCTTTACTTAAACTGGGAGTGGAATTTCGACACTGCTAATCTTTGGATCAGGTCAGAATCTGAGTTACTCCTGCCGTCACACACATGGAACTAGGGATGGGATCTTATCAGTATCGATTGCACTGATGTGATCTATGTACTTCCTAAACGATTCTTATAACAGTTCCTAATAAGTCTAAATTGTGTCTATATGTATCTAGTTTTATAAGCCTGTATTTATTTAAGTGTATCAAATTGCACTGTGTTACACCTTGACAGACACAGGGCCTAAATGCAGTAAAAGTAGAACCAATTCTCTATTCCCATTCCTACGTAGAACACCTCATCTCCAACCCAAAAGCAACAATACTTTCACCCATCGCCACACACTTAGACAGTAGGGCAGTAGACACATTGCATGTTACATTTTGCTACAATCAGCATGGCAAGATCAGAGAAACCATCAAAATAAGGGAACTTGCAACTATGAACCAGGACGACAGAACATACTCCTTGTTGCACACCTTGGGACGTTGTCACAGAGAATTAATCACCCAAAAATTTGACATGACAATGGAAAAGGCCTGTCGCTGTCTGCATATTTTGTCATAGTTGATTGACTAAAACAAAAATACAAAGTAATCATGAGGGCTAAAACTGAATATGAATGAGTAATCAAGGAAAATCTCACGTACAGTGCATATTTCTGTCAACAAAAATACTGATGTTTTTGTGGAATAGACATAAATTAATTTTTGTTTTAATTGGACAGCTCATTTTCGAGGGGTCCATAATGAAAAGGAACGAGTGGAGACTAGATCCAAATTCAAACTACACCGTAAATAAACTCAACGTCAACTCAACTCATGTCTGTTTATGTCCCAGGAAGCAATAACATACTGTACCATTTATTATAGATTTCTACCTGTCGCATCCATTAGTCGACATGATATGATGATACATGATGTTTTCGTTGATAAAAACCTGACTGAATCTAAGAAATAATTATTTGACAAATTTTTGACTAAACGACTATAACTAAATTGAGGTTTCTTGTCAAAATTAACACTGTGGCGGGAAAACCCTCCTCCACCCCATCATTAAAATTGCCATTCATCTAAAACACCACCCCAGCAGTGTGTTAATTCTGCCCTATCATCACCCAAGTCATCAATCAGCCCTCCACCAACTCATGTCGACCCTGCACACAGCTCATTTGTCATTCAAAAATGTGTACCACCTTACTGCGCTGGGGTGTAACTGTTACGACATGTGAATGGGACAAGCTACAGAGTATTCACAGATTGTACCCTGTCTCTAAACAAAATTAAATCCCGGAATGGAGAAAACTGGATGCTCAAGTGACATGGAAAATAATGTGATTTTAGTATGGAAAATCAAGGGGGTTTTGGCAAATGAGAACCACTCAGATACAGATATATTACAGACACACATTATCTTTCTTTATTTATTTTATTTTATTTACTTTTTTTAAACTTAGATACAATTACATTAGATTAGTTTATATAATATGGACCAGTGAAATTTCATAAAACACATAAATAAACAGTTTTTAAAAGCCAGAATTAGCCAAATAAATAAATAAATAAATAGTCTAAAAGTTGTGTAGTCTCCTGGCCATGATGTTAATGGGGCAAGAGTCTAGAAAATACTTGTTTTCCTATCCTTTCCTACACTTCAAAATGTTTTATTTTTTATTTTTTTTTATGCTTTTTGTTATAAAGACTTAAATAAACGATGTCCCCTATACTGGCTAAGTAGGAGAAAATAATGCTAGCTAAAAACAAACATTGTCCCTCATGTTCATGTTAACACGCAGTAATGGACGTGACATGACAGCAGCAAAGCTTAACAAGTCTGGTGATATATGGACTTAAAAACTGCAGGACTTCTACCTGTGACGCAACAATCTAGGGAAAATTTCAAATGGAGTTTTGAGGGAGTGGGCTCATTCAGATGAAGACCACATAAAGGTCGAAACGTGTTGGTATGTCCCTCACTTAATAAAAGGTTTTTACTTAACGTCACATTCAATCATTTGCGGTGCTGATGATTTACCCCTGAGGCACTCGCATTTTTCTGAATTAATATTTCAGTGGTTAAAAGCTTCCATTTAGCTGAATATGTGTCCTTTGAATCTGTTTATATCTATTTAACCTATTTCCATCTGATGTCAGTTAATCATTAATTTTATGCTATGCTCTGCTGCACATCCAGTCGATTCCTCTCTGGTGTTTTGAGCATCATGTTGACAAAGCTTTTTAATGGGTCAATACAAATTCTTCAAAACATATTCAAAAAACTAAAGTGGAAAAACTCTCTCTACCCATCACCACCCCAGCAGTGGATATGACATGTTTCTTTCTTGTTTTTTTCCTGGTTGAACGAGCTAAAACTGTTCCTTTCGGGTCACATCCACATTTGTGTTCAAAAGGAGGAGATGATTGGAGGGCACTTCTCGCTCATGTTCGGCTCGTGTATATTTGATAGAACATAGTAGCGTTGTATCCTCGCGTCCCTAATGTGATGTTACTGCAGCCTGAACTGTGATCAATATTAATGCACCGCCCACCACCAGCTGCCTGTGCTCCGCTCTCCTGCGTATGTATTTTAATAGAGTCCGTATGCACCAGGTTTAATAGGGTCATAGCCCAGTAACCCCCAGTGAGCAGTGTGTGTTGTCTGACTAAAGGCCTGTACACATTGCATCAACAAAAGTGAGATAAGGTTAAAGGAACTGTATGTACGATGTTCACTTTTTTATTTAAGAACCATAACTGTGTCTCCAGATACAAGGTAAACATGCTCAAATCAAATATAGTTTTTACTGCTAATAATTCTACTGATGATTCATTTTTGATTACAAAGACATTGCACATAATGGCCAAGTTGTTTGTTATAATTTGGTGTTTTGGTTCTCAAAATGATTATCCAGTCAGAAAGCAGCATGACCATCACATGAGTCATTTGCGCAACTCTTTCAAAGCTGAAATCAGTCGGTTTAAACCCAAAAAGACACTCTCTGATCTGAATCGTCACTACCTAAACCCCAGCACCTCAATCATTCAATCGTAGTCAGTCATTAATCAGTGCTGGTGCAGCCTTTGCAGCTCAGTGAGTGAATTCTGGAGGTTTTGAGCCATGTCAGGCCAAGAAGGTGAAGGACTCCCCTGATAGTGCACCTTTAAGCTAGAGTGTAGCTCTATATTTTGCAAATCTAATATTTTTTCACTTTCAAACATAGCAGGACAATATTTAAGTAGCCCTCAAAGTGCTTTCTCCCCCTCTGACATCTGACTCATTCTGATTGCATTCATTCACATCACAGCTAATCAACTTCACCATAAAAAGCCATTTATAGCCCAATTTTAACTACTTCACTCCTCACTGCACCAACTACAACAGTCGCCCCATTGGTTTCAGATGACAACATTCTATAGGTCAATAATATTTCATACAATTGCAATGAAAATGCAGAGTTAAAAAAAGTGAGTTAGTAAATTTACCTTTGGGGTATTTCTTATGAGAATACATCATCACATTCAAGAATCTGAGCACCACCAATTCACAACTGGTCCCAGAGCTTTACTCCATCAGAGAGTCTTGTCATCAACACTGGAACAGGTGCTAATTAAAGAGATGAAAATCAACACGTGATTGAAAAAGGTGTCAGGTTTACATGCAAAGTCAATGGGGCATGGAAATCTAGCTTCGGCCATGTTTGCGCTGCACATTTTAAGAGTAGGCGCAAGAGAAGGCGCATTCTTCAGCTGTTTTGGGAGAACTAGTCTCGAGCAGTGACCTTTCTCCAGATCAAGCCAAGATCTGAGTCTAGTTTAAAGACAACTTTAATGTTTAATGGAACAATCTTGAGCACCCAGAGGAAGTCTAAACAAAGAAAGGCCCCATACAGTTCACCAACCAAACCTGGGACGTTCTTGCAAAGTGCTGACCATCCTGCAATAGACTCTGGAAAGAACTTAAAGGACCACTGGGGACATCATGTCAGATGGAGTTGTTATGTTATCCACTCCACCCACCTCCTCTCCAGAGCCTCAGAGCTGGTTTTAGGATGCAGATGAGAGATAAAGTGGGTGGTGTGTTCCAAGCCAGAGTGTGAAGATGTCCAATTATGTTATGCTTTATTTACTGGTACTTATTAAAGCACTCCACACATAGAGGCATAATAACAAGAGGGACTTCATTTACAAAAATTGGTACTTACCAGTTTTTAGCATTTGTGTATGACCTAGAGTCTATATTTAAAAAGTAAGTAAGCACAGGGCCGTGGGGGGATAGGGTGTAGATCAAACTTAATGCATTTGTGTGTTTTTTTAAATATTTTTTTTAATTTTTTATACCTTTATTTAACCGGGAAGTCAGAATCTCTTTTACAAGTAAATCAAAATACAACTTTGAATTGGCTGATGAAGAGGGAGGCATAACCATATTTAAAACCTCATTAACGTTGATTTAGCAAAATACGTCACCTTTAATTCACACAATAATCTACTCCAGCAAATAACCGTACTTTGATCTGTTCTTGAACTAATGAATTTTCTTGCTTTACTTTGTTTATATATGTAAATTCAATGCTAAGGTCTCAGGTGGCGCGTTAGCTTCCAACACAAACCCTTCCAAGCGTGTAAAACATGCCTCTTCGCCTGTTCCTTGCTTCTTTGTATGTGTTTTTGCTGTGAAGGCGCTATGACAGGGGGACGTACAGAGGGATTGGAGCGTTCTCAAACAAAGTAAATATCTCTCATTTGGTTCAAAGACCGGCTGCATGTAAACACCGGAGCATGTAATCTGTCTGATCCTCTGTGACAGCGCGGAAAAGCCAGACCACATCTACATGCATGGAGTGCTGGATCCGCGTTGACATGTTTATCAGACTGGCACACAGCGAGATACTATCAGCGCAGGAGAGGGGCACGCACACGTCACAGCCAATCGAAAAGAAGCTCGCCCAAATGCCACGCTCATTTCCTCGTGCGACTTATGATTTATGAGAGAGGAGAGAGAGGTTCTGCGGGCGCGTAATCTCATCCACAGTCACCTCCGTGGAAGAAACAATCAGTGGTGACCTTCAGATGTTTGTGTAAGAGAGACTGGGATGGAGAGCCAGGGAATAATGAGATACAGTTACAGTATTGCACTTTTGCCATGTCGAGTGCAGCGTTGTTGTTTTTCTGGTTCAGGAGTTCATAATAATAATGGATTAGTCTCGAACTGTGCTTTTCCAGGCTCAAAGTTGCTTGACAAATTTGTGTATCATTTATTCTTTCCAGAGTGAGCGGTAAGTTCCCTCTGTAGCCATTGTTGCCCTGGAGTAGACTGAGGAAATTAAGCTGCTAATCTGTGTCAACGGCCTCTCTGTTCACCACAGGTCAGTCACTCACACACACCATATTCATACTATAGGCAAGTGGGCATGTCTTGCATAAGAGCACAACGACAGTATGCACTAGAGTAGTGGAGGGTAAACTTTGAGACACGGGCCACGATGAGTTTTAAAATTTGACAGATGGGCCAGGCCAGGATATATATGCATATATTACGTTAGATTTGGCCTGTAATATATAGCAAACATGAATATACAAGGCTCATTGTACAAATTGTTTTCGAATGCATTCTTTTAAAAACTCACCTCCAGAGAAAGGCGTACTAGCTCATTTGAATTCCAGCAAAAAATTGGTACTTTGATTGGACTTCGGTGAAAAAATATTTTGTTGTCCACTCTATATTAAATACTCAGCGCTCACTATCCACTTTTCTTTTCTTTGATAAGCTCATTTTTGCAGAAGGGTTGATGAGAGAATAAGACAGTAATAAAATGCTGTAGCTGAAGTGCGCCATAATTTGGTCACGTTCAGCGGGCCGGATTAATAAGACCAACAGGCCATATGTGGCCCCCGGGCCGTAGTTTGCCCACCCCTACATTAGAGCCACAAAGGCACATGTTTCTTTTTCTTTCTTTCTTTTTTTTTTTCAGTAGTCTGCAATCCCAGATTTGACAGGTCCAACCCTTGTCAGATTTCGAGATCAGATGAGATTAGACATTCTCAAGGTGGAATATCTGCATGGGCACCGAAATGGTCTACTGTGAGAATCAGTCAAGTGAAATAGATTTCTTTCCCCAAAGCAAATCTCGGCAATATCTCAAGGTACACTGGTTGAAATATGATGGTTTAAGATATATAGTTGCCTGGGATTCAAAGTACACACTTCTCCAATGCTTTACAAAGATGCGAGTCTGGTCACTAGTGAATCTCTCAGAGTTCAGATGGCCGTGACTGACAGGTGGATTAGCCAGTCAGAGACACGCAAACAAGCTACTTACAAGGAAAAAAGAAAGGAAAAGAATATTACAGGGGATTGAAAAGTGAGATTTCTGCAGAATCAGTGAGTGAAACACAAATCTGAGGTGAGAGAAGTTTCTTTTTATTCTAAGTGATAGGTGAGACAAGACTCATATCCTGCCAGGTTAAGTATATACCGGTAATATTCATTTTTGAAAGAACATATTTTAAAGAACAACCAAGGAATCTTACCCAAACTGATAACCTAAAACCATCTGTTCCTATTCATTCTACAGCACACTGCACGTTGGGTGTTTCATTATTCCGCCTTTCAGTACAATGCATGTACATGAACATACGCCAGACAGAAAAGCACACTGCACTGTTGCCATGGGCTTGTTTCCATCCATTGTCTCGTTCACACACTCTGAGACACATTCATACACCAGTGTACATGGTAACTATTGTCCCAGCTCCTCGCTCTTATAATTAGGTGAATAGTTCAGAGAATCCCTATGGCTATAGCATGGATTTACAATAATGAGAAACTTTAATTATCTGAAACATTGAATTAAAGAGTAGTTTGATTAAAATATAATAAGCTTTTTTAAAAGTTGTGTTGTGGCCAAATGACCTGCTATTCCTCCTCTCTGTGGGTCCTTTCCTCCTCTTCATATAATACATTTAATGCTGCCTGATTTCAACTTCCATCCACTTCATTAGACCTATAATTACTATACTACCCAAATGTTCAATATAAAAAGTTTTGCTTAGTATTTCTTTTAGTTTTTTATATAATTTGTTTCATTACACTACTGAGAAACCACCACAATTGTGTAGTATGGTAATATTAATAATAAGGTAATGAGAATATTATGGTAAAAAAATAACCGTAGGGGGTTGAATAATAAACAGTCTAACTACTTAAAGGGGCAGTGCAGATTTTTAGGTCCTGGGTCTGAAACCTTTTATCCAAGGACATGGAAATGGCACAATGGCAAATCTGTATGGAGACAATACAAACCAAAAATAAATAAATAAATAATAATAAAAAACTGGCAATAAAAATCCTTGTAATGCAATAACAGATAGTTCCAGGCAAAGCAGTGTCATTTTTATGAGACCAGCAGGCGATGGATCCTCCACTAGAAGTTACATAGTGAACCTTTAAGTGAACAGCACAATAAAACATGCTATTTATTCACAGCAGCACAGGTTTTATGACAGTATCCTAAGAAGTATTCTGCATTGGAATCAGTGGCATTCTTTTACTATGTATTTGAGCAAAATGTGTCTGTCCCAGTACAAATATAGTGTATCGGCAGCTTATGTGGTCAAAATAAGTCAGCTGTATTCTTTCTGCATTTAATTATACAGCATTTTATTGTCTAAAAATCAGGAATTGCACAGCTAGCATGCAAGTTTTTTTGTTTTTTTTTTAGCATTACAGTGACGCAAAATTCCTTTCTGGCCTCTGAAAGTTGTCAAATGCACTTTTAAACTCATTCTGGTGAATAATTAGAATGATTGGAATGCATAAGGTAAGTGCGGTTGGAAACTGGACCAATGAAATTCAGTTTTTCATTATTTTAAGCCCGGTATAACATTTTAGGTCAATATATCACTCTTCAAAATGTGTTACCATGACAAGCCTAATACACATAATCTAATTAGGGCTGTCACGATAACATATGTTGACGTAAATATAGCCGCTAAAGCAGATTTAAACCACAAAAACTATTCTAATTCTACAATATTATTACAAAACCATGAGCCTTAAAACATAAACAAGCAGTTTAGTGCTTAGTTTGCATCTGTCATGAGTCATGGAAGTTATTAATTCAACCTTTTACAGTTTAAATCTTATCATCCAGCCAAAAAATAACCAAAAATGTCTCAGTAGTGCAAAGAAAATGCCCACATGATAAATATTGACTATCCAAAAAATAGTTCCAATGTGCATATATTGAATGATAAGTTGATATAGTAATGATCGTGACAGACCTACACATTCCCCTGTGGAGCTTTATACACAGTTCTGCCTCAGATCTAACCCTATACAAATACAAACTGTTCTGCTTATTGTGTTTCTTGGTCAGCCACGTCTGCAGCCTCCCACTTCATAACCTGACCCACTTTTGAAGCACAGCGCTCTTAGAGATATAACCTTCGTCCGGTTATTTCCATTTATAATTCTCAGAGATCCGAACTAAAAAAACAAACCCTGCGAGCATGTGAGCTCAGACAGGAGGTCAAACCCAGACTGATATAAGCGAGGGATGAAAGAGGGAAGGACAGATTGAGCCGTAACGATGAATGAGACAAGAAGACAGGTGAAACAATGGATAAACAAACCGAGAAATGAACTAGCTTGGTTTGATCCCCCTTAGAGACACGCTGCATATTAGCACAGATAGGTTTTTGAGATTGTTGCCATGACAATGACAAAATCAATGGGAGTGATATGTTTTTTGAGGGAATGCAAGGTTTGATGAAATGCAACTGTTTTCCTGTTGGAGTGTACGCTACCTACCCGTCTCCATGAAAATGTTATTCCTTTTGCCCAGAATACAAAATGGAAAAAAACTAAAAAAAATTAAATTAAATTAAAAGCCTATATAGCCACAGGCGTCATTTTAACTTAATCGGCCATGTGGTAATACTTTTTTTTTTTTTTTTTTAACTGGTTGCTGTGCTCGAGAGCACTAAAAGGACAATTTTGGTGCCACCAGGCCACATTACAGGTCATATCTGTGGAGAGGTGAGCCAGCTCAGTAATAATCCATGTTTTTTAAGGTATTTTGGGTCATAAAAACACCCATAATGAATGATAGATTCATATGTTTGATGCCATCTGTAGACCATTTCACGCCAAACAAAAACATCTACCGAGACAAGAAGGTGGTGTACCATCCACCTGAAAAGTGCATCTTTAAATTTGCACCTGTTTCATAATCTGCATTAACTACTTCTGTAGCCAAAACTGCTCATCAATCACACGAAAAGGTACATACAAGGTGTGCCCAAGAACACAGTAACAAGATGCTTTAGTCAGTGAAAACAGTCATCATTAATAGCTTGTGTTCATATTCTCTCTATAAATAGTTTTGGCATCTCAGGGAGAGTTGGAGACTATAGTTAGAAATAGCCTGCAATGCTGTTTTCAAATCATTGGATGTGCATACTGCCTTTCTTTACATGCACAAATACCCAACGCTGTAGAATAATGTAGAAAATGTTGTAGTTTCTTTAAAGGACACATAATATTATGCATTGAGTGCATTTGCTTTGGCATTTCATGTTTTAGAATGAAAAATAATGACCACGAGTATAAATTCAGACATTATTTTCCATGTTAGAATATGATGTAGGGCCTCAATCTACTGGCAGAAGAGGGAATGACAAGGCGAAAATCTAATTAAGGAACATCCCTCGCCATGATAATATGCAGTAGTAAAGAACAGAAATGCAGAAATACTTAGAGCAAGTATTGTGATGATGTATGTACTAAAAAACTGGGCAGGGTTTCTACCTGTGACGCAACAATCCTGGGCAAATTCGAGTGTTTTCGTCAATGAACCCCAGGATAATTGTCAAATTTTTAAATAGCATTTCCACTTTCAAGGCACTTAAAGCATTTCACATCAAGGAACCGTTCACCTACACATTCATACACCTGTGTACGCAGACACTAGGGGTGAGGTGGGTTAAGTGTCTTGCCCAAGAACACAAAGACAGTATTCATCTGTGGGAGCTGGAATCGACCGCCAACCTGTGGATCAGTGGATCTGACCATTCAACCAATGATGTTTATGTCGAGAGCGAGAGAACAATGCCAGAAGGTTAAAAGCTCAAAAAATCGACTTTGCATAATATTCATAACTGTTCATGAAAGGTCAAATTTTGTTCAAGTTATATAATTTATTTAGTTGTGATACTGTGATTCTTTTACTATCTGGGCATCAATACTTTTGACAACCCTATTACTAAATGCCCCCCACAACATTACCCTGAGCAGTATGTCACCATTCCACTCCGTCTGGGGCTGTCAGTGTGCTGTGACCATGTGAAAGAGGGTCTAATGGATGTGCTAATCCGCAGATAGAGCCACAATGATTGGTCTGTACATGACGGACAGGCCATGTATTACTGCCACATATGTATTGCGTTGACACGTGTAGAGGTCGAGTGGAGGGCTGGGCAATTGCTTTTGGTAGAGTGGATTTTTGACAGCTCGAGGTAGACCTATACGGTTCTGGGTTGGTTAAAAGGCCTGTACCTAACTTGTGTTGCTTTTAGTTCCATAAAATGTGGTTTACTCTATTAAATGTGTTGTAAAAGCAGGTATTTGTGCCAAAAAAATAGACTAAATGGCATACACATTCTTAAGAAGGCATATAGAAATGATTTGATTGACAACGATAGCTGATTGTCTATTGCTGGCCCTCCAGAGTGGCATTTTTTTTTTTTTTTTTTTTTTCTTTTCCTGGGACATCTTAAACTCGGAATATGGTCTATTGTGGTTCACTTGTTGTCATGTCTATGTGCACTTTTGGTTTGTCTGTGTTTCTTTAAATTTCCTGTTTTTGACCTGCCTTAGGACAACGGGTGTAAAGTAGCTATTGTGCTAATTCCGGCATATTTACATTGATGCTGTTTGTTGACATGTTGATTAATATGCACTGTCCTAATTAAAATAAATAAATAAATAAAAATAAAAATAAATTTCACTGTTGTATGTCTCAGTTTTGACCTATGAAACTGTGAGAAGCGCCCACTTTACTGTTGCCATGGTACCAGAACTTTAAGAAGGAAATGTTCAACAAACAAGCAGTTTTGGACTACATATGACCCTCTATTACTTGACAGACCACTGTTTTGACCAACCTGTCAGTGAGATTAAAATTGATAGAGACCTGTGTTCTGAAAGCAGAAACAATCTCAACTTTTCTTAACCAAGACTCTCCAAAAGTTATTTCTCCAAGAACAAAACGATTCACGAGTCTTTCAGAAATGAAAGAAACCAACTGACTGAAGTACCCTTGAACTAACCTGCCATGACAGCGATAAAAAGACACTGCTGTTTGATGAAACAATCTCAGCTAATGACTTTCTCCACAGAAAGAAGAGGAACCATGTAAATTGTTCACGCTTATTGATTTGTAAATGTCAGGTGGATATTTTTATTTGTGTACAACTGGATTAATGGTTTGTTACGGCCCTTGACCTTAAGCTCTTTTCATTTGTTAGTATTTGCCTGTTATGTTTAGTGTGTGACTGAAACTGTCTCTTTTCCCCCATAAAATCCTGGCTGTGTGAGCCCTCGCTGGTGATTAGAGGACTGTTTCCCCCCTTGGCCAATCCTGTGGCTCACCTACAGCCGCCTCCCCTGCTTAAGGAGATTCAACACATCTGTTCGGGGCTGCTGGCCTTCGTGGTCAGTCTGCCGTTCTGTATGTGTCTCATTTAGTTTGTTAGTCACTTGTTAGTCCCTGTGTCTAACTTTGTGTGTGAGAGCTTAGTTTAGTTTTGTTTTTGTGTCTTATTATTCTGTTTGTAGGCTATGTGCTTGTGTTTGATTTGAGACACTTGTGATTTTGTTTTCGTGTTATGTGTTGATTAGTTTGTCGCTTGTTTTTAATAAGCCTACATGACCAGTTTTCCAAAACACAAAACTTGTTATTTGTTAGACATGTTATTTTTGGTTTCTTAGTTTAGGTTCTTTTGTTTTATACATGTATGTAAATGTTTTAGTCCACTTTTGTTACTTTGTTTTTTACAACCCTGTACATTAAATTACTACTTTATTTCACCATTTTTTCCATCTAGGTTTTGTTACTTCCCTGACTCTAGACAAGCTCATAACATGGTTCATAATGCACATGTGAGTGGAAATTCTCAGAACTCTCATGTTCTAAAACATCCACTCAACTTTAGCCAAGTCAGCACTCATGACTTCAGCCACACTCAAACTTAAGTGGGTGGTTTCAACAGGAAATACACTGGCCACCATTGATTTGATCCATCAGAAGACAGAGAGAGAGAGAGACAGGGAGACACAGAGCTCCTCCTTATCATCTCTGCTGGACAAGGGAAATTCTTGAGGAACCACGCCCAAGAAGTTACAACTTCTTAGTTCTCGCTCTAAATTGGTGCCCATCTTTTGATTTCTATCCAAATTGGATGAACACTAGAAAGGTGTCTTCTCCTTTTTAAAGAGGATGCAGTGTTCCATCAGCCTGATGCTGCCTGAGCCTGGGGCTGTTGTTTCAGCTCGTCTGATTCTTCAGACCCAACACCCTGACGGCTTCAGACCTCGAAATCATTGAACCCCTTGACCACACAGTGACTAAAATCTCCGCTCTCCTTGGTTGTATGCGCATATGCCATAGATTGGCATAGATTGGCCAAACAAAAAAAATGTCTGAAAGAAGTCATTTTTTGTAATAAAAATATCACAATTTTGTTGAAATTCACCATAACCTCACCCAAAGTCATATTCAGAATGTATTTGATAATCTTTAATTGCACATGGGCTTAGTGTCTTTTGGCCACATTTGAGAGGATAAAGGTGTGCGCCTTTTGTCCTTTCCGAGCTTGATCCAATATGGCCAACTTCCTGTACGGTTTAGAGTGGGTCCAAAATATAGTTTTTTGCATGTCCTGATATGTTCTATTTTTCATGCTATGTTTCAGATTTTTACGTTGATTGTTTTTCGGGTCGGACTCCCATTGGCGCAATGAAAAGAGTCTTTCATAATTTTTTCTACTGGCAGGTCCAGTCTTGTTTACTAGTTGATTTGCGATTTTCCGGGTTCCGAACACGGTTTTAATTAGTCCCTTGCTGGGACGTTGTCCTCAGCTTGGGCCTAATTATGTTAAATGTTTCAGTGAAACGATAGTCTAACATTTATGCATTTTTAAGATACAGTATGCAGGCTTAAGAATCAAAACAAAAAAGCTAACACATCCTCTGCATTATTGCTGTGGCGTCCCCTCATCAAACACATGTCGTGGTGTTGCTGGTTTATGTAATCCTGTTAGCAGAGGTTGTCTCCTTCTGAACAGATAAGACACTTGGGGGCACAGCTCTTGTGTGATGTGGTGGTGTCCTCTTTCTCACGGGCCAGCTCCTCCATGTTCTTTTTAAGTGGGAAGGTTTTGAGCTTCGGAGAGTGTAACGGCTTAAACATGCAGGATTACTCAAATATGCACGGATAAAATACAACTCCTGTTTTTTTGATGAGGGAACATTTGAAGATGCTAAAAATGTCTGCTTTAATAAGGAGTAGGAATACCAAAAGAAAATCTGACACTAAAACTAGACCAGATTTTAGTATTGTGACAACATTGATAGGGAATCTTTAAATTTGTGTAACTCTGTTTTATCTGTGCCTGATTAATTATTGTTATTAAAAGCAGTGGTGGTAAAAATATGGTATTATTGAATTAAAAAACATATAATCACAATGATGACCAGGAAGACCAGAGCCCTTTTGAGTTTATTGCAAACTAGTTTAAGGATCTGGCAACCGAAATTGAGGAGCTCATTTTGAATTCTGATTGGATAATTGCCTTTAGAACCAAATCATTGAATGTAAACATACTTTTACATCATATCACATGTTTTTTTGTTTTTTGTGAATAGATTTACAGCACCATTCAAATGTTTGGAGACACCATTCATTGTTTTTATTCTTTAGGTTTACAACTGTGAAGTTTTATATTTTAGATTCAGATTCCTCAAAATGGCCACCCTTTGTTGACAGTGCTGCAAACCCTTGGCCTTCTCTCAAGTTTCATGATAAAGTCGCTGGAAATGGTGTTCACTTCAGTGTTGTGCCTTGTCAGGGTGCAAAACTGTGATCAGAGGAAAAGGTCGCTATTTTGTGGAATCTAAAATATTTGAAAAAGTTTAGAGTTATGTACTATTTCACACTTTTCTGCTTACTACATTCGATATATGTTCCTTCATAGTTTTGATGCCTTCAGTGAGTATCTACACTGTAAAAAGTACTGACTGGTAGTATAAGTGACATCAATAAACAACGACACAGTGGCTGGCCTGGGAACGCCTTGGGGTCCCACCGGAGGAGCTGGTGGAAGTGTCTGGGGTGAAAGAAGTCTGTGAGTCCCTGCTTAGACTGCTGCGGACATTGCGTGGTGGTTATGCCGTTATTGTGTATTGGCTGTCACCTTCAGCATTGTTAAGTACCTGATTAGCATTTGATTGGCTTATTTTTTCATTTTCAAAAATCTTTAAACACAATCCAAATCTCAATTCTTTGAAAAATGACAACAACGACAGAGCTATTTAAATAAAAAGCAGCATCCAGCGCAGAGCCATCCCGCGTTCGTTAATTCCGGTTTCTATGTTTGGACGCTGTGCAAACTAATACTACATGCATGGCTCATTGACGCAGACACTATTCCCATCTTGCTGATTTAGTGTGGCTGAGTGAACCGCTAATTTGCTCCCAGTCTCTGCAGTGATGTCAGGAGAAGCAGGCAGCCTAGTCCACGCTTTCTTTATCTCTTTTCTGCCTCCTCCAATCAGCCCTTTAAGGTTTCGCAGAGGAACCTAAACAGACAGTCGTTTCCGTGGGCCCGCTCTCACAGACCCCACCGGTGGACCCTCAGAGCCTGTCCCACTCCTGGTAAGCCTTCTCTGTCTCTCTGTTTTCCTCGACTGGATGTAATGGCTCGGGATTAATCATACTGTGCGCGCAAACATTTGTGCAATCTTATAATGAGGACCCACCTCCAAGACAAAAAACAGGTCTCCATGATGTAAATACTTTATTATTAGATCAAAAACATGGTGTAAAGTTCAGTTATGTTTTAAAATAGGTTAAAAGAGGATATTACACTTCTATGGGGTATTAACTGTTAACACATAACCACATCATGTTACCTTTTTTTTGTTTTGAAAATCCTATATTTGCCACACAAAAAAAAAGACAAATTAAAATGTTAAATTAGTGTCAGTTTTGTGTTTGATTCTGAGTTTTTCCTCTTCTCTTGTCACACCACAATCAGCCTGCATCCCACTAATGATACTACTGCACATTGCACCAGGTTTGTGAAGTTGTAGTATATTGTTTTGTGTCACGCTTCTGTATATTTATGACAAAAAGCCAGTGGGAGCATGGGTGACGTAGGATCCCACTCAAACATGCATGGTTGGCATATAAAACTACTTTGGGCATGTTTTTGATGAGGAAACAATGTTATAACGTGGGGAAAAGCTCCGAAAAGTTGATTTTTTTGCATAATACAATCATTTTTAAACCAATGCAATGTCTAATTTTAGTTTCATCTAGCCAAAAGTGGGTAGAGTAACCAAAATTAAGAGTAACATTACTTCAAAATGATATAACTCAAGTAAAAGTACAAAGTAGTGGTACAAGAAATTACTCAAGTAAGAATAAAAAAAAGTATTTGGGAAAACTACCACTCAAATAAGTGTAACCTAAAGTGTAACTGTCATTTACGTCTGATTTATAATTGGAAGTGAATGTAATTTGAAAGACAAAACATTAAATAACACCCCAAAATCTGTCATTGTCAAAAGATGGACACAAAAATTCGATAAACTAAATCATATCTGAAGGAGCAGTGCAAGAAACACAAATCATTTCACATTGTCAGGATAAAGCTTTTATCACTTGTAGACACGCACAGTGGGAAGAGGAACCAAAACTTTTACTCAACTAAGAATACTATTACTTCAGTGAAAATATTACCCAAGTACGAGTAAAGTATGCTGCTAGAGAAGTATTCTGACAAGTACAATTTCTTTTAAACATTGCTCAAGTAAATTTAACATGAGTACTACCCACCCCTGCATCTTTAGGCTTCTACCCAGACAATTAATACTATTAGTACCAAAACTCTCAGCCATCAGTGTTGTAGTTTCTTCCAGCCTTTCTCATCCATGCGTGGATATTGGTAGGTAAAACTTTAGTGCAGTGTGTGGGCAGTGATGTCTGTTTCGGGTGTTATCCTGCTGATTTGATTTTATATGATAAGTATGTCTCCTACACTTTGTCTATGGAATTGTGCGATAAAATTGACTTAAAGTGGGCGGATAGATGGGACTCCTGCAATATTATTAACAGCTTAAAGGCTCTGTACGATATTTTTACTGCCTTAAAATGTGAAAAAACATTCATTTTAAACGGCTTGCAGTCATTCCTCACTTACCTTATGCATTGTGAGCATCTTATTTATTCTCCGAGTTGAGTTTATAAACACGATTCGCAAAGAGCAGTGCAGAGTTTTGTCATCACGAAAAAACAAACAACAACTAGTATGCTAACCAGGCAATTTCTCATAACCGGACAAGAAAACACTATTTAATTAGATGCAGACAACATGCAGGGGACATATTTTGAGCTGCTACAATAAAACAGTACTGGGGCTATAACATTGTGGACCCAGGAACAACAAAACTACAAAAAAATTCATAACTTTCTTGTTTCTAAATATTTTAATTTTATTTTTTCAGAGCATTTAGAACGACCCTTCCGACATTAACATGAGCAAATCAAGCACCGAGGAACGAACCCTCATTTTACAGTGGTACTTTGAGTCACATGGGTCAAACTGTCGACATTTTCATACCAGAGATGCCCCGAGCGTAAATGCCATTAAAGGAATAATAAGTCGTTTTCAAAGACGGGGCAGTATGTGATCTCCTGAGACCTGACTATTCCCGATTTCTTCCTGTGGGGCTATCTTAAAGAAAAGAAATGACTTAAAACGTAGTATCGAGGATCAAATAAGAGCTATAAGCCTGGAAATGTGTTCAAATGTCATGCAAAGTGTGTTCGGGCTATTCAGTGCAGAGACAAACCTAAAATGGTGGACACTTAAAAAACATTATTTTTAAAAATGAGGTCACGTTTACTTCCCCTAGTTTAAGTAGTGATAAGTTCAAGTGTAAGTGAACAATTATAACCATATATATTCCCAAAAATCTCAGAAGGTTCAGTTTACCTACTGCTAAAATTTGGTGAGTACAACTTAGGAATTATAGGAGCTTTTGGAGATTTAAAAGTGTCCTGTATAAAGAGAAGGCTGGGTCTAAACCAGGACTAAAGTTGCACATGCACATAGCCTAACTGCTACTGAAGCACTGCCAGCCAAAGCTTAAATGAGTCTCAGGGTTTTATTACACTGATTCCCACTTGCATAACACCTTTTATTCAATCAACACACAGGTAGTGATTTAGCGTTAACATTAAAGTGGCGGTATACAATTAGCTCCCCATGTATTAGCTTCAAATTTGTGTTTTGCCCCTCCTCTTATACAGATATATTGTATAAGCAGCTGTTGAGGTCAAAACAAGTCTGCTGTGTGTTCTCTGCATCTAACTAACTTCACTGTCCACGAATAAGGCAGTGCGTGGTTAGCATGTAGGTTGTTGTTAGGATTACTGTGATGGTAAAACTCTGCTCTGGTGTCTAAAAGTTGTGAAAAGCGCTTATGGTATGGTATGGTATGCTTTTATTTGAAACAGGGACAGTGCACAACATTACATTGGCCTTAAAAACAGGAAAGATGTCTGGTGCCAGGTTATAGCATAAATACTCATTTCCACCTGTAGTCCCTGGACAGGCTGATGTTTAATAAAAATAAGTTTGGTGTAGATGGATGAGAAACCTGTAAATCTATGATACATATATCAAATACAACACATCTCACATTCAAACACTTATAAACTCATTGCGGTGAATAATAATGCTCCGAATGCATAAGGTAAGTGTGGAATAACTTTGGACCACTGCAAACTAGTTCTGTTTTCCACATAAAAATCAGGCACAGCATCTTTTAATTCGCCTAAAACTTTTAACCAAGCAGTAGTGTTGTCTTTTTGCCAATCACAAGACTGCAACAGCGAAAGGAGATAACTAAACGTATGAATGAAGCAAAAAAAATACTACAAAAATGTTTATGAATTGCAAACATCATTGAAACATTCGGCAGCGCTCAGCCAAATGAAGTACATGGCTCAGTGCCTGATGCCCTTCAGCTGTTTAAGCCTGGGTTAAATACCTTTCCTCTAAACGTATGGTACAGCTCTGCAGGGATATTTGTGATAGAAAGGGCATTCTATAATTACTCTGCTTGATATTGACCTTAATTACGAGATGCAGTTAATCTAAAGCTTCCAACATAGACTATACATCAGCAGATTACATGGGAGCCTCTAAAGTGCATTCTGGCGTGGCATTACATATTTTGCTTTCTGAACAGTTTTTGGAGAGGTTTAAGTGTAGAACTTGAAATAAAGGAGGCGAATGGAAAACAATTATCGATCTAAAGCTGTGTCTAAATGTCAGCTTTGTTTCATTTAGTGGGCACACCATTTTGTACCGCTTTAAATCCAGGCTCAGATTGGTTCTGTTTAGCTGTGCATATGACCGAAAGCTTTTTATTCTGCACTTTTAATGCAAATTTTATGATGGTTATTTATGTTTTGTTAGTATTGTGACGTCTTTCTTATTCTGTGAAGCACTTTGAATTACTTTGTGTGTGAATTGTGCTATACAAATCAACTTGCCTGGCCTTGTACTGGTGCCCAAATGTCCAGCGAGTTGAAATGTAGTGCGTCTAAACTGCATTCATTTAGTCAACTTTATGCATTCTATGGGGTAAAACAATATGAACTAGCAATGTGTGATTTTTAACATGCATAGAACATACTGTACATAATAACCAATACATAAAACATGCATAACAGACTAATGTTTCTGCCTGGTGCACCTGACCATGATTACAGCTTGACATTTGGACAAGTGTGACCTAGCACTGCTCTGCGGGTGACCACAGCTCCTGACAGGTTGCACAGGTGATATTGAAAAAATGGAGTATTTCACCCGTGGTTCACATAAAATTACCATTGAAGTGCATATGACAGGTTTTCATATTTTTTCTAATTATGTTTGGTAGGAAAGTGCCTGTGGTAAGTATTTATCAACATCAGTTAAGTGGCAGTTTGTGAAGAAAAGATCAGAAAAATGTCAATGTCATCAACACACAACAGTCCATATAAAATGCAGGGAGAAATTATACATAAGGAGCACCTATTCCTCACATTTTAAACATTCTTATATCCAATTTAAGTGTTGTTGGTTTTTTTTGTATATTTTTTTTTTTGTATAAGTCAAATAATACGTATTGTGTAACTTTGACAAGCTTTGGCCCTTTGTTTACAGAACGGTTGCTTAGTAACAGTTAAATTATGACAGTTTTATACCTTTTCTGCCTCCTCCTTTATAGAACCTTTCCCCCGAAGAACCACTCACCTATTCACTCATTCACACATACATTCATACACTAGTGTGCATAGATACTGGGGGCAAGGTGACTAAAGTGTCTTGCCCAAGGACACAACAGCAGATCAGTGGAGAAACGCTCTACCAACTGAGCCACTGACGCCCAGTTATGAAATTACCTCTACGTCATATCTGCTGCCCATGTCCAACCAGGAAGTAAAATGAAAAACTTTACTATGGAAAACAATGCTATTATTATTATTATTATTATTATTATTATTATTATTATTATTATTATTATTATTATGATTAATAATAATAATTTACATATTTATTTATTTATTTATTATTAATATTTTTTTGTAAACTCTTTAATATAATTATGTTAACTATATTTCTTACGATCTTTGATTTCAGTGGATTGGACATGCTTACACAATGTTAATACAACTACAACCACTCTTTTAATCTGTTACTAAACCAGCAAACAACAATACATAAAAGTAGCACGTCCTCTTTATTCCTGTTCTCAGTTTTTGAAGTTCCAGAGACATTATAAACTTTGAGCTGCCTCTTTTTGATTGGTTAACATCGGCATTGGGTGTTCCTAAGAATATGTCCGACAAATATATGCAAAAACTGTCAGCACCATCTTGCGTACGTTTGATCATTTCCCAGCGAGAGAATTTCAACTCATGACCCTGTCCTTGTTTATCTGTGGCAATCGTCCGACAAGCCTTTAATGTAGATTTATTCAACTCCCTCTCCTCTGCATACCCGCTCTCTCTCCCCTCTATTCCTCTCTTCTTTCACTCTCATCTCTCTCTTTCTCCCTCTTTGTCCCTTCATGTATAACTCCCTCAAAATCAGCTGCATAAAGACGTGGACTGAGGGAGTGTGACGTCAACCAAACTAAGCTAATCGACGCTCTCAGATATACCGGCTAACCAAGTACCATATTTGGAATTCTGAGTGCGTGTATCATAGCAACCAAAGATCCAATCAGGAATGAGGTAACTGAAGATGCACACCCGCCCTGCTTAGCAACGATAGCTGTCAACCAAACCTCTTGCAAACTCTAGCAGGAGCAGAGTCTGTTATTTTGATTTACAGATGAAATCGCGAAATAAAAATCCCCGGATCGTGTAGAGCAGTTTAAAGCGAACATTTTAAGGTCGGAATGACAAGCCCGACAGCAGCAGTTGCAGAGAGAGAGAGGGCCGACTGCAACCGGACCTCGAAGGAATTACTTTGTGTCTGTACTCACTTCCTAATCGGAATGCGGCTGCTCGTGGGCTAGTAGTGTCCATCCATATACTCTATACTTCCTTCTTTCTCACTTTCTTTACCCCACTCTCCCTTCCTTCCACCCCTTTATGTCTCCAGACGCCTTTCTTTTTTTTATAAATGGACATAGCTGCTGCATTCCAAATAGGAAGTGAGCACAGGCATGAAGTGGTTCCTTTGAGGTCTGATTCCAATTGACTTCTATAGAAAAATAGTCACCTCTCTCTCTGTAACCTTAAAATGTTCATATTAACCCGTTCTACATAATCCTTCAATCTTTATTTCGCAATTCTCCCTCTCTTTTATCCACCCCTCTCTGTTTCCTTCTCACTCTCCTCTTTCTCACTCCTTTCTTCTCTCGCCCCCCTCACTATATCGTTCCTTCTCACTCTCCTCTTTCTCTCTCATCCTTTCTTGTCCCCCTTCTGTATGTTTCCTTCTCACTTTGCTCTCTCACAAATTTTTTCTCACCTCTCTATATATCTTTTCTTCGAACTCTCCGCTTTATGTCTCATCATCTCTGTTTCCTTCTCACTCTTCTCTCTCTCTCGCCCACCTCTCTATATCTCTCCTCTCCTTTTTTCTCTCTCTCTATTTCCTTCTCACTCTCCTCTTTCTCTCTCATCCTTCTCACTTTGCTCTCTCACAATTTTTTTCTCACCTCTCTATATATCTTTTCTTCGAACTCTCCGCTTTATGTCTCATCATCTCTGTTTCCTTCTCACTCTTCTCTCTCTCTCGCCCACCTCTCTATATCTCTCCTCTCCTTTTTTCTCTCTCTCTATTTCCTTCTCACTCTCCTCTTTCTCTCTCATCCTTCTCACTTTGCTCTCTCACAATTTTTTTCTCACCTCTCTATATATCTTTTCTTCGAACTCTCCGCTTTATGTCTCATCATCTCTGTTTCCTTCTCACTCTTCTCTCTCTCTCGCCCACCTCTCTATATCTCTCCTCTCCTTTTTTCTCTCTCTCTATTTCCTTCTCACTCTCCTCTCTCTCTCACTCCTTTTTTCTCACCCCTTTCTAAATCATTCTTTCGAACTCTCCCTTTTCGCTCTCATCCTCTCTGTTCCATTTTCACTCTCCTCACTCTCTCTCTTCGCCCTGTCTATATCTGTCCTCCTTCTCTCTCCCGTCTTCTCTTCGCTCCCCCTCTCTTTGTTTCCTTCTCACGCTCCTCTGTGTCTCTCACGCCCCCTCTCTATATCTTTCCTCTCCTCTTTCTGTCTGTTTTCTTTGCACTCTCCTCTCTCTCACCCTCTGTCTATCTTCCTCTCCTCTGTTTCCTTCTCACTCTCCCTCGCCCCCTATCTATAATTGTCCTCTTTCTCTCTCTCTCTCGCTCTGTCTCTCTCTCCTCCATTTGTTTCCTTCTCACTCCCCTCTCTCTCTCATTCCCCTCTCTATATCTGCCCTCTTCCTTTCTTTCATCCTCTCTTCTGCCCCCTCTCTTTGTTTCCTTCTCACTCTCCTCTCTTTTGCTCACTGCTCTATCTATGACTGTTCTCTGCTCTTTTTCTCTCCCTGTTTCCTTCTCATTTTCCTCTCTGTCTCTCTCTCGTTCCCCTCTCTATATCTCTCCTCTTTTTCTCTCTCATCCTCTCTTTGGCCTCCTCTCTCTGTTTCCTTCTCACTCTCCTCTCTCTGTCTCTTGGTTTCCTCTTTATATCTCTCCACTCTCTCTCTCGTTCCCCTCTCTATATCTCTTGTCTTTCTCTCTCTCATCCTCTCTTTTGCACCCCTCTTTCTGTTTCCTTCTCACTCTCCTCTCTCTTTTGACCCCCTATCTATTACCGGCTTCTGCTGTTTCTCTCTGTCTCTCTCTCAGTTTTTCCCTCTCTATACCCCTCCTCTTTCTCTCTCTCATCCTCTCTTCTGCCCCCCCTCTTTCTCTCTCTCTCTGTTTCCTCCTCACTCTCCTCTTTCTTTCCCCTCTCTACACCCCTCCTCTTTCTCTCTCTCATCCTCTCTTCTGCCCACCCTCTTTCTCTCTATCTTTCTTCCTCACTCTCCTCCCTCTCATTCCCCTCTCTATACCCCTCCTCTTTCCCTCTCTCTGTTTCCTCCTCACTCTTCTCTCTCTCTCTCTCTCCTTCTCCTCTCGATACCCCTCCTCTTTCTCTCTCTCATCCTCTCTTCTGCCCTCCTCTTTCCCTCTCTCTCTGTTTCCTCCTCACTCTCCTCTCTCTCTCTTTCCCCTCTCTATACCCCTCCTCTTTCTCTCTCTCTCTGTTTCCTCCTCACTCTCCTCCCTCTCATTCCCCTCTCTATATCCCTCCTCTTTCTTTCTTTCTCTCTCTGTTTCCTCCTCACTCTCCTCTCTCTCTCTCATCCCCCTCTCTATACCCCTCCTCTTTCTTTCTTTCTCTCTCTGTTTCCTCCTCACTCTCCTCTCTCTCTCTTGCCCCTCTCTATACCCCTCCTCTTTCTCTCTCTCTCTGTTTCCTCCTCACTCTCCTCCCTCTCATTCCCCTCTCTATATCCCTCGTCTTTCCCTCTCTCTCTCTGTTTCCTCCTCACTCTCCTCTCTCTCTCCTTGCCATCTCTATACCCCTCCTCTTTCCCTCTCTCCTCCTCCCCCTCTCTCAACCCCACATTAGTATCTTCTTGGCGTGGAGCGATCTGTGGAGAGTCTTCTAAGCAGCTCCAGCTTTGACACTGCGCTTGTGAAGAATTGGATCAAGATACAGTCCATTTGTCTGCTTGTGTACAATGCATTTGTCTGTGTCATGGATATTGATGATTATGAATGCTCCACTTTACACCATCTTGAGCCCCTGACAGATTGCGCTAAAGCTGTTGTATACGACGCCTATGGAGCAGTAATCGCTCCCTAATGACTTTTTCTGTTGACGTGCCAGACCTGTCGTTAAGGCGCATCTGTTGTAGTTTTAACTAATCTTACTTAGCCTTGCATTTTCATATAGCGTAGCATTAAAGAAGACATACTCTGCTCTTTGATGGGTATTTAGTATTAAACTATAACATAGATCATTGCTTTACATTGTGTTCGTTGTAAATGGCATTGATCTAAAATGGATGCGTAATATAAATACCTCCATTGACTTCCTGTTCAAAACTGCAGCACTGATAGGCCTCTTCATACTGACATTTCATCACCGTAAGGGCTAGATTATTCGCCTGGGATTCAGAATACACACTTGTCCGATACTTTACGAAGATGTGAGTCTGGACAGCGCTGTATCTTTACGTTTTTGGATGGGCGTGATTGACAGGTGGGTTAGCCAATCAGGGACATGCATGGTTTGTCTGTATGAAAACGAATATGGCTTCTTAGGAGGACAATAGAAAGAAAAAATCATAGGGGATTGAAAAAGATTTGTGGATTTCTGCAGAAGCTATGAGCGAAACAATAAACTTTAAATCCGATGTGAGAGAAATGTGATTTTATTTGTAAACAGGTGACCAATGAGCTCCTTCGTTTTTGACCGAGCTTGAGATGCAACAAAAGCCGTGAGGACCAAACTCATATCCCTCTGTATAAAAAAAAACACAAAAAAAAAACACACACACACACACACAAAAAAAACAAAAAACAAAAAAAAAAAAAAACAGAAAAATATCATTCTCAATTTTTGACAACCAGATTATTATTTATCTGTATTTATTATTGAAAAATGGCTACGTGACATTTTTGACCCATACATCTAAGGCTCTGTCTGAACATCCCCCCTAGTCCCTAACCCCTCACTCACTACATAGTCCCGCACTTTTTAGCCGACTCTATAGTTCACTCATTCACAGAGCGATTCACATGCACAGCTCACTACTTTCTGATGCTTGGGTGCAAAAAAGTTAAGTCAGTTAAACTTTGATAAAACTTGATTTCTGTCAAAAATAATGATCAGATTGAGCTGGAACGCAAGTATGCATGGATTAATTATAACCGTGTACGTTTTTGTCAAGCTGGATCTCACGTAAATGGACTCGATTTTAAATAAAATTGTCTGAGATGTAGAAATGGTCGCTCTGTTAACAGCTCAAGCTAAGGTAAGTGGCTAACGCTAGCAACCTTTACACAGCAATGGTTTATTCATAATCAGGATTAATGGTGTGATAAACTAACTTCTGTCTGCTTCATTCATTCCAGTTAAAGACCTGTCTCGCAATGCATCATGGTCTATATTGACGAGTCTAGTGACCACCGATACCCGCTACTTTTCAAGGTGCATTGTGGGAAATCTTGAGTGCATGATTTTTTACTCTTTGGACATTCGAACACCTCTAAAAATGGCGTGACCCGTAAATAGTGCCCTAACTAGAATAGAGTGGACTCACAGATTATTTTTTTTTTGTTTGTTTTTTTAATTTTTGATTAATCACAAGTAAGTACAAAGAAATGTGCAGGTAGAGTGGGTAAATGGTAACATACATTTTCAGGGCACTCCAGCCTCAAATGCAGGATAATACAGGATTACTCAGACATGCATGAATCAATTGAAATAAAACTCTGAGTAAGCTAATGATGTGGGAGCACCGCTATAACATGGTTAAAAGCTCATAAAAGTCGATTTGTGTCTGTGTGAAAAACAACTATAGGTGATTACTCATTTTTATAGACAAAAATGCCAGCTGAGGGCACAGGGAATCAACCTGCAAAAAAGAGTTTGACTCGGGTTCAAAACAACCAGCTTAATGTCTTTCTTATTCTGTAAAGCGTTTGAATTGCCTTATGTATAAATTATGCTATACAAACAAACTTGCCTTGCCTTAATGTGCATTCCGCTAGCGAAACTACTGCACATCGCGTCAGGTTTGTGAAGTTGTAGTGTATTGTTTTGTATCATGCTGTTGTATATTTATGGGAAAATGTCGCGTGGGAGCATGGATGACATAGGCTTGTGGGCGGAGCGTTGGACAGACTCGCACTGCAAACTGGGTCTAGGCGAAATCGCTAACTTGCTCAAACATACATGGATGACATCTCAAACCTCGTCAAGCTTGTTTTGATGAGGGAACAATGTTACAACATGGAAGAAAGTGCCAAAAAGTCAATTGCGCATAATACCCCCTCTTTAAAGCTGAGATACCCAAACATGTTTTTTGTAATGTATTTATTATTATTATTAATTTTATAAAATATATATATATATATATATATATATATATATATATATATATATACATACATACTTTTTTTTTTCATAGAGTATATTGTAAAAGCAGCACTTAGTAACCAAACGGTACTTTCCGCTGTCTGCAGCAAAAAAATTTAAGCAGTTTAGCCGTAAGCGACGCTAAGATTCACTGTCTGCCCCTGTTTCACTTAACCGTCTGAAAAAAGCTGTTCTAAAGACATGCATGTGAATATTAATGATGTGCCAAATGGTTTGAGAGCTAGGAGCTACTTAAACTGCAGTTTGAAAATCGTCTCTAAATTAAATATAAATCGTAGAAGACTCCAGGACTACTTGTTCCACAGTTTAAGAAACACTGATGTATACGGTATTTAAGGCCCCCGGTCCTCAGGAGATCCAGATATTCGTTGCACGGTAATGTGTGTGGAGAATTTGAGAAGCACTAACTAGTACATAATATACTGTTGACTGTTTCATCTTTGCACATCACTGTGGTTTCTGAAAGGCAATGAGAAGACGACCGCAGACCAATTAAAACCATTTGAGCATCTGTTGCAAAAACCACTGCGTTTGATTTCATGGATTCCACATCCAGTTTCTTTACGCTGCGCTCCGGGTGAAGAGAACAGACTGGTTAGGTAGCACTTTGAGGTATATTGCGCCATACGAGACTTTCTCCATTTTACACAACAAATTTGGTTCATATGGGGGTCAAAACTAATTGAATTCCCAGAAACAGCAGTTGACTGACACATTGACTCATATAGCTGTCCTCCCTCTACAGTGCCAGCGGGATCATGACCCTCGGATGAACCGCTCTCATTTGCGACAGGCCATTCCGCTCCGGCTGGTCCTCACTCCCCCACAGGTGCTCATCTCCAGACTTATGCCATCATCATCAAACTGTCTGGAGCAAATAGAAGACATCTTTCAGGGCAGGCGTATTGATCTGTAGCAAAACAGCCAAATAGCACCAGGAAAAGTGAGGAGCCGGAGAGAAACTGACCCTGCCCTGCTGAAGTCATGGTTAGGCCAGTATTTAGCAGAGACGGAGGAGTAAGAGGCCAGACGTCTTTCCAAATATTGACTCGACTGAAACTAGCTAATACCTTTAACATGTTCTTCTATTGGTTTAAAACGTGGCATAAATTCACAAAAAAATCATCCGGTCCAGCTCCATCTGGTGCGAGTGGACCCGGGCCACCAGTGGGCCGGAGGCTGGACCAATAACAAATCCAAGCAAACCACAACAAACATGGCGCCAACAGACGTACGGCAGCCTACTTGACAGAAAATATGGAGCGTTTTGACATGTACTCATGTACTTGACATGAAGGGCTTTGTTCATTTGTGGATGAGAAAGATGTCTGCACTGATCTGTCATCATGATCTAACGAACCATTTCAGTGAGAGCATCCCAGATTAATAATGTTTAGAACTCAACTCAAAAATACGAATACTGTGAATATATAGGTGCGCTCACAGGATCCCGAGTGCGCAGGTAGACTTACTGGGTAAAACAAGAGATCCGAGGCACTCCGATATGCTTTTTTTTTTTCAATGTCAACGCATTTCGACTTGCGCTTTCATCGGGGAACATTATTATTGTTAAATATATTGACACCTTTTTCCATTTAATCATTATATGTTGACCTTAATTATAAAAAGGTATAAAGTACATGATGTTTTTATAATATATTCATGTGCATTTAACATAAATTCATGGCAGAAAAGGTGACATTACATTTACGATCTTTTCTCTTCACCGAAAAATGAGCAGAAATGAAGCAAATATCCAGATACTTGTTGGTCGACTACAAAACTACAAAAGGTAAATTTTGAATATGAACCAAAGTGCTTTACGAAACAGCTTCTAAACTCAACGTCCAGTAAGACCAGTTTGTAGTTTGTGTGCGTTATAAGGTCCACATAGCAGTTCAAAACTATTCAAATATTGAAGAAAATTAAGGATTTTTCATTGACTACATTTGCATGACAACCAACCCAAATAACAGTAAAACTAAAGTGATTTATTTGACGAAATGAAATAGCTTTAAAGTCCCCAGTACACCCTTCCTCATTTTACTCCATAATTGCGCTTTGAGACAGATATTTGAATTCACCTGAGTGTTCATAAGTGTTCATTATGTGAAGTGACTCGGACCGCACGAGGTAATGACCCCATCTGGACCGCGCTCTGAGGTCGCGGGCTGTGATTGGCCGACAGTGACAGACAGGTGACAGGAGGGAGGACAGATGAGGAAATACAATCTTGAATTTATGCTTCGGCGAAATTATGTGCGATTTAATAAGACTGGCCTTTCTACACTCCGGTGACTGCCATGCGAGGGCTATAATTAGTCCTGACCACAGGCTATCGGCATGTAGATAATAGAAGACAGCTTTCTGGACAATTTTGTGGATTTTTTGTGAAATTAGTAGTGGGAGAAATTAGATTAAATTTTGGTATGACTGTTATTAGATGCCAGAAATCATTTTAACTGCTGTTTATTCTTGTCTATATGCTGCATTGGACATAAACGCAGTCAGAGGCATTTGTAAAGTTTTGTATCCCTATCACTTTACCCTGACGCAGTGTTTCTTTATGTACCTGTGCAGTATCGTATCATTTCTTTGTATTTAACGGCTGTTCTTGACCTTTGGGTTGCAACATTGTACTTTCCTCATTGTCAAATAAATGTTTATCTTGGAACCAAACAAGTGTCTAATCTTAAAGCCACCTTGTTGTGATAAATACAACAATTATCTTATCTCATGCATACTAAAACCCAATTATTATCTCATTTCTGGACCTTTTAAAGACACATGCATTTTTTGTATTGTTACTGGCCATTAAACAGGTTCACGAGTACCTTTCTTTTGCATCTTGTGTTTTTGAATTTAAAATAATGTATCTCACATAATCAAGATTTCAATTTTGACTCAAATAGTCATAATTATTGGCCTGGGATCCAGAATACACACACCATGTTCAGAAGGGAGTCATTGACAAGCGGATTGGCCAATCAGGGAAGCGCATGGTCCATCCATATCAAAACAAGTATGGCTGTTATGAGGCAAAAAAAATGGAAAAGACTGTCACAGCAGACTGAAAAACTTAACCCTATAGAATCAACGAGCGAAACAATCTAATCTAATGTTAATCTGAGGTGAGAGATTTTGTTCAAAATGATAGATAACCAATCAAAGAGTTCATCTCTTTAGTTTCACGTGTCACTGAAAAAACTAATCTGATTGAATGGTGCTGTCAGAGTTTGGCTTGAGACACGATAAAGCAAGTGGTGACCAGACTGATATCACGCTGCATAAAAATACATAGACATACCTATGAAAGATAATAAGTTTGATCAGAAATCAGGAATCTCTGACGTTGTATTTTTAAGTCTGAACAAAACAAGTTTGAATTGTTTTTATTTTGAATTTCAGTTAATTACATTTTAAGTATATGTCAATGTAAAAAAAATAAAAATACATTAATAAATAATCATATACATATATAATATATGAATTTCTCGTGCACATGTTTGAACACTTTGAACAGGGTATGGCAGCACCAGCTCTGCTGCTGCTGCTGTGGGGTCATTGTTGGCAGGTCTTTAGCTCTTCATCCCTCGCTCCGTGCACATGTCAGAGGAACACTTGAGGCTGACTCGTGCTGATCAGCTGTGTTCATTCACAGTCTGATCCTGTCACATGTGAGCTGTCATCCATCTGCTGCCCCTCCATACATCAAACACAGCCAGGCCATATCAATCTGACACCTCACATACAAAACCATGTGGTTTTAATTTCCTTTTAAACATGCTCTTGATCGAGTATTACACATTTTGTAAGTGTAAGTCTAAATTTAGTCCTCAGGCCGTGTGAATGCTATGCTAATAAACCACATGTTCATTGTGAACACAGTTTGACCACAGAATGAAATGGTGATGGTTTATGGGCTTCAAAATTGTGTTGGAGAAGTTCAGACTTTTACCTGTGATGCAACAATCTGGGCAAAATTGAAACAGAGAATTTTTGAGTGCTCACTGCATTGAACAAGTTCTTAATCTAAAGTAGGTCTAAACCTAGATTAATTTATCAAAAATGAGCAAAAATCAAAGTCTGAGTCTGTGTTGGCATCTGCATTAGCCATGGAACGAAACACAGTTTTCACAGAACAATACATTTTGAGGCTTTGTAAAGACTAAGCACTGAATACTTCATCAATACTGATCCAATCACTATGAAATAAATTGGGACAAAATATAAAGTGTTTTCTGTCAGAATATATTTTGCTACAAGTCTCTGTGTGGAGTCTTTTAATTAGAGCTTCTCCAAAATATGCAACTTAACCCTTTCACATCCAGGCCAAATGTGAAGCTGGCAAAATAAATACCGCAAGATCATTTTACACATGTGCACACAGTCTCAGAGTAATTTGATCTTCACAGTCTCATCCCATCCCCAGTCGACTTGTTTGATTTGTGTGGGCGCTTCATCTTTGACTTCCACCCACACCACAATACTTTCCTGTGATTTTTCAGCTGCTCCAAATATTAATGATTTTTATTTTTTATTTTTATTATTATTATTTTGATCTGCAAGTTAAGACCTAAAGCACAAAGAAAACAAGCAGTTGAAGTAGAAGATTTAAAGGTTGCTACTGCTAGCGGTAAGAATATACACTACCAGTCAAAAGTATGGACACACTTCAATGTTTTTTTTTTCTTCTTTACATTTACTACTTTTTACATTTCATAAAAATACAGAAAAGATCAAATATATGGAATTGAAGTGAAAGTGAAAAAATTTGAAATCGCTCAATTAAATATACATTTTTTTTAATATTTTCACTTAAAAGTATATGTCGCAAACCTTGACCTTCACTCAGAGTCAAGAAATGTCAAATGCACAAAGAAAAGGGTGGTTATTTATTTATTTATTTTTATTAAATCTATAGAAAAGATTATTTTTTGTTTAAATTGTAGATTATCATTATTATTATTTATTTATTTATTTTTATTTATTTTTTATTTTATTTTATTTTTTTTGGCTGCTTACCCCCTTAGACTTCTGATGTTCAGTTATGTACCCCCACTATTTATTGAGAACCTATGATGTAAATACTCATGATAATTAAGAGAGAACAAAATAATAAATAAAAAAAAATAAAATAAACATTGCAAAATTTTGACTGGTAGTGTAGGATCAGTTTTGTTTCTATTATTATTATTATCATTATATTTTACTATCTAAATCAAATCTAAATCCCATCTACAGTATTATCTGACAGTAACATGCAGTGTGTGTTCACTTGATGATCCTGCGTGCACAGCTAATGGAGAGGAGCAGATGAATAGGGCTGGTGTGTCATACTTAAAGGTTTTTCTAAAGCAGAGGCTGAATACAGTGTGAGCAGTGTGTGATCAATGGAACATGTCCTCACACCAAAGCCCTTGGAGCGTGTTTTGTTTTTTAATGGATTAAAGAGAAATTGTAAATGAATGATGGTCTGTGAATGATGTTGTGCCAAAAAAGGAAGGTTTATATCACTCTAATATAATGTATGTATTTTCTCCACCATGCTTTGTCTATGAACTGTACTGCATAAAATATGACTTAAATCCTTTTTTTTTTTCTTTTTTTTTTCAAGTAAGGAAATAATGCAGTAAACCAGAGTTTCCAAATCAGGGTTAGGTTTGTCAAAAGTATCGAAAATCGGATACTAATAGATGCTCAAGCTAGTATCGAAACTAGATAGAGGAACTAGATACTATTGAGCAAGTATTGATGCTGAAAACTCACATTCTCAGGACAGAAATGAACCTTTCCTGAATAGCTTTAGAACAGCAGGGCAATCAAGGGTGTAAATACAGCGGAGTAATCTCTAATTTGACTCCAAAATGGCTCAGTATATATGCATTTAATATGTGAGTAAAAACAAATATACTAATTTGCTATGTTGTTTGTATAAAAAGGGGTAAATTGTTCAATAAATCTTGCTCAATCCTGTGTACCAAGTGTAACAAGTACCACAAAAACTAGTACACATTCACGGACTACTATGGAACCTATCTGGACAACTGATTACACAGATATAAGGCCACATGGTAATATAAAAGAAAGATTTATTATCATTGTAGTATCGGAATCGGTATTGAGTATCAAGTCTATTCCTTCCCCGTACTGAAATCAATTTTAAAATATTAGTATCAGGAGAACACTACACAGGGTACACAAGCACTTAGTCTTAAAAATGATCTATCTACCTCCTTGAATTATTGTGTATAGAGGTAAAATTGTACACAGCAGACTTATTCTACGATATATCTGTACTGGGACAAGAAGAAAATTGCTCAAATACATGGAAAAAATAAGGTATAGGCCCTTAAAAGTAGCGTGGGGCCCAAAAGAGTGTGGTTTACACAAGACCACAAAGATAAGGAACTGCCGCTGTAAAGAACTTGAAGTACATTTCCTCCCACACACCTCGTAATGAGAACAGCATACCCTCACAGGTACTTCATAATTGTATTTCGTGTTCCAAATCGAGACCTGTGATTGTCTGCGGCCTCAGTCAGCGATGTTGGTGTTTGCGCAGACTTAAGGCAGTGCTGAAGTTGGTGTATTAACATATAATTGTGTAGCTGGCCGTGTCCATGATGCTGCCCGAGGGGATTGTGCCCTGGACTTTAACACAGGCTGAGCAGCTGTGTGGAATGTTAAACACCCCACACTACATGAAACACTAACAGGAGCCAGTGGAGGAGGGAGCAGCAGGCGTCTTCTTTCTACACATAACTACCAACATTTACCACAGCGCCAGAAAGAAGGACTTTGTCAAATCAGAGTATTCATTTAGGTTATTGATAGTACTTAAAACAAAACCATACAAATGCTTCGGAAAGTACATGAGTGATAGGGCCGCAGTGGCGAAAAACAAAGGTTGGTGGTTCAATCCCAGCTCCAAATAGCTGCAGCTACAGATTAAATTTGTCATGACCAAGATGAGGTGAATGAGCACGATACCAGACTTAAACATACAAACTTTATTTTTTGTTTTTATAGATTTTAATACAGTGGGCCCTCATTTATCACACAGGTTACGTTCCAAAAATAACCTGTAATAGGCGAAATTTTTACAATTATTTTACAATTATTCTATATGTTTTGCAGCTGTAAAACCCCTCACCACACACACTATACACGTTTCTCACACAGGTATTAATATTTTTTCACATTTCTCTCTTGTTTAAACTCTCAAAGTTCAAATCTTCATAGGCGCCTTTGTCTGTGCTGAACGTTTCATCGACATTGTGGGCTTTGTCGGGGAGAAAACATGCAAACATACAGCACTTTAGAGTTACACTGCAATCGGACATTTATGTAAATCTGCAGTCTCTTAGCCAATCAGGACGCAGAACACAATGCATGTTCATACGATGTAAAAAAGCGTGTAAAATTGCGTAAAAAAAATCCGCGAAACAGCGAAAGGACAACTGTACTTTCAATTGGATCCATTTATCCCGTAAGAAATTACCTGTGTCATGTTTTAAGATAACAATTTTGAAAAGTCACACCACATGACATTCTGAGCACAATCACTCAGACAGGTATCAAAGTCTAATCCGGCTCACGGCAGATTGATATGTTTGTTGAGTTCTACACATTTATCAGTCGGGGAATGGCTCTCACTGAAAGCAATCGGGAAACATGGAACGGAACATCAGTACAAATGCTTGAATCTGATTGGTCGGCACATCGCGACAACAGAAAAAGCAAAAGAAATCAAACTTTTAGTACATCCAACAGAGAAAAGCACACAAACATCTTCCTTCTTCAATCTCGCTGGCTAGGTAAATCAAAGTCCGCTATCCTCAGAATAAACGCCGTTAAAAGAACCTTAACAAATAATAATCAGCCCCTGTGTTCGATATTAAATGCAGGGCCAGACCTATATCCACCTGAGGGTTTCTTTCCTGAACCTATAGCTAATGTTTGAAGACAGGGTCAACCACCACCAACCTCCACGGACACAAAACTCTATTGTCAGCGTATAAGAGTTGTACAACGTAAGCTAATTATAACCACCCATATGGAAAGCAGCGGAGTGCAGAAAGGGCATTCCTATTAAATGATGTGCAATACGAGCCTGTAAGCTAATTGTACGCAACAGCATGTTTTTGTCTCATTATCTTTGGGCTATAAATCACCTTTGTCCAACAGGGACTAGCATTAGCTCCTGTCCCAGTCTGTGCCTCTGTACTTCAGCCACTCTCTGCTTATTAGAGGTGACACGGACTTCTGAAGACTCCCCTGCTCCAGCGACGAAGAGGAGGATGCGATGGAGCTAAGGTTGTCAAAAGTATGGAAAATCTCATACTAATCAATACTAAAACGAGTATCGTAACTAGATACTTAACTGAGTAAGTATTGAGGCTAAAAAGTCACATTCACAGGACAGAAATGAACGTTTCCTGAATAGTTTTAGAATTATCTTGAGCTGTATCAGAGCAAGTATAAGACTAAATACACTAGTATACGCCCGTGGACCAATATGGAACCTACCTGGATGACTGAAGGATTACACAGATATAAGACCACATGTTAATATAAAAGAAAGTACTATGATTTAATGTTAAAAATCACATTCTATTGTCTAAATGCAGTATCAATTGAGTATCAAGTCTATTCCTTAGTCTCGAAATTTTATTATCGTATAGACCAGGCATGCCCAAACTGTGGCCCAGGGGCTAAATGTGGCCCTCAGACCAACTTTTCTTGGCCCTCAAGCTTCCAGGTGAATTGGCCAATATTACCTTAAACAATACTTTTTACTGTACATTTCTGAAAATCTACTTACTGCCCATCTCTAATATTTAATGTCTCCTCTGAGGATGTACGCATGAATAAAGGTCTAGTGGTTCAGTCTAACTTGTAATAATAATGCAGATTTGAAGTATTCACTGTATTCGCGATCAGTCTATGCCCCTCAATCGGCCCTCAGCTTTGTCTGTGTTTTTATGCAGCCCTTAATGAGAAAAGTTTGGACATTCAAGAGAATCGGCCAGGGAGTTTGTGGAAATCATTAAGCTCTAAAATAGCATTTACAATAATAGATTTACTAAATTGCGACATGCTTGATCTGCTTATGCATTGTAAATATAATGAAAAAGTGTTTTTGGTTGTCATCTGTGTTAAGAAAATTTAGTTTGGTTTTTTTAGGAAATATGATAAAATATAGTGTAATGAATATGAAGGAAATCACATTCGTACTGGTCTGGTCCTAGTTTGATCCTAGAATTTAGCGTTTAATACACAGGATCTTTAAAGCGCCTGTACCATTTTTTTTTTTTTCACGTATTTGAGCAAAATGTTTGTGTCTTGGCCCTGTACAGATATATCTCATAAGCAGATCTTGAGGTCAAAATAAGTCTGCTGTGTGCTGTCTGCATCGAATTATTGTTTTACTGTCTAACAATCAGGAAGCGTACAGTTAGCATGCTAGATTTTGTTAGCATTACCGCCTCAAAAGATGTAAAAAGTGCTTCTAAACTCAGTACATTGAATAATTAGTATGTGCTCGAAATGCCTAAGTGAGGAATAACTTTGCACCACTGTTTTTCATGTTTTTCTCACAGTCAGTAAAGGGTGAAACATTTTCTGCCCATGGCTCAGTGCCCGAATAATTATCAACTAGTAGAACGCTGTATGTCAGTGCTGATAAAATGCTAATTAAATGTGCATATTTTTGCCATATACGTAACGCAATTAACAGCTTTGAAATGTTTAGCCTGTCTGTTAAAGTTTATATGGCGGGTTCAGCTATTTCACTAAACATTGTTAACATCATTATTATTATGTAGGATTTTACTTAAACTTGAGTAGACAGCAGATATGACATTCACAGAGGTATTTTCCAAAACCTTGTCATCATAATGTTAAAATAAGCCAAAACTTGTCCAAAATGCACAATAGTTTTGATTAGACAAATAAAAGTAGGCGACAAAGCCTCTATTTTATTAAATCACTGTTTAAACTGTGAGAAAAAGTGCCCCTGCATTTTGGATGGAATTTCCGTGTTGATGACAGAGGTATTTTTGTACGTTTGCCACTTAACTGGTGTAAAACTATGATAAGAGTGATAATTAGAAAAAGAAAATATGTCATATGCATCCTAATTACATTAACACTAAACTGAAGAAAAAAAAATAAAAAATCACCTGCTTGTCTCCATGGGGATGTTGCTTATTTGCCTAAAATGTTCCACAGTATGGCATTTAACTTATGTATCTTCATGCAAACATGCAGGTGCCGCCACTAGACCAAGCTACAGTACGTGTCAGTTCTGCGGAGAGTTCACAACATACATTAAGAATGCTGTTTTGTATGTAAAAAATACCTTGTGAAAAATACAAACTTAAAGGTCCCATATTACACAAAATTGACTCTTGTGAGCTTTAAGCCTTGTTAAGAGTTTTGTTCCCTCATTAAACTCCACACAGACGCAAAAAGAACATGCAAACTCCACACAGACGCAGAGAGAACATGCAGACTGCACACAGAAAGGCCCGGGAGTTGAACCCAGAACCTTAAAGCTCTGAGGCTCCTGTCTGTGTGTTTGTCTTCAGGCCATTTCACATAATGTGGATTTCACACTGCAACAATAAATCAGGACTAAACCAGAACTAAACCAGGACCAAACCAGGACTAAACCAGGTCTAAACCAGGTCTAAACCAGGACTAAACCAGGACGAAACCAGGACTAAACCAGGTCTAAACCAGGACTAAACCAGGACTAAACCAGGACGAAACCAGGACGGAACCAGGACCAAACCAGGACTAAACCAGGTCTAAACCAGGACTAAACCAGGACTAAACCAGGACTGAACTAGGACTGAACTAGGACTAAACCAGGACTAAACCAGGATTAAACCAGCACTAAACCAGGTCTATACCAGGACCAAACCAGGACTAAACCAGGACTAAACCAGGTCTAAACCAGGACCAAACCAGGACCAAACAAGGACCAAACCAGGACTAAAACAGGACCAAAACAGGACTAAACCAGAACTAAACCAGGACTAAACCAGGACTAAACTAGGACTGAACCAGAACTAAACCAGGACTAAACCAGGTCTAAACCAGGTGTACACCAGGATTAAACCAGGTCTAAACCAGGACCAAACCAGGACTCTGTAAATGAAGTAAAACACAACTCTGGGTTTTTTTTTTAATGAGGAATCAATGCAATGTATATAATATAGATCGGAAAATAGTGTCATAGGAGCCCTTTAAAACCCCTTAGCATTCCGGGTGATTTTGGTGAAATTGCCTTTGTTCTGACCTCTCCAAATAAAAATAATCACCACTATTGAACCCTCAGTAGTAAATGCACAAGTTCGGGGTCTTTGTAAAGGTAACACCCTATAGTTTTACCCACAGGTGTCAGAATCACTGTAAGTTTGTCTGCTGAGCGTTTATACACTTTGGAACACACATAAAAAAAAAATTTTCTCATTGTCACCAAAAATAATTTGTGAAAATGAAGGTGTAGAAAGCTGCAGTGGGGAGCTGGGGACAAAAATACACCATACCTCAACTGACAAGATTGTTGACCACTTACATTTCAAATTTGAGGTCAATACCTATAAAAATGAGAGTTTTACAATCATTTTATCATGAATAAGTCCAGGCCTCTCCAACCCTATCCGAATGAAGACATTTGGAGAACGTTTGGAAAAAGTGCAATAACTTTTGAATGTTTCAACCCACAGACATCAGTGAGGCTCTACTGAAAACTCACACTGAGAGGAATCTGTATCTGCACACCCAGCTGCTCTATTACTGTACATTTATATATCATATCAAAACTCAATATAAAATGTATATTTGTATATAAAATACAGTCAAAACAAGTGCTATGGGTCAAAATAAATATATATTTACAAACCACACACTGCAAACAATCAACAAACACACACACTTCAAAATGTAAACAAACACACACTGGAAACTGAGAACACACTGTACATGATTGTACAGTGAGACAGTCATTCTGCAACAGTGGCTCAGTGGTTAGAGCTTTGGTCCCGCAACCCGAAGGTTGAAGGATTGATCGAGATTGGCATTAGCTAATGCTAATGATTACACATTTGACCCACAATTAAATCAATAGCAGAATAAACCACGCTTACCGATCAATAACAGCATCCAGTCCATCAAAACATAAGGTCCTCTGCTCCTGAGTCCACCATGAGATCTTCACTCGGTTCCACGAACCGCTCCGGGTCCGAGATGCCTCTAGTTTAACTTGTACAAACATCCACAGTGTCCTCGGTCGCGTACTTCCTTTGTTTTGTCCGTTTCGTCATGTTTAAAACGCGAAAAACTGCTGCGTAAAATTACGCAACACGCGCACGTAATTTTACGCGCGGATCTTTATATCCAGCCTCGGCTTGTTACGCACGCAGCAAACTCCGTCTGTTTACAGTAAACCACTGCATGTCACGCATCAGCGTGTTCCACAGTTCATGGGCTTTAAGAGGAAAACATCACTAAACGTGTGTAATGTAACAGCTTGATTCTACAAGGGGGAGAGTGGGGGGTACTCTTTCAGTCATCTGTAGCTCTCATTCACTGTCCGCGGCTCCAGTAACCCACAGCCCCCACCTTATTGGCCAATTTTGGTGTCCATCACAAGCTAACAAGTTTGTTTGCGCTGAGAAACAAAGTTGGCGCTGTCAGAAGTTTATTATGCCTGAAACTGACAAAAGAAATGCAGAGAAGTGACGGAACAGATTTCACTTTCCTGCAGCAGATTGGACATGGAGGCTCTAACTTCCTTTGTGGACATAATTTCTTGACTGGATTATATTCTCTGGACCTTTACGGAACGAATGAGACCAACTTTGTGTGAATATGTTGATGTTTGACTGAACCAGAGCGCTCAATGGTAAGTGAAGTCAAAATCCACATTTCTGACTTCTCTGTAAAAACGGCTTTCCTGTCAGCACTGTGGTGATTCGAGGTGTAAATGGTTTACATATTCAGAAAGATGAATGTCGTAGCTTTCATTTGATATGTAGGTTGTTTGTGTGGGTGACGCAGAAATACACGTACATTGCTGTAAAGTCGTAACGTAAAGGGTGGCGGGCCGTCGGAACGCTAAGTGGTTAATGCCATACTGTGGAACATTATAGATAAAGCATTAGCATCTTGGAGACAAACAGGTGCTGGACTAAATTACATAGGGAGCCTTTATTCTTTTAGTTACATACCTATCGTTTTTAATTTACATTTCCACACTTGAGCACAGCTGAGGAGCGCCCGAGTGAGAATGAGCAGTGTGCGTGTCCCACTGGACTGGACAGAGCCTGGGTCAATACGAGCAGCACCAGAGGCTTTTAGATCTGCTCCAGCCAGAGGAGGAGTGGGTCCGGGGGGGAAAGGGGGTGCAGCAGAGCGGGAACGGGGGAGGTCATTTGCTTGGCTCTAGAGGTGTTAAAGAGATCTCAGGATTTCCGGTTGCTAATTAATCTGGCTGATTGTATAGTTAAAGGAAACGGAAAAGGAAGAATTCAGTGGAGCGAGTATTGATTTAAAAGTTGATTTTAAAGGAGACGCACCGTAGGCAATGCACAATTAATTTAACGAGCTATTAACCTTGTAATAATTATGCTGATTTATGCATGCTTGGGTAATTCTGTATTGTCCTACATTTGAGTCTTGAGTCCTAAGAATCCCCGCCCATATCTCTGTACAATTAAAACTTCAGATTATACATGTAGGGTTTTAAAATGTCACATGCTCACTCTTCAAAAATAAAACCATGTAAATGATAATCCACTTTTTGTTATGGTGAAATGTCACTATGAAGAGTCTAAGAAAAATAGCAGCTTCAATGTTAGCATGGGTTTGGGCGATGAAATGTTCAGAATAAGTTTGTAATAAGACTACCTTATGATGTCACAAGGTAAAACAGTAAAACAAAAATCTGATACTAATTGAAAGCATGATTTTTTGTTTTTTGTTTTATTACTTTACTCTTAAACCTTGTGTTGAATACTGTGCGTTACAAACATTGAGGTGAACTTGTTTCTCAGTAAGAGTGTGACACATACTTATTTTAAGATGTGTACACTGGAACCTGCTACTTCGGTTACATGACACGGCTCTTCATCTTCAGATTGACAACAGGCCTTGTAATACATCTTTCCAGTGACTGTAAGCATCTTTTAGTCACATATTCTACCTTCCTGTAAACAGTTAACTGTATATCCATTTATAACTTTGTATGGACAGTATATAAATAGGACCAGCCTTCTATAGATCGTACCTTTCTTGAAGTACAAGTACTGGATGCTCCTTCGTAATGTAACCTGTAAATGTAATCTTCATTCATCTGATCGGATAAACTTCTTTCAACTCTCTGCCTGGTCTGCAATCTCTTCCTTCACAATTACACAAATCAATATTAAAACTGGTATCAAAACTAGATACTCATTTAAGCAAGTATCAGTACTGAAAATAAAATCAGTAGTCTGTTTTTAGTACCGAATTTGAGTTTGAAATTGTGCTATCATGACAACACCACTACAGAGAGACGCAAAATGTGCATTACTCAAACAAGGTTGAACAAAACAAGACCTTTCTTAAGCAAAAGTGGCTGAGGTGTCTTGCTCAAGGACACCCCGACCATATGCACGGGCCATGGCTAGAGCAGAATTTAACTACCAACCCTCTCTTTAAGATTACCACACTGCCATTTGACAACCCTCTCTAATTAATATGCATAGGCTTATATCTGCTCCAACAGCACAACCACACAAAAATCAACATCCCATAACAACCAAATTATGCAAATGTTGAAAATTAGTGAGATGCAAATCGGGTTTCTATATTGGATGTGGGAGGCGGCAAACAGTTTAATAAGTTGGACAATATTGAAACGCTTGTATGAGTTTATGATTATTTCTTTCTTGCAGACTTCAAAACAAAAACAACGAGAGCAGAGAAGGCTTAAAATTCAGAAGATGGAAATCCGCCCTGAACCTAAACGAGCCTCCTCCCCCATCACGGCCCTGTTTGAGCATTCTGACGGCACGCTAAAGGCGACGCTAGCTCCATGCTAACTGCGAAGGGCTCGATCTGAACGGGCGAGATGTTATGATGGTGACCCCAGGTACGAGAAGTGTGAACAACGAGGATGTTTCAAGAGTTCTACAGGGGAAGCCATTTTTTAATAGATGGATTTTGGCAAAAAAAAACAAAACAAAACTCAAAAGCCTTACGAAATTCATCTAGAAAAAAAGTGTATGCAGTTTTCAGAACATTTAAATTCTACTGATGCTGTGTTCCAGGCAAACGTGAGGATTTTTGGATATTTTCAGTTGAATGTTACGAATTCCAACCTCACAGCGAATGAACTTGTACGTAAACAATATGGCTAATTCTAACGCGAAGGCTAAAGAAATATAAAGGTTAAACAAAGCGTAAAATCACCGTAGGATGTGTAAGTGTATGAATTGTTTCTGTGTTGGCTAACTCAGAGCCACTTTTATGATGATTAGTGTTGTTTTAATATGGAACAAAAGGGAACAATAGTAGGGCCATTAAAAGGTTGAATAGGGCCATTAAAGGCTGAAACTGGAGAAAATAGCTGTTTACCGTTTTAGTGTAGTTAGCCCCTCCCTTCAAATAGATATAAGGCAGTGGCCATTAGCAATCTGTCCAGAACTGAAGAAGCGACTTGAATTAGCAGCGAAACGTCTTTACTCCTACAACGATTTGTCCAGTTGACAGATTTAAACTTTGTCTTTTGCTTACACAGACATTGTTTGAATATGTCACGGTTGAATTCGTATGTGAAGTAGGAGTTCTTCGACCACCTTCCAGCGCCTAAGTGCTAATTACCAGTTCGATCTGCGTTCCAGGGTATTTTTTCAAGTCGGAGGAGCAAAGTACCCCAGTTACCAATTGCCTGGAACGCACCATGAGGCTAAAATCACCTGAGTTAAAGTCTGGACTGGCTTTGGTAATTGTTGTATGTCTCTGCCCACTATTTCTCATTTCTTAAGTGACCAGCGTAGATCACTTTTACAATACATTACTAAGACGCATGGCCAGGGGCGGTTCCAGACATTTTGAGTTCGAGGAGCTAAGGAAGTGCTAAGGTCGTCAATGTGGGAACTCACTTAAAAACTTCATTTAGAGCCTTTTAAGAATGGAGCATATTGCACCTCCTCGAACGTGTTTGCGTCGCTGTTTTAAACTAATTTAAATGCAGTTAGCCCCTTGTAGTAATTTATAAAAGTTAATATGGAATTCTTTATATTATTCTAGTGTCATTTTGAACACTCTTTGGTGCCATTTGGACATTTATAGTAGTGATTAGATGTGTTATGAAAATGGAGTAACAATCTTTGGGGGAGTTATGGATCTGAGTCATATATCCTTCCTGATTTCTCATGGGAGTGATTGACAGGTGGGTTAACCAATGAGAGAAAGCATATGGTCAGTTTACGAGTAAAAGCATGAAATAACAATGGATAGACAAAACGGTGCGAACTTCTGCAAAGCACTAAACTGTAACGTATTCGAGATTATGTATTGTTCTGTATAAATATTCAGGAGATGTCTTCCACACTGAGAGACACATGCAGTAGCAGCTGTGACTGGGTCGTCAAGCAGAATCTCAACCACTAAAACTGTCTATTAAATTGTAGAAAGTGACAGCCTAAAGATGTTTGTAATGAGATAAGATAAAATACAACTTTGATGATTTCACAGTGGATAATTTAGTTTCAGAGCAGTTCTTAATATACTGTGAGTCTATAAGAGGGTGCTTTACAAGAATAAGGCCAGTAAGATCATTGAAAACAGATTTTATTTAATGTTACCAAACCATGTAGAGGAAGGAGCAATCAGGAAGAATTCTGAGCGACACAATGACAATATTAAAAGTCCTTTGTCTAAAAACAGGCCTCTACTTTGACAATGTTTAAATTCAGGCTCCAAACAGTTCTGTTTAGCTGTGCATGTGACTGAAAGGTTTTTATTCTGCACTCTTCTCTTTTAATGTTAATGTTATGATGATTATGTATGGTTTGATTAGTTGTATTGTGATTTTAATGCCTTTCTTATTAAAGCACTTTGAATTAATTTGTGTACGAATTGCTCTATACAAATAAACTTCCCTTGCCTTTATTACATCATGTCCGTGATGTGCTTTGTGTGAATTAGCATATCTACCTTTCTGTTTTTGTATACATAAAATTATTGTTTAAAAAATATGATTGCATACAAAAAAAGATTGTCAAAAGCAATGCAAAACCAGAAAAAATTGTGGTGATGCAAAGTGCATTTAGAACAAAAAATAAACAAAAATTACCATCTATTTTTGCAAAGAAAATAAACATCGACAGCGACATAGAGCAAGTCAAGTCAAATATAGTTATAAAGAACATTTAAAACCAACCACATCTGCCCAAAGTGCTGCACAAAGGCGACATACAGTGCAATCTTATAAAACAAAACATGCAGAAGCATGATCGAACAATACAACACAAAAGTCCTGCTCAACTTGTGCTAAAAGCCAGTGTAAACAAATTAGTTTTCAACAAAGATTTAAACATATTTATGCTCAGGTCTATGGCTCCTGTAGCTCAGAGAATAGACTTTAAAGCAGCTCTGCTTGTGAACAAGTCTCTCCATGGCTTAGCACAGGGGTGGGCAAACTTTTTCAGACATGGGCCACAGTGGGTTCTAAAATTTGACAGAGGGGCCGGGCCAGAATATATATATGTGTGTATATTACATTAGAAATTTGGCCTGTAACATGTAGCAAAGCATGAATATGCAGGACTCATTGTACAAATTGTTTTCCAAATGCATTAATTAAATGAATAATTCATTTATTAAATTTCAGTTAAATAAACACCATAGAAAAACTTTGAATAAGGTTTACCGTTACCTATTTTAATATAATTTGGTTCGCGTTTGGCCAGGCAGATTAATAAGCCCAAAGTACATCTCCGTACACTCTGAGGACTTCAGGGACCGGCCTCCTGCTGGTGCCCAGAGTCAGGACTAAACATGGGGAATCAGTGTTTCAGTTTTATGCAGCTAAAACCTGGAACAGTCTTCCTGAAGATGTGAGACAGGCCTCTACTTTGACAATGTTTAAATCCAGGCTCAAAACACTTCTGTTTAGCTGTGCATGTGATTGAAAGGTTTTTATTCTGCACTTTTCTCCTTTAATGTTAATCTTATGATGATTATTTGTGATTGTTTATGTTTTGTTGTATTGTGATTTGTGTATGAATTGTGCTGTACAAACAAACTTGCCTTGCTTTGCCATTAAATACTGCGTTGTTTTAATACACAGAGGAAGATTGTTCCAGCGTCTGGGACCAGCTACAGAAAAAGCTCAGTCACCTCTAATTTCCAGCCGGGACCTTAGAACATCCAAAATCATCCGGTCTGCTGCTCTCAACATTTTACTGGGAACATGGAGAGACAGAAGCTCTGAGAGACAGGGTGGGGCCACACACCACATGCTTTAATTCTGTGATTGGTTTGGAAATGACCAAGCTGCAGGTCACCACACATTCAGTGTAGTGTATTGTGGGGCAGTTGCTCACTAACCTTGGGTCATACCACTGAAGACTAAAGGATGGGTCTATACCTCAGCAGAGATTTGCCTGGCGGCGAGTGGTGACAGGTCATTTAAGACCAAACTGTTGGACAAATTGTCTCAGGTCTGCCAGTTACCAAAGTCCCTTGAGCTAGCAGCTATTGGAGCCAAGGAGAGCCCAGTGGGACCACTAAAAACTACTTTTGAACACCTCAGCATTGGTATTTATATGCATTTGTATAGCTTAAATTAATATTGCATAGAAAAGCAACTGAGTCCTGAGTATGTGTTTTCCCAGCTGAGGAAAGGAGTTTAAGTAAAACTAAATATATATATATATATATATATATATATATATATATATATATATATATATATATATATATATATATATAATATAATAATAAATAAAAGTATTAAAAAGTATAGATTTGGGGCATAATCTGAAAACGTTGTGGAGCTAGGTTTATATCTCGCTTCCTTTACCACAATATTAGACACAACAGAATAGAAAAAAAAGTACAAGATTGAAAAATTTGATGGTGTATGTAGATGTTACTTTAAGGATTGATCTTTATGTCCTTATGGGAGAAAATGCATTTCAGAAAGTGCCCCTGATGTCCCATAAATCTATGCACGTAAGTTGATTAAATGAAATAATTAAACATCTTTTATGCAGATTGGATCATTTTCTTGTGTCTATATGAAAGTTTATATGCTGAAAGAGTAAAATGACCAAAGAAAAAGCCCCCACTAAAAAGGCTACATAATGCAGACTTGAAACAAGGACTACTAGCATTGGCGTGTCAGTTGAACGGCCAGAGAATTTAATCTGAAATGATCAAGACGGTTCAGGTGAGGTCACATAGATGCAGATGACCCCTTCTCGGATGACCAGTGGATGAGTTCATGCAGTAAATCAAAGCGTCATAAGATCTTATGAAAGAGACCACATAAATATGCAAAATTACATGTGCAGATTAAACCAAAACATATTTTACAAGTTGATAGGCGATGATTTCTGTTGTTTTATAAATATGAAAAACAAGTTCATTTTTAATTATTTGCAGCAGCTCAAAGTTATTCCTTAGCGTTCCTATCCTAGTTACTCATTGCAATAAGTTTAGCAATGCTTTTCATAATGTTCAGAAGCCAGAGCGGAGTTTTGCCATCATGGTGATGCTAACAACAACTAGCATGCTAACAGCGTACTTCCTTTTTCATGGAGAGTAAAAATGTAAAAGGTTTTATAATTAGATGCAGATATTTTGATCCTAAGAGCTGCTTTTGCAATGTATCTATACTGTGGCAAAACACATTTTACTTATACGCGAAAAAATGAGTACAGCCCCTTTTTTTCTTTTCTTTTTTTCCAACTCAGGTCAATCTCACATGTGACCACTGTGCTATAACCACTGTGACTCGTAATGTGTGTGTGCGCGTTTCTGTGGTCAATTCAGAATGAAGTCGTTTATGACAAGAAATGAAATGAAATCAGTTACAGGGTTCATGTTTCCTCATCAAAAACATGCCCAGAGTTTTGTTTGGGTTTCTTCACACATGTTTAACACACAAATCCTGCATATTTAGTTCTTCTCTCAAACAGAAAACACTCTGTTCCACCTGGTGATGTCATGTGCTAATATAGGAAGCGCTTCACTGTGTTTTTACAGTCCATGAATCTTCACTCTAATTATTTGTATCATTTCAGCCCTTGAATTACCAATCTCAACTAAACAAAAGGTAAAAAGTAGATGTTGACTTGAAAACTACCACTATATGACATCACAAGGTGGGACAGAGCATGAGAGAGAGATGTAGACAGTAATACAGGACATTTAAGTTCTTTATTTGTCATTATACATGCAAGTTTATGGTTAGTCCTGAACCGTTGTTACTGTCGTCCAGCCTAACCAGCATGTTTCAGAAATGGGGGAGACCAGAGCACAAGGAGAACAGGTAAACTCCACTCAGAAAGACCCACATCCAGGAACTGATCCCATCAACTTCTAGCAGACAGGCAACACCACCGTCATGCCACAGTGTTCTCATGATACTAAAGTTTCAATCTCAATTTCGATACAAAGGAATGGACTTGTAACTCAATACCTATTCCAAAAACATGATACCAGAATGTCATTTTTAACATTAATCAATAGTACTTTCTTTTATATTACCATGTGGTCTTATATCTGTGTAATCTCTAAGTCGTCCAGGTAGGTTCCCTAGTGGTCCATGGTCCATACTAGTCTATGTGGTCTTATCCTTGTTCTGATACAGCTCAAGATCTTTGTAAAGTTTTTCAGAAGAGGTTCATTTCTGTCCTGTGAATGTGACTTTTTCAAAACCCACTGCTTAAAGTAAAAGTTCTTGCTACTAAACTGTGTATATGATGTTTTAATGGCATTGTCTACTGTTCCTAAAGCTTTTTTGGTAATTTTAGTGCGAACTAGAATAATTTGCATGTTTATGGTCAAAAAATCCCCAAATCTAAGTCTATGGAGCCTAAATTGGCCTTTGTAGTTGGTGACATCACACAGGACTGACCTGAGTACAGCCAGGTGTTTCTGATTACAAACATCTGACTGCAGTTCCTTATACCTCTAGACCCCGCCCCTCCTCCCTCCTCATTTTCTTCTTTAGTCGTCCAAGTACGACCCAGTTATTTGAAATCTGATTGTGGGCGGAGTTTAGTCCCACTTTAACAACAAATGATGCTCACTGCCTAACGTCTGTTTGACACAAAATATTGAAAGTTCAAAATAAAAACATAATAACATTGTATACTCAGATGTCTGTGTAATCTGTCAGTCGTCCTGGTCTGATCCATAGTAAAAGAAAAATTCAAATCTGTCAACTGGACACGAAGTTGTAGGAGTGAAGACGTTTCGCTGCTCATCTAGTTTCAGTTTCCATCTGACCAGAGCTGAAGAATCGGCTTGGATGAGCAGCAAAACATCTTCACTCCTACAACTTTTTGTCCAGTTGACAGATTTGAATATTTCTTTTACTATTGTATGCTAAGCTTTTTTTTTTTTTTTCATATTTTGTCTCAATCGTGCCCATCATCAGTCCCACCACAACTTTGAATCTTTCTAATCTACTTAACTTTCATCACTCTGCAATCACTCAGAATATCAGACGGACTTGTTAATTCAAGACCTATCTATGCAATTATGAATATTCAGCCCCTGCTTTGTAAAAAAACATCAAGTCCAAGTTGTGCAGTGCCAGTTTGATGTTTGGTGGAGTACATTAGCGCTCCCATTGAAGCCCCAAGACAAAGCAGAGTTAATCAGCTAACAGCCTCTCTGCCATTCACCTTATAGTGTCAAGAAACTGTGCTTAATGGAACTGAAAATAGAACCATTATTAGCCTGTCGCTTTCACTTCTACGGAGAGAGCCTTTAATGCAAGTGTCCAACCTTTCGCTCATTTGGACACTCCAGACTTAAAGGCACTATACCTGCATTAAAAATGTGAAAACACGGTTTGCAGTGGTCCAACGTTATTCCTCACTTACCTTATGAATTTGCAGAGTTTTTCTTTTCACAACATTCAGAAGACAGGGCAGTAAAGGAAACAGGTAGCATGCACGTCCTGATATTCAGACAATAAAACAGTTTATAATTAGATAGAGTACGCATTAAACTTATTTGATCTTAACAGCTGCTTATATATCATATTTTCTGGACTATAAGTCACACTTTTTTCCATAGTTTGGCTGGAGGTGCAACTTATACTCAGATGTGACTTATATGTGAAATTATTAAAATATATAATTTCTCATCTTCATTATTGTTACATTGACAACTGCACGAGGGCTGTCAAACTGTTGCTTGTGCAACAGTATGACAGCCACACAGAGGAGGAAGCGGCACTTCCGGAGCAAGTGGAGTTGTTCAGAAGCGGCACAGAGGATGAAGAACTTAATGGATTTAGTGATTTGGAGTGATATTGAGAGTAAACTTGTTAGCTTGTTTTTTTATGCTTTAGTTATCTGATTAACTGCTAATATCTTATGTTTACATGCCAGACATATAGTCAGTCATATTTTATGCTTCATGTAGCTGAATAAATATAAATGTGTGTCATGAGGCATGCATTATCTGCCTCTCTTGTTGTCTCCCTGTATGTTCTCCCCCTCCCACACCTGCCTGAGTCCGGAGCTGGGCGGAGTTGCTGGCTCCTCCTGCGCGTAACTGGAGCGCATCAGCACAATCACCTCCACCTGCTGCGGAGCTTAAGATGGACGAGCTTCAGACACTCGGTGCCAGACCTGAAAATGCGACTTTTATATAGTTTTTATTTTTCTTCATAATTATGCATTTTTGGCCTGGTTTGACTTATACTCCGGAGCAACTTATAGTCCTGAAAATACAGTAATATATGTGTACTGGGGCAAGACAAATTTTGCTCAAATATATGAAAAAAAATAAATAAATCTGGTACAGGGCCTTTAATGAGGTTGTAACAGTTATTATTATTTTTTTTTATGTATTTATTTTTTATTTGTATTGTTTTTTTTCTCATGATATAAAGTAAATATTTTGCCAAAGTACAGATATATTATAAAAGCAACAAAATGGGACAACTGTGTGTCTGCATCTAATTATAAAGCATTTTTGCATTGTCCTCGAACCAAAAAACATAATGCTGGTGTGCTGTTAGCATGCTAGTTGTTAACAAACTTCGCTGTGGCCTTTGAAACTTATGAAACCCAATGAAAACTCGCAATGAATAATTAGAATGCTATAAATGCAGTACGAAAGTGAAGAAGAACTTGTCACCGCTGCAAACAGACTTCACACAGATTGAGTTTCTATGACGATGTGACATATATAATCCACGTTTGTCATTTACATGCCTACTTTGCTTTCTGTTGAGAGAAATATGCTTCCATGGAAATCTTTAAACATGTGCCAAATTGGTTGATTATTTGAAACCCATTTTATTCAATATGTGTTCCCTCTAGCTGTACAGATGTTGTCAGAGTAAGAGTCTTCGTTTGGGGGCTTGTTATTAAGAATCTGTAGCGCGTTTTGCATGCTAGATAAACCTCTAATTCAACGGCGAATAAAAGACTGCTGCCAGAGCCAAATGTTAGCATATAGAACACGCTGGTGATGTGAAAGTCAATCATTCTGGTGTCATTTTAATCAAGCAGGAAGATAGTATGTGACCTCTTATAAAATCAGCTAGAATAACTTTACATTTAAGAGATTTATATAATATAGATTTATTTGAAAGGCTCAGTTCTGATTACAAATGATGGCAAACAGCTAATAGCTTCCAATCAGGCTCCAGTATTTCATATGTGTGAGTGACTGCCAATTTCTAAAGCGACCTAGAATGTTCAAAGTCTATGATATTTGGTGGCTGAGAATAATCCCATGGTCCAGGAAAAGTTTCAGAGGGAGCCTGAAACTGCTTTTGAAAACACTATGTGCCACTCTACTGCCGTCAGGAAGTAATTTTCAGTGGTGCTGAAAGATAGAATTTGTAGGCCCCTGTAGCTAGAATAATCCCGCCCTAATCTTCTGTCTCCCCCAGGGGCAACAGATGGAAATTAGCACCTTGGCTATAACCTGGCATATTTACACTATAACGGTTACAGATGTTCATCAATATGGAGTGTTCCTATCAAATACATAAATATTTGAATTTCAAAAACATTGTCAAGCACGTCTTTCAAACCTTTTCTACCACAATCTCAGAAAATGCTCTGCTCCACCTGATTGCGTTGCGTATAGGGCCTTGAACTACCGCCCTGTTTATGCAGAAGTCAAGTGTTAAAGGTGTGCGATGTAACTTTTCTGGTGGAGTGTCTGCCGCTTTTTTCTCCATGTAAATGTGCATTGCCAGTATAGCATTAAACTTATTCATCTTACATTTAATCAATTACAGCAGCTAGACATGCATACTTGTAAACTGGCTCCTCTCTCCACAGATTTGACCTGTAACCATAGACTGTATACATAAATGGACGTAGCTAACCTGCTAGCCGCCGTGTTCCAAATAGGCAGTGATCATGGGCTGCGTTTCCGGCTCCATCGGCTCTGGCTCCAATTCACTTTATATTAGTAACTGTGGTCCTTCTCTCTGTAACTGCTGGTGTCATGCTCGTCATTTTGGTCTTAAATGTTCGTATTAACTCGCTGTACATGATCGTGTTCTTATTATGGCCCAAGCACGAACGTTTTTGCTATTGTGCCCGTAACTCAGGATATGAACATTAATAAGAGACCAGTCAACTACCTTCTTTCCCTGAGGTTACTCCAGTCAAACAGGCTTTGCTCCAGATTGGCTCTTTGGTTGCTATGATACTCGTGATTGGAATTCCAAATATGGCGTCTAGCTCCAAATTCACCCGTAACCACTAGCCACGGTAAGCTTCATTTGACTGAACCTGAACACTATGGGTGACGTCACACTCACTTAGTCCACTCCTTTATACAGTTTATGTCCGGTGGACTCACTTATACTTGTTTCCATGGAGATAGACAAGTATAATGCCATAGCGTGGGGAATTCCAGGATCTACGTTCTACTGGTACAGTGGTTTAAGATTTTAATCTGAAATCTACTGTTAAAAGAGTGAAAGTTCACCCTCACACGAGCTGCTGTTACGACATGAAATATGACATTCATCAATAATGAAAACTATCCCTGTGGAACACACTTAATGTCATGCCCTTTTAAAAAACTAAGAGTCTGGATCACATTCAAATGAAGTGAATATGGAACAACCACATATTTGTCTTGTTTTACAATATTTATGGTTATGAATATTTTATTTTTCTTTGACTGGAATGGAATTGTCACATCTGGGATTTGAACTGAAAAATGCAGAGGCAGACAGGTGATGTGCACTGCAAATCAAAGGTCCTGCATGCATTATTTAAGCTTTAACCTCTGGACATAAAATAATGTATGGAAAAACAAAACAAAAAAACAAGCAAATTGGAAAAGACATGAGATGCTAGCAGAGGGCGCAAGGACGTCAGCCACAGTCCAAACGATACTAAAAACAAAAACTACGTGCACTGGAGTTTGTTCATTCTATAGTGAGGCAAGCACTGATCTATAAGTCTGTTCAGTGTGTTCACACTATTCAGTGTGTTTATGTTGCACTTTTTCACCGAATCAAGTTCCTAGTTTGTGAACTGTGTTCACAGACTATAGCAATAAAAGTCTTCTGATTCTGATTCTGATTCTGATAACAGAACTTTATAAACATGAATAAGCATTTCTGGGGTTGCATCACTGGGTGACATCACGCCGTGGGACCAAACATATTGACCTCAGAAGAAGACAGTCTGAAACATGTCTGAACTACTCAAACATGAATGAAACAAGAAAACATATCTTCAGGGATGCTTTTGGTAAGAAACCAACATCATATGATAAAAGCTCCTAAATGTTTAAGTAGATATTTGACCTTTATCTTGACCTGTGTCTCAATCTAATATATGCTATTGTATATAAGTTATTATTTTGGGTAGTAGTCGGTTACAATTACTTGAGTATTTTCTTAATAAAATTGTACTTCTATGTAGTTTTCAGACACTATAATTTTGCATTTGGCATTATTTAATGTTTTGTCCTTCTAATTGTATAAACTCATTAGGATTAAAATATATTTTAAAAAAAGGAAAAAAAAAGAAAGAGGCAACGGGAGGAGAGGAAAGGAAGGTCTAAAGGGTGTGTATAAAAAAATAAAAAAAAATAAAAATTGGAACCTCACTAAATTATTATTTTTTTCTCTTCTTTCTCAATATTCCACCCTCCACCTCACCATATTCCTTTAATTTTCTTTTACAGTTTTATTACTTACCTACCCATACACACACACAGTTACACACTACAGTCTCATATACAGTCTCTAGATGTATGCGCTCCCATTTCCCTCAAGTCAAAATGTCTAAGTGTATTTTATTGTTCATATTGTCTCTAATATATCAAAAAAATATATATTTAAATGTTACAATCAGACTCTTCCTCATACACTTACTCATACTTGTGTAGTAGTTCCCCTAAACACCTTTTCCCTCTTACTTTAGCAGTTTCTTGCACCACTACTTTGCACCTTAACACTATTTTTGCAGTATTCCTACTCGAGTACCATTTCTGTCTACACTACCCACCTCTGATACGTACTGTCTATAATACTTCCTTGCCAATACAACAAATATTTGTAGTAAACTCTCCATCTCCTCACTGTGTTGCTCGAACCGCAGAAATCCACTTGGCTTGTCTTGACTTGACAGATCCCACAGGCAGAGCAAGAACAGATGAAGGCTTCTATTGAAATGAGATATCGATCCTCGCGTGGGACTTATAGACTGCAGCCAAATACACTTTTATGACTAGAAAGCCTGTGTATCCCTGGGGACTGTGCTAGGGCTGCCCTATATGTCTGCGAATTCTGTTTCTGCGGTTGTGATAGTGAAAAGCAAAGACCGTTGGACCAAGGCTGAATTACCACCCACACAAACTACCTTCATCTAGAGGGAATAAAAAAAAAAAGGATTAAACCAGGACAAAACCACGGTAAAATGAGGACGAGGGTCTGTAGATGATTTGAATTTAATCTTGTTTAGATACTGTTAAGGAAATCTTTACCCAATTTGTACTTTGTCATATAGAGTGGGTATTGATATGCAGACCTCTTAGCCCCGGGTTCTTAACTCTTAGGTCAATTATTGTATCCATTTGACCTCGACGTCCAGTACTTCGTGTTCTAGTGTCCACTGTCTGATGCATATTAGACAAACTGCTTAACCTATGTCCCAAGAACTGATTTTTTTTTAGCCCTTTGCTTCGTTAAGAGGTTTAAACTGATTTTCTGGTTGATGTAGTTTTTATCTGTGTAGTATAAATATGCGCTGTATGTACTGACATTGACATAACTTTCTAAGAGACAAGCTACTCGGTTCGTTTTAGTCTTTAGTTGGTTGCTTGTAGAAATTCCACAATGACCACATACACACTACCAGGAAAAAGTCTTATCTTCTCATTCTTCTTCTTTACTACCTTCAATCTTTCTGATACACACTGAGGACATCAAGCAACATATATGGAATTACTTGGCAAAGAAAAATAAGGTTAAATAACTCAACTAAATATCTTTTTATATTCAGGTTCCTCTTTGCTTTCTTGACAGCACTGCAAACCCATGGCTGTCTCTCAATGAGCTTTAAGATGAAGTCTCCTGGAATGGTTTTAACTTCACAGTGTCCTGAGCGGTAATCAAAGCAAAGATCTATTAAGGTCTATTAAATTGTGTAGATCTTTGGGTCAAGCATGCGTGGACCAATCTAACTCCCTTGTCTTTGGCTTTAGAGGAAACCTTTTCAGACACAGGGAGAACATGCAAACTGCTCAAGATCTTCTCAATGTGGGGCGAAAGTCTGGACCACTGTGCCACTGTCTTGCCAAAAGTTCAAGAGTAAGAGTCTATAATGTTGGCCAAGCTGTAACCAATGTCCAAAGAGGGATAACTTTTGACATAAAGACCTTTCAAAGTAGCACATAATTTGTACATACACAACACTTTCCAATCTTTCCAAAAATAAATAAATACAAATAAATTATTAATAATAACCATACTAATAATAATAATAATGATAAAGATGATGATAAAGATGATGATGATAAAGAAGAAGAAGAAGATGATGATGATAAAGAAGAAGAAGAAGAAGAAGAAGAAGAAGAAGATGATGATGATAAAGAAGAAGAAGATGATGATGATAAAGAAGAAGAAGAAGAAGATGATAAAGAAGAAGAAGAAGAAGATGATAAAGAAGAAGAAGAAGAAGATGATGATGATAAAGAAGAAGAAGAAGATGATGATAAAGAAGAAGAAGAAGATGATGATAAAGAAGAAGAAGAAGAAGATGATGATAAAGAAGAAGAAGAAGAAGATGATGATAAAGAAGAAGAAGATGATGATGATGATGATGATGATGATAAAGAAGAAGAAGATGATGATGATGATAAAGAAGAAGAAGAAGAAGATGATGATAAAGAAGAAGAAGAAGATGATGATGATAAAGAAGAAGAAGAAGAAGATGATGATGATAAAGAAGAAGAAGAAGAAGATGATGATGATAAAGAAGAAGAAGAAGAAGATGATGATAAAGAAGAAGAAGAAGAAGATGATGATAAAGAAGAAGAAGAAGAAGAAGATGATGATGATAAAGAAGAAGAAGAAGAAGAAGAAGATGATGATAAAGAAGAAGAAGAAGAAGAAGATGATGATGATAAAGAAGAAGAAGAAGAAGAAGATGATGATAAAGAAGAAGAAGAAGAAGAAGAAGATGATGATAAAGAAGAAGAAGAAGAAGAAGAAGATGATGATAAAGAAGAAGAAGAAGAAGAAGAAGATGATGATAAAGAAGAAGAAGAAGAAGAAGATGATGATAAAGAAGAAGAAGAAGAAGAAGATGATGATAAAGAAGAAGAAGATGATGATGATGATAAAGAAGAAGAAGATGATGATGATGATAAAGAAGAAGAAGATGATGATGATGATAAAGAAGAAGAAGAAGATGATGATGATGATAAAGAAGAAGAAGAAGATGATGATGATGATAAAGAAGAAGAAGATGATGATGATGATAAAGAAGAAGAAGATGATGATGATGATAAAGAAGAAGAAGAAGATGATGATGATGATGATAAAGAAGAAGAAGAAGAAGAAGAAGATGATGATGATGATGATAAAGAAGAAGAAGAAGATGATGATGATGATGATAAAGAAGAAGAAGAAGATGATGATGATGATGATAAAGAAGAAGAAGAAGATGATGATGATGATGATGATAAAGAAGAAGAAGAAGATGATGATGATGATGATAAAGAAGAAGAAGAAGATGATGATGATGATGATAAAGAAGAAGAAGAAGATGATGATGATGATGATGATGATGATGATAAAGAAGAAGAAGAAGAAGATGATGATGATGATGATGATGATGATGATGATGATGATGATGATAAAGAAGAAGAAGAAGAAGATGATGATGATGATGATGATGATGATGATGATGATGATGATGATGATAAAGAAGAAGAAGAAGATGATGATGATAAAGAAGAAGAAGAAGATGATGATGATGATAAAGAAGAAGAAGAAAATGATGATGATAAAGAAGAAGAAGAAGATGATGATGATAAAGAAGAAGAAGATGATGATGATGATAAAGAAGAAGAAGATGATGATGATGATGATGATGATGATGATAAAGAAGAAGAAGAAGATGATGATGATGATGATGATGATGATGATGATGATGATGATGATGATAAAGAAGAAGAAGAAGAAGATGATGATGATGATGATGATGATGATGATGATGATGATGATGATAAAGAAGAAGAAGAAGATGATGATGATGATGATGATGATGATGATGATGATAAAGAAGAAGAAGAAGAAGATGATGATGATGATGATGATGATGATGATGATGATGATGATGATGATAAAGAAGAAGAAGAAGATGATGATGATGATGATGATGATGATGATGATGATGATAAAGAAGAAGAAGAAGATGATGATGATGATAAAGAAGAAGAAGAAGAAGATGATGATGATAAAGAAGAAGAAGAAGATGATGATGATAAAGAAGAAGAAGAAAATGATGATGATAAAGAAGAAGAAGATGATGATGATGATAAAGAAGAAGAAGATGATGATGATGATAAAGAAGAAGAAGATGATGATGATGATGATGATGATGAAGAAGAAGAAGAAGAAGATGATGATGATGATGATGATGATAAAGAAGAAGAAGAAGAAGATGATGATGATGATGATGATGATGATGATAAAGAAGAAGAAGAAGATGATGATGATGATGATGATGATAAAGAAGAAGAAGAAGATGATGATGATGATGATGATAAAGAAGAAGAAGAAGATGATGATGATGATGATGATAAAGAAGAAGAAGAAGATGATGATGATAAAGAAGAAGAAGATGATGATGATGATAAAGAAGAAGAAGATGATGATGATGATAAAGAAGAAGAAGATGATGATGATGATAAAGAAGAAGAAGATGATGATGATGATAAAGAAGAAGAAGATGATGATGATGATAAAGAAGAAGAAGATGATGATGATGATAAAGAAGAAGAAGATGATGATGATGATAAAGAAGAAGAAGATGATGATGATGATGATGATTTCCGAATTATATATTGTGTATTACTTGTTGATATTTTGTTCTAAGCTTGAGTTACTAATTTCCATTTTTACATCAAATTATCAGTAGTCATCTGATCAACACTCCCATCCAAAAGCCATTTTCAATTTGATGGAACTGTCTTGACACTGGGAATTTTGAGTTTTAGAGTGAAACTGACCTGCCATTGTTTACTGCCTAACATCATTATGCCCCTGTTGTGTATTGGCTGCCTCACCTGCAGCGTTGGCGATTCCCTGATTAGCATTTGATTGGCTTGTTGTCTTCTTACTCCATGGACTGTGAACGCTTCTGTAAACAGCTGGTAGATTATATCGGAGTCCGCCATTTCTGCTCAGCGAAGGATCCTCTTTCTTGATAAAAATAGCTTCCTTTTCCCCCTGTTATTCTTTGCACCTTGTTGTCTTCAAATGCACGATTTGTGGTTTTAAGATGAAAACGCACGACCGATTGTACAAACAGTGGACGGCTGAATGCAAATGGGATCCAAATCTTTTAGATCGGTTCCTTTCGAGGAGTTGTTCCAAAGACTGGCTCTTTTGCAATTTATTTATAAAAGCACAGCCAATGTGAGAACTCATTTTATCTACAAACTAATCACAGGGAGAGGTGACCAAGGCTCAGATGTGTTTAAAATGGTTTAAACTGAGAGTGGGAGTGTGTTTACCCTTTGGAATGATGCAGAATCTAGAGCACATGTGTCAAACTCAAGGCCCCCGGGTCAAATGTGGCCCTCCACAGTATCTTATGTGGCCCTCGACAGGATAAATTAAAAGGTTTAATGGTCTTAAAATGTCATTATATCAGGAGATACAAAGTTACGCAAATATATTTTTACATATAGGCAAAGGGATATGCAATATTTGAAACTTGAATAAGAAATAAATACAGAAACAGTTAATTAACAAGTTAGATTTATTTTACAACTGGCCCTTTGAGGTCAGCCGTTTTGCTGATGTGGCCCTTGGTGAAAACATGTTTGACGCCTCTGATCTAGAGTCAGATATAATAATAACTTAGAAAGAAATTAGAAATAGAAATTAGAAAGAAACAGACTCGGTTCTTTTAAAAAAATGGGATCTGGTTCCAACGACTCACATTGAGGAACGAAATCAACGACCATCTTTGCTCCAACGCTAAATAAGAAACAGATTTTTTGGGGATTTCTGGATCTACTCTTCAGATTGTTAATCATGTTTCTAAATTTAAACAAGGAAACTACAGAAGTTTCAAATTGTTATCTCAAAATTCATTATTTTTTCCCTGCTCGGTCTCGCATAAAAAGAAATCAGTTGACAGCGCCGTTCAATGCATCATTCCAAGTTGGTTTACTGCTTTGTTTGTGAAAATCTCTTTGGTTTTATGTGTTGTGTGTGTGTGTGATGCAGAGTGGCAGAGCTGCAATACACTTCTCTGCGGGGACACATAAAGCTAAATATCTGTTTTATAGGAGCTTATGTAACTGCCCTTCTGAGACACTTTTCACAAGTCTGAAAAGTTTCATACGGAAGTCAAAAAGAGCAGCAAACTACTTGATAAATAGTTGAGCAAGTGCTGTCATTTTCAAATCTTTTTTTTCCAGATTTTAAAAGATAATTTTGAAGATGGCAATTTCACAAGGGTAGGGTGATTCTAAAAAGCTTGAAAATTGAAACGTTACGGTAAGGTCGCAGGAGGGTATCTCACCGAGCAGAAGGAGGTATTACTAGTAACTTATTCATCAAAATGTCAAAAACATGACAGTCTCCACAAATCTTGTAAAAAGATTAAGAATTTCTCGCTGTCTTTTCACTTCAATCATCCCCTGATAATTGACAATTTTGGCTCCCACGATCTGTAGAGTGGTACAACGCTATTTCGACGAGGTAAAGATCAAAAATATTTCTTTATAAAATGACTTTGGCGTTAGGTAATGGCTCGCGTGAATGAAGGCGACAGGCGTGTCTTGACCGGTCTTTTAGGAATGAGCTGGTGTCTGCGATGTCTAAAGTCGTATCAGGTAACACACAGATATTCTTCATTGATTGGTGGGTAAAGGGCTGCGTGTCAAATCCAGAATGATACATCTCTTTATTATTTATACAGAGGGATATCAGTCTGGTCACTGCTCCCGCAATTGTGTCTCAAGCCAGAACGTGTCTGCGCAATCAGATCGTTTATAGTTTATTCCAGTGACACGTGTGAAACAAAGCAGCTCATTGGTCGTCTGTCATTTACAAACAAAATAACATTTCTCTCACTTCGATTAAGTTTATTGCTTCGCTCATTGATTCTACAGAAATCTACCACGTTTTTCAGTCCGCTGCGATATTTTTTTATATTTTTTTTCCCGTCGTAAGCAGCCATATTTGTTTTGATACGGATGGACAATGCGTGTTCCTGATTGGCTAATCCACCTGTCAATCACACCTTTCAGAAGTCAAGGAGATTCACTGAAAACGAGACACCTTCAGAATGTATTGAAGAAGAAGTGTGTATTGTGGATTACAGGCAAGAAAAATGCCGCAAGAATCCTTTGATGAAACACAAGTTAAAGATGCACTGTGTAACATTTCTTGCGGAGAGTCACCGCCTGCTTGTCTCCACAGTAATCTTGTTGCGTTACCTGGAATGTTTCGCAATATAGCCTTAAAATTCTATCTATCTCCTATGGAAACAAGTAGGTGACAGCGCCAGGCCAAGTCGCAGGTCAAAAAAAGGTGTCAAGGTGTTAAGAAAAAAAGAAAAGAGAAAGAAAGAAAGAAAGAAAGAAAAAGAAAACAAAAAAGGAACATAACTAAATAAATGCAAGATAGAGTAGTTTAATTATATCCTGTGGAACATTCCGGACATAATAAACACATCTCCATGAGAGCAGATCCTCTACCAGGACATTTCCATAGTGCCTATTTAAGTCCAGAAAGGGGTCACACAGGAGACATCTGAACTCATCTGAACTTATTAATTTAGGAGCTATTTTGATGATGGAACAGTATCCAAGGAACCACCGACAAACACATAATCATATAATCGCATACATCGCAATGCAAATCTCATATGTTTCAGTGTCTATAGAGGTCGAAAACATGTGTATTTTATATTTTTCTTTTGTTATGTGGTTAGAACGTTCTTTTATTTAATGTAAAAAGAGGGGATATATTGTTATGTGTCTTACTTAAACATTTGTAGCCTTTGCAATTAATAACGCAGCCCTGGTTAGTCATCCATTTGCACTGTTTAAGAATTGAAGAGGACGATATTATTTTGAGTAAATGTGAAATGCCAATGATGTAATGGAAAAGCACTTAAAAAAGAATAATTAAGGAATAGTGTATTTTATATTAGACCCCTTAAACTGGAGGCAAGAGAAAAATACCTTGATGCGTTTCCAATGATTAACTGGAATCAGATTTGAATTTTAAGTATCTCTAACAAAAAAAAAATTGTATTGCGCTTCACAAAATGTATAAATTACACATTCTTTTTCCACATAATATCGTCTGGTTAATCCCAAATTCCCAACTGCATTATTCTCCACTTCACTTCACTTTAGAAACTTTTAAAGGGTCTATAAGTTCTCTCTTTTATCATTCTATAGTTATAAACCACCATTGCCTTTGAAGAAACCGACAGTGAACAGGAGTAAAGCGTCTCCACTTGTGAATCAGCATTAGGCCCTTTAAGCCTGGGTGCATTACACATCTTTATGAGGTGAACGTACTGTGGTCAGTGGAGCAGATCCGGTTTAGTGCCTCATCTGAAGCGCTTTACCTGACCATATCCCGTAAATCAGACCTCACCCCTCCCCAGTGGTGCCCGTTGAATGGCACATTATATCTCTATGAGGATGCACACTGCAATAACACTGCAGGGGTTTCGGATGACTTCACAACCGACTATAGGCCTGGAGTGTCGAGATGATGGGGCCAGGTGAAAATGTCTATAGCTATTATGAGGAGTTTATGGTGTGGTGGATAAATATAACTGTAGCATAATGGGGCTTGTTATATGAAGTTGTTAGGTTAATAGGCGTCTTTTTTAGTTACATACATTACCAGTTATCCTTTTTCATTTATGCTACTTCATGATTATTTACATTATAAATTGTTACTGAAGGCACCAAAACACATGTAGGATGTAGTGAACACAAAAAACCCCGAAAAGAACTTGTCACCCAAGCAAAGGGTGGCTATTTTGATGATTTGAATTAAAAATTAAAAATAAAAAAATTCTTCTGTATTTATATATGTCAGATGGCACATTTTATGAGATGAACATGGTGAGACTCTAAAGCTAAAAGGAGGACATGGGTGGTCTGGAAGGAGAAGAAAGGAGAGTGCATGAGCAAAGGTACTGCTGGCCATTTACGAGCACTATTCTAGAGACCCGCAGCAGCACAGAACTGGGCAGAGGCAGCTGAATACGGACGGCAGGGACTTAACGGACGAGGGCGACGAAGAGGACATGGAGCCACCGAAGTGCAAGGGAAGTGACAGTGTGGTCGGGGCACAGCAGCGTTTGAGGAGCAAAGGAGGACAGAGCAGAATGAGGCACTGAGGCAAGGAAAAGCCAGGAGAGCACCACAGAGCAGAATACAAGTAGCTGTAAGGCAGGAGGCTCTGTCTTGTGTGTAAGTACTAAGTATATGAAGTATTATGGCTGTATGAATGCTTCCTCTGGAATGGTGCATGTTGTTGGCCCTGCTATGTTTTGTGTCCACAGACCCTCTGGCGGAAACGTACCAGCATCAGCATGGTTGCGTGATGCTGGATGCTGTGGTCAAACAGGCAACTTTCTCTTCAATGGCCCTAGACCAGTGGTCAGCAACCTACGGCTCTTTCATCCTTACGCTGTCTTTAATTGAAGTGCATTTTATTTGTGTTAGTTCTTTTTTTGTAATTGTTATTTAAATTGGAAGATTATTGTGATCTTGAAATATTGAAATAAAATGATATTTTATGATTTTTCATCACTCAAAATAGGCCGGTGTACCCGCCAAAACAAAACAAACATCACTCACACCTCATAGACGACAGCTAACAGTCCTGCATAAAGATCAAAGTGACTTTGTGCAGTTGCAGCCCCGATTTGCAGATGCTGTGTGCAGAGGTTCAGGAGCAGAAGTCTCTGTAGCACTTTATGGATTTCATTCACACACTATAGTTGTTATATATATATACATACCATGTTATCTTCATTTTAGATGTTAAAAAGTATTTGCGGTTCCCAGTGTTTTGTTTTTTTTCCCTGGAAACCGGGTCCAAAAGGTTCTCTGGGTACAAAGGGTGCCAACCCGTGCCCTAGACCCACAAAACTAAGCTGGACTGAGAACAGCTGAGTGCTGTAGTCTAGTGCATTGTTTTTACTCTATTTTAGGTCATATTTTAGGGTCAATCTGGGTTATGGGTTTTAGCTTGGATTTTATATTTTAGTCTTGCTTTTATGGCCCATTGCTAACTTTTAACCTATTAATATAATTGGACAATTATTTGCTTTGTCTATTCATTACATCCACTTTTCACTCAAACATGTGTTTCACTAGTCTCATTAGAATTTGGCCACAGCATATTATTCAAACCACCTTTCACCTTTGACATATAAAATGCAGAAAGTGGTAAAAAGAGAGGAAAAAAAGAAACACATTGAATGAGAAGGTGTGTTCAAACCTTTGACTGGTAGTGTCCATATTCAGCGTGAAAAGGTTCATAACTGAAGTCCCACGATGATGATATGCAGTAGACGACTGAACTCTTTAACTACAAAACTGATGCGTTTTTGGTGATGTAACACCAATCCTGGAACATTCAAATATATAATCATTGTGATGTAACTTTAAACAGTCAAGGTGAACAAAGTGTGTTACCCCAGGACACCAGCTGTTAGCCAGCTGCAGGAAAAGAACCTTCAGGTTAAACGTTTTAGCTGTATTATCAGTTAAACTTTTGCCTCTGGCAATTTAGAATAACAATATCCCCATGGACTTTTTACAATATAGCTTTGTTTAATCCAGGAACGAAAATATACTGGATCTGGAGAGCCAGCCAACAATGTATGATTACAAAAAGGTTCATTTGAGCTTCTTTTCTTCAAATTTCTTTTTTATTTTCCTCTAACAGACCCGTTTGTTTATTTGTCTTGACATGTTTTGACTACTTGTCTGCAGTCGTTCTCAGAAGAGTCACGTGATGCTGCTCTGACGTGTCTTGCTGGCTGATTTACATAGTGTTTGACACAGTCTTCTTCTGACTTCAGTTAGTCTGACAGTTGTTCTTGTTTTGCTTTTCTGCAAAAAGCAGAACAAGAACCACTGAAGTCTGCCATCTCAGACCATTGCAAAAGAGAACCATGTTATTGACTGGGATGGATCCAAAGTTATTGGGACAGAGGACAATAAACACCATCACTGGATAAAACAGGCAATAGAAACCCAGAAATGCGGCCATGATACACTACACCAAGATGAGGGGACGTTCTTGCTTTCCCACACTTTGGGATACTGTTCTGAAGTCTGTGACTGTGACTTTGTAAATCAGCCACATCATGTCGAGCTTCTGAGGATGACTACAGGCAAGTAGTTAAAACATGTCAAGGTAATGTAAAATTTAGGACTGATAGGGGAACCATAGACTCCAGAGGATACCCACCAAGAAACGGGGAGAACATGCAAACTCCCCACACAGTCCAGGAATCAAACCAGTATCTTTTTTGTTGTGAGGCAAATGACTATAACCACTATGCTGTCGTTTCCTCAATTTCAGCACAGCCAAAAAATATTCACTTGCACTCATTAAACACTTGAGACTACAATAATTGCACTGAAGACCTGACTGGGCAATTTTAATTGAAATGTTTTAATTAAAGGATTGCAAAAGGTTGTTACATAAGGTTAATAGGTTGCATTCACATTCAATTATGTCTTCATTTCAGATGCAGGGTAGGGGTCTATATCACCCTATGGGAGATTTACAGTTTTAATTATTTTTTTAAAAGAAATATCTGGTCTTATGAAGCATGAATATTTATGTGTGGTTCACATTTATTTATAACATATTTGCTCGGGATTGGCTCCACAACCTTGAATTGTGTGTCAGTTTGTGTTTTTATGTGGATAGGCCCAATAATTACAGAGATGTTAACAGTAGACGAGGCCATCAAATCTAAAACTTCAATCCACCAACGGCTGTGTTTCAGATGACACCACAAGATTCTATAGGTCAGTCATATTTAATGCAGATGGGTGCAGATAAAATGTATTTTGTTAAAATGCAGACTGTTGTTGATGTGTTGCAACATCTTGGGGCTAGTCATTAATGGAAATGATCAGCTTCAGTATATGTAGATTTACATTTTGGATATTTCATGGCAAAGTACAGTGTTATTTATAGGAAAAACTGGCTCTTGGGAGTCCCTGCTTAGACTGCTGCCCCCACGACCCGGCCCCGGATAAGCGGAAGAAAATGGATGAATGGATGGATTGTCTCTTGCCCTCCATCTGAAAGTATGACATTTTATTGTAGAATGTGAAAACCACCAATAGACAGTTTCATCATAGAATTCTGACCCGTTTTACAAGTCGATTTTAAGCTCTGGATTAATGTTATAGTGTTGTCAAAATACTAACATTTTAAGCTCAATTTCAAGACTAAGGAATCGACTTCATACGCAATACTGATTCCAATACCTTTATTAGTGCATGTCATTTTCAACATTAAGTCACTGTGCTTTATTTTCTTACCATGTGGCCTCAAGTCATCCAGGTTGGTACTATAGTCGTCCATAGGTGTTTACAAATGTACATGGATTATTCTAAAAGCTATTCATTTGCATCCTCAAATGAGTATCTAGTTTCAACCGTAGCTTCCGTATCAATTAGTATTTGATTTTAAATACCTTTGACAACCTCTTGTGATGTCATGTGAACGCAGCCTTCTCTATGAACAAATACTTAGAAAAGGATATTGTACAAATATCACATAACCAGTATGAGTTTACCGTTTCCCGCCTGCGTCTGAGAGAGGGACTTCATCCAACCCCATCATCGCATTCACCAACCAATGGAGACTGCATTAGCACAAACAAAGCAACTCGGCACCACTGCTGCACCAAATTAGCACTCCGTTAACAAGAGACGGCATAGCACGCGAGCCTGCCAAGCTAACAAACTGCTCACGCACACACGCCCTTTCTGCGCTGAACAAAGACATTCTACAGACTTAAATAGGCCTCTGCATTAAAGATCTCCTTCACAATAGCTTTGGGACATGGATGCAAACCAAATGCGCTATATGCACTCACATAATCCATAATGAAACAACGCCAAGGGATTCTTAGATATACAAACCAACAAAGCTAGCCACACAACACTGGGCTCGGTAAACAACATTCGCGGCATTTTACTTCCAGTAACTAAGGAGGCTGGAAAACAGGTTGAGGGGATACATTCACGTTAGCCATCACGGACAGGAGTGGAATTGGCGACAAAATACTGTAGCAATGTGTGTGTACTGTGTGTACTTGTGTGTACTGCACAAGATAGCGGTGTTAGCCGTGGTAACTATGGAGGCAGGGATAAGATATCTGTAAATTCATTAGTAGGGATGGGGACAAAATCTCGTGCCAAGATTTTGTGAGATTTAATTGCTACAAGATCGAGCACATGGGTAGGATCATCTTTGTTCTGTAAAAAAAAGTGTTAAAAGCACTGTACTTGATTTTGCCTGTCTTAAAAATGTGGAAAAAAACAAAATAGTTCATGATCCAAGGTAATTTCTCACTTTCATAGCTCATTCCAAGCTTATTTTTCACAACTCTCAGAAGCCAGAGCAGAGTTTTGCTGTCATTGTAAAGCTATCAACAACTAGCATGCTTGTTCCTAGCGCATTTCCTGATTCTCAGAGATTAAAACACTTTATAACATGGGTGTCAAACTCATTTTCACAAAGGGCCACATGAACAAAATGGTTGTTCTCAAAGGGCCAGATGTAACTAACTGTAAGATAAATGTCACTAAATGTAACCAAATGTAATGTAAAACAAATGCAACTACTTTTTAATCTTCTTAATTAACAGTTTCTATATTTATTACTTATTCAAGATTCAAATATTGCATATAAATTTGCATAGATATGAAAAATGTCTGTGTAACTGTGTATCTAATGATAAACTGACATTTTAAGACAGTCACAACTTTTAATTTACTTTGTCGCGGGACACATAAAATGACATGGCGGGCCGCATTTCGCCCACAGGCCTTGACTTTGACACATGTGCTTTATAATTAGATGCAAACAGCGCACAATGGTCTCATTTTGACCTCAAGAGCTGCTTAAACAATATATTTGTACTAGGGCAAGACAAATTTTGCTCAAATACATGGAAAAATATCAGGTCATATTGCGGAGTTACAAGCTGTAATTTTAAAAAGCAGTGCTACAATGACAATAAATAACAATAAAATGGGCTATATCAAAAATTGTGAGCTGAAAAGCAAAATTTTTTTTCTTGCCAAAATCTTGCTTCCTTCTCATGGACCTGGCATCGTTTCTCGTGGGAATTGTGTCTGGTCTCATCTCTATTAATTGCCATTCACTAACTAAACAACCGTGAAAAGGCACTGATTTGGAGACACGCAACCGACTATCTATGCGTGGGTTGGATATATGAGATAGTTTAGTTCAAGACCTTCAAGACTGCGAGATAAAAGTTGTGTAGTTATGATGACTAAAAATAAGATGGAAGGCATTGGTTTAAAGGTGAGGTGCAACAGCCTGTCATTTTTTTTTTTTTTTCCATTCGTGCCACAAACACCTTTTACTTTCTGCTTTAATACACATTTTATACAAATATAGACTTGTGTGAAGGACTAGGACATAGACCAAAACAGTAGGATGAGCATAAAAATTTCACACTGCTCAAACTGTCTGTATTTACCAGATTCTTTTTGTACTAACAAGTCCTACAAGAAAATACTTTTTTCCCCCCTAGAATGTTATGGCATTTAACCTTTCAGTCTCCAAGCAAGTGGCTCTACCAGTCCAAGTTACAAGTCACACCCATGGAGCGGCAATCCAGCTCACACTAATGGGATCGACACACTGGGAGCAAAAAACAACAGCGACAACGCATTGTATAAGGTTTAAAAATGGTCCTATGTTATGCTAAATTGACTCCGGTTTTGTTTTTACCTCATTAAAAACGTGTTTCGTTCACACATTTGAGTAAAGTGTAGTCTGTCTACATCTCCAAAGCTCAGAATGCTCTGTTTCACCTTGTGATGTTATACAGTGATAATTCTCAAGTTAACAGCTACCTTTTTACCATTTGTTCAGTAGAGATGAGCAATTCCAGAGCTGAAATCATTCAAATGATTCAAGTGAATATGTGCGGAAAAACACTGTACTTTTTTGTTACCACATGACATCACAAGGTGGAATAGAGTGTTTTCTGTTTGAGAGAAGACCTCAGCCTAAATTTGCAAGGTTTGTGTGTTAAACATGTGTGAATGAAGCAAACACAACTCCAGGTAAGTTTTTGATGAGGAAACCATATAACATAGATCAGAAAATAGTGCAATATAGGCCCTTTGAAATCCAACACACTGGGAGTGATGAAGTGAAGTACGCTACAAGGTTTTTGCACAAATTGACTGAATAAATAATGTTGCCTCTGCTTCACATTAAAAGCAAAAGACAACCCTGAGTCTGAAAGGCAGCAGCTTTCTTTGTAATAGTTCCTTAACATACCATAAAATATGTTGAAAATCAGACTATGCAAATATTAGTTTTCCTCCATTTTGATTTTGTATTGGACGATGTATTTCTCTGTTCAGCTTGTTGCTCCGTCAAAGAAATTCACTGACTGGCCTGCTCTGTTGGCAACCGCGACAAAAGTTGAACATTTTTCAGCTTTCAGGATTGTGTCGCGGGGCCTCATAAGCACTACTTTCGCTTGTCGCCTGTCTGAGGAAGGCTAGCGATAGCGTGTCTTTCAAGGTAACACCAGAAGCGGACTAAGTGAGCACGACGTTACCCTGTGGAAGGTATAATACCATGATCGTGTGGAGCGGGTTGATACAAACTTTTATGACCAAAATAATGAGCCTGACAGCAGCATTTACGGAGAGAGTGGCAAAGGTTTTCTAATGTAAAGTGAATTGGAGCCAGAGTCAATGGAGCTGGAAGCGTGCCCATAATCGCTTTCTATTTGGAACACTTAGATTAAGACATTTTTGAACAGAAAACTGCAAATGTACCACGTTTCCGCTTAAGTTGCCCAAAAATGATTAGGAACAGTACCGAAAAAAGTGGACTTAGTGTTTAGTTCCAGTTCAATGCCATACAGTGGAATAACATCTCCACAGACACAAGTAGGTGTCAAGAAAAGTTACACAACACACCTTTAATCAATGACTCTGAACGTATTATGGATATTTTTGGTAATATTTCAACACAGGGCAGAACTCATAACTAATTTCCCCTCATACGTTGTCTCTTCCATCCTTCAGCTCCTCCTCCCTCTTTATATTTCCTGTTTATGTTATTGTAGCTGATGATGAATGGGCACTGACATTCTGGTGCAGTGTAATGTTAATGCCACAACTGAATGCGTCTTTTGACTCAGGGCAGCTGTGGAGAGACAGCCCTGAGGCGAGAACAACTGATAAATACATGAGTTTAAAGCTGCTCCGGAGGACGGCCTTGGTCTGCACTGCTTATTCATCTGTTTACTGTGAATGCAAACGACCCTAGGAGAATTAACATCACTGTGAATTACGTTCTATTCAGGATTTTTTAAATGGCTTTGGGGCGCTTGATTATTGATGTAGCAATTTTTTAATTTGTATTTATTTATTTATATTTTTTTTATGTATAATAATGAATTTGAATGGAAATATTACAGAAATTCATTGCACACACAAGTCTTGAATATCTGTGTAATCCCTCAGTCGTCCAGGTCTGTCCCACAACAAAAGAAAAATATTAAATCACTGGTGGACACTGCCTTATATCCATCTGAAGGGAAGAGGTAACTACACTGAAACTAAAAACACCTATTGTTTACTGTTTCTGTTTGTGGGCTAGGTCTATTGTGCACAGCGCCTGAGTCCTACTAATAGGTGTGAAATCGCTCATTAGGGGCTTGAATGACTATGCTAAGTGGGACTCAGACTTGGATGAGCAGTGAAATGTCCTCACTCTTACATTGTTTGTCCAGTTGATAGATTTACAATTCATACACAAAGTAATTCGAAGTGCTCATCATAAAATAAACATTAAAATGGAAGAGAGTAGAATAAAAACCTTTCAGTCATATGCACAGCTAAACAGAACTGTTTTATGCCTGGATTTAAACATTGCCAAAGTAGAGGCCTGTCTCACATCTTTAGGAAGACTGTTCCAGGTTTTAGCTGCATGAAAGTGAAACACTGACTCCCCACATTTAGTCCTGACTCTGGGACCAGCAGGAGACCGATCCCTGAAGTCCTCAGAGTGTGAGACAGTTCATATGACACTAACATGTTGGAGATGTACTTTGGTGCGAGGCCATGGAGAGACTTGTACACAAGCTCTAAAAATACATTTATCTGGGTATTTAGAATGAATCTATAACATACATAAATGCATTTGACACTTTATTCATTGTAATAAAACGGTTTAGTAATAGAGACAGGTCCATTGACTTTCTGTTCAAAATACTTGAGCTAAGAATACCGCAGTGGTATTTCACTGTAGCGAGCAGGAGATTTTCAATTACATGTTTTTATTGTTTTGTTTTTTTTACTTTTTGAACCCTATATATTGCTGCGTTTCAGATTCTAGAGTGTGATGATGTTGTACTCACAGATGGGGAAATGAGACATTAATCCCTATTAATTACATTGTATTTTGCCATGAAATATTCAAAGGTAAATTGACAAATACTGAACCTGACCATTTCTATTACTGACCAGACCCTAGAACTCCCTATAATACAACAAAAACCTGCATTTGATCAGTGTTCATTTTAGCTGCCTCCCGTTTGTGTTAAATATTATGGGCCTATATAATGTCGTGATGTCATCTGAAACCCAGCGATATGACCCAGAGTTTAAATAAGCACAACTAAGTGCAGGTCTGTGGGTGGGGATAGGTGAAAACAGCAATTTTACACACACTAAAGCCTCAAATACAGGACAATACAGAATTAAACTTACACACATTCAAACATACATGACTAAAATGAAATGTAACTTATTGAATTCATGACTAAACACTGTTATAACATGATTGAAATAGATAGATAATATGTCTTCTTTAAAAACATGAAGAAGTCGTAGAAAACTGTGCATGCTGGACTTGACTTTTACATGGACTAAAAGAGACCTGCAGACATGTTGCAGTTAACATTACAACATCAAACCCACATCAAAAATGTCCGTTCTGATTACCACGGGACCCATAGTGGTGACATATGGGATCACTTTGGTACGTTTGGGACAGGTGCGAGTTGAAGAGCTCATTTTGCTGCTGCCATCTTGATTCCACAGAGGGAGAAGGTGACAGATGTGTGGCGGAGGTGAGCGTGTGTGTCTTACATGTTGTGGCTGAAAATGACTCATCCGTATCCAGTGTGACTAAAGCGTGCTCAGAGCTGTGTTCGCGGACTTTTGTGTTTGTCAGAGCTCAGAGGATTTTTCCCCATGGCTTAAGATCTTTTCGTGGGTGGTGGGTTATGTAAAACTGATTTTATACATTAAAAAGTGCAGTATGTAATGATGTGGTACCTGCTGGTCACCATCGCTATATTATCGCTTTACCAGGAATGTTTTAGTGTTCCCTCGTTATATACATACCTGGAGTTGTATTTTGCGTTCTTTACACTGGTTTTATAATCCTCTAGTCACCAAATATGTAGTTTGAAATTTCCCAGAATTGTTATGTCATAGATAAACCCCATATAAAGTCCATACATCATCAACAGACTAGTTTTAAGCATTTCTGTTGCCAAACTGCATTCATTACTGCAACACACTTAACATGTCGTCATTGGCTAGTTTAGTTTTCCATGTCTCTGCTGCATATATATATATATATATATATATATATATATATATATATATATATATATATATATATATATATATATATATATATATATATATATATATAAAGTTAGGTATTATTTTAAGTTCTAAAACATAAAACACCAAAACAAATGTAATTAGGGCCATGTTTAAAGGCCAATAGCAAACAATACAAAATATTGGTTCTGTAAGGAAATTGGGTATCAAAAGACACCACAAGTATCAGAATTGGAAAAAATAAAAAAAAATAAAAAAAATAAAAAATGGATTGGTGCATCTCTAGTGGGTATCACCAAACCCTAATAGCAAATGCTCCAAATACATCTGTGTTATGTGACCCGATGACAGTGCATTAGCATTCAGTGTTTTTCCAAGTGCATAAGATGAAAGCTCATGAAATGATACACGGATGGCATGTTTATCGCACAAACACCAGAATAGCCCATTGTCCCTGGCCTCAGTGTTCACCATATCTTTATAGTGGGCCCAGCTGTCTGTGAGCCGCTGCAGCCGGAGAAATGTCCCTGTGCCGGATCAATAAAGCTTATCTTGTTTCAGTTCAGAAACACATCTCCATCCAACAACAACAACCCAAGACTGTCCCCTAGTAGTCTGTGTACATTTATGTTTCCTGTACTACACATTTTTATGTATGTTTGTTTGTTTGTGCTTATTTGTTTTTTTTTTATTCCCATTGCATCAATATCACAATTGACACAATGAGCAAGTTTAATAATTGCATGTAATGTAATTTCACCGGAGGAGCTGGAGGACGTGTCCGGGGTGAGGGAAGTCTGGGAGTCCCTGCTTAGACTGCTGCCCCCGCGACCCGGCCCCGGATAAAGCGGAAGAAGATGGATGGATGGATGGATGGATGGATGTAATTTCTTAAGATAAGTACTACTGCTGCCTTATTGATTAAAATGGATAACCCTGTAGTTTAGATTTCTACAAACAGGTTCTGAAATGCAATTTTTTAAAATAATTTTGCAGAACATAAATCAGTCTCTAAATGTCATTGCTCTTGATGAGTTTAAAACCTGCATTTAAAGTTTTTCTTTTTTTTTTTTTTCCAGATTTGAACAAAATGGAACAACAGAAACGTGTAATGTTAAAATGGAAGTGCTTGTACACATGCTCTTGAGCAAAATATGCCTTGCACCAGTACAGATTTATTGTATGAGCAGCTTTTGAGGTCAAAATATGTCTGCTCTGTTTGGTCTGCTTCTAATTATAAAGCATTTTATTGTCAGAAAGTGCACATTAGCATGCTAGTTATTGTTAGCATGACCGTGACAGCAAAAATGTGCTTTGGCCTCTGTAAATTGTGAAAAGGGCTTATAAACTTACGGTGATGATTAATTTGGATGTTCCAGATGCAAAAGTTAAGTGAGGAATACAAACAAAATGAACTAGTTCCATTTTTCAGACAGTGAAAATCAGGTCGTCTACACCTTAAAATGTCAACAGCATAAAAATGACTAGTAAAATTAAAAATCAAATGGGTTTCCCTATTTTAATGGACTTTTGAACACCTTGGTATTGTGTTTTAGACCTGCTCTGGATTGATTGCTTCAAAGATTCATATGGGTCTTTGCTGCTGCATTGCAAGACAAATGCTATTGCCAGCTTTGGTGTTAGCTCTGCAGAGTTGTTTCTAGCATTGCTCATTTTATCACGCTCTTTGTTTTCAAGTATGTGCTGCCTTTTCAGATGACTATTCCTCTAACCACAAAGGAATCTCTATGCGGTCCTTAGCCTCTCTGTTTTCTTCTTCAGATTGGCCATCTGCAGAGATCAGCCATGCGTGATTGTGATTACTTTTAAGATATGCATTTATTCCAGCCTGATTTTAAATAGATATTTGGACTAAATTTAAAACTGCAATTTCCTCTGCATTATTTTATTTAAATGTATCTATTTTTGATATATAGAATGAACGATTATTATAAAATGGAATACATAATAACATCCCTCGTCTCATTCCATTCCTATATATATATATTTTTTAATTATTTTAATTTTTTTTTGCATTCTATATCCTGTGGAACATACATAAACCTTTGAATGTGTTATTTTGTGATTACACTATGAGACATGTATAATCACCACTTATTTTAAACCAATCCCTTTTACATGGATAGTGTCACGCGGGTATAGCAACAAACAAAAACATTTCACCCAAAACAAACCAAAGCTATTGTTTGTTCTCCTGGGCTGTGTTTTGGCCTCTCTGTGCTGTGCTGGTCACTAATGGGGCTTTAGCGTCTCGAGCAGCTGCCCACGGCTCCTGCAGCCTGGGCCGGTCCAACCAGAGCCCCTTCTGCAAACACCAATTACCCAGAGAGAAGCACACAAAGCCCCACATCAGCGCTTTGCTTTGCCTTTGCCATACCACGCGCTACTTTAGTGCACACGCAGCAGCATGGACTCTCGATTCCCCTCACGACAGCTCATCATGGCTCGGGCTTTGAAAATATAATCACTATCATTTTCAAACATTTACCATTAAGGGCTTATATTATGATACTTTCTGATCTATGTTATAATGTATAATGAGTTGTGCTTTACTTCATTCACACTCGTTTAGCACATAAATCCTGCATATGATGATGTCATGTGGTAATACCGTGTTTTTAAAATCCGCACACCTTCACTACATAATTTGGATCGTTTCAGTCCTAGAATTGAATGATGAGATTAGTCTAACAGACTTTAACACTTCAAAATCTGCCCGTCCAGCCAGGTAATCAGAAACACCTTGCTGCAATCAGGGCAGTTCTGTGTGATGTCACCAACTACTGATGCCACCAATTACTGAAACTGTAGAGGCCACTGAAGGGAGCACAAACCAGAAAGCTTTAAATAGACCTAGTTAGGAGTAAAGTTGCCAAAAATGACCAAAAACACTAAACAATACTCTTAAAATAGCTTATACACAGTTTAGTAGCAGAAAAAAGTGGATACCAGCCGATAAGACAAAACTTATCCAAATGGTTTATGGTGCTGTTTATTATTTCCCAAGTAGCTACAGAAGAACATTGCATAAATAAAAGATCAAACATTATAAGACTTATCAGACTTTTTAACTATGACCATTACTTCATATGTCCTTGGCTGAACCGATATTTGTAAGCTGATATCCAATCCAGCAAATTTTTCAGTACCGGTGCCAATATCTGATACCAGTATAGCATCCCTAGTGTTTCGTTCCACTTTAAGTTTAAGCTTTCCCAAGTACTTGTTTACTCTTACTTGAGTAATTTCTTGGATCACTACTTTGTACTTTGGACCTCTGTTGTCCCAGCTTCCCTCCCACCACTTGAGCTCTTTGCTTTGCCTTCGCCTCACCATGCACAAGTTTACTGCACACGCAGCATCGTGCACTCTCTATTCCCCTCACGTCAGCTCATCATGGCTCGAGCTTTGAAACTATAATCACTACTTTCAAACATTTACCTTAAATTGCCGAGTCTTTCCCACTTTTATTAGGCTGCTCTGAACTAAAATAAAAGGTGATGTCGTCATTTCCCGAGCAATTATGTATTTTATGGAGAGATCCTAGCATGAAAGAAACATTTTAAAAGCTCAAAGAAGTACTGCTCATTTTTTCCCATCCTGTACTAGCAAAACCAAAACACCGGGAAATAAAAAGATATAGCATCACACTGACTTAACAGCTGCCTCGTTAACAGTCTTGGGAGCCCATAGCCAATAAAACCATTTTCTGTTCATAATTTTTCTTTTTTATGATGTCACACTGTATGAGGAAATGTAAAGTGTGCGGAAATGCCCTTTTTGAGAATAATAAGTCTGTTTTATCGGGACTTTTTTATATTTGAGGCACAATAACCACTATCCAACATGCATAATTATATATATACAATTTAAGATGAACTATAGCACACGTTTGTTAGTTCACAATTAAATGTCTTCTGTTTTCAATGCATATAAAACACAAGACACATGATAAAAAAAAAAGGAAAAAAAAAGGCAAACAACCACAGCCATTTGTATATTTGAGAAATAGGTGGGCTTCAAACATTGGTAGCATTATTTATTCTCAAAGATGCTGCACCAAATCTCTTATAAATAATGATGAACATTTGTCAGTGTTTTCTTTCAGTAAAATTGAGTAAAAGGAGTGTGATGAAGGTGCATGCACTTTAAAAACACCAAGGAGAACTTTCAAGGGTTAAGGCTAATTCATAAGAAGTTTGTTATTGCTCCTACTTTCTTGACACATTGTTTGTCAGAGAATGTGTGGCTGACGTAGATTGAAAATGAGCCAAACCATTACTATTATTTATTAATTATCATTTTTAACAGCTATCGCCACTGTGCAGCCTTGTACTGTTGATAACCCCCATAGCAACAACATAGGAAGAGTGAAGTGACAGTAAGTCGTGTGGCAGCAGAGTCTGATGAAGTAGTCTATAAAAGTCCAAGCACAAAAGAAGTCTGAACAAGAACAAACCTATTGCTTCTTTTTAACTATGAATTGGCCTTCAACACCATAAGTTTGAACTAAACAATCTCTCCCATCCTGGGCGGAGCTTCAGCAGCTCCTTAAAGTATTCCTCTAGGTACAGTCCATCACTTTCCACCTCTGAAGTGGCCTTGTAGTATTTCACACAGTTGAATATGAGCCTTACATCTGAGACAAAACTCTCAGGACAGGAGTAACACCCACTGTCAGTGGACTTGGCCTCCTACCTCTTCTTCACAATTGACAAATCAATTGGCATTAATCGCACTTTGCTGTGTGCACTGCCTGTTTCTTGTAAGAGGGACTGGAGTGTTTATTTTCCCCAGGTGCTCTACACCTACAATGCTCCTTCTCACAGTCTGCTGGAGAGTCACCATTTCTTTCTCATGTTTGGGCATGGTTTAAAGCCCTGGTTGGCAGTGATCCACCAGACTCAGTTCCAGGCTCCCCTTCGGAGCTTTCAGTGCCCATTCCAGAGGGAGAGTCGTCCCTTGAGGGCAATCTGTTTTTGAGTCTGTCACACCAGCCACCTGTGGTTGGGCTGCACATTTCTTGAGCACCACTGCCACCTGCTCAAAGTGCCCCAGAACTTTTGGTTGCTCCACCAACCACCCTGAGCAGTCTCTGCCCTCACATGAGCCTGCCGACATCTCTGGTAGCCCTGGTAGGTGGGACTCTTATACGCAGATCCTCTAGGACAACAGCAGACCAACATCAAAACCTCCATCGCCTTCCAAGTCCAGTAGGTCAGCAGCTCAAAGGGGAGTAGGACTCCGGAGTAGATGTGGCATTATGCACCATAGGCAGGCTTTGCCAGTTGAGGACAGATAGAGCATTAGCAGCTTATGATAACACATTCTCTTGCAGAAGCTACAAGTTTATGCTTAAATGACACTGTCATTTTGTCCTGTTCTGAATGTTGCCTACCATTGCTTCTACTGTCCGCCGCTCTCTTTCACCCAGTACTGTGCTGTACATGTTGCTGTGTTGTAAATGTCTTGCCTGCATCTGACCTGAGGTGTACCTGACTGGACACTGACCTGCCATGTGCTTCATTGAAAGGCTGTGCAGGTTTTTCTGCCTGCTGCATGCATCATTACACAATGGATCTACAGCTTTTGCTATCACGGTTCCTATCTGGTGACACTGGACCAGTGAAACAATCTACTGAATACAGACAATCTTATGAGACTTGTGCAATATATATAGTTGAAAATTTCCTTTTTAATATGTAGATTTTTGTTTCCAAGAGCTGAGTGCCCAATTTGGTGTCAGTGGTGGTTCTTTTGGTGGTGGTAATTTTTCATATTTGCAGTGCACTGTGTCATTTGTGTGGTGTCTGTTTGTTGTTTGTGCTGAAGTATCCTCCTCAGTTGTTCCTCTCTCTCCTTCCAGGAAGGTCTCAGCTCTCTGGTTTGTTTCTGTTGGGGTAAATGTGTGTGAGTGTGTGTGGGGTGGGTGTGGGATGGGTTTTAATAAGGGTTTATATGTAGGTTTTAAGTGAAATTTGTCGAATAAAGAATTGCAGTTTTTTCAACATTTTACTATTTTGCCTTTTTCATTAAACATTGTGAATTGGAATTGTCTCTTGGCCTTATTAAGTAAAGTTTACCCATGTGCCTTAGGCTTTGGCATTTTATACTCTCCAGGTGAAATTCCTGGGGTGGTACCGTTGGGTGTTTGTTACGATTCTAGTATTAAATTAAATCGCCAACCGTTAAAAGGTTATACAATCTGTACTTCACCACTCCCGCCACACTAACATTCTACAGAGTTCATTAAAAAGCCAGAACGCTTTCTTGGGCTGCCAACGTAAATCACAGCGATCACTAAAGTCACAGTAAAAGTCTGAGTAGCAGTGGATTAGCATGCACATCACTCTTACTTCTCTGTCAAAGACTAACAGTATTAGTCCAACAGCCTGTTCTGTCTTTATTACAGCCCACACCGTCGAGTCGAGGCGGATAAGCTGCAAATTACTCCAACCTTCATCCCCTATTCACCATTTGGGAATAACGCGCCTCGGACTGGAATAGTAAAGAAAGCATTGTACTGAAGACCTCATATTCAGCAGCACAATGGAAGATACGGAGGACTTATCAGGCTCATTAAGATCAGGGACTGTATAGATGACGCCACAGTGAATGTGACACCACTGTACTAACATCGTCTGAGTCACAGCCAGTGACAGCTAAATCACACGACTTTTCATTATTAAGGGCTATTTTCAGAAATGACCGCGGTGAGTGACTATATGGTGAGGAGAAATCAAGTAGACATTCAATAGAGTGGTAAGAGTAGACTAAAATTGTACTGATATAATCTTGAAACAAAATCTAATTACTCTATTGAAGGTTGAAAAGGTTTAGAAAGTAGTCACAGTGTTGAAAATGACTGGAATACCAATTTTCAATCTCTAAACTGGCACTAGATGGAGTTGAAACCGTTGAAACCTTTTCTACGATGGACTTCTTCAAATTAAGTCCAAGAAGTTTAAGAACATATTACTGCTTCTCGAGTATTTGTAAAAGGTAACTGTCAAGGTCTTAACATCTTATTTGAAGTTATCATTGCTGGAAGGACAAACATTAAATAATACACAAAATCTGGTATTTTCTAAGGATAAACAGTAACATTAAAGAAATCAAAAAAATATATACAGTAAACGACTATTGCCAATATAAAACTTGTGTCACTTGTAGACTTACTCAGAGTAATCCAAATGTTTATTCACTTTCATTCTAGTACTGTTACACTGTAAAATATATTACTCAAGTAGGAATAAAAGTATGGTGTGTAAAAACTACTCACTACTACTAGAAGCCCAATTTGACACAAAACACCCAACTCAGTTAAATGTAACTCAATACTAGCCACTGGCATTTTGACATATTGGATGCAATTGCCATAGAAAAGTGTTGCCATAGTAACTTGCAGCTAAATATGGTCAAAAGTCCTCAAAATGATGTCCATATAAAAAAGGGGTCATGAGGAAGCTGTATGGCAGGCCTGGCTTGTAAATAGGAGCCAAGAAATTGACAAAACTCAACATTTCTTGCCAAATTTCTGTCTGATTTCAGTTAGCTGTGCACATGCCCTCTCTTACATGGCTCTAGAGTAGGGTGTGCTAAGTTTCCTAATGTCAGAATGAAGTCAACTGGACAGTCTGCAGAGGGAAAAGCCCATCCTACGTGCTTTCTATAAAACACAAGGTTGTCATAATTACTATATCGACTAATCGTTCAACTGGAACAATATATTTTGGGGCTCAGTACTTTAAAAGTGGGGAGATATGGAATATTTTTGTTGTAATACAATAAGAAGTGAGCTGTATAGGGTTGAACTTCTATGCCTAATTACTGGTTCATTTACTGTAGCATTTCATTGGTTGCAGCTCAGATCTTTTAATGATGCTGTCTAGTTGAAAATGGTTTCTTGCATTATTGTTACTGCGGTAAACTAGTTTCAGTATTATAATTTATTGCAGTATATCTCTGTACCAATGTTTTGTACTTCAAAATATGTTATTGTGGCAGGCCTAGAAACACAAAATATTCTTGTTGAATTTTGGCCAAGGACACACATGCTGTGATGGAATCGCATCATCAACTTGCATCTTCTCATATCACTGCTGTTATCCATATATATTAACCCACATTTTATTTTGTCACGTGTTTTTCCTGGACTCCCCAGTGTTCTCACAATATGGCCGTAACCTACATTATGGGCTATTTCTCAGCAGCAGACAGAGTAAAGCAATTAAATAATTTGCATATTCTTTTAGTTCCATTAATAGCTCTACAGTACATGCTTTAGGCAGGTCCAAACTGGGAGTGTTCTGATGCTATTCTTTATAGGAATACAGAGAGGTTCCTGGGGACCCTACTCCAGATTGCAAGCCAGAATATTGGTCAGGAGTATCTAATGTTAGCATAGTACATTGTGTTTAATAATATAGACTAATAGATGTTAGCCAAAAACATTCTCATTCTCATTTGACTAAAGATGCTCTGTGTATAGATTAGCTGACCAAAGGTGCGTTTCAAGCTCTTAAAACTTTTCAATATTTCTGTTATTTGGCCATGCATCTAACCCACACAGCACTCACAAGATACGGTTACAACTGTGCATACAGAGAATTGCCCGTCTTTATACACATTATTTATATAAAAATGCTTGGTGACTGAGACTCCATTGACCGATTAATTACGCCTGGTAAGAGGAGGTGTCAGTGTCAATGCTGCAATGCACATACAAAGCAGTAACAGGTCTACTTCTCTGAAAAAAAAAAAAAAATGAAATTCATGTTCTTCACTCACCAAAGATTTAGTGGGACCCTTGGGATTGTTTTCCTGTGAGAAGATGGTCCCATCTTGGGTCGAAAGTGACACTTGAAGTGTACTCTGTCTGTACTACTGTCCATGTCCAGTCTGCTTCATAATTTGGTCTTGGTTGCAGTAAAAGCAGAAATTCAACTTCGTAGAGATATGATGTTGGAATAGGGAGGTGAGTTTTTAGTCCTTTTGTCACAGATGCTCTGCTTTGACTTTAATCCAAAATGCGTTCAGATTTGATGTCTCTTCAAACACAATTTTAATTCCATCGTCACTGCCAATTTCAAAGTGTTGCCCTTCTTGGACCGACAAGTTGCTTGGTTTGTTTACAAATGGGTCCAAGCCTTCCCAGCTTGTGGGTCTTTTGTTGTATTGCTCAAATTCACTTTGAGACAGGTTGAGACAAGTGGTTGCACACAAAGTGGTAAAAGGAGGGCACTGGCAGCATCTCTCCCAAAATTCCAGTTATAGAAACCCGTCAAATACCCCCAGCTCCACACACCCTCCTCACATGTCCAGCTTACCTTTGAATGCGGCCATTTTATCTGGAGGTTTGAAAATTGTAGTTATTTTGCCTTGAAGTGACTGGTTCAGTTCACTGAGTAGGTTAAAAATGTTACACATGTATGCAAGTGTTGCGATCCACTCTGCATTGTTGCAGCTTTAGGTGGTGACTGCTTTTCTGTAAGAAATCTCTGCAGGGGCTCTCGTAACTCAAATATTCCACCCAGCGACTTGCCCTTTGAAAGCCATCTCACCTCCGTGTATGAGAAGGCGGGGTCCACATCCATATCTTCACACAGGTGCTCTAATATATAAGAGAATGAGATTTACATTTTACAATGTATGATTTTTCACATGTACCCCATTTTTTCACATGGTTACACATAGCGTGATCCACATTGTGGATCGTGTGACTCGCATTCAGGTACAACCTCATAGTGAAGTCTGTCAGCTGCACAGTCAATGCCCCCGCTCCATCTGTACATATGCCAGCACAATATATCCAGTCAAGTTTCCCTGACATGTCATTCATTCATAGTCATTCAGAGGCTTGAATATCTCCAATGCCATTGTGTTGGTTGGCAACAAAAGTGTCCACAGCATCTCCTTGTGTACACCCTCTTGAAAAACATATCGCACAAAAACAGCATTATAGCTCTGTCCACATGGACTGACTCGTCAGCTTGTGTTGCATACCATGGTGACGCATTGATTCTCTCGATTAGTTGGTCCTCAGTGTTCAATGATATCTTGTCTATTCACCTGGTTACAGTTGTGGCTGAAAGCTGGACTTGAGAGATTTTTTGAATCACAGCCTCCCCAAATAGTTCACGCCAATTATCCTTAGCAGCAGGCAAAATTAGTTATTCACAGATTGTGAATTGCATTTTTAGCTTTAGCTGTGCAGTTAGCCACTAAGAAAGATGCTTTTAAAGAAGACACTGACACAGAGGTTGAGGATTTCATTGGCCGTTTCAAGAAATTCTTATTGCTTGTCTCTGAGTGCTAGATGTTTTGTTTCTATGTGGTGAAGTACTTTTGATAGTTTCATAGCATTGTTGGAAAGTCTCTCATCACATACAACACATAGTGGGGTTGGGGCATATGAATCACTTGTTGCATAAACCTGTAATTTAAGTTGGAATCTTGATATTTTCTTTTTAACGTTGCTTTCTTTTCGTTGTTAGTCTTGTCTTCTCTTGCTTCATTATTAGGGCTCTCCCCTCCGCCAAAAAAGCTCTCCAGTGACTGTTGTTTTGTTTTTTTTACCAATGTTTGCTAGGTTTAGCATGTTGATTGGCTCTGTTTATTTATTAAGTGAGAGGGTGTGCAGAGGAAGAGGAGGAAAGCATTCCAGCGGAAATAGTATGCATACAAAGTAAAAACACAGACATTGTGGTCACAAAAAATTGTTATCTTTTTTTCCCTCATTATCTTACATTTTCCACTATGATTCGGTACTGGGTTGCCCATGGCCCAGTTCAGGGCAGCAGCCTGGAGGTTGGGGACCCCTGGACTAAATGATTACAGCCCTAATGGAAACCAAATTCAAATCATGACTTATGCATTGTGATACACACTGAATCATGACAAGACCACGGTTTTAATCACAACGTTCCTCACATTTAACATCATGCTGTGGATATACTCTTATTAATTGATATTGTGGAAAATAATGTGGAATATAGAACTATTTTTTAAACATACCGTCAGTACTTGGAGGAGAGACCACTTGGAGTACCAGGTGCATCATCAGTCTACCTCAGGGCCACTGTAGCTGCAATAGTATCTTAATACCACACAAGATGCAATGATGCACACAATTATTAAGTGATTTGGACCACTATGAAAAGTGGACATGTGCAACCCCTTTACGCCCTTTAAGTTACAAACAAAAATAAGCGCTAAACATCACATATAATAAACTGTAGTGCGGCAACATGCTACCATTCTTCATATACAATTTATAAAAAAAGATCTTTATTATCCCACAGAGATGCAATGTCATTTTCACACCATTCTGAAAAATCGAAATCAACTCACCCATAGCCTCAAAGTCCTGCAGCCTTCGGAATGGTGCGTGTTTTAATTTGTCTTGGTTTTAATGCGCACAAGCCCTTGAGAATAAGAGCTCCGCCAGCTGTCTAACACTTTCTATCTCCCTTTCTTTTCTAATCAGAATTGTCGTGGCCAAGGTTAACCGGCGCACGCTTGAACAGAGGCTTGAGGGGGCTGATTCCACTGCAGACATCCGTGAAATTATGAGGTCTACGCTACGATGGTGAAGAAGAGAGAAGGTCCAGGCAACATTGGTGAAACATATGTGGGGAAAATAACTGGAGGGCTTTGAATAATAGATGGAATGTGTAAAGAACTACATATTGTGTGATGACCTTATACCTTATACACTTTGCAGCAATGAAATAATGTCATTGCTTCTTCTTAGGTGTCAATCAAACTGGAAGATGTGTGTATGACTTAATAAGAAATGAATTTAAGTTATGGTTGAGATATTCCCTATAGTCCTCTGCATTTGAGCCAGAATTGCTGTTGGGGCAACCAGATTAGAGCAGTGGGATATAGGGATGGGAGTATCGATAACAAATATCAATATATGTCGATACTGACTCTGTACTTAATAATATATGTATAAACATCTTCACTGGTAGCACACTGGACTGATTCATCTGGGTAGGGTGTCCTGTTTGTTCTTAAAAGTACCACATGGCTGATTTAAAACCCAACATTGTCTAGAGTAAAAACATTTTTTATGTATTATTAATGTAAAATAACCAGTTGTAGTAATATGTCATATGTCTCACCCATAAAGTTAGATCAGTATTGATATTGCTATTATCAGTGTTGAATAAAATCACCTCCAAAGTACTTAGTGAGAGATCACAGTGCAGTGGCGATGTCCTGATAGGGAACTTTGTTTGGTCATGACAACCTTAGCTGAAGGATTTAGACTACTGTGCACGCTTTAAGTTGGTAAAGGAAAAAAACAACAAACATAGACATACAGGGAGAACATGCAAACGCCATACAAAAACTATTAATTCCTATTTTGTTTGACTTTATCATTGAATTTTAACATCTGTAAGGTCCCACTGAAATACAAATGTGCAAATGCTATTGGAGATGGCCCGGTACAATGTCTTAGATACAACAATAGTCTGCACTGGTCAGAGCTGGGATTGAGCTGCCACAGACTACTGAGCCGTGTCTGTGTGTTACACTGACAAAAGTCGCACACTGGAAAGCTTTGATTTTCTGGTACTGAGCAGCGCAAGTGAAGGTGATTCGTTTGGAGTGATGTCAGTACAGATGCAAGATTGTCCTCTTGGGTAAACAATACAACACCACTATCTCTGCACACATTTACATAATACATTATCACAGTAACATTGAGATCATATCGCTGCTCCAGTTTTAGCAAGTCACTTTGGCCGCTTGCACTTAAAGAGTGGGTGTTATGCAAGATCAATGTTATAATTTTCGCTCATGAAAAACATGCCTGAAGTGGATTTTGATGTCATCCATGCATGTTTGAGCAATTTAGTGATCTCTCCTTGGCAAAAGACGAAGTTTAAATCTGTCAACTGGACAAATCGTTGTCTTTTTCAAACCCACAAACACTTAAAGACAAAAACTGGTCCACCCTAAGGACAAAACTCTGAGTCATAAACAAAATAATGTAGTCTCCTCCATTCATTGTAGTGAAGAGTGCAGTGAGCGTTATATTGGAGAAACTAAACAGTCACTCCATAAGAGGATGTACCAACATCGGAGTGAGAGCTCCTCTGGACCCCTGTCCACCGTACATCTCAAGCTCAAACCACTAACCACTACTTTGAAGATAGTGAAGTTCACATATTAACCAGAGAAAAGAAATGTTTTGAGAGGGGCGTTAAAGAAGCAATTTTTGTTCGGAAAGAGAATCCTTCCTTAAACAGGAATGGGGGCCTGAGACATAACCTCTCTCCCATCTATAACCCCATCCTCAGACTCAGAACAATGAGAACAATAGCAGGGTCAAATAGGGCTGAATAGGGTAGTCTCAGCTGAAACTGGAGACAGTGTAGCCCCTCCCTTCGGATACATATAAGGCAGTGTCCACCGGCAATCTGACCAGAACTGAAGAAGTGTCTTGGGTGAGCAGTGAAACGTCTTCACTTCTACAACAATTTATCCTGTTGACAGATTTAAACTTAGTCTTTTGCTATGAATCAGATCTGGACGACTGAGGGAATACACAGACATCTTTCCTGGGGCACTATTCGAACACTTCTCACGGTAAGCAGTACGATCCTATCCGAGACTCAGCCCACAAGCCCATGTCATCCATTCTCACACCTGGAAAATCGATCATAAACACACAAAAGCAGGATACAAAACATTACACTACAACTTCACAAACCTGACGCGATTGTGTTGTGATAGCACTCTGAAGGGGGAGGGGATTTCAAAAACTTTGTAAACTTTGTAAACATTTTGGCAAATATAGCATTTTTCGAAACAATAAAATGTAACATGGTGATCTAATTACATTATGTGTTAGCAATTAATCTCCCGTAGAAGTGTAAAGATTCAGTGTTCTGGTCCGCTACGTGTTTATCTTTATGGAGATTGATTAGGTTTGCTTGGAAAGTTACCGTATGACTACCGCACCGTAAACTTCTCTATTTTGCATTGTCTCAATTATAGGGGTCTTTATTGCTCGAATATAGACATGCATTGTTACCATAAATTATGTTTCCTCTCCTTAGAACAGACTTGTAACTTGCCCTGGTAGTGTAACTTGCCCTGGTAGTGTCACTTGCCTGCTTCCGAGATATGTATAAGATATCTTTAATGCCATACTGCGGAACTTTCCAAGCAAAGCAATCACATCTCCATGAAGACTAGCAAGTAGCAGACCCACCACGAGAAAAGCTGCACGTTAATCTTTTAATCAAACCAGCTAACACCGGCAAAAGGGTTTAAATGCCCTCTAAAGTACCCCTTTCAATTTTCGGTTATATTTTGGACATTATTTCTACCGTCTAGAGACTATAAAGTGTTGGTAAGCTAAAACCATGACCTCCCAGTTGGGTCATAGATAGATAATAGCTGCAGGCTCCTCACAGCGTGTAGAATAATAATACCAAAGCCTAGTCTTTTGTGCTTTAGAAAACTCATATCGCACCATTAGTGTTACATGCAGTTGCACAGGACCTGACAGGGAGGTGTTGAGCTTTCTCAGTGTGTGGCACATCCATTCTAACACTATGCGCTGGAAATAAAACATTGAAAAGGCGGCATCTGGCAAGCTGTTTTTGGGCCTAAGGATAACATGCCACTTCTCTCCCGCTGTATGTCCAGATGTATTCCACTGAATCTTTTATTGTTCTGTGGCCTGGTTCGCTCAGAATATCCACATATGTACAAGTTATACTGTAATGAACTTTCTGTGTAATTTAAGCTGGATGTATTACTCGAGTTGACGTTGTTAGGATGATTTGGAACATACTGTGAACTGTCATGCCACTTGCCTGACCAGCCACTCCTCTCCACATTCTGCTAGAATCCAGAAGGAACCAGACTATATAGCGTAGCAAACCCCCATCCTAACTTGGGACGGTCCAACCACATCCTTTCTCAAATGTGGAAAACCTCTCCTCTCAAAAAACGTCGTAACCTTCAGCACAAAATATAACTTCTTTTACCTGAGATAAATAGAGTTTGGTGCCTCTCAGTCCTGTGTTGTAGCTTTTTTCCCCCCTTTTTTTCCTCCTAAACCGCCAAGGAGCATGTGTCTCTTTGATTACTAATAGCTCAAGACTGACTGTAGCCGTTTCTTAGGACTTATGTTCCCCATATTCTATAAAAAGGAGAAAATACACTAGGTACCATGTAATATATGTGTGTGTACTTTCAACCGTTTCTAATGTCACTCAAAGTCAGTTAGAGAAGTGACAAAAATGGAAGAAAAAGCTCAACGAGTAAACAAACACGGAGCCTCCGACCACCGTTTTTAGATCACATTTGTTGTAAGAGTTAAGAAACTAAAAGTAGGAGCTCTGTTACTGCCTTTAGAAGCAAACGGTTTTGTTGCTAAGGTTGAGGATTGTAACTGAAATGCCAGGATGACAAAGGGGTGAGAGAAGAGGTAGGTGATATTGCTACAGATATAATATTGAAATCTGATCTAGCGTTGTTTTCGCACGTCGCGGTACTCGGTGGTGCGATTGTGCACTAGGTTTAATTCTGTTTACTTTACTGTTGGGTCGGTTCTTGTTTGCATGCACCGCTCATCATTTACCCCAAACACAGGAGAAGCATCAGCTGACCACCGTATGTGTGCTTGTGGTGAAGGAGAAAAAAGTTCCGATCCAAACTGCCTTGTCAGACGTAGGTTGCAAACGTAGCACTCTTCTGCGCCAATTCGTACATTATAGTCTATGGTCCAATTGCTTTTTGATTCAATTCCAAGCACTTCTACTTTGACCACGGCCTACACGGTCAAATGTTGTCCACTTAATGCGCGTCAGACTCCAGCAGTTGGGTTCACACTGTCCCAAGGATCGAAGACTCTTAAACATCGCCCTAAACGACAACTAAAAGTGCAGTGTTTTCTTCCAAACAAGGATTTTTCGACACATACAGTAATTTCTGATGAAGGGAAAAATGATCGAGATAATAATTTCCATCACCCCTAGGACAGAGAGAGAGTAATTATATGAGTGACTTGAGAGCTGATTGGTTGAGAGGCAGAGTTAGCTGATCCTGATTGGCTGACAGCGACGGAATAGAAAGTAGTCGGGAATAGTCTTTCAAGTTGAATTTACGCCGCAGTCTCATTAGCATTTTTATTACACGCTCCTCCGGTTGTTGTGACCTCCCGGAGAAACGTGTCCCTCTCGGCTGCACTGGGATCATGTGACGGTAGCGCTCATGTCGCTGCAGTGGGCACAGTACAGGGCTGTGGTCGAGCCCTCGCCGACACACAACACAGCTACTTCCTCCATCCATATCCACTTACATATGACACTTTTATAGTAACACTCCACATGCATTTGAGACATTGGATAAAGATTCACTGTTTTATGAGCCAGCCGCTGTAGTCCGCTTGTCCTTTTCAAATGTTACCACTACGGACGTCAAGATTATTCGATGATTGGTGACCGTCAATATTCAGAGCACAATATATTCACGAGAACTAAAGATTTAATAAATAGAGTGAAAAATTAAGAAACAAACATAAACCATTTAAATGCAATCCAAATATTCAATTTTAAATATGTCCTCTTCCATTAAGCTTTTATTTTAGTGGAGCCAATCACTTATAAAACACCTACCTCATTTGATATTTTATTTTTGGAAAATGTACATTTTAATAAAAATATATTAGGTAATTTTTTCTGTGTCTTGTAGAATTCTATAATGTGAATCTTAGGCTCCTATAACCTTTTTTTAGGCACCTCAACCAATCTTCCCCAGTTTGAGTTCATAATCCATTTAGGCATTGTATTATGCAAAACTGGCTCATGCAAACTTTTACCTATGTTATAATGTTGTTACCTCCTCACAAACATGCACCTGGAGTTGTGTTTTGTTTCATTCACACATGTTTGCGTAATCCTGGATTATTAGGCTGTCTGCATCCCCGAGGCTCAAAATGTTCTGTTTTCACCTTGTGATAATTTTAAGGGGAGCCGCTATTTTTAGCTTCAGTTGAACTGCTTTACCTTACAATACTCTAAAAGAACCTTAACTTTTTTCATTTTATTTTATTTTTTTTTACTTCTTTAAGTCTCTAATATCTGATGGTGCAGTGGTGAGCAGTGTCAATGAGGCTAAAACAATAGCTGTGACTTCAAAGTTAGGCAATTCCAGGGCTGAATTGATCAAAAAGATTCTAGTGAAGGTGTATGGAGTTTAAAAACACAGTGGAACATTTCTTCTATTACCACTTAATGACATCACAAGGAGGAACAGTGTTTTCAGTATGAGAAACAAACACAGCCTAAATATGCAGGATTTGTGTTTTTAATACATAGACTGTATATTTAAATGGACATAGCTAACCTGCTAGCCACCGCATAACAAATAGGATGTAAATGTGGGCGCACTTCTGACTCAACTCAACTGGTTCATATTAAACCTCTCTACATGATCCTGGTGTTTTTATTTTGCTGTTGTGTTCGTAAATCAAGATATGAACATTAATAACAGACAAATCAGGTGCCTTCCTTCCCAGAGGTCGCTCCTGCTAGCGTCAGCAGCAGCTTTGACTGACAGCGTTGCTAAGTGCCCATTCCCTGCTAAACCAGCGGTGCGGGTGAGAAGGTGAACAGCCTCGCTCCAGTTGGCTCCTTGGTTGCTCTCCAATTCCAAATATGGAATGAAATATGGAACTCGGCTCCAAATTTGTCCCTATAACTGCTAGCCTCGATGTGCTTCATTTGACCGGAGCTGAACGCTAGCCCACTTCTTTATAGTCTATGGTTAAACGTGTGAATGAAACAAAAGACAAGCATGAAGTTTGTGATGAAGAAACAACATTGTAACAGATACAAATAGTGTAAAACTGGCCCTTTAATGACCGTTGAGAATGAAAAATAAACCCTGCGTTATTGACAGTTACGGTTTCTCGCATTGTTCATCAATACACAAACAAAATACCAAAGCGTGGAAGCTCGAGCCCGCAGCATGAGGCCAGCCGCTAGTGTGACTCGTTGTGCTTTATTTATATTATCGACCCGGCAACGGTTCACAAATATGATCACCCAGATGGCCTCACTATCTGGCGTGCGATTTGTCAGCTTGATGCCCCATTACGAGAGAATGAAAAAAGCTGCGACTTAAATTGAAACAAAAGTATTGTTGTAGCTTTTGATGCCCCTGTTTGATGATCCTGGGAGGAAATTGGCTATTGTTCAGTATTAGAGTGGAATCACAAAGCAGAACAAAGCTGGCTAAAAAAAGCACAGCCGACTGATTGAGCCTTTGTTGCCGTGTGTATTTATTGTCGCAAACACAATGGAATACAAGAGATTTTTTGCAGATTGGTGGAAAGTAATTATTTGTCATCGTCATGTTGTGTTTTCATAAAAAAAACAAAATGACACTGTTGGTACATGCAGAGTGGCAGTCAGTTGATTGAGCGGTGGAACAGTTTAAAAGAAGGATTTCTGGATGTGATTACACTAGCGGCTGATAAATCCGGGTTGCAAAACTATATCTGAAAGTAATCAAAATCTGAAAATTGCAACGTGTTTACGATTATGTTCAACGACAAATCTATAAAAGTGTGGCCATGCGTGGTGGAAAAAAAATATTATGTGAAGTGATATAGAACTAATACAGAAGGAGCTTATTATAGCAGAGTGCGTTATAAGACCTTTCTATGTTCTCCAGTGTTATTCTGGAATGTCAAAAATGTGTTGATAGATTTTGTTCTTTGTGCTATACTTTTGTTTTAAATCATTTTCTGAAATGTTATAAAAATATTTAAAGCATTCAGTATAATCTTGCGTTTTAAATGTACTTAAAACAACCATATTAGTTTCTACATAGCTGATTAACATTTGAATTTTTCAAAAAGTCTTTGGGAAAAATGCACAGCAGATTTACCTCTGGAACCAGAGCGGACTTTGAGGTGGGTGGGATTGTTGAGCTCCAATCTCTGGCAAAATTGTATTCTATTTGTCCTTCTCACGCCAGGAAGCAGTGACCAGTCATCTCTCCCTGTGCTGTGTCTGGTTTCATTCTTTTATGTGGTCTTTCAAAGACGTAAACATTTAGATTTTTTCAACACTTCATAATAACTACACCTTAATAAGCTTTAATAAGGCATGAAGAAAGACTTAAAGAATACATATTATGCATCCTTGTGTCTTAATTCCCTTCTAAGGTCTACATTTGGGGAACACACTATATAAAATACACCTCTGTTTCCAAGTAGGCTTTTAGGCTTTGGAGCCCCATCTGCTGTCAACAATGGGACTGGACAATCAGACATTAGCAACTGAAGTTGTGTGAATGCTATGCTAATAGAGCCATGTAATAGAGCCAGGTGATATCAAAACACTATGACCCGCTGAACAAGGCTGGTGATCTTTTACAGGCTTAAACCTATGTAGGAGAAGTCTGTATTTTTACCTGTGATGCAATAATCTGGGCAGAATGCAAACAGAGCTTTTTTTTGTGCTCAAAGAAGACAACTTTGGATTAATGAATTCATGAAATAAGCATGACTAAAGCAAAATAAAATAAAATGTGCCCTTTCATTCATAATGAATAAATAGTGTAATTACATAGATCATCACATATTAGGTCTTACGTTATAGCTTCACTATTTACAGCCTTTATGTAGTGTGTTTGGGTTCAGTGGTTGCAGATCTCAAGTTGTCCAGAATGTTTAAGATTTTAGAAAAAGTCTTATAAGAAAGATAAACAGATGTAAAGTCTCCCTGCAGGGAGATCCAAGAGTACTTGTTGTTTACACAGCCCAAAGAGCAGGAGCTGTATGGAGATTAGATACGACCAGTGTATTACTCCCACTGTTAAAACTAAGGAAATTACATCTATGTTCAGAATAAAAACTGCAGCTTCTGATAAACCCAACAACAATAGAAGGGAATATAGTGGACAGTTTATCACAGAGAAGAACACTGTATTAACATTGTTTGTAATTACTCTAAATCACCTGTCTGGTAGATCTTAATTGCTCTACCAGACAGGAGAAACTTTTCACTTCCATTCTTAATGGTACATTGTAACGTCCTGCCACTTGTCTCCAGAAATGTTATTGCTTTGAATGTTCCATAGTATGGCATTAAACTTATCTATCTTGTATTTATTCAGTAATAGCTGTTGTCATTACTGAAAAATACCTGACAAAACATTAATTCTTACTCTGAGTGGATTTGCCTCTCCGCAGATATGGCCTGTAATTTCACAAAGTGGCTTCACCCATTTGTCCCTGTGGAAAGCAATGTTTAATGCCATATAGTGGAACATTCTCGGCAAAGCATAACATCTCCACGGAAACTTGCAGATGGCGGATCGTCCACCGGAAAAGTTATACAGAAATGAAATGAAAACTCAATTACAGACATCAACTTCCTGCCTTTAACAGGTAACTTGTCTCTTCAAACTCACAATCTGGGACATCATGAACTCAAGGACATCACTTCTGCAAAAGAAAAATAAAGTATGCCACCGAACAAACAACAAACATCCACATGGCACCATTTTAGTGCTCTGAAGGCCTTTGTTTTTGGCTTTGGAGCTCATTAATCTTCTCCTGTAGGACACACTGGGCTATTCGTAGAACGCTCAGGACACTCAAGACGAACACTGGCCTCCATTTATATTGGCATCCTTGACAAAGAAGGTTGACAAAGAATGTTTTTTATAGTTTTCAATGTAGAATATTACGTTCAAAATAATAAATCAACATGTGAATGGTTTTCCGGGGATGAAATGAATTGCCGTTGTCCAAAGTTATTTGTCACTTACCTTGTGCGCTCCGAGCATCTCAATTATTCACCGCGATGAGTTTATAAGTGATTTTTTTAGTCAGAGAGTGGTGTTTTGCCGTGACGGTACAGTTAATGACAACTAACATGCCACACGCACCTCCTGATAATCATCATTATTTCATACACCTCTACATGGGCACATGAAGCACATAGATGGTACTGAATTTCTTTCCATGTTCGCTGTAGCAGAGCCTCCTCAATGGTTGCAATTGCATCTGTTATCTTTTGTTTTATTTCAATTATGTCCCTGTCTTTGTTTGATAAACGATATCTTTAACATAGCCCTACAGAAAGAAATCCAGAGGGCTGATATCTGGTGAACGTGGTGGCTACGTAATTAATCCATCTTCTCCAATGCAACAGTCTTGAAATGTTAGATTGAGGAACTCACAAATATGCAGATCCCAGTGTGATTAAATACTTTTACAAACACTGAGTACAATATAATAAATCTAATTAATATATCTAATCAATTGCCTTTGTAATACATTTTTAAAACTGTAAACTGTATGGACATCCTGTATTTCAAGGGATGTTAAAAAGTTCATTCGGGACATAATGCTAGTGAAGAAATTATAAATGTAACAAGTTTAGATATATTCTTAACCAAAATCATTTGAAAATGTCAAATTTAAGCTCCTTGCACTTTGATCGCGTTAATTCAAGTCAACTTTGGTCATGATTAGCCACGTTTTGTAGCTAGAGCTGCTCTGGGGCAGACTGATAAAAGCAAGGCTGCCAATCTGCCTCATCTGCCTTTACGACCATCTGCAATAACTCTCTAATACTCTCAGTTATATGAATCAGCAAAGTGGGTGAAGTGTCTCGAAGGTTTGAATTTCTGACCTATGGATTGGTGGGAAAACTCTATTTCCCATTCAAAGGATATCGCATTTTGTTAATCGCTTTGGCAGCAGTCCTAAATTTGTTATCATTCTGAAAGCCGTGAGTAGTTTTTGGGTAAACTTACTATTTTGTGCCCTTGCTACCTTGTTATTATTATTATTAAATAGTTTCTTGAGCCGGGAGCCACAGGAGATGGATCCCCGTGAGTTTGAAAACATTGTAACAATCGAGCTTGCGGCGTGAGGTTGACCGTCCACCACTATGAAAATCAATAGGGGTCAACGGGGCACGCGGCACTTTCCGGAAACAGAAAAACATAATAGAAACTTGTATTGCGACCACTGCCCTCTGTCCTCGCGGGTCGCTTGGCTGATCTGTCTTGTGAACAGTAGTTATGACATTTGGAGGAGGAGCGAGATTCAATCAGCAATCGGCCCCAGAATCCCTCCCTGCTGTCGCCGTACGCAGCGAAAGGACACATGTAATCGCACATTCATTTGTCACCCCAACAACCTGCGCCAGTTCTGTGTCATGAGGAAAGCGCCAAACCCGGGCTGGAGTCGTGGAACAAAAGGTTTGGATATGCAGAGACGCAACCTTCCAGAGTGAGTATTACACTGAGCTGGAGGGCAGGTTAGAATTGTGCGGTGGAATACTGTCAGAATACTTTGACCTGGTTTATGATTAATGTCTCTGTAATTACACGGCCTATTGCTGGGTTTCAGACGCCATCACGTTGTTCGGTCGGTGATTTTCAGATTCTTGAAAGTGACAATGTTATACTCCCAGATTAGGGACAAGAGACAGATTTCCCAATTGATTACATTATAGTGTAACATGGAATATTCACAAATGTTGAACCTGATCATCTCTATTTGTGACTGGACCCTAGAATTTGTTGAATTACAATATTAATTTTAGCCGTTTCCTATCTGTATGAAATATTATCGACCTACAGAATGTTGTGATGTCATCTCCATCCTAACAATACACCGATAATATTTAATGCAAATGGTTAAAACGACTTAATGTGGTTAAAGTTGTGCGCACATTAGGAGTTCAATGGCTCGCACTCACATCTGCACAACCAAACGAGCCACCGCGTTTTGACGTCATCGCATGGTGCAGTTTGTTTACACGGTGTGCAGCAGTGCTAACACACCAGGGCTATGAAAGATAGTCTCTTAAATAGTGAAGTGGATATGAGTCCTACTGTGATACGCTCCACTGTGAGTTCATGGATTAAATAACAGTGTGGAGGAGTGAGGACAATAAGATACGAGGCTTCAAAACTTCTGTCACTATCTTTACTGAAGGTGAGTGTGGTTTCAGCGTGAGTTTTGAAGCAGAGTTCATTCACTTTTTCCTCTTATCCTCTCCACGCACAAGACAGTTTAGCTTCAGAGACAAGACAATGTTTTTGACAAGGAGGTACAGTCACCATGAAACTGAAACTGGCGCAAAGTTCATGTTTTCTTTATTTGTATTATTTTTTTTTGGTCAGCATAAATGAACTAAGGTTAATTAACTATGTTGCACCCAGTGAAATTAAACTTCTATCTCCATGGAGACACACAGGTGATGCCATCAGGTCACGTTGCATGCAAGATACATACGTTTAATGCAGTATCGTGGGACATGCGTAGAGACAACAAGGTGGTGGACCCTGCACAAGTTACACAGTGCAGTTTTAAGTAAGCTTATATGGAAAGACCACGGCTCATGTGAGATCTCAGAACCTCCAGAAACTCAGAGTCTGCACTAGCACTGAGTAATGTGCAGGAGTTTAGGTCTAGGGTTTAGGTTTGGTAGTTTACCAGCTGGATTCCAGGATTGAAACCGGCAACCCAAAGGCCCAAATATCCAAAATGGGCCTTCAATAGATCTAAGAGAGCTAAAAAAAATAGGACAACAGGGAATCTGAACCTGGAAGGAAAGTTGTCACCATTTCTTACACTGCGGGTGTGTCTGAAAAAGTTCAGAGAATTTTCAGACAGTATGAGATTCCTGTCTTTTTCAAACTCACAAACACTTTAAGACAAAAAAACTGGTTCACCCAAAGGACATAACCCCTGAGCCATAAACAAAGTAATGTAGTCTACTCCATTCAGTGTAGTGAAGAGTGCAGTGAGCGTTATATTGGAGAAACTAAACAGCTAGAAAATAAGAGGATGTGCCAACACTGGCGGGAGAGTTCCTCTGGACCCCAGTCCGCCGTACATCTCCATCTCAAAGCCATTAACCACTACTTTGAAGAAAGTGAAGTTCAGATCTTAGCCAGAGAAAAGAAATGGTGTGAGAGGGGAGTTAAAGAAGTTTTTGTTAGGAAAGAGAATCCTTCCTTACACAGGAATGGGGGCCTGAGACATAATATCTCCCCCATCTATAACCCCATCCTCAGACCCAGAACAATAGCAGGGTCATTAAGGACAGGGTAGTCTCAGCTGAAACTAAAGACAATAGCTGTTTACAGTTTCAGTGTGGTTAGCCCCTCCCCTCAGATAGATATAAGGCAGTGGCCACCAGCAATCTGACCAGAACTGAAGAGACAGCTTGGATGAGCAGCGAAATGTCTTAAGTCCTACAACGATTTGTTCAGTTGACAGATTTGAACTTCGTCTTTTGCAATGGATCAGACCTGGACGACCGAGGGTCTACACAGACATCACAAACTATGACAAAACAGGGCAACTGGACAATAATGCATCAGAAATATAGCAGGCCACAACTTACACATTTATAAACAAATCTAAATGGGAAATGTGTGGATATAATTTAAGTTATTCATTTCTAAAGAGAGAATGCCACTACTGGAACGATGTCGTCAAATGACTTATCCGGTCCGGCATCGCAGGATTATTTTAATGTTGTGCGACACTGAGCTCTATGATATTAATATACTGAAAGTTGCCAAACTCTTAACACATATGGTGATTATTTTCATTCTATTCAAGAGAAAACAAAGGTACAAATGAGATCTAAGTATAGATTTGGTGTAGCGGTTGTTTGCAGATGGGAACTGACATCAAAGCAGCAACAACCAATCACAAGAAGGATTTATTTACTGAGTCTACATTTGGGATATGGGATTTGGGATATATATAGAATAGAATGGATTACTGTTTAGAACTCAGTGCAACTTCCTGTAATTCCTGTATTTTTACTTCAGAAACTTCCACTTGATTGATGTAAGACTAGGCTTTACGTTATACTACAATCCCACCACACCAAACAAAGTAATAATTAGAAAAAACTGTACACTTTAAGGTCCTGTCAGCCTTTTTTTCCAACAGCATGTCTTGAAAATGAGCTAATTTTGCTCTTGTGGATAAAATGGGCTTTACGATCAGAGGTGGATAGAAGTCAGTTAAATTTACTTTCTTAACTTTTTGAAGAAATTGTACTTTTCAGTAGTTTTAGACACAGCACTTACTTGAGTAGTATATTTTACAGTATAACAATACTCTTGCTTGAGTAAAAGTTTTGGTTACTCTTTGGTGAGTAAGTCAGCAGAGGCAAAAAGTGAACTGTTAACTCTTAAATGATTTGAGCATTTGTGTTTCATGATCTGTCCTCTGACAATACCACAATTTGCACATTATTTAAGGTTTTGCACTTCCAATTTCATAAACTTCAAATTATAAATCAGAAGTTACGTCCCACCAGTTACTCTTTAAGTTACTTTTACTTGAGTAGTACTTTTTCCAAATACTTTCTTACTCTTAATTTCCCGGACCACTACTTTGCAATTCTACTTGAGTACTATTATTTTGACCTAATGTTACTCTTACTTGAGTACAATTCTCTACCCATCTCTGTTTATGATTATGTTTAGCAGCGCATGTAAAAAAAAAAAAAAAAAAAAAAAAAAAAAAATAATAATGCATGTTTAAAATGTGAGATCACACTGGTTTTGGCAACATTTGGGTCTTATTTTACTTTTACATTTACTTTTGCTGATCTATAAAAACTCAAGCAGAGATATTTTGACTCTACACCTGTTAGCAACCACTACTGTAAATACGTAAGGCTCCGCAAACACAACCAATCTGCAGTGGTGGAAGAGATTCTTGAGAGAGTCACCATGAACATGCTAAAAAGTAACCTGCCGCGATAATAACATTTCAAACTCAATTTCGATACTAAGGAATAGACTCGATACTCAATACTGATTCAGATACCATGATGATAATAGAAAAACAAATGAACAAAAAAACACTTTTGCTTTAGACAATAGAATATCATTTTCAACACTGAATCATAGTACTTTCTTTTACATTACCACGCAGTCTAATATCTGTCTAACCCCTCAGTTTTTCTCAAGATCATTCTAAAACTATTCGGGAAAGCTTCATTTCTGTCCTGTGAATGTGACTTTTTAGGAATGATACCTGCTCAAACGAGTATCTAGTTTCAATACTCGTTTTAATATTGATTCGTATCAGTTTTTTTAATACTTTTTGATACTTGCAAAAAAAAATGTAAGTTCCTCTACCCAGAATTCCCTCATGTATGGGATTAAACTCATCTAATTTGCATAGTTTCATTATATTGCTAAAACAAAACCGATGCTTTGACAAACACGCATTCTTACTGGGAGTGTGGCTGCCTCTCCACAGATCTGACCTGTATGAATTGACCTGGTGGAGAAGCTTAATGCCCTACTGTCAAACATTCTAGGCAAAGCAATAATATCTACATAGAGGCAATCAAATGGCAAATGCTCCAACTGAAAATGGCATAGATAAACATACTTTTACAAAAATACTTTCCACCATTTCCTGTCAGAAAAAAGCTTGTAGCACACTCAGAGCTGTGCATTTAATTGTTAATTGTTCTGTTTAACACCAACTTGTAAGTCCCGAATGTTGATCAGAAACATAGAGCTTCAAAAGGACTTAAAAATAATGTGCACAAGATTAGATCAAAACAACATCGAGTCTTACAGCCAAATAGTAATTATCATGCAGTTTTGTGTGGGGAGACAAACATTTACTGAACCACATGAGAGAGAACTGTTATTGGGAGTACTTTCTATCTTGATAAATACTCCTGGGAGGTTTATAATAGAGGTGTGTGAAGGTGAAATCCACTGCTATAATTAATTGTGGCAGACATAACTCTTCAAGGAACTGTACGTTGCCTGCGCTCTTACAGTTTTTTTGTAATTTATTTTATTTCTTTAAGGTAATGCAATCACAACTGAACCTGGGTTGCCAGCATAAGACAAGTACACAAGGTTTTCTCACTATATAATAACACAAAATGGTGCTTTTGTTTATACCTGGCGTTTGATTTACTGTGCAGCCTTGGTCCTGCAGTCGCTTCTTCTGTGTTTTCTGTTTCTTTTTCGTGTGACCTTCGCTTTCTCTTTGTAATTCGAGTATTTAGAAGAGATCAGTCATCTTTTGTAATGATTTAAGTGTCCTTTTGTTCATGTTTTGACTTTATTAACATCCATGATTATGTTTAAGTTCATGTTAAGCTCTGATGTTGCTCCGTTGTTTAAATGTGTTCAGATGTGAAGATCTGTGGAGAGACGCTGACTCCATTAACTTCTCTTCTGTAGTTTGGGCTGGATCGTGAAATAGCAGCACATGTTGATCCTATTTTCTGCTATTTTTACTACTAGCACCTCCAAAAGTTCCCGCTGTGTCGTAAGGCCCCTTAACGCACCACAAGCTTCACAAAATGACACTATGCTGAAGTCCACCTCACGCAAAAGCTCAGAACCTCCAGAAACTCAGAGGCTGCACTGGTACTGATTAATATGCAGCGGTTTAGGTAGTGAGGATTCACATCAAAGAGAGACCTTTTTTAGATTTAAACGGACTAGATTTCAGCTCTGAAACTGGAAACCCAATAGACAGACTCATGTGATGCTCATTCTGCTTCCTGACTGGATAATCATCTCGAGAACCAAGACACCAGCTACATCATCAATCAATGGGACATCATGTAATTAAGAATAAATCAGCATAAGAGGCAAGAATTGTTATCCGTAAAAGGTACTGTATTTTCTGGACTATAAGTTGCTGCGGAGTATAAGTCGCACCAGTCAAAAAAATGCATAATAATGAAGAAAAAAAACACATATGTCGTATTGGACTATAAGTCGCATTTTTGAAGGAAATTTATTTTACAAAATCCGAGACATTTTATCTTTAAAGGCAAAAACGACAGGCTAAATAGCAGCACAGCACACTAACGTAACACATTTATTTATTCAGCTACATGAATTATAGACAGAGAATTGAATATGTGTCTGGTATGTTAATGTAAGATATTAACAGTTAATCAGATAGCTTGATTTTTATGCTTTAGTTAACAAGTTTACTCTAGATCTCACTCCAAATCAGTAATTCCATTGAATTCTTCATCCTCGGTGTTGCTTCTGAACAACTCCACCAACTCCGGAGGTAGATGAAGCGCCCGTCATCGGACTCAGCAGAATACAGTTTTCTTTTAGGGGGCAGCATGCGGTTGTCAGCGTGATGCTAACGAAGATGTGAAATTATATGTTTTAATAATTTCATATATAAGTCGCATCTGAGTATAAGTCACCGCCAGCCAAACTATGAAAAAAAGTGCAATTTATAGTCCGGAAAATACGGTATATTTGATTTGAGCATGTTAAATCCTATATCAGACACAGACACATAATGCTCTTGCAATTTACCATTCCATACATACAGCTTTAATGTGTTTTCAGTGGAAGAGTTAACGTTAGCCTTCAAACATCACAAACTATGACAAAACAGGGCTGTTTTCGCAGCTGACAACCACTTGACCACAGTAAGTGAGTAACACCATAGCCTGGTTAAAAAACATTACCACATGTAGCAAAAGAGAAATTCAGATCTGTCAAATGGACAAAAAGCAGCGAAACATCTTTACTCCCACAACTTTTTATCCAGTTGACAGTTGAATTTTTCTTTTACTATGGATCATACCTGGACGACTGAGGGATTACACGGACATTACCACGTGTAGCACCAAAGTGAGCAAACACATGATTAGTTAATGTTATACTGGACAATAATGTTAAAAAAATATGGCTTTATTTAATCCTGCATACACTTGTGAACTTTAGAAACTGGATCTGGAAGTTAGATATCGACTAGTTCGACTCGTTGCCAAATGTAATAAACATAAACAACAACCATTGATCTACAAATGTCAAATCTTTTCATTTTGCTCTGCCATTAAAATGAATGGGATAAGCTGTTACCACGAGAACCAGGCTGCACGAGAAACTATTCTAAACACGTCACTCCTGAAGTGTCTATTAGATGCCAACTGGCGCCAAAGCAGAGTACAAATGTGGCTGGAGACGGGCTCTATGGGGGTACAAGGAGAGAGCCGTCTAAACAGGATGTCACCTCCTCGGCCTCTGTCTTGTCAGCGAGGGCAGGTGGTAATTAGAGACATTTCACTTTGAGCTGCTGTTGACTCCACACCACTGAACTCATGTCCCTTCTGAAGTCTGAACTCGGGCCAGGAACCAGCTACTCCCACGCAATTTAAAAAGAGCACACAGCAAATGAAATCGGATTGAAAAATGGGATAAAAATAACTCTCCCAACAATAAGGGATGTGCATTTTTGTCAACACGAGATCGGGTTGTAGTGATGTGATGTTTGGGAACGAGTCGGCTCTTTTGAGAGGTTCCTTATCGTGAGCACATAGAGCCACATTTCATTTTTAGAAGAGCTGAATCTTTTTGTTTCTAATTTGTATGCATTTTTACACTGATTAATGCTGAACCAACACAATGATTAGCACAGAAGCAGAGCAGGTGACATGAGTGAGAGATTTGTGCACAAAAAAAAAAAAAAAGTTAGATATTATTTTTTTTAACTATATTTTTTATGTAATTGTTTTATTTATGTATTATTATTATTATTATTATTATTATTATTATTATTATTATTATTATTATATTTAGTTTTTTATTTAGTTGTTTTAGTTTATGTATTATTATTGTTATTATTGTCATTATTATTATTATTGTATTTTAACTATATTTTTTATTTATTATTATTATTATTATTGTTATTATTATTATTGTTATTATTATTATTGTTATTATTATTATTGATATTATTGTTGTTATTATTATTATTGTTATTATTATTATTATTATTATTATTATTATTATTATTATTATTATTATTATTATTATTATTATTATTATTATTATTATTATTATTATTATTATAGTGCAACATTTTATTTAGATTTTAATTCCAAAGGGTTAAACAATCCCCCACTCTGAGTTTGACAGATCTTAGCCTTGGCCGTTTCTTTCTGTGATTAGTTTGTTGATTAAATGAGTTCTCACATTGGCTTCTGTCATTTAAAAAAAATAGTAAAAGAGCCAGTCTTTTGAAGGGCTCTTTGAAGAGAAGGGATCCAAAAGAATCCGATGCCACAAGGGAGCCAAAAGTCCCATCACTAATGGGTTGTTCTATAATATGATGATGACATAATTTCAAACGGAGGGTAGGAGAAAGAAATCACAAATTTATGATACAATTGTTGAAACTTATCATGATTTGTTAGCGTTTGGCTCCATAAACTTGCCGTATTAATCTTATGGCTAAAAGCTTTCAGTTGACAACAGTATGAGCTTGGGGGCTGAATAATGGCACCACTTTGTGACGCTATTGTGAAAAATAAAAACTATTTTCACTTTTGGTTATTCTCACTGACAGAGAAGATGTTGAACTATGAGCCGTTTTTTGTTTCATGTGGATAAACCCAGTAATTACAGAAGTATTAACCATAAATCAGGTTAAAAATGTGCAATCTGACAGCTAAACAGCAAATTCCACCATAGAATTCTCAAATATTGTAATGTCACACTTCATTATAGTATTGAAACAAAAAGATGCATTGAAAAGCACACATTCTTACTGTGTATGTGGTTGTCTCTCCACAGATCTGACCTGTAACTTGGCTTAATACTCTACTGTTGAACATTCTAGACAAAACACCTTTAAATTCAGTACTGTACAATCACGTTTATACAATTAACCATTACCTGTCATAGAAACCAAGTCATTCAGAGTAATTATAGAGATATAAACCATAAAAAGGTCAATAAATCTGCAATCTGACAGTTAAACAGCAAATTCCACCACACATTTCTTGGTATCATAAGAAAAATCTGTGCATTTGTGGACTCAAAATCAAAAATTACTTCATACTATAGTTTATTTTACCCCTATTTGCCATAACACAAGTACTACTGAACAACATATTACTGAAATATAACCGAATTGTCCGAATTGCGACTGTTTCTACGCCATTAACGTGTTCTGCTCATTTATTCAGCAGACTTAACATTCTTAATATTAATGTCTGTGTAATCGCTCAGTCGTCCAGGTCTAATCCATAGTAGAAGAAAAATAAAAACAAATCTGCCAACTGGACAAAAAAGTAAGTAAAAGTTGTAGGAGTGAAGACGTTCCGCTGCACATCCAAGCTGCTTCTTCAGTTCTAGTCAGATTAAACTGAAACTGTATTTTCATGTATAAAGTTCTCTATAATAGATCCACCTTCCCTGCACAGTTAACATTTGACAGAGATTCATAAATACAATACTCGTCAAAACGGCAATTTACATGTTCCAAACTGTGTCACATGAAGAGCTCAGTTTTGTCTGAGATACAAAGGCTGTAATGTGTGGAGCCAATTTTCACATCTGGCTCATGACGGCACATCGGAAACTCATTTAAAAAGAGTTAAAGGAAATGTTTGATATTTCAGGGTACTGTTTGATAACTGTTTAACTGCATTTTAATCGATGTTTGAATTGAATGTCATTGTTTTAAAGGTGTGTAGACATAAGGTAGAGGGTTTGATATAAGCCCTTTTGGAGTTTCTTTTGCCTCTTATTGAACCTTAGTACAAGAAAAATTCAAATCTATCACCTGGACCTAAATGTTGTTGTTGTTGTTGACAGATTTGAATGTTTCTTTTACTATGGATCATACCTGGACGACTGAGGGATTACACAGACATCTTCCTGCATCTGCTTTTTATATACTGTGCCATTTTTATTGTTAATATATACGAGCAAAAAATAAATGAATAAATAAACACAACATATTTGTCTCACATGCCCACTGCAAGTACACTACAGTGAGTTGCATTAATAATCAGGATGGGTGCAAAAGCAAAAGCATTTCCCCATAAAAGTGAATTATAAGACAGCAATAGACATATAAGGGCGATATGTACTGGCGTATTGGCTAATCATTCACTTTTATGTATTTTTCATATTAAAAACAAATACATTACAACCTCTTACTATTTTAGAGTGGACTGACATAATCAAAGAAAGTCACAATATGGAACGAATAACATTTTTCTTCAGACACTCCTCAGATCAAGGTGAATTATTTTGGAGAAAGTGGGAATCTTACAATCAAAACAAATCCTATTATATGCTATTTATTATTATTATTATTTTTTTTTTTTTTTTATTTATTGATGTATTTATTTTATTTTTATTTATTTATTTTTATTTATCCAGTCATTTATTTATTATTTTATTTTATTTTTATTGTTTAATTGTATTCATTTATTATTTTTTTTATGTATGTAAATGTGTTATGGAAAAGAGAGCTATAGAAAAAAACTGAAATGTTCTAATAATAAAAATAAAGTTAAAAAAAGTAAAAAGCTAACACATTGCTTTTATCACTTTAGTTTGATGAACACAATGCCAGTGCGACATTAGTGCAAGAGTGCCACAGAGTTGGTTGATACTCCATGTTGATTAAAAAGCCCCCAGCCGATCGTAACACTCTGCGATTTGATCCAGATTTGATTAAAAATGTGAACACAGCCATATAGAACCATTTTCAATAATCCAATTATAGCTCAGAGCGGCCATATGCCTCTATGAACACTCACATTTGGTTGTCCACTGTGATGATGAAAGGGCTGATCCAACAGGTTTATGAGCTCGAGCCTCCCCCCCCCGAGCCCACTTCTACTACCACAGGGGGCGCCCTCATGAGCACGGAACAACCTGAAACTGTATTCAGACTTGAGACATTGCAGCTGGGTGCCCTGAGTCCCCTAACTCCAACACACGGTCGTAGTTATAATAAGTACACTTTTAATAGCCTTAATAAAACCTGAACAAACAGGTTGTAATTAAGTAGTTTATTAAGACTGATTTATGATTGGTAACTACTTCATACCTTTAATAAAGTAGTTACTAAGCACAAATCATTATTAATAAACATTTTTTCTCATTATAAAGTCTTTGTTCATGCTTTATTAAGACTAAATAAAACAATAGTATGCAACTTTCTAAAGGTGGATGAAGTACTCCATTCAGTTACTTAAGTAAAAGTACAGATACAGAGGTAAAAATGTACTCAAGTAAAAGTAAACTATCACATGAAAATATCTACTTAAGTAAAAGTTGAGATAAAGAGGTAAAAATGTACTCAAGTAATAGCATCACATGAAAATATCTACTTAAGTAAAAGTATTTAAGTACCCGTTTAAAAATGTACTTCAAGAGTAAAAAATATTAAAGTATTTTACACAAGTGCTGTTAATGTGTTACTGTGTTAAATGTAGTAGTTTGATTAAAAATGATACATATTTTTCGTCAACAGTAACAATACGAATCAACTTCTTAGTTTTTCTTATGAATTTTGTGTATTTTTGTTTGCTCAAAACTCAAAAACTTCATGTTACCACGAACATTCATTATTAAATCATGTTATATCAAATCATATGAAAAGTACTTTTTACTTTCAGTCGAGTTAAAAAATATATTGGAGTAGAAAGTACAAATACCTGCGTTCAAATAAGGTGAAGTAAAAGTAAAACGTATCCACTGTAAAACTGACTTAAATAAACTACAGATACCTAAAACTTCGACTTAAGTACAATGCTTTACTACTTTTACTTTGTTACCTTCCACCACCGGTCACCTGCATGACTGAAAGTTAAAGCCATACTGTGGAACATTCTTCATAGAGGTACTTTAGCTAAGTTTTACGCCATACTGAGGAATATTATCGCCAAAGAAACATTTCCATGGAAACGAACAAACATCCCCACCGCAAGGACCCATTTTTCAGGCCTTATTCTAACATTTTTCTTCCCAAAAGTTACATACTATGTCTTTACGGTGTGCAGCTGTTATAAAGTGGTACCCAACACTCCTCTCTTCCCTCTGTGGCAGTGCTACGGCTTATTTCTGTTGACCGCGACACAAAAATATACCATCACTCCCCCATACATGCGCTAACCGAGTGCCACATCCGATTTAGCAGTGTCCCGTACGCATGCATATACAATTAGACCCCCTGACAGCTCTCATCTGCGCTCCTCCGGGCAGATTAAAACGCTCGCTTCTGCCGCGGCCTCTTCCTCATTCCTTCGCTCATCACCTCGAAAAGACAGAGCAAGAGTAACCAACCGGGGCCCCCCTATCCCTCTATTCTCATTTACCAGGCTTGTGTACGCCGTGGGCCAATAGGCACATTTTACAGTAGATGTACATGTATTTACATAATCAGCAGCGTAATTACAGAGATGTGGGGTTATAAGAAGTGTGAGTCACGGGGGGAAAAAACAAAACAGGATAATTAGTTTTCTATTGGAAGCACATCAAGAGCTGATGGAAACAGATATGCTTTTGAAAAATGCGTTTTGTCCTGTGTCCATTCGCCCACCTGGCACGTCCACTAATGAGGAGGGTGTGTAAAGTTGACAGATTTGATGCTATATAAATGCGAACAAAGTACTCTAGATCGCTGCTAGCTAATAAACTTTAGAAAGAAGCTCAAATGGCCTATATTATGCAAATTTTGTATCTACGTTGCAAAGTCGTTTCCTCTTCAAAAATATACTTGGAATTGTGTTCTTTTTTTTGTTTGTTTTTTCATTTTATTGTGTTCTTCTCTCTTCTTCTTCTTCCCCATTGTGTTGTTGTCATTAAGTGGTGACACCAGAAGTGCTCCACTGTGTTTTTAAACTCCACCTTCAAGAGAATCATCTGAATAATTTGCATCGTTGGATTTGCCAAAGTTTGAAGCCGCAGCTATTGTTTTAGTCTCTTTGAACCGTCTTCTCTTCTCCGAGCCTGAGCACCAGAAAATATGTGGAGTTTCTGTGGCAATCTCACCTGAACAAAAGGTAAAACAAAATGTATTTTTAGAGAAGCCAAAAATGTGTAGTTATTCTTGAGTACTGCAGTGTATATCTGATAAATGTATTCAATTTTATTTATATAGCACATTTACATTACAACTTAAGCTGCCCAAAGTGATTCATATAAAGTCAGCAAAAACACATACAGTGGTCCCTCATTTATCGCGGGGGTTACGTTCTAAAAATAACCCGCAATAGGCAAAATCCGCGAGGTAGTCAGCTTTACTTTTAACAATTATTATATATGTTTTAAGGCTGTAAAACCCCTCACCACACACTTTATAAACTTTTCTCATTCAGGCAGATCAAATCTTCGTATATTATATCCCTCTTCCTCGATGATCGCTTTAAATGTCTTGTTCACGTGTCTCTGCTCCAGCCATATCTGCAGAGGTGCACAGAAAGTCCAAGTTTAAGTCCAAAGTGTTTCTGAAATTTGTCGGTGCAGAACGTTTCATCGACATTGTGGGTTTTGTCGGGGAGAAAACTTGCAAACATACAGCACTTCAGAGTCACACTGCGATCCAACATTTATGTAATTTGGCTGAACACATTCTGTACTGTACAGGAGTCTACAGTCCTTTAGCCAATCAGGACGCAGAACACAATGCACGTTCATACACTGTAAAAAATCATGCAAAATTACACCCAAAAAAATCAGCAAAACAGCGAAACTGGGAAAGGTAAACCGTGATATAGCGAGGGACCGCTGTACATAAAATACGACACATAGGATATCTCGGTGTTTATTGTTTTATTGTTCTTTGCCTGTCGAGCTAAAACCAAATGCCTGGGAGAAGAGGTGGGTTTTTAGTCTCGTCTTAAAATGCGTTACAAAGTTTAGGGTACAAATAGCTGCTAACTTTAAAACTACCACTTAATGACATCACAAGGTGAAGCATGGAAACAGCCTAATGCAGCGTTACTCAAATGTGTGGATGAAGCAAAAACAACTCTGCATATGTTTTTTGACATATACAGATCACCATGTTGCTTTTTATTGCTTTAAAAATGCTATATCCATTCAAACATTCAAAAGAATATCATATTTTCTTTGCCAGCTATCCAGATGCAAGTTTATATTCTACAGGGAATTTCAGTCTGAAAACCTCAGAGTCAGAATGACTTTTATTCATCCCGCGGGGGAAATTCTTTTTGTTAGACTCGCAGCCTCTCCCTACACTGCACCTTCTGATCATGACCGAAAGTGCTACAGCTACCTGGCCAGCCGAGACCACACACTTTTACTATACTTTTACAATACTATACAAAGACATGCAGTTTGGTGCTCTGGAACTGTGTCGTGTATCCATAATATGTGCGACTGAATTGAGATTTTGATTTGTTTGTGATATAAAGAACTTAAAGAGCGGGTATTGCACGAAATTGACTTTTTGGAGTTCTCTCATAAAGTCATAAAGTTCCCTCATCGAAGACCTTCTTGTACAATGCTAAACCGACAAGTCTACATCACCCATGCTCGTAGGCACAACACAGTTTCTCATAAATATACAAGAGGAAGCTACAAAACAACGTACTACAACTTCACAAACCTGACGCGATGTGCAGTAGTTTCATTAGCAGATTGCGCATGCGTGAGGAGTGTCAAAATCTAACTGAAATGAAATTAAACATTGTAATATGTTTTTGGCAAATATAGCATTTTCAAAGCAAACAAAAGCAACACGGTGATGTAAATATGCTACGTGTAAACTATTAATACTCCATAGAAGTGTAATATACCCTTTTTAGCACAACTTAAAGAAATGAAATGTGTTTGGATGAGTTGAACCTGTCAACACTACATTTAAATATAAAACACACATATAGTTTCGTAAATACATTCACATAACAGGAAAAAAAATACAAATTGCGCAACGGAATGGTATGAAAGAGCGAAATTGCTCAGTTATTCAGTTTAGTAAGTGCTGCTACTTTAACTCAAGAAACCTGACAGCCGGCTGGTAATAACTGTCTTTTGTACTCGTGTGCAGGTTTTCAGGAGATCAATATTGCACCTGTAGACGTTGGATAGGATGGTGGTGTTTATCCCCAATCTACCAGTGTCAGGTTGGTATTTTTTACCTCAATTCCAGCCCGGCGCCCGTGCCTCGTAAAGGGCCCATATTACGCTATTTCCTGATCTATGTTATAATGTTGTTTCCTCATCGCAAACAGACCTGGAGCTGTGTTTTGTATCATTCGCACATGTTTTAACACACAAATCTGGCATATTTCATCTTCTCTCAAACAGAAAACACTCTGTTCTACCTTGTGATGTCATGTGGTAATACAGGAAGTGCTCTGGAATCGCCAATCTCTACTGAACTAAAGGTAAAACGTAGATGTTAACTTGAAAACTACCTCTTCATGACATTACAAGGTGGAACAGAGCATTTTGAGCTTTGGAGATGTTACAGATGAATAATAAAGTGTTACTCAAACGCGAATGAAACAAAACGCAACTCAAGGTATTAGAACGTCCTCTGCGAACAATGAAACATCTTATTCCGTCTTAAACGTGCAAACGCCTGTAGTTTCGACCTCTATAAACATGTTCTGAAATGCATGGCGGTCTTGTATAATTTTATCAGTTCATATTTCAATCTTCTCTCAAATGTTAATGGGCCTGAACGTGTTTAAATCGTGCATGTGAACTGGTGCCTTACAAATCTATTCTCAATTAAGGTTTTTTTTTTTTTTTTTCCCGCCCACAATTGTGCAGCCCTACGACCAATTCCCTTTCGAGTCATCATCCATATGCTCCATCTCTACTTCGGCAGCAGAAACATCAGCCATCTCAGCTTCTCATTCTCGTTCGTTCATCATTACAAATTTAAAGTAAGGTAAGGCTACTTTTTATATGGCGCTTTTCCAACTTCAAGACACTCAAACTGCTTTACATCAAGGAACAACTCACCCGTTCTCACACACACTCATAAACCCGTGAACGCAGACACTGGGAGCGAGGTGGGTTAAGTGTCTTGCCCCATGACACAACAACAGCATTGATCTGTGGGAGCTGGAATCGCACTGCCAACCTGCGCAACCGCTCAACCAATTTATATATAGAGCGGGATCTGGATCGCCAACCTTCGGATCACTGGACAAACACTGTACCAACCGAGCTAATGTCTGCAATCCTTACCCTTCATTTATCACCGTGATGTCTCAACCCACTTAGGTCTAACTGCCACAAATGTATTCATTCTATTCATCCCACCTTACCATTCTGTCAGTCTGTGCCTGGTGCTGTTGCAAATTCACTTTGACTTTTAGACTGTTCCTTTCCTGCATCTGGCCCTGCCCCTTAATGATATATTGTGGAGCACACGACAAAACAGTAACATCTCCATGGAAAAGGTTATTTGAACCCTCCCTACTGTTAGAAGCCCACAAGCCTACGCAACCCACAATCCCGCATGGACATTTTTCTTTAAAGGGCCTATATTACGCTGTTTTATGATTGAAGTTATAGTCTTGTGTCCTCATGAAAAACATATCTGGAGTTGTGTTTTGTTTCATTCACATGTTTAACACACAAAGCCTGCATATTTAAGCTCTGAGTTCTTCTGTCAAACGGAAAACACTCCATTTCCACCTTGTGATGTCATGCAGTAATACAGGAAGTGCTCCACTGTGTATTTAAACGTTCATGATGATGATTTCAGCCTTGGAATTGGCAATCTCTACTGTCCAAAAGGTAGCTATTCATTTCAAAACTAAGACATCACAAGGTAGAACAGCACATTTTGAGCTTTGGATATGTACACAGATTAATAAAGATTACGTACTTAATGGCTTAAATCTCACAAGAGTCCATTTGTTGTAATATAGGACCTTCGATGTACAAAATCAGGATGCAAAACAGTATGCTACAACTTCACAAACCTGATTCGATGTGCAGTAGTTTCATTAGCAGGATTGTGTTAGGACTCTGAGTGGGACTGAAACTAATTTAATATTTTAATATGCTGTTTCTGGCAAATATAGCACATTTAAAACAACAAAAGGTAGCCAATGAATACCCCATAGAAGTGTATGAGGAAAAAGGACCAGGATAAATATTATTACTCTTGCTATAATTCATAATTTATTGGCAAAATACATCAAAAAAATCGGCAAAATCGTAACCATTTTGGTAATCCAGAAATTGATTGTTGGATAGATTGAACTCCTAACACTGTAATCATGTTATAATCAATTGAATAATCATTTTTCCAGTGTCTCTTGCAGCTCAATATGTCGTTTGAAAGTTGTATTTGTAAGTGAAATGTCACCTGGGTCTTTGTCGCCTATTCTTTTTTTAGCAATGCTTTTCATCGCTCAAACAAGAAAGATGCTTCAAGTTTTCAGTTTCAAAAACACGTCATCCCTCATTCAAAGGACTCTGTTGCAGTCAATAGACCTTGATCTGCGCTTATGTCTCTCAGAGGGAGTGATTAAACCAGATGAGATGGTGTGGAGATGCCCTTTGTATTGATTTTCACCTGGACGACCGAGAACCAGCACTGGAACAACGACTAGGTTTGAAAGTATCTATCTGTCCAGTCGTTTTCTTGCCTCCAACGCTGTCTGCCGTGTAGGTTGGGTTTATTTATTATTTATTTTCATGTGATAAGAAATATAAAGTATGAGAAATTATGCAAAAGAATGTGATGGATGGTTGACAAAAAACCTTAAGGGGCTTAATATGTTGTAATCTCCATTTAAATTTCATATATTAGGAACGAAATAAATGTACTGCTATGTTTTTTGGGGTTTTTTCGTGGGTAATGACAATTGTTTAGAATCCAGAGAAACTGATAAGCTCTGCCAACATGAAGAGTTGATTTTGATTTATTTTCAAACTCTCAAAAAGCCATTTTTTAAGCAAAACCTTTAAGGGAGAAGGAGTGGAGTCACATTTCATGCAGTTATCTCTTTGCGGGAAAGTGTTCAAATAAGGCTTTGTGTATTCTTTAGGCAGCAGGTCGATGAAACAAAATATCGACCTGTGCTGGAGATTTAAGACCAATAGACAATAAACTAGGAAGTGCAAATATCGGCTTGATATATCGGGCGACCAATAAAACAATAAGCATGAATCAGTACAAACCGAGATACACAGCACACAGTATTAGAGCTTGGTAATATGGTGATAACTGTGATCTTATTCCCTTGACTTATTCCACCTCCTATTGGTCAGAAGCAGATGACCGTCGTTACCTCTTCAAGGCAATAAAAATGCACTAAGCTCACAAGAATCCTAATGGAAATCGTGATCTGGTTCCAAGAAAATTCGGATATTATTTCACTGGCATATTGCCCATCTCTGTACCATACGGAAAAGTGCAGTTCCAGAAGCAGAAGCAGACATTTTAAAGCATCTTTAAAAGGTCCACTATGTAACTTTTCTGGTCAGAGGTCCGCTACCTGCTTGTCTGTTGTGATGTTATATTGTTTCTTACATTTATTCAATTACAGGTGTTTTTTTTATTGCTTCAGAATAACATGCATCTGACCTGTAACTTTGATATCGTCACCTGCTTGTCTCCATGGAGATGAACATGTTTAATGCAATACTGTGGGATATTAGCGTTAAAGAAGACATATTATGCTTGTGTCTGCTATATAGCTTTTGTCTATGACATCCATGGATCATTGTGTTATATTTTGGACATGTTCAATTGCAATATTGATCTAAAATGATTTAATAAATGAAACAAGACTGCTGACTCCTGCATTAGAAAACTGCTTACAATAAACATGCACGAATCACGCTAAAGACAATTTCAAGAAGGTAAAGGGCTTGTCGATAATTGTCAATTTTCCAGAATCAATTTTCATCCCGAGTCTTGAACTTTAGACACTTAAGGGGAGCAACGATAATATGGTTAAAAGCAACAATAATATGGTTAAAAGCAACGATAATATGGTTAAAAGCTCTAAAAAGCTCATTTTGCATAAGACAAGCAGATGGCAGACCTTCCACCAGAAAAGTGCACCTTTAAACTGACAATGTGAAAGCTCTATAAAGGAAGTCAACAAAAAACCCTTCAAATCTTCCAACCTCTTTCCATTTCCGGAAAGCTTAGTAAATGTTCTGAAACCTCTAGAATAAGGGGGATAGGTCGGCTACGCACCCCCACCCGCTCCGACCCCCCCCTCCCCGTAAACCCTCATACCCCAACCCAGCGGAGCCTCCCCTCATCCGCACGCGAATTTAACACTTGATAGATGCAAAGAAGTGGCAGGGTGCATCTCTAATGGCACCCGCCTGCCCCCTCCCCTGCTCCCTTCCTCCCGCTATCATCCACCTCCTCCGTCAACACCATCCATCATCGTAGACCCGTGGCAAAATCACAACACCTGCATTCTCATCGGCCACTGGAACCAGCCAGCGGAGGGGAAGATCGCAGGGGCAGTACGGAGAAGGGGGTGATCCAAAGTGCGGACAAAATTCCCAACCTTTTCTCCCCCTGCCCTGCCATTTTCGGTACATGAATCTGAATGAGGTTAGGAGACATCAAAAGCCCTATAGGAGAGGTTCTGCGTTTAATTGTTCATGGAAAACAAGATGAAAAGTAGCACGGTTTAGGAATTAAAGGTTGCGTCCAAAAATTAGATAAGTATTGGTGCTAAAAAAAAAACACTGTATTGAAGCATTGGAATATTAACAGTTTCAAAAGACTATAGGTTAAGACGTATTTGTACTTCTAGAGTCAGAAAGGAACATTACTAAGGTTTTGAGATCGATAGTTTTGCTTGCAATCTTTGGATCACGCTCCGAATTCAGGACAGGAAAAGTACAGCGGGGTTTGGTTCTGGCAGTTCGGAGAAAAGCAGTTACTATTTATGGGGCTAGACTGTAAGTAACGGCAACCAGGCAAGAACTGGCTCCCCAACGAAACGCAACCGAAGTGCATGACAAAGCACAAATAAGACATGAGCCTCCCCTGCGTGCTCTTTCGTCTTCTTCCACCGACCGAGAAGGACAATTTGGCTCTCCTCTCAACAACGCTCCCCACACACACACACACACACGCACATACACACTGCATCCTCGTGAATCTCGCCTTGTGCTCAAACGCGGTCGTAGCATCTTACAACCACTTACTTACCAGGACCGTCATGCAGAGAATCCCAATTCAGCCAGTTCCATGTCGCCGAAGGAAAATCAAACCGCCTCCCCAAAACGATGGCTAGAGACCGGGACGTAGCCAGAGGATGATGGTGGGGGGGTTGGGGGGGGGGGAGGTTGGTAGGTAGGGGGGTTGGTGGAGAGAGGGGAGGTGGGGGGGTAGGCTAGGGCGAGCGATAGTTACAATCCCACTGTCCGAGAAGCATCTGCGATCCCGGGTAGTTCCGAAGCATATCCAGAAACCTTAAATCCGTCCTCAATGATGGGCTGACATGTAAACACTCAGGCGGCACACACGCGGTTCACATGCATGCTGCTGCGGAGAGAAGAGAGGAGAGCAGAGCAGAGGGAAGGAGGGAAAGAAGGAGGGAGGGGTGGAGAGGGAGGTGGAGCCGCAGTGCTAGGGGAGAATGGGACTTTGGCAGAGAGAAGCAAGGAGATGTGCTCCTCTGGCAGCGGTCGGGAGCGGGTTTGCTGTGTGCCTTGTGGGGTTTTTTGGGGGGGAGGGGGTGGTGGTGGGAATGGAGGGATATAGGAGGGAGGCTGGAGGATGGAAAGATGATGGAGGAGAAGTGTCGAGGTGTGAGGTGTGCTCTCAGGCGATGTGCTAGAAATGGAAATGTATGCAAGTTTGCTGGGGTTATCCCAGTGCAGTTACAAATTAGAGAAAAGTGACTTTGAGTCTTAATGACTTGGGATGTTGCATTGTCAAATTTGAATGTTTTTGTGATTTTTTGCGAGATTTTATGATTGGCATGATTAATTATTGAATGAACGAAAAACTATTGCAATGCTTTACTCGCTGTCAATCACTGTCAAATTCAGGTCCCCAATAACATCATATGATCGTAATATAATTTTAGGATGTTTTTTATTTCTGTTTTAACCTTCCAAAATGTTCCTGTGTTTTACTTACAAGGAAAAGAGCCATTAATCCACTTCACTTTAACCTGGCAAGCTCCAGACTGATATTGTTGTAGAATAAATTGTAGTAGCCCGAGAGTTGAAAAGGCACGAGGCTGGAGTTCTAACGGGGGAGAAGTTCATCGACCAGTGCACTACAGGACCCAGCACCCTCAAGACAATGTGAAAGTGTTGTCCAGTAATGTAGTCTGTTGTAGGGAGTATTATACCTCTGATTACATAAGCCAAGATTGAAGACTGAGCTGGCAGTGAGTGTCTTTGGTACAGCACAGAAATGGAATTTCTCCAACAGATAATGTGTAGTATTCTGAACTGCCCACTTTATGGCAGGGCTGAATCACAGCAGCATGAGCCTGCCGTTTGTGAACTCATAAATATCACAATAATTAATCTTACAGCAGAAGGTTAGGTAAACTTAGCAGCTGTCTAAACAATCTCTTGAATTAAGGTTCGGGATTAGAATACATGCATTTAGTATTGTTACCTTGCATGATCATGAAAATAGTCTTTATGTTTTTGTATTATAGAAGAAAAAGGTTGGAGACTGTTGTATTGATTATGTGATTAACTTGGTATTGTTTTGGAGGACATTACAAATCAAATCATCCTTAAAATTATTCTTAAAATTTCTACAGTTAAAATGTATAGGATTGTATTGATACATCAAAACAAGATAATTGATTAGTATTTACTGCTAATATTGATTAGAATTACATCAGAAGTATATCTGCTTTTTCAGTCTTTCAGCAAATCCCATTCTTCAGTTGGCATTCCCACAGTAAACCAGTTGTCTTATTTATTTATTTTATTTGATTGGGACAGTTCATGTTAATGAACAGACATGATTCTACATGAAACACACCGGATTATAGCCAAAGGCTAATTTTCATCCATTCTCCCAAGGGCTGGGGTCACAAAAGGGTCAAAATAAAAATTGCACACTACACTCACTGCACAATTCCCATAACTGCACATTTCACTCATTGCACAATTCCCTTAATTGAACATTCCGCTCACTGCACCATTCCCGTTACTGCACCATTCAAAATATTGAATGGTGCAATAACTGATTGACAAGGTTTTGATTCCCATTGGTCTTCCTGTCAAAACCATTCACATATTGTGACTGAGATAGGCAGAGTGTGAAAAGTCTTGCACAAGAACTGAGATTTGAACCAACTACCCTCTGGTTAGTGAACTCATATCCACCAATTGAAACCCATGTTTCAACCTATAACAAGAAATACTGCATAAATATTCAATACTTTAGATGTGTCTCTTGACAAGTAAGAAGTGGGGCTTATCTTCAGGCATCACTACAGGGAACATTTTCATCACCTCTAAAGGACTTTTTTCTATAATTTTTCCTCGCTGTATTTATAGATTTTATTATTCTTGAAAATCTCTGGATCTTGAGCATTAGTCAGGAGTCCCTTGCTGCACAGTTGCCAAGTCCACTTATTTATAGTAATTTGGGCTTTGTACTCTTGCAAATTTCTGAGGTTGCAGGATTGCTTTTTTTTTTTTTTTAAGAAGACCTACTGTGCTTGTATCAGCTGTATAGTTCTATTCTATGAAACCCGTGGGGCATGTTATAAATCGCAATATTGACCTAAAATTACTTAATGAAAGAAGCAAGTCCGCTGACTTCTGCGCTAAAAAACTACGGTGCCCAGTGGGAGCTGACATCGCTGAAAACGTTATCACAACAAAGAGCACAGTTGTCGGCACCTATATAGCTGCTGATCACACTAGCAGTAACTGACTATGAATGACTACGCAACACTGCCGAATCCTACACGTATTACAAATTAAGAAAATTATATTGGAGAACGAAGTAAGTACGAAGTAATGGGGATATGCTGGTGACTGTTTCAGTAATCCTGTACATCTACAAAGCTCAAAATGCTCTATTCCACCTTGTGATGTCAGTTTTCAAGTTAGCAGCAACCTTTTATGTATTGTTTAGTAGAGATTGGAAAATTCATGGCTGAAATTATCCAAAGGATTCTAGTGAAGGTGTGTGGAATTTAAAAACACAGTATGTGTTAAACATGTGTGAATGAAACAAAACACAACTCTGTGTATGTTTATTGATCAGGAAACATTAACTTTAACATTAGAATATATATAAAATAGGGAAAATAGCATAGTACGGGCCCTTTAGTATTCCCAAATAAAGCTTTTCCAACACTATAAACTTCACTTAACGTCACTGAAGTACTAACAAAAAGTCTTATCATTGTGCATGGAGGCTGCATTACCACTACAACACCCAAATTAGGTCAGACGGTGAATTCAAATAACCTGAACTGAATTCACGTGAGAGTGAATAGCAGCCTATCACCACACCTCCACAGCGTAGGCCAAATGAATACATGAATTAGGGGTACTTTCTAAAGCAATGACGCCTAACAAAGTTAACATTGATGCGCAGACAATGAGATGTGGGGTGATGCGAACCGTGAGTCACCTAGGACGTTCTCAGCTCGTTCAAGTAAATGCAACAAAATAGGCCGTGCATAATGAGATTCTTTTGATAGAAATGAATGCGGAATGGAAACATATTAAATAAAGCGGTGGTTTGAAATTATATGCACACAGCCAAGAGGTGTAGGGTCAGTGGCGGTTATTGTGCATGGTATAAACCTGTGTATTGTGAATCCATGCGTTGGCTTATTTGGTTCTGATTCAATGCATACTTTAGTCATTTTGTGGAGTTTAGATATATTTTCATTGGACTTATTATAACTGGTCTAAATGGAAAGCAGATAATAAGTATATGTAATTATCTTGTCTCTATAGTTTCACTTGACAAGTTAACATCATGACGTTTTCAAGGGCAGTTCTACAGCATTTGTCTTTTAATCTGTCCAAATGCAGCACTGGTATATGGTTATTTTCTCTATTCATAGTGAAACAAAAAAAGAATGGCACAGAGTTCAATGTCTTCTCTGTCAGCACAAAAGAACTAAGGTGAAATAACACTTTTTTCTCAATAGTTAAAGTGCTGACATGCCTCAAACACAAACGTGTAAGACTTAACGCAACAGCTTTTCTTATTGCAGTTTCATTAACCAAAATAGTTCATCCTTGAATCGAACCAAGGACCATGTTACTGTGAGCTGTGAGGCTAACTACTGCACCACTGTGTCACTTAAGTTTGTAGACATAAGGGTGTTACACTTTTATGGGGTATTAATTGCTAATACACAACATATTTAGATTGTCATGTTACCTTTTATTGTATTGAAAATGCTGAAAACAACATATTAACACATTTAATAAGTCACTCCCCTTCAGAGCGCTATCACAACACAATCAGCTTGCATCCTGCTAATAAAACTACTGTACACCACGCCAGGTTTGTGAAGTTGCAGTATATTTTTTGTATCTTGCTTTTGTATATTTATGGAAAATGATTGTCCGGGAGCATGAATGGCTTGTGGGCTGAGCATTGAACAGAATCAAACAGCTAACCCTAAGGATTCGAACAGGGCCCGTAAGAGATCGCTAAATTATTCAAACATTCATCAATGACATATAAAATCTCTTGAGGCATAACATAGTACTAAGCTCCAAAAAGTTGATTTTGCTGAGACTGGTGGATTTGCAGTTTTGATATTTCAAAAATGGTATATGTCCCATTGAGTTCCACAGGCCCCTGCCCTCTAATGTGAAATCATAATCTAAAATGTGAATGCAACTGCTCTGAACGATGTAATAATTTCTTCTCTATTGGGCCCATATGGCACTGGCAGAATAAGCATCAAGGAGGAAATCGAGGAAAACAATCAGAGCGATTTTGTGTGCGTCACTGCTCCTCTGGATAATTTTCCGTTGTTACTGCTGCAAATCTGTGAAAGCTATTTAAAGTGTGAAGAGCCAAGTATGGCATCAGTTTAGCACTGTCCTGCACTGACGGTGGTGTGAATAGGAGATGAGTGCTTTCTATCCTTTAATTAAACATTGGAAAGACCAGGTTTCGCTTTAATGTAGACTTAGTTTAGACCTGGTCTAAACTAAGTCTACATTAAACACCCCTAATTCACGTACACATCCTCCAGCTCCTCTGGTGGGACCCCAAGGCGTTCTCAGGCCACCTGAGAGACATAGCCCCTCCAGCGTGTCCTGGGTCTTCCCCGGGGCCTCCTCACGGTGGGACATGCCCGGAACACCTGCCTAGCGAGGTGTCCAGAAAGCATCCTTCAGCTGGCTCCTCTGGTGTAATTGTGGTTTAGTCCTGGTTTAAAATTAGTTTAGTTCTGGTTTAGACTGTGTTTAGTTTTGGTTTACACTTGGTTTAAGAATTGGGTTAATCTTTAGCCTTTAATCAAGACCTGATTGTCTGTCTGCATCAAGGTGAGCAGCACGTTCATCCATGTGTAAAGGTCAGGACTCCTCTGATCCATGGCCTCCACACATGAAAAGTGTTTGCAAAGGGCATTTAGCACAAATACTGGACTGAGCGGATAATGTGCCGATAATCAGTCATGTTATTCATGGAAGAAAAAGGAAAGAACAGAAAAAGCAAAACAAAGAACAGCATGATACTAAAACATCACCATACATGTCCACTTCTAACAAGAGAGTATCTAAAAACAAAACACCTCTACCAGTGTCAAGTTCCACCCACACAACCTTCACAAAACACAACACAAAAGTCCAAGAATCACATAGTTATGCTTTATACGACTGAACATTCCAGAGACAAGCAGGTGGCACCATGGCAGACTCTCCAACAGGCACCTCTTGGGTTAATAACATCCCAATTGTATTTCTACTTCTCTGATTCAAAAGATGAAGACATTTAATATTTGAAAAGTTGTGTGGAAAATTCAAAGTCGTCTGCGCCCTCTTGCAAATGGAGCTGAATGCATATTTCCATGGGGAATGAGATGGATAAGTCGCTCTAGTGTTTAAAGGCATGGCTAATGTCTTTGCCAAATCAGAGGATTAGCCCACCCGTGGAGTGGAGAGGGGGTTGTAACGAATAGCGCTCACCTTTACTAACAGAGAGAGGGGGAAGAGAGGGGGAAAAGAGGCTGCAGCGAGGCTTAGTGCTGCTAATGTGGTGTCTGAGAGCGTGCCAGGAGCTCCACTCAGGGCTGTGTACGGCAGATTACAGCCCCGATTCAGAGCACGGCATTGGGACAGGGAGGACAGGAAGGGCCCCTATGGGCAGTCATGACAGGAGCTCAGAATCGCTTAGACTTTCAATATGATGGTAAGGCTATGGAATAGTGATATGGATAGGGTATGTTTCATAGCAGAATCAGAAACTATTTACACACACACAAACCTGATCATTAGCTGAGTTCAGGAAGTGAGATGATTGAATAAAAATCATGAAAACGGGTACATCCAATGTGAGTAATCTGATTTATGAGTGTTCACACCTGTGCAGGCTTAGTTTAGTCTTTACTTGAAGCAACAATGCACAAGATCATAAAAAAACAGACTATAAACAGCTAGTTTCCATCTACAGTCCTGGAATGATGCAAAAAAGGGCAAACTAATGTTGCAAAGACATAAACAAAAGTGAAATTGTTAACTGAAAGAGTCATTTTAAACTCCATTGTACTTTACCTTCCAAATATAACAGTTTACCTAAAAAAAATTTGATTTTTTTTTTTATATATATATTTTTTTAATTAGATTTCTTTAGTGCACACCGAAAACCAGATATCATTATTGGGTTATCTGATTATTCTAGTTATCTCATTTACTGGTCATGTAAAAGTAATTACTGCTGTGTGGAAAGAGACAAGATCTCGTGCCACAATAAATCATGAAATCAAAATGCCTCTAGATGTGCTATGGAGTTATGTATGTATCTATGATTAATTTATTTTTTGCAGGCTGAGGATGTGCAGTGTGTAATTAAATTCATATTTACGAGTGATGGAGTCAAACATTTAAACAAGGTGTGGCCAGACTGTGGGATACATTTTATGAGAACAGTACATAATCATGCTATTAAATATTTTTATTGTACACACATAAAAGTAGATCAGATTAAAATTGTGTATCAACTGTGTATCAGCCAAAATATATGTACAGAATACTTATAGCAAAAGAGAATTTCTATGGATTATACCTGGAAGACTGAGAGATTACACGGACATCATTAGCTTCAATTTAACTCTATTCCACTGTCAGCATGGTCGTAGGAGGAACTAAAAATGGATGCAGGCAGACTCAAAAAGTTGTAAAAATAAAGCTGTTTATTTCATCTTCTTGGCCAACACGCACAACACAGAGCAAGTGCAACTATTCCACCTTAAATAGTCTACCTAGGTGGACAAAACCACTAAGGAAAGGGGGAATGCCACAACATAATCCATAACCCAGGGCAGACCAGGAGCTGAGATCAATAGAAATTTCCTACAAGAAAAAAAAGTCGCTGCCTGGATTTAACTGAGCAAATAGGTCTGAGCCTCCTGCAGTTGGTCCGGTCTAGGTTCAGCAACAGTCTGACATCATCAGTGCAAGATCTTGGTGAAAAATTACACTGGATGGAAATAAATATTGTGACATTGCAGAAGCGAAATCGTAAAATGCCACAGTGAATGTGTGCCGTAATCAAAGCTAAAGGTGGTCAAACACATATTAGAGTGTGTGACCTTTTTTTTTTTGGTGGTGACCTGTTTTTTATCCATGTTGTGTAGTATCTGCTGGTGCACTCAGGAATGAAGCCGTTTCTATGAGGCTAAAACAACAGCTATAGGTTCAAAGTTGATGATTCTAGTGATGGAGTATGGAGTTTAAAAACACAGTGGAGCATTTACACTTAATAACATCACAAGGAGGAACAGAGGGTTTTCAGTTTAAGAGAAGAACACAGCGTAAATGTGCACGGTTTGCGCGTTAAACATGTGTGAATGTAACAAAACGCAACTCCAGGTCTGTTTTTGATGAAGAAATTGGTGAGAATTAGATCAGCATTATAACAGATTAAAAAAAAAAGTAAAATACAAGGCATGTGTATCTTTGTATGTTGATTTTGCGTGCAGTTTATATCTAGCATGCTTAAAAAAACTTTTTCGTTCCCAGTTCCCAAAAATCCTGATTCAGACATAAAGGCAGATCGTGAAGAGCCAAGCAGTGCACAATGCCCGCAGGCGAAACAATAGCTTGCATTCTAACTTAGAAAGTACTCATTCCAAGGATTTTCTTCATACCAAGAGTTGTAGAATGACCTAATTATTGCTCGTTGGATAATTTTAGACGTGTACAGGCCTTCATCACTGGATCCGCAGGACAATACACGATTAATTACATGACAAATACAGCATACAATACACATGATTTCACTAGTTGACACTACCATGAGATAAAACTGTCTCAAAGTGAAGCAGTAGTTAAGAAAAGTGTGAATGTGTAAACTAGCAAAGCCTTTCATATATTGACAATTAGTTTTTCTTGCATACACACGGAGTATGTCCGTAGCTTGAAAATAGTTGTAAGAAATTGTCCAAGGCAGATACACATACACACACATATGTATCATAGTATATCATATATCACAGACTGTATATAGACTTAGTCGTTTGTCGTTTATGGATCATATGTTGATTTATGGACAAAAGAGTGACAGAACACTTAGCAATTTAAAACGAACATTTTAAGAGCAGAATGAGAAGTCTGACAGCAGCAGTTACAGATAGAGGAAAGCATTTTTTTTCAATAGAAGTCCAGTGGATCCAGACCTCAAAGGAACCACTTCGCGCCCATGCTCACTTCCTATTTGGAATATGACAGCTAGCAGACTATCTCATGTCCATCTCTATTTACAATCAATGAGACATGAGGGTAGCGAGGGCTTTATTAGCTCTGCACCCTGCTTACCCCTCTGGCTCCATCACTAATATTTATTCATATTTTAGTAAGTTAAAAAACAAGCTCTTCGAGAATTAACATTCAGTGTATGGATGAGTCCTGCAGGCCTGCTCCAATCTTGCAAAATTCATGACTAAAACTTTTTAGAGACACTGTTACTAACTAACCCTTCTCTTTCCCACTCAGCATGTTATGGTCCCAGAGCGGCTGAGGCTGTGGCAGGGTTGTCAAAAAATAAAAAAATAAAAAACACAATAAATGAAACTAAAATCCCCCAAAAAAGTAATTTGAAGAAGTATTGATGCTGAAAAAAATTCACATACAAAACAAAGTTACTTGTCCTGAATTGTAGCAAAAGAGAAATAAAATCTGACAACTGGACAAAACATTGTAGGAGTGAAGACATGGTTTGAGAGGGGAGTTAAAGAAGTGATTTTTGTTAGAAAAAACAGGAATGGGGGGCCTTAGACATCATCTATCTCCTATTGATAACTCCACCCTAAGACCCAAAGTAAACAAAGAGAACAAAGAGAACAACAGTGCTAGCCAGGATGCCAATAGGTGCGCAACCACTCATTAGGGGCTTGAATGACTAGTGGGACTCAGGCACAGATCAAACTAGAGAACAATAGACCTGGCCTACAAACAGAAACAGTAAACTATAGGGGTTTTGAGTTTCAGTGTAGTTAGCTCCTCCCTTCAAATAGATAGAAGGCAGTGTCCACTAGTAATCTGACCAGAACTGAAGAAGCGGCTTGGATGAGCAGCGAAACGTCTTCACTCCAACATTTTGTCCAGTTGACAGTTTTCATTCCTCTTTTGCTGTGGATCAGACCTGGACGACTGAGGGATTACACAGATGTTGAATAGATTTAGAATGCTCTTGATCAGAACTAAAAAGACCATGTCGTACTATCAGAGAAACTACTGTTGTTTAGTTTTGGAAATGATGCTATATAAAAAGGAAATTTCTTGAGTGAAATTACAGTATTGTGACAACACTGGAGAGCAGCTGGTAAAGTCCCATAGATCAGCCAATGCAGGAGAAGGCTGAGAGTCCAGTGACGGACCAAAAGTTCAACCGTGTGATATGTGGCTTTTTGTTTATATGCAACGAATGAGATAGAAGACAGGAATGAGATGGAGATTTTGCAATGACTTCCTGATGCGTTGGTTGTCTATTAAAGGATTTTTTGTCATGATGTGTGTATTTCTGTTCCTGTTTTGTCTCCTTGTGTGCTCTTCCCCCTCCCTCAGCTGTCTGTACCTGGAGCTGGGCGGAGTTCTCGGCTCCTCCCGCGCGCACCTGCTGTCCATCTGGCTAATCACCACACCTGCCGTGGATAAGAGGAGCTGGGAGAAGACACTCGGGGCGAGATCGTCTGCGTGACCTCACACTGTCTGTGCCGTCGTCCCTTCGTTCCTGTGTTCCTGTCGTGCCTGCGTCGCTTCACCCTGTTCCGTACTGGATTATCTGTGTTTGGTGCCGGATCCTACGTGTGCCTTCAGCCCTGCTTTGACCCTGCTCCGACCCTGCTTCTCAGCCCTGGTACTGTCTTGTTTTTTTCCCTGCACTCCACGTTCCTGGATCCTGGCCCGCACCTGGCTTCCTGCTCACCATCAGTTCAACCCTCAGTTTTGTATATCGTTTCCATCTGTACAATAAACACTGTAAATATTCCCCGAGTCTGCACTCTTTGGTCCACTACACCCACCGTTACGACACTTTTACTGTCTTAAAAGCCTGAAAAAAAACAACCGTAGTTCATTTAAAACATTTTCCAGTAGTCCAAAGGTATTCCTCAGTTACCTGATGCATTCCAAGCAACCTAAATATTCACTGTGAGGTTAGTTTAACGACAACTAGCATGCTAACAGTGCATTTTCTGATTCTTTTACAACAAAACACTTCACAATTAGATGAAGCGCTTACATATTTTGACCTCAACAGAAAAAAAACAAACAAATCAAATATTACACTGGGAATCTAGAAGGAAAGGCTCGAATAATACAATTTAAATTCGACGCCTACCCTTATAAATGTGTTGATATAAATATTATGTGGCATTTCTCCAGAGGGACAAATGGAACGAAGCGGAGGTAATAAAGTCAATATTACAGAATGGGAGTTGGAGTGGCCTCGGCGGCATCCTGGTTGAACTCATAGCTCTATATTTACAAACGCCGCATCAGCAAAGACAACAAGCACTGGAGATAAATCACAGGTCAGCTGTGTCCAAAACAAGCTTCACATACACCAGCAGTATTGGGAAGAATATTTAGAAAATGTATTTAGTTACAGAATACTGCATACATTCATTTTTGTAACATATTCTGATACATGTTCTAATAATAGTACTGTACTGTGAATAGTAGGGATAAGTTTACATCATAGTGTCAAAATGTGACGTAGGATTTAAAAAGAGTGTCACTAATTAGAGATGCTAATGTGATTCTGACCTCATGTTTCTCATCTCTCTCAGAAACCACAACCAGTGCTTTCCTTATTTCTAGACAACAGGGCTTGGGACATTAACCCTCGTGTGAATTTGCAATATAAATTAAGATGAGAATAGACAGACCATACAAAGAAGGATTATCATAAATAGATGATCATCATATTTAAGGTTAAAAATACACATTACTCACATTCAAGGGTGTATGGTAATAAAGAGAATGTTGCATTATGAGGACAGTTTTCCATATCGCTTAAAGTGAACATATTCACATTGTTTTAAGTAAGAAAATATGATTTTGCCTCTTTACAGATTGCTTTTAAGTGTGCAGCTGCTGAACGTTTAGCAGCAAAGCTTTGTGCATAAGTGGATATGAGCTGAGGGACCAAAAAGATTATTACAAAGATAACAGAGTAAAAGAGGATCATATGAGGGGGGTTAGGGGCCCTCACCTAGAAGATTTTTGATCAAAATAAACGTAATCTGTTAGGTGAAGAAATCCTGTTTTTTAGCAGTCTGATACAGAACAATGGAATATAAGCCCATTTGTTGTAAGTACTTCTCTGCAAGTTTCAAAACATGCAATTGTTGATTAGACTATAACAACTGGCCTACTTTTATGCCATACTTCTATCAGTGTTAGGAGTCAGACACAAGTGATCAGTATTTCTAAACTTTTGCACTGCACTGAGCGCCCCCTGTCTGTGAGCTGCAGCCTCACACTGGCCTGTGATGAATGCTCCAGAAAACAAGTCTTAAAACTTTTGTCAATTTCTTTTATGAGAATTCGACAAATCTTTTTCAAGAAATGAGCATTGCAGTGGTATACTCGTGCTATTCAATCTATAGACATATTATGGCATCAGCTGTTTTACTCATAACATCGCAAATATGAGGTGGATTGTCAAAAAGCTTAGGTAGTGTAGAACATCGTTATGGACTAAACTGTTCCTACAGTCTTTGATTTGGCGTTACATGGAGTTAAGCCACACAAATGGAGTCTGGAAGCTGTGACAGACTGACACACATGAGGCAAGAGAGAGGGAGCGGCAGTCAAATCTATAGATAGCATCTTATCTGCTGTCTTCATGGGACAATTATTAAACCTAAAAAAATATGTTGATCGCGAGGGCACTTAGGGCAAAGGGCACCTGGGCTCTGTCTGTGCACACCCTGATGAGGATAAACAGCCTGCCTTGTGACCACCTTGTTAGTGTGTACAAGTTCAGATGGATAGGTGAGGTGTGCGTTGTCTTTTTCTAACCTTAATAGATCCCTGTTCCTTTTGTCTACAGGCATTTTGATGGTCATCGCAGGTTGGTGAAGTGACAGATTGTGTTGTATGGCTGTGCAGAGACCCCTCATCTATCTGCCACGTCTGTCCAACAACCAAGCTTCAAGTGTGGCCTCATTGTTGCAAACTGTCGCCTCAGAATTTGTTCAACATGGAAAAAACTATGGTGTATCCAGTCAGGGAGGCAGAACACCACTGCAGCAGGATGAAGGATGAACAGGAAGTAGATCAAGATTGAAATAATTATGGAAAAGACGATAAAGGACCATCACCAGAATTTAGGGCTGGATTTTGGATTCAATCATCTTCCATCTTATAGAAAAAGGTAGACAAGTGGACTTCAGATATAAAGAACAGGGTGTCAGGATCACTACCGTTTTTATTCCGTGTTGATACGACCAATAATTCCCGAGAAATCCACTTTTAAACTTTGGAATGAGTTTGTACAACTTATTAAGCCTAAAAGCATCGGCAGGTCTTAAATTTCACTCATAAACGGGGAGAAACTAGTCACTTACTTTCCGTAACTTGGATTATAATGATGAGAAGAACAAGAGGAGAGAAAGGAGGAAAAAAAGGTGAGGAGCTGCGACTGGATCAGAGAGAGGGAGCGAAGAAGACAGCACCGCACACACAGAGGCAAAGGCAGACACTGAACTCTGCGCTCTTGTCGATTAAAATGCGCTTGCTTTATCATCAAGATTGACCAAAGTTTTGATTGCGATCTATCCGTCTTTTGATTTTTGACACCGCCCTACCTGAAATCCACATATTATAAAGCAGTAATACCCAACGTAGATGTAATCTTCATTGACACGGCAGTACAAAGGATACAGCGGGTAAATCCCTGGGAGAAAGATGATAACAGTGGCATAAATCTGTGAACATCTGTGTACTTAATGTCATTCAAAGCTGTTAGGATGTAAGAGGTCACATCAGACAAGTTAAGTTACAATTTCCCATATAAATCTGATACTTCTGTCCAAACCAAACAATTAAAAGCAAATGCACAATGTCTCTTTAGCCATGTTTTCATCGGTTTTCTCTGGAGCAGATCTGTCCAATCCGAAAGTGTTTTTACCGTCTAAAGCGAACATTCCCACCCATTAGGAGTTTGGCACAACCTTTAAAAGAAGCGTACCCCTTTCTGACTTTGCCTTCCATGCACCTTCACTAGAATCATTTGGATAATTTCAGCCCTGGAATCGCCATTCTCTACTGAACAAAAGGTAAAAGGTACTTGTTAACGTGAAAACTACCACTTCTTGACATCACAAGGTGGAACAGAGCATTTTGAGCTTTGGAGATGTAGACGGAGTAATAATAAATGGTAACTCAAACCTGTGTGAATGAAACAAAACACAACTAAAGGTACGTTTTTGATGGTAATGTTGTAACATGGCTTAAAGCTCACAAGACATTTCGCGTAATATAAGACTTTTAACGAAAAATGATTTTATTGAGCTGGTGGTTTCATGCGTGCGCTTCACTCTTCAACCAAAACTACAAAAATAGACAGTTTGATATCAGTCGCAGCTTGTGTTTTGTAGTTTCAGGACTTTTTAGGACAATTTTATCTTTCATCGAATCGTTTTAAGGGCGAAGAAACTGGCTTATGTTTTGGTTAATTGACTGAGCAGTTAAAACGTGCAGACCGAGGATGTTCCAGAGCTTTCCAGATTGCAAACGGCACGGCCCGACAGGACAGAGCTGCCTGGGCGGTGAAAGGGAAACTGAACATCAAGGTTATGGAGGCTCATATTGATCGCTTGTTTGCTGCTTGTGAAAAGACATCTGTGCTGTTGGATAAGCATGTGTACTGCTTTAAAGAACTGCTCAGTGAAGTCCTCTCACGTCACAGTTACACATTGATGTTGGCAAATGATTTTTTTCCCCCCTAATACTGGTGCAATAATGAAAAAAACAATGGTGTGTATAAGTCCAGTTAATGAGAAATTATTTATTTAGCAGTGAATATGCCGGTCGATATGTTTAAAGGCTTATTTTATGTTATTTACTCATCAAAAATATACCTAGAGTTGTGTTTTTAGAGACTTTGTCCCACCTTGTGATGTCATGTGGTAATACAGGAAGTGCTCCACTGCGGTTTTAAACTCCATACACTTTCACTATAATCTTTTGGGTGATTTCAGACCTGGAAATGCCAATCTCTACTAAACAAAACCTAAAAGGTACCTGTTAACTTGAAAACGACCACTACCACATGACATCATAAGGACAGAGGGACAGAGTATTGGGGGGTTTGGAGATGCCTGACAGTCTAATAATCCAGAATTATTTGTGAATGAAACAAAACACAACTCCGGTTATGCGAAGGTAACATCTAAAGCTCACAAGAATCCATTTCGTGTAATACAAGACCTTTAATGCTATACTGTGGACTATTCCAGGCAAATGAGACAAGTGTAACATAGAATGGCCATTAGCGGTAGAATGCGGGACAGAAGACAGCAGCATGGGTGTGGGCCACAATTTTTCTTTCTTTTTTTTTTTTTTTTTTTCATCAATTATCAAAGTGCAAATGAAGGTTAGAGGAGCCACATCTCCTCCAGCAGCAGAACATGGTTTGATTGTTTCAGGCGCCTTTTATCCTGTCCTAACTGGATAAATCTACTGTTAATTACTAGGGGTGTTTAAAAAATAACATTAGCTCTTTAAAACTCAAACCTCCATAAAACCAAATAAACCCATAAACCAAACCAAACTTTATACTTATTAAACACATAAACCCTAAAACCAAACACCACATATACATAAAACCCATAAACCATTTAAAATACCCAACATGTCTCCCCTACATGTTCCCTGCCTTGGTCCTGTCCCGGAACCTTTTTAAGGGAGCTCGTTTCCATGGGGACCTCTTTGACACCTGGACACAAGGACAGAGGTGGTAAGTTAAACATTTTTAAAACACTATTTCACTAAAAACATGACAAATTACAACACACACAAACACTTAAAAACATTCTCAAATAAACACTGCACTTATATCGCACATATCCAATTTTATTAATTGGTTGTTAACTTTAAATGTGTCCTCTTTTCCCTCCAGGACACGCAGCTTCAATTAAAAAGTGCCACTGAGTAAAAGCAGACAAATCAAATAAACATTTTAAAATCTTTTTGTGCAATTGTATTTTTTTTTAAGTGCAAATAATGTTTAAATTGCACGTACGGTTTAATAACACACAGCACTTTGAAGTCCATATAGTGAAAAGTGCTGTTAATTTGGTGACAAACTCGGCCGTTTGTTACACAAGCAAGTGGTAGACCTCCCATCAGAAAAGTTGCATAACACATTTTTAAAAGTCAAAGTATGATATTTCAGAGCATATTTGTAGAGATCTAAACTGTATTAGCAGAATGTGTAATTTTACTTTAAAGACATTTGACAGCAACTCCGCTCAGCAGTTAAGCACGGCTCATACAACAGAACATAATGGAAGATGACATTTTGGTTTTTAGACCATAGGACCTTAAGACCTTAAGATACGTTTTGCTTTTTTGCTTTAAGGGTGTGCAAAGTTGTGTTACTTTAAAGATGCATTATGTAGCTTTTTTGCAGAAGAGACCACCAGCTGCTTGTATCCTTGGGTATACCTTGCCATGAATGTTCTGCAGAAAGACATTAAATGTATCTATATGGAGATGAGCAGGAAACGCAACCAGGCCATGTTGTAGGTCAGATCTGTGGGGAGGCGACATTGCTCACAGTAAGAATGCATTTTTTCAAGGTATTTTTGAGCAATAAAAACATCCATATGAATAGATGCTTGGCAAGTTAGGTTAATGTCTTACTATGTTTACAATGCATGTCAGGGGAACGCATAACTGGCCTAGTCCAATGTAAACTGATTTTTCACAATGCATCCAAACACAGGAACTATGATGGAGGTGTCGTGACTTTTTAGATGAATAAATGCCCAAGAGGCTTTTAACTATATTCATATTAGTATATTAGTACACCTACAAGCAACTTTTATTAAACATGTGTTTTTCACAAGCTACTGTTCATTTGTCCAACTCCTGTGTCACTGATTCTCTGTGGAGCCCTAGCCCCTAGTTGCCTCTCTGTGCTCTGCCCCTGCTCTCCAGGGCACTGAGCGCCCCCTGTCTGTGAGATCAGACACTACAACACTGAAGTTTAAATCAGCCTATAGGACACCTGGCCTCACGTTTTATGTTGCTTTTGATCCATGTGACGTATAGTGACAAACGTGCCACACTTCGCTGTGTTACTTAGTGCTATTGAATCCAAACATAGTAGTGATGTCAGCCCTAAACACATTAAACTAATGTTTTGCACACCACTGCAGCTGGCTGTCATATCTGCAGGAGTGCGCCTTGTATGACGACTGCAGGTATACTTTGTTTTACTGTTCACACTCAGTACTCTTTAAGATCCATTTGAAATCTTGTACTCACAGGGTTTGCAGGATGCAGCTTTTAGGAGAGTTAGGGACTAAAGCAGCCTGATGATGAGTGAGGAGTCAACCTGACACAGCATTTACACGCTCGAGACAACTCCGCCCAGGTGAGGAGCTTTGTTTTTGTACCATGGCCCTGTATGATCCCTGACGTGCCTTGCTCATACTAGAGCATTGTTTGTGTAGTTCAAATGTGAAGATACAAAACTGCTGTTGACAGCGTGTCTGCTCCATGCACACAGAACACCATGCGCTTTTTTCTCTTCTCTCACTGTTTTCATTTGACATCAGTTGTTTAAGGGTTAAAGTTGTCCTCTTTGTGCAGGTATGACGTGTGAATATTGAAGTCCTGTGTGCTCGTTTGTTAATCAGAGCTCCAGAACATGCTTTAGGTGAGCCTTATTGTGCGGAGTGTTACCAGACTTCTCCGTGATGAGTTATCCGACTCGCCCGCACCCACGGGTTGTTTCTTTGACCCACATGTAGACTGGGACAAGAGTGGTCTGTCAGGTATTAGGGCAAATAGGATTTGAATTTGGTTCTTTAGCATTTTGATTTGTCTGTGCATGTAAACGTAGTGACCGTGGAACATTCCATGTAACACAATCCCATCCCCATGGAAACAAAGAAGTTGGCAGACCCTCTACCAGAAAAGTTATAAAGTGCACCTTTAAACTGCTGCTATAACTCACTTGGGCAATGACAGTCCCCATCTTCACTGCCCTCCACAATACCGCACACAGCCAGAGAATTATTCAAGCACACGCTCCCCCACTCTGCCCCATCACCGCAGCATAAAAGAAATTTACGCCTCATTTCACCAACTCAGAATCGCTGGAAAACACATGAATTATGGCTCATTTGAGGAATAAAAGCAGATGAAATGTGTGTGTTGTGTGGCGTTCTGCAGACAGGGTGTACATACATTTGGTGGCAGTTTCGATGGTGGTCTGGCTGTGCGGGTGAAGATTGCCTCTCCTGATTCATACATAAAGCGTGCGTCGGAGGTCATGTTAAAATAATGTAGGACGGCGATAAAAGAGCAGGCTGACAATGGGATAGAGAGCTGAGTGTTTTGTTTATGTAATGCACTTGAGAGATGACAGAATTCCTGATTGGACAGACATAGGTATGGTTGCAATTAATAATTTAGTTTAGCCAGAACATCAGACAACATGAGGTGGGTAGAGTAGTCAAAAATTAGGAGTTGGCAATGTTGACAAGAATTAATCATAATAATAATCCATAACTAGGGATGAGACAAGATAAAAACGGGTTACGTGTTGGTAAGTTACACCTCTTGAAAAGCTTTAGTTCCAAACATCTGTGTTCCGATTACAGAAACATATTAACTAAGTAAATCAAAAAATGGTGAGGTCAAACTTGTGCACAGTTAATTTATTATAGATAATGTCAAAATCTCACCTTCTCGTCTCGTTTTTGTCTAGGGATGGGAGTATCGATATATTGATAGTGACTGTATCAGGTGTTCTGTCTGTCCTTTAGAGCCTATTTGAAACCCATTTTAATGCATAGATTCAGTTATATCTCATCACCCTTAAGAGCTGTAATGTGTATTGGAATAAAAAAACAACCCCAAACAGTACTTGATATCATATCGATACCAAAAAGGCGCGGTACGTACACCAGTTAAACCAAGTGCAGAGTACTGTGGTGCACGTTTGACCAAGGCAATGTGGTTTTCGCGATAAGTTACACAGAGAATTACTTATCCGTATCTGGAAAATTGCTCAGACCATTGCGGTGTCCAGGAAAAATAGACTGTAGACTCTTTCAGCAGACATGTATCAAACATGTGCCTGCAGGAGTCTGAGGACTTTGCGAGTCGTGCATTTCTGCTCCTGTTTTGTAAAAGATTTGTCCATTTTGAGTATATTTTTGGTCATTTCTGGCATTTACTTCGTGCATACCACTCTGGTCATCTGGATTGACGCTCTACCGGTGTCAATCCAGATCAATGTCCACAGTTCAGAACACATCAAACAGGAAAAAGAACGTGAAATACATCCAGATTTGCAAAGTAAATACTCTGAAAGGACTTTATTTTCATTAGTTGTGGATTCAGGCGAGTCAAATAGCTCAATGAGAAAAAGTAAAGCGGGTGCAGGTGGGTTGATGCCAAACTCTCCTTCGCTTGAACTTAATGTGGCGTAAAAGTCAGTACAATAAGCCTCATCAAAGGCATGTTCTGTCGCTCTGATTAACAAACAAGGGCAAATGACTTTTATAACCACATGTCTTTACCTGCACAAAGAGAACAATCAACACCTAAAAGGAAAAAGCCAATAAAGAGGAAAAAGCACATTGTGTTCTGTGCACAGGGAGCAGGCGCGTTATCAATACAGTTTTATAGTTACACACTGGAACTACACAAACAATACTCCAGGTTGAACGAGACAAGTGACCGATCACACAGGCCTATTGTGCAAAGACAAAGCCCCTCACCTGGATGGAGGCGTCCAGAGTCCAGAGTGCTCATGCTGCGTCAGAAAGGCTCTTCGCTCATGCATGATCCAGGTTGTTTTAGTCCCAAATGCTCATAAAATCTAAACCGGCACTATATCCTGTGAGTGATTTCAAACGCATCCTAAATAGTGCATTTTAGTGTAAAGATAAACAGGGTCGGAGCTCAGAAAAAAGCTGACCCCCACAATTCTATTGCTATGGAATTGGTCCAGCACAACTACACCAAAGGTTCAATAGTTAGATTCAATTCAGTGGCACTTTAAGCCGTTCTTGTTGTATTCTTTTTTCTTTTTTTTTTTAAGATTAGTAACGGTAAACAGAACTTCTTGCACAGCTTTACAAAGTTCCAAAGAAATAGAGCAGCTGGTGGAATGTATTCACCTCAACAGGACTGAATAAAGAAAAGAAATAGACTAGAGCATTGGCACAGTGTGACACCATAAAGAGTTGGCCAGGCTTTTCTGACCTGCTGCTTAAAGAAAGTATGTACAATAAGACGACCTTTCTGTGGCGATCCTTTTCGAACACATTGACTATTGGGGAATCTGGCATGTTACGGTTTCTATGGGATTTATTAATTATAATGAAAGTTGCAAACGCCCTTTCTTTCTTTTATACTTATCAACTTAAATATTACAGACATTGTTAAAAGGCTGGATAATTATGTTGAAGTTAATAATATCTTGAATGAACATTAGTTTGGCTTTAGAACACAATAAGGTTCACAATAATGGCAGTTCGGAAAAGAATCTGTCAACTGGACAAATTGTTGTAGGAGTGAAGACGTTTCGCTGCTCATCCAAGACACTTCTTCAGTTCTGGTCAGAATGCTGGTGGACACTGCCTTATAGCTAACTAAATTGAAACTGTAAACAGCTTTCAGCCTTAACAACCCTATTCAACCGTTAATGGCCCTCCTATTGTTCTTTTTGTTTACTTTGGGTCTGAGGATGGAATCAATGCTCTGTGAGAGATTATGTATCAGGTCCGCATTCCTGTTTAAGGAAGGATTGTCTTTCCTAACAAAAATTGCTTCTTTAAATCCCCTCTCTAACCATTTCTTTTCTCTGGCTAAGATCTGAACGTCCACATCTTCAAAAGAGTGGTTAGGCTTGATGGATATAAGGCAGTGTCCACCAGTAATCTGACCAAAACTGAAGAAGTGGCTTGGATGAGCAGCAAAATGTCTTCACTTCTACAACGATTTGTCCACTTGATAGATTTACACTTGGTCTTTTGCAATGGATCAGACCTGGACGACTGAGGGATTACACAGACAACAATGGCAGTTGTTAAAATGGTGGAAAATATTTTACAATCTGTGACCTTCGGAAAGCATTTGATACCACTGACCATGTATTCTAAAGTACAGTTTCAGGAGAATAACATATTCTTGTTTAGAAAATGACTTGACAGATTCTAGTATGATAATCTATGTTAGGATAATTCTAAAAGTTGAGTCTTGTGCACAGAAAATGTAGGGTTCTCCAAGGTTTGTTTTGGGTCCTAAATTATTTTTGCTGTATATAAATGATATTTATAAGGTATCTGAAATTTTTAAGTTTATTCTGGTTGCAGATGATATCACAGTTTACTGCTCTGGCCAAAATCTTAAAGAGAGAAAGCTACATAACCTAAAGAATTGGTCTGAGTTAGATAAATTATCATTGAATCTTGACAAAACTGGATGTATTCAACAACAACTTTATTCAGCAACAAAAAGATAGAGAATTATATCCAGATTAAAATGAATGAAAATTAAATACAAAGAAACTAAATTATAAACTATATCTTTTTTTTTTTTTGAATGTTTGTAGATTCCAAAATGACATGGAAACCTCATATACAACATGTCCAGAAGAAAGTGTCTAAACCTGTTGGAATTTTATATAAACTGCAGTATATTCTGAAAAAAATACATTGCGTCTCCTTTATTGCTCTCTCATCACACCATACATAACATATAGTCTTGAAATTTGCAGAAACATATAAAACTAAAACTAATCCAGTCCCTCTATTACAAAAAAAGGCCGTTAGACTAATGATTCATCTAGTAACTCATTATTCATCCAATCAAATACTTTAAAGTTCTATGACTTGGACACAGAAAGTAAAACATAATGAAATTTCTCATTCTTTGCAGTGTTCACTCAGAGAGAAGTAAATACAGTCTAAGGGACACTTGTATGTTCTTTAGACCATATGTAAGAACTACTTTTAGGGAATGTTATTTATCAAGCGAAGGACTTCCAAATATGGAACAGTTTCTGCAATGAGCTAAAACAAGGTACTTCTCTTTTACAATTCAAACATTTTTTTAAGAGAATAGTAATGGAAAATATTTGAAAGAACAGTAAGGATAATTTTGTGATCATTAGATTAATAATAGCATTTTTTTCATTATAATGTAGTAAAATGTAAACTAACACGTTCCAATTTTATAGGTGATTGTCAGTTAATGTGCTGAAACTGGAGATAAGGGTGGGCACAATAAGCTTTAGGTTTTGCTTACACCCTGTCATGGACTTTAATGATTGATTTGATTGTAAGTTTCTAAATACTCAATGTTTTACTTTATAGGCATCATAGTGAATATAATGCATATAGACTTATACATTAAGCAAACAAAAAAATACATGAGTGCAACATTTAAAGGACACGTGCATTTTTTTTCTGTTTTTTACAACATAATCTAAAACATAACTGGAGTTGTATTTTGCTTCATTAATGCTGGTTTCATTAGTTTTGCCGCTGAGCCTCACCAAACACGCTGAGCAGATTTTCCAGGACAATGATCACAGATAGAAACCCTGCACAGTTTAAGACAATAAATCATCGCCAAAGCATTTCTGCCGTCAAATCATGCTCTTTACAACTGTGTGCTCACATGGCCTTTGTTTTATTACAGGTGACTGTTTGTTAGAAGAGAACAACACTGTATGAAATGTATCTATAAGGGACTACTTCAAAAACTGCCAGAATACTTCACCTGCTTGGTAATCATTGATATGGAACATTTAATACCAGATCACATGACTGGATAAGTCTAAGAACTAGCCGCACCAAAACTGAGACACAGTCGCTGTTTAATAATCTGATAATACACTTTTATTCACACACCTCCACCTGTTTTTAATGTTTTATATGGACTTGTATAATTGTTGTTGGTTTGTTTTTGTTTTTTGTTTTTTTCATTTTAAACAAGGTGCGCATGAAAAAGAGGGTTGGGTTCCCCTGTTTAAATAAATAAAGATACATAAATAAATAATTAACATGTCGGGCATGTAGGCATGTTCCTCATTAGCTGGTTCAGTTGTTTTCCCTATGGTAATTGTACTAGATCATAGTATGGGGAGCACTGAAGCTGTGAAATATATATGTATGTATATATAATGTGTGGTTGTTTAATGAACCATAATTTTAACTTCTAAATCATTATATGCCAAAGCAAAGGTTCACAAGAATGTGTTTAAAGGGCAGTAACAATACAAAACAATAACGCGTAATATGTGTCTGTCTTTTATTTAGATATGTGCAAATATTTGGTTAAAAGGTGAGCACTTCCACTGCCACCAGTTAAGTTTTGTGTTCTCAATATTCACCTTAAAACCTTTTCATTGTTCAAGGGCTGATGTACTAACCACCAAGCTAGCACACACAGACTAAATCATAGACTAAATCAAAGCACATTAAAGATGCATGGCTTGTGCTGGTGCAATCGACTAATGATCAGGTAATTAAATCTCTAGAAAATGAACTCTCTCTGACCTTTACCACCTGCACATTTATCGTACACTTCCCATGCATTCCACAAGTACTCACTCCTTTTATTAAACAGGGGCTATTAATTGCTAATACATAACATTTTTAGATCACCGCGTTACCTTTTATTGTTTTGTAAATGCTAAACTACAGAACGTATGAATATGTTTAATGACTTTCAGGTTTGTAAAGCTGTAGTGTATTATTTTGCATCACGATTTGGTATATTTATGGAGAATTGTCGTGTGGGAGCGTGGCTTGTGGGTGGTGCGTTGGACAAATCTTACAGCAAACAGTAAGGAGGTTTCAGATAGGGTTGGGAGAGATGGCTAAATTACTCGAACATGCAGGAATGACATCTTAAACCTCTCCAGGCGTGTTTTTTGATGAGAACATGGTAATATGGTAGAAAGCTCCAAAAAGTCAATTTTGCATAATACCTCCTCTTTAAGACTTCACTGGTTCAATTCAGTCGCAACATGAAATAAAGATTATGCATTTTACTTAGTCCAATATTGGATTTGAAGATATCTGAACGCACTCATGCACTATGGGTCTTTTCTTTCATGTGTGCAGCTCTTTACGGTTAAGTGCTGCAATAAAATCATATGTAATTACTCGCTTATGGAATTTCTAATGATTCATTTAAATATGGCCTATAATTGAGTCATTCCATTCACTGTGCATTTGTATAATGTGAGGTCCATTCGGTTGGAGGTGCTTTAAACTAATGTGTACTTATAATGGAAAATTTCAGATTAGATATGAAGCGTAATGCATCGTAAAGAGTCTAAGTGTAGTAAGACATTGAGTCATGACTTTTGTTCCTCCAGGGCTACCATAGCTGCCTACATGGAATCCAGAGTTAAGCCTATTTCAAACATCTTACATAATTGTGTTTACTCCCCCAGGGGCTTGTTACTGGCTAATAAACTGATTTCACGGAAAAAAAACATACAACAAATTGAATAGTGAAAGGCAACAGGGAATACATCTCTTGATTTTCCATCATTCCGAAACCCATGGATAAACGGACTTTTTCCACAACAATTTAAAACAAAATAGTATATCTTTCGAGTGGGAAAACGAATACCCAGGGTTTTGCGTGAAGGCTGAATGGGTTTCCTTTAGGTATATGGTTTCCCCATCAATCTGAAAGTTCTATAGACGTCGAAAGCCATAAATCAAAGGCTATTGGCAAAATCCACCATCTTTGTTCTACGCCTGCAGCAAATCCATAGAGCTAACATTAGCCCGAACGATTTTTTAAAGTTACAAATGAGTCGTGGATCGATTTCATCAGAACACAATTGAGTGAAGGATAAATCCAGTCGTAGTAAAAATGCCATTGGTTTACTATTATACTCACATGTAGAAGAGAATGTCGTTAGTTGAGGTGTGACGACACAATCAGGATCTGAATTAGCAAATATTAAAGATGGAGTATTACACTTCTGTACATAACATATTACATAACATATTAAGATCACCATGTTATCTTTTATGGTTTAAAACAACTTATTAAAACAACTTATTAACATGTAAAACATTTCTATCAACAATCAGCATACATCCCGCTAATGAAACTATTGCACATCGTATCAGGTTTGTATCATTTTGCTCTTAAAATGTTCATATTAACCTGCTCTAAATGATGCTGTTTTTTTTTTTCTCTTTTGCTATTGTGTCTATAAATCAAGATATGGACATTAACAACAGACAAATCAGGCGTCTTCTTTCCCAGAGGATGCTCCAGGTGCAGGTGGGAATGAGCGTTACTTTCAACCGCCTCTGTCTTTATTGGCTCTTTGGTTGCTATGATACTCGCAGTCAGAAATCCAAATATGGAACTGGACTCCAAATTCGCCGCTATAAGCACTAGCCTCAGTGAGCTTCATTGGACTGAAGCTGAACGCTATGGGTGACGTCACACTAACTTAATCCACTTATACATACAGACTGTGGTTCTTATGGTGCCTGGGAGAGATTGAGAGAATATTCAGATCTATATGGTACGGCATATAAAAAACACTTCAGGTATGTTTTGATGAGAACAATGCTATAACATAGTAGAAAGCTACAGGAAGTATCCCCCCTCTTTAAGGACAGGTCTTCAGCAGTATTGTATTTATTTGAATTCCTATCTGATTTGAATAATGTGTGGCAGCAAAGCTTTACTGTTCAGAGAGACATCGTTTGAAGTACTTTGAAAAGCAGTAGAGTAAGAATGCAGACGTGGTGTGACAAGGACAATGTACAGTATTACATAAAGCTCACAGGTGGATGCTTTTATCAGGCTCTAACTTTCTAAAGCCTATCTGTACTCTTATTAAAGGAAAGGTACAAAAATGGTACAGAACAGAACATTTCAGTGATGGGACTTTTGGCTCCTTTGTGGGATCCGAATTTTTTGGATCTGTTCTTCAAAGACCTGTTCAAAAGACTGGCTCTTTTACAATTTCTTTATATGACAGAAGCCATATAAACTCTTAACAAACTAATCACAGAGAGAAATGACCAAGGCTCAGATTCGATTAAAATGGTTCAAACTGAGAGTGGGAATGTGTTTACCCATTGAAATTTTGCATTTTTTAATAACATGTTGCACTACAATAATAATCACTTCAAAATGAACTGTCATTATGATGCCAAATATATTTTTGTGCCGAGTCTTGTGTTGGTTCAGCGTTAATCACTGTAAAAATGCATCAAAAATGAGAGAGAAAAATAAAATGTCTCATGATCCTGCATTTTCTGTCTCCCTGTGTGCTTTCCCCTCCCTCACCTGTCTGAGCCTGCGCGCGGGAGGAGCCGAGAACTCCGCCCAGCTCCTCCCGCGCGCACCTGGAGCGCATCAGGGCAATTACCTCCACCTGCTGCGGAGCATAAGTGGAGCCAGGACTAGACACTCGGTGCGAGATCGTTGTCGTTCCTGTGTTTCTACATCCTGTTTCAGTGCCTGATCCTACACGTGTCTTCACCCTGCTTGCTGGACCATCCCTGCTCTGACCCTGCTCTGACCCTGCTTCGACCCTGCTTCCCAGCCCTGGTACTGTCTTGGCTTATCTCTGCACTCCACGTTACTGGACCCTGGTTTGCACTCTGCTCCCTGCCCTGGTGCTACCCGCATCATTGTCTCTGCTGCACTCTATGCTCTGCTCCTGGATCCTGGCCCGCACCTGGCTTCCTGCTCTCCACCAGATTAACCCTCGGTTCTGTATTTTGTGTCACAAACTGTAAATAAACACTGTAAATCTGCCCCGAGTTTGCACTCTTTGGTCAGCTACACCCACCGTTACGACAAAAATGTATTCTTTTAGATCCGGTTCTTAGTCAGTCCCTCCGTCCCTCACACACCACATTTAAACTGCAACGTGGGTAAAGTATCTGTTGTATATAATGTATTTAGATTTGCACAAAAAAAAACACTGTTCAAATCCATTTTATGAAGAAAAGTAAAGCTGCTGTTGTGAGATATTGACTGACAGACAGTAGATTGAGCATGTGTTGTATGTTGACAATTCACTTTCAAGGCTCAAGCCAAAATCACTTAAGATGAAAATTTAATTTGGGCACTTGTTTTTAAATCAGAACTAAGAAACTTTTTTTACTTGAGTAAACATCTTTGTAAGTCCCTGTGATGGTTAAATATGCATTTTTGGGATGTTTGAAGCCTGGATCTATAATAAGAACTGGATAAGACACTCTGCCTCTGTCCCTCTGTGAGATCGATGTGTGGCTGCTTCATGGGTACTGCAGCTCCCAGGAGCTCCAGCCCAATTGAATTTTAAATGGATTCTTCTCTATTTTCACAACATGAAATTTTAAATCCTTGAAGCACCTAAACTTACCTCTGTAAGATTTAACCTAACCCTGCTCTGAGCTCGCTCCAGTCTAGCAGCTGTCACTGTGATTGGTCAGAACTGGTTATGCGGCGTATGTCTGTGACGCCACTGAAAACAATTCAGTGGTATTATTTTCAGTGGTTTGGTTCATCTCCAAATCTTATACTTCTGTGGTTTGAAGCGTCTGTTGTCTTTTCCGTCAAACCAGCCTTGCAATATGCCAGACACAACCCGAAGAAAGAAACCCTGTCTCCTTTTTTAATATTTGGCAACATATGTTTTTGTATGTGATTATACTGCCTTATTTCAGTAGGAAAAAAAAAAAAAAAGCTTTAAAATGTGTTCCCTGATGTATTACCATAAAGGAACAGCAGGGGGAGCTCTATCGCTGAAAGTTCTTTGGTCCTGCTTAAGTCGAGAAGTTTAGGTTTATTTTTTATTATTTGTGGATTTGATGTGCAAACTGATCCTGATTCATCCTAGAATGATTGATTTGACCAAAAATAAGTGGGTTACAGCTTTAAAAAAAAAAAAAAAAAAAAAAAAAAAAATATATATATATATATATATATATATATGTTTTACATGCCCGGGAGCTTGATGGTTCCCTTTTATCAGATGGCTGACTGTCTCTGTGTCCTCTTTAAATCATAGTACTTTCCTTTATATTGGCCTTTAGATTGTTATGCAATCCCTTAGTCGTCCTCGGGTAGGTTGTAAAGTGATTTATGGGCATATATTAGTGTATGTGGTCTGGTTCTGATGCAGCTCAAGATCATTCTAAAGCTATTCAGGAAAGGTTCATTTTTGTCCTGTCAATTTTTTAAGTGGTTTTAGTTGAAATTTCGACAGTACTTGCGATACTAGTTTTACTATCGATTAGTATCTGATATTCAATACTTCTGACAACCCTACTGCCCACGCACCCTTCCTCCCACTTGCACAGACCCTCTGTGTGCAGTAGATAGAGGCTCATGTAAGCTTCTGTGGCACCATTGTGATTGGCTGAGAGGTCGTTCTGTTGAGTGGAGCTTCAGTGTGGCCTATAGGGCACTGAAGTCATGAATTGATAATGTGCAGACAGCAGGCTAAATATAGCACAGGTACAGTCTCACAGGTGGAGCTACACCACTGTCAGTGCTTTGCCCATCACACAATACTACACGTCCTATGGCCTTGAAGAATTCTGTGCTCTTAAATTGTATTAAATAGGTAATTAATTTGGTTACTTTGCGACAGTAGCTCAGTTGGTAGAGTGTCTGTCCACTGATCTGAAGGTTGGTATTTCGAATCCTGCTCTCGACACAGACATCATTGGCAGAGCAGTCAGATTCATTGGCTCAAAGGTTGGCAGTTCGATTCCAGCTCCCACAGATGAATGCTGTCATTGTGCCACCTCACCCCCAGTGTCTGAGTACACTGGTGTATGAATGTGTGTGTGAATGGGTGAATGGTTCCTTGATGTAAAGTGCTTTGAGTGCCTTGAAAGTGAAAAAGCACTATAAAAAAATGTGAACATTTATGTTAGTTAAAGGAACTTATGTAGCGTCCCCTCTCACTGTTAAAAAGGGAACTTGACAAAGCAGGACCACACATCCAAACAGCACTGATAAGGTTAGGAAAACAATGGTAGAACTGTGAAACCATTTTTGCATCTTTGGTATTACATAGCAAAAGAAAATAGAATTCTGTCAAGTGGACAGAAATATACTGAAGAGTGAATATATCACCATTAGTGTACCTCTGACAGATACTGTGGAGCAACATCAAAATGTAGGTTTTTCACTTTTTAACTGACAATACAGAGTTTTTTCTCTTCCTTTGTATCTGTCTGTTGAGAATGTAAAGCATGAGCGAGCCTTTATATTAGCCATAATGCCAGTAAATCAACAGATAAACGGCATCCCTGATTATGAAGCTGTGTAAATTAAAAATAAATATAATAACGATTTATTTAAGACAGATAGATTTAACTTTGGCTTTTACTCTATCAACTGCACAAAACGTTGTAAGAGTGAAGATGTTTCGCTGGTAATTCAAGCCACTTCTTCACTTGAGAACTGAAGAAGCGTCTTGGATGAGCAGCAAAACATCTTCACTCTTACATTTTGTCCAGCTGACAGATTGAACTTAGTTTTTTACTATGGATCAGACCTGAACGACTGAGGGTTTACACAGACAAGACAGGTAGAGCAAAATCCTCCACGCTTACAGGTTAATTCCACTTTTTGCACATAATTCATTTTATCCCAAACTGAATAATTTTCCCGGAATTAAATCAGATTCATTCAGAACAGCAAGCACCAGGTTTAAAATGGTCGGTTCATGGAGTTGCCTTTCAGATGAGACTTTGTTATGAAGATATTGGAGGTATTTTTGGAGGGCGGACATGTGGCACTGAGCTGGCAGACCTCTGCTGAAGGCTAATGCTAAACAGCTGCAGCCTGCGCTTTCTATAATTCAGTTTGGGACAGATGGAGATCGGGCGTGTGAGAAAGACAGACTCTGGAGGGAAGGGTAATTGATTGGCACCTCCTTCAGCACTGAACATGTTACACTCTGTCCCATATGGAGCGCTCCAAAAAGTCCCAGGTTTCATTGCCAGACCAGGAGAGGCCCTTTGGTGAGGAGTTTGCATGTTCTTCAAGTTTTCCAGGGCTTGAGAAAGAAACAAGCAACTATACCTGCGGAAAAGGCCCTAGTCAGACAAAAATAACCCCAAAAACCCCAAAAAAAACCTTGCTGTTGAAGGAGCGATAATTAGATGTGCACATTTTGAATTACACATCATCATTAACACTAAACATTATTAGTTTGTCAGTCCATTTGTCAGTGATATGGTTGGGGTTTTCGAATCGACAGGTCAACAGCCAATCTCAGAAAGAAATATGACGTCACCCACAGCGTTCGGCTCTAGTCAAATGAAGCTCGTCGAGGCTAGCAGTTATACGGGCGAATTTGGAGCCGTTCCGACCGCTAGTATCATAGCAACGAACCAGGCTGTTGAAGGCATCGCCTCTTCTCGCCCGCACCGCTGGTTTAGCAGGGACCGGGCACTTCAATCAAGCCTGTTGCTAACGCTAGCAGGAGCGACATCGGGGAAAGAAGGCTCCAGATTTGTCTGTTAATATTGTTCTCATCTTGATTTCTAGACACAATGGTGAAATAAAAATACCAGGATCATGTGCAGTGGGTCTGTACAAAGTCAATTTCAAGAAAGGTTCATAATAATTTAGTAACAGATACATCACGATTCATTTGTTACCATGCTAAAGAAAGTTTTATTTTGAAGACCCCAGGAAGTGTTCATGATGCATTATGGGTAACTGAAGCAGAATTCAGATAAAAACGTGCTTGTTGATGTCCAAAACTGCTCATCTTCATCTTGTGTTTAAAATCTTATCTACACCTACGAAAGCAATGGCTGTACGTTTTATGTGTATTTGGTGACTTAAATAAGTTTTATAAGCTCGGCTGTAGAGATTGTTTTTGCACATGTTATTACCAGACATTAGACCGAGCCCATGATCATGCTAGCTCAGACCTGGACGACTATGTTTTAGCATAGTAGTAATACCTATATTCATGCATATAACCTAATTAGCATATGAACAGATCGTTAAAGAAGCAGTTTGTGGAGTTGGCTATTTTCCGATACATTTATTTTATATTACAAAGCTAATGTACATTTATTTCTGTATGTTTTTTCTCAGTTTCACTCGAGCTTTTCACCCCACTACACCCACACCACACTCACAGTCTTTGAGACAGCTTACAATTCTTGAGTGAGGTATCAAAGAAGCAAGACGCTCAGTTTCCTGGTTCGTGAAGACGGAGTTTGGGTTGCTGTTGATCTGCGTTCACGTACACAGTGTATCCAACACGTAGTGATAACAGTACACGAACATTTTAAGACCAAAATGATGAGGCTCACTGCAGCAGTTACAGAGAGAAGGGCGGCAATTTGTCAATGTGAAGTGAACTGGAGCCGAAAGCGCGTCCATGCTTCCTATTTGGAATGCGGCGGCTAGCATGTTAGCAATGTCCATTTATAGATACAGTCTATGGTCTCCTGTCAGTAAAAGCATGTGGTTTAGAGCAACCTTCAAAGGGGAGGGAAAAAAATAATAATTACACTGATTAGACGTCTGTAAAAAAAAAAAAAAAAAAATCAAATAAAACATCAAGTAAATCAATATCTGTGTATTCCCTAAGTCACCCAGGTCTGATCCATAGCAAAAGACGAAGTTTAAATCTGTCAACTGGACAAATCATTGTAGGAGTGAAGACGTTTCTCTGCTCATAGAAACATCTTCACTCCAACGATTTGTCCAGTTGACAGATTTAAACTTCGTCTTTTGCCAAGTAAATCAATATTACATTGCCCAGTGCTACTATTAAAGGACACAGTATGCAGAGACTTTCTGAGCTTTTAACCACGTTATAACTTTGTTTCCTCATCAAAAACCTATCTGGAGCATGTTTCATTGACGATGTCTGATGAATCTTGTGCAGTAAGTCCACCCTAGTGATGGGACTTTCGGCTCTTTTGTAGGATCTGAATCTTTTCGACCTACTCATTTCAAAGAGCCGTTCATAAGACGGCCTCTTTTTATGTTTATTTACCAATGTGAGAACTCGTTTAACAACAAAATAATCACTGAGAGAAATGACTAATGCCAAGATCTGTTTAAAATGGTCCAGACTGAGAGTAGAAGAGTGTTTACCCACTGGAATGATGCATAATCTAAATAAAAATTTGGTCTACCATAACAAAACTATTATTCTGATGCCAAATCTGTTTTTTTATGCACAGATCTTTCACTCGTGTTGCCTGCTCTTCTTCTGTGCTAATTCGTGTGGGGTTTTTTACACCGTTAATCGGGATAAAAATGCATATAATGTAGAAAGAAAAAGATTTGGCTCTTTTAAAAAAATGAGATCGCTCACAAATGTCAGATCACTTGTCCGCTGAGCCATCGCAAAAAACACAAGTATGATTTTTTCCAAAGTGTGTCACAGGTAGAAGCGTTGTGTACTTTATGGCGTCAAATCCCACTCATTACAACTGTGTTTAGAGAGAAGAGTCTGGGTACTTTTTTTTTTTTTTTTTTGGTTTATCAATATTTGTTTAAATTAATATCTCAACCCTTCTGTTCAGATTCATTTGACTTACAAATTAACCAGTCAGACATTTTTTTTTTTGAAATATTTGAGAGCAGATGTTTTCCCCATTTGGATCAGATGGAGCAGATAAATGGCTGTGATTGATAATTTACAACTTAAGGGAATGGACAAAATCGATGTGAGCAGTACAGTAGATACGCATGTTTTCTTTTTTTTTTTTTTTTAAGAAAGTAAGAGTAGCAGTAATCCTTCCAGTTGTCCAAGACTCCACCCACAAGCCTACGTCACTTTCTTTCTTATAAATATGCAAAAGCAGGATACACAACGATACAGTACAACTCGATGTGATGTGCAGTAGTTTCATTAGCGAACTGCACTCTGGTTGTGCTGTGATAGCATTCTGAAAGGGAAGTACTTATTCAAAACAATTAAAGTGAACATGGTGATCTAAATATGTTATGTGTTAGTAATTAATACCTCATAGAAGTGTAATCCTTCCTCTTTAAGTCCATAATCCATCACTGGACTCATGCTGATATTGCTCACCACCAAAAGCTCTATGTACATGCTGGTCAAATCGCCTAATGACTGTTTTTATTTTTTCATTGTTCGTTCTCACTGCTGACAACTGAAAGGACCTCCAGCAAGAAAACAGCGTGTTGGAAACAGTCGAGGAAAACCTGGAATACTAAGGTGCCAAAAGCACACTTGACTGGGTGACAGATGCATTACAGGAGAGGCACTTGACTAGAAGATTTTAAGAAGACTCCCGCACGCTTTTTCACTCTTGATTCACTTTTATTCATACAACGTTTCTGTCCCTCTGACCTTCTTCAGGTATAAGGACGCCCCCCCCTCTTCCGCTTCCCCTATATTCCCTATAGGAGTTAAGGGAGTGTCCCCTTAAGATAATTAGACTCTGATGTAACTGCAATATTGTATATAATTCACTTTGCACCAGTCTTTTGTGAGTTAAAATGCACTAGAAAAATATAAAGATTAGAATGGTAAAAGTTGTACGGTGGTCCCTCGACATATCACGGTTCACCTTTCACGGATTTTCTTTTTTTCTTACAGCGTATGAAGGCGCATTGTGTTCTGTGTCCTGATTGGCTAAGGGACGTGCCGTGTCTCCTGTACAGTACAGAATGTGTTCAGTCAAATTTACATAAATGTTCAATCGCAGTGTGACTCTGAAGTGCTGTATATTTGCAAGTTTTCTCCCCGACATAACCAACAATGTCGATAAAGTGTTCTGCACAGACAGATTTCAGAAACACTTTGGACTTAAAAGTGTTTCTCTGCAAATACCGCTGGAGCAGAAGCACGTGAACAACAAATTTAAAGTGATCATAGAGGAAGGGGGATACAATATACAAAGGTTTGAACTTTGAGAGTGTTTAAACAAGAGAGAAATGTGAGAAAATGTTAATACCTGTCTGAGAAAAGTGTATAAAGTGTGTGGTGAGGGGTTTAACAGCCTTTAAACATATATAATAATTGTAAAAACTAAAGCTGACTACTATTGCAGGTTACTTTTAGAACATAACCCCCATGATAAACGAGGGACCACTGTATTCCATAATTCTGACAGTTTTTAGCAAAATAAGCTCAGAGGGAGGTCCTAAGCAGAGGACACAGTTCTAAGACAATACAGGACAATAAAGACTTTTGCTGTGGTAGGTGCATGATGTCAACATGATGTGAGGTGAGGCCAGTCTGCTGCGTCTGTGTGATAAATGATAGGACCCAGATAGTGCAGAGGAATGGGACATAAATAGTCAGCGCTGCAGTTTGACACAGTCGCATACGCTTTTTATAATGGTGTTTTCAGTGGTTGTGGTTGGAACGGTCTGGTGAGAGGAGCAAAAATGTGTATTCCAGCAATATATTTGACCTTTTGCACTCAGATCCAGAATCTCTTTTACAGGTTATGAATCCAACCTGGGAACTTAGTGTTGTGAGGCAAGTGCTAACTGACACAATCATGGCAGAGTGGACAATATATTGGTACGAATATTTCTGTAAATGATATCTGTCTGATATACACTACCAGTCAAAAGTTTGGACACACTTCTTCATTTCTTTCTTCTTTATTTCCATGAAAAAATCCTATATTTATGTATTTTTCCACACCAAGGTTTAGTTTGTTTTCATATCTGATAGTTTCAACTGCTCACTAGCGCCTCAGAGTGGTCACGTGATGTTGTTGTGACGTGTCCAGTCAGCTGATTTAAACAGATTTTAGAGCTGTCTTCCTACCGGTGGAGGCAGGACGTCAGCGCCATCTGCAGTTTGACTTCTTCAGGAGAGTATCCCAGGTGCGTGAGAGTAAAAAGGCCCTCTTGTCCCGGTTTAAAGTCCTGTGGGCACGTTTCTATATTTCAATTTCCTCTTTAATCCAGCGACGATGCTTGTTGTCCTCTGTCTCAATGATGTTTGCTCCGTCCCAGTCCATAATGTGCTTCTCTCTTTTGCAGTGGTCAAAAACGGCCGATGTGACTTGCTCCTGTTCTGCTTTTGTGTTTTGTTGCTCGTGTGCACGCCTTCGCTGCTTCCTTCTCGCAATCTGTCCTATGTTCTTTTTTCATGTACTTAAAGCTCTCTCTGTTTCCCCAATGTCCTTGATTTTATTACAAGACGTGCAGGGTATTTCCTATATGACGTTACATTTGTGCTCAGGTTCTATTTTATCTTTTAGGTGTTTAAATCAGCTGACTGGACACGTCAACGTCAGCAACATCACATGACCACTCTGAGGATGAGCGCTAGTGAGCAGTCGATATCAAAACAAACTAAACCTTGGTCTGGAAAAATAATTTCTTAAAAAGTAAATGAACAAAAGACGAGATAAACCTCATTGGACTACATATTTAATGCCAATATGTTTTGAAAGCGATTGATACAAAAAAGTCTTATCCCAGTACCAGGCCTGTCACTGTAACACATTTTCACCTATGATATATTTCAAATGCCTTTATGCCACTGACACAATCACCCTAAAGCAGAATTTCCCTCCAAAACGTTTCTAGATGTGCAGTATTCTTAATAAATGAAACGCTTAATGAGTCACATACGTTATTTATTCATCCTTCTACACCTCAAATCTTGTCCCAGTCCAAAAAATAACAAAAAGTTCGCCATTACCGCAAAGAAAAAGCACCCACGATAAACACAGCCCTATCCACAACAGTAACATCTGTCATGCGGAAAGGCCAAAAAGGTGTAGGCTGAAGCTTAAAAGGAAACTGCACAATAACAGATGCAAAGTACACTTGCCCATGTAAACATCTAAACATCTATTTAAAGTAGAAGAGAGAGGTACATGGTTTGAGTTCATCTGTACAACTGCGCCTAAGGTTTACGCTTTTAATAGATAAAAAATGTCATATTTGTTCTGATTTAAAACTTTTAGAAACATCTCCATCCTCTCAGTAGTACTTTTTTTCCCTTTTTTTTTTAATTAATTCTGAAGGTTTTAACCACAATGGAAAGTAGTGCTGTCACGATACTATTTTAATTTTGTTTTTGATACTAGGAATAGACTCAATACGCAATACTGTTCTGATCTGATAATGATCATAAAAAACACTATTTAGACTATACAAAGCCATTTTTTATTTATTTTTTTTACATTAAATCATAGTACTTTTGTTTATATTACCACGTGACCTTATATCTGTGTAATCCCTCAGTCGTCTGGGTAGTGGTCCATGGGCGTTAGTACCAATTAGTGTCTGATTTGATACTTTTGGCAACACTAATGGAAAGACAAATGTTGGATATCACTGCCAACTTAAAAAAAAAAATCACGAGAGAACCCTCATACTATACATAAAAAACAATACAAGTTGTGCGACCTAAAGAACAATTTGAAATCTGGTTAGTAGCGTCTTGTTCACATGCTGAGAGCCTTGGAGATGTGGAACGCTGCCCTTTTGAATATGTGGTAATGACAGCTCTGTTTGCAGCAGACAAAGGCAGATGAGTGAGATGGTATTATTAGATGAAATAAATAGAACAGGATAATCAGCGCCGTCTGGCATAGCAATGGAGCCCCGGAAATGAAACGTCACTCCCACGCCTACGAGAACAACTGAGAACCATCACATCGGAATGAATGCACTGAAGGGGTTTAGGTTTTCTTTTTTTTTTTTTGTTTGTTTCCTTAGAGAAATTTGGCTTGGAGCAGAGATCAGCAGCATTAACATACAGACAGACATGACAAAAGACAAAAGAAAAACATGTAGAATTGGACAATATACATTCACTCAGGCTCCAAACATTTGTACATTTTATGGACTGGGACACGAACGAGTTTTTATATCTGTTACTTTTGCATAAACAAACCCTGTGTCTCCTCCCAGACTGGAGGAGCTCACACTGTGTTGAGCATATTTGATGTTCAGAGTCTGTCTCACAACTGACTGTTCAAAAATGGCCTGTGGGGCGGTCAGAGTGGACACACCCATGATGTTTCCAGACAGTTTTACCAGTCTAAGGATCTGTGATTTATATTTGACAGTCAGGTTTCCAAACCAGCTGACTATTCCGTACCTCAGCACAGACTCGGCACTAGCATTATAGAACGTCACCATATCATCTGACTGATTCTAAACACTTTTAATCTCCTAAAAAAGTACAGATCTTGGTGTATCTTGGCACACACACTCGTCACATGCTCACGCCAGCTCATATGATCTTGAATTTCTAGATATTTATATGTTGTGACTTCAGTTTTCTGTCCATGTATTGCTGCCTCATCCTCTCCTTTGTTTTGTTCACATTTCCATTGAACACAGTGGTCTACTCCAGATGTGTGGCTGCTGAAGTCAGAGCGCCCTGTGAACGGACTTGGTAAAACGTGTCATCTGAGAACATGATTATATACTGGTCGGGTTGTGAGCTGACACAGTCGTTTGTGCCGAGCAGACTGTACCCCGGGGCACCTCTGGGCTACATACAGTCTCCTTGGAGAACACAGACTTGACTCACCTTTTGTGAACGTTTGGTCCAAAAGGAGAAATACCACTTAATCAGCCATGAGTTTACGTTTAAGTGGGCGAGCTTACGGATGAGAATGTCAGTGTGTAGAGTGTCAAACGCTGAACTGAAGTCAAAGCTTTTCGAAAACAGTGTTCGGGGGTCAAATATGTCGCCATGTATAACAAAATTACATGTCTTATATTAAGGGCATGTTGGTTTAACTTTAAACTTCTAAATTCAAATGCACTGTTAATATAATTGTATGTATAGTGAGTGTGCTGGTGTGTTACATTTACAACCCCCTATTCCAATGAAGTACAATTACAAGGAATTTAGGGATTTCATCATCTACAGTCCATAATATCATCAAAAGATTCAGAGAATCTGGAGAAATTGCTGCACGTAAGCGGCAAGCCCAAAAGCCAACATTGAATGCCCATGACCTTGGATCCCTCGAGCAGTACTGTATTAAAACAGACATGAATGTGCAAAGGATATTTCCACATGGGCTCAGGAGCACTTCAGGACACCCTTGTCACTTAACACAGTTCATCGCTACATCTCTAAATGCAAGTTAAAACTGTACCATACAAAGCGAAAGCAACACCCAGAAACACTTTTCTGGACCCGAGCTCACCTGAGATGAACTGATACAAAGTGGAAAAGTGTGCTGTGCTCTGACAAGTCCACATTTCAAACTGTTTTTGGAAATCATAGACATCGTGAATCGCAAAATACGACAACGGAGACCCCAGACTGCTGAGTAACTGAGGCTGTACATTCAGCAAGAGTGGGAAAGGATTTCTCCTGCAGTTTCCTCAGTTCACATCCTCAGTTCCCAAACGCTTATTGATTGTTGTAAAAAGGAAAGGTGATGTAACACAGTGGTAAACATGCCCCTGTCTTTATTGGAACGTGCTGCAGACACCAAATTGAAAATGAGTGAATATTTGCATAAAAACAATAAAGTTTATCAGTTTGAACATTAAATATCATGTCTTTGTAGTTTATTCAGTTCAATACAGGTTGAAAAGGATTTGCACATCATTGTTTTTTTGTTTTTTGTTTTTTTTTTTGTTTTACACAACGTCCCGTCTTCATTGGAATTGGGTTGTACTTTTGTGTGATTGTTCCTCTTCTTTTCTCTGTCCTGTAAACTATTTGACATCAACCTGTCAAGGAACTGAAGATGGAAATACACCATGCTGGCTATAATCTTTACATATTTACATTTTTAAAAGTTCATTAATATGTGCTGTCCCTTTACACAAAAATAAAGTAAGAAAGCATGAAAGAAGGTGTGGACTTTTAAACATAAAGTTACAATTTTTGTATGTTCAGAAGGAGACAACATCACCAAAGAAGAATACTTAAAGCTGTAACTGTGTAAAATGTAACTTTTTGGTACAATTTGTATCCATGGAGATGGTATTGCTTTGCCTGAAATGTCCCACAGTCTGGCATTAAATGTAACCTCTCTTACAGTAAAAATGCATGTTTTCAACTTGTAATGAAATAAATAAGCTGTATATGCTTAATGCTGTACATAACAAACAACTAAGTTAAATCTGTCAACTGGACAAATCTTGTAGGAGTGAAGACGTTTCGAAATATCTTCACTCCTGCAAGATTTGTCCAGTTGACAGATTTAACTTCGTTGTTTGCTATGGATCAGACCTGGACAACTGAGGGTCTACACAGACATCTTAATGCTGTACAGTGGAACAATCTAGGAAAAGTAATGGGGGAAAAGCAGATGGCAGACCCCCACAAAACCATAGTGCACATTTTAAAACAAATAAAGATAAAACAAAATGCATCTCTAGATATAGATATATGCTATTGCTTTGTCAAGAATATTTCTGAGTATGGCTTTAAATAGAGCCACCAGGCCAAGTCACTGGTCAGATCTGTGTTTTATTTTATTCTTAAAACACAATTGAAGAAATGACACATAAAAGGAGCCATTCTTGAGTTCTAATGTTAATCTATGTTGGAGATTTTACAGAAGTGTTTCCAATGAGGCTTAAGTTAAATAAAGTGAGTAATATCTGATATTTAACATTTGCAACAGCATTAATGAAAGATCGAATCAATGAGAATGAGATGAAGAATGTGATTTTTCCAGGAATATCTTTATCACACCAGCTCCAGTGTGCACAAATGTGATCAGACACTCCCCTCTGGTGGAGATGGACTGTAATGACAAGCAGAATTGCAGCATTATAAATGTTTTAGAGGCCTTCTTCCCCTCTTTGTACTGATTACACTTTAAATTATGTATTTGTCCATTTAGCACAACAGAAATGTGATTTACTAACAATTCACTGAATCTATCTTTGTAATATTTCTTAAAAGGTGTGGGGGTCTGTCACCATGTTGATGTTATTGCTTTGCCTAAAATGTTCCACAATGTTTTATGTTTTTGAACTGTTCACTGTTTTTTTAAAACTCATCAAACATTCAATTTTTTACTTGCTTTTACTTTTATTGTTCAAAAAGTCCATGAAAGACATGCATTCTTATTGTTAGTAGAGTCACCTCTGCACAGATCTGACTTGTAACTTGGTCTGGAAGAAGGAAGAACATGTGGAGAAAGCCTCTTGTCTTGTGGATATCCAAAATGGTCTTCCAAAAGATCAAAGAGAGCTATAAACAGGACAATAGGGAATCTGAACCTAAAAGTATAAGCGCAACTATTCCTTACATGGCTGGTGTGTCTGAAAAACGTCAGAGAATTTTCAGACAGTTTGAAATTCTGCTCTATTTCAAACCCACAAACACTTTAAGACAGAAACTGGTTCACCCAAAGGACAAAACCCCGAGCTATAAATAATGTAAGTAATGTGGTCCACTCCATTCAGTGTAGTGAAGAGTGCAGTGAGCGTTACATTGGAGAAACTAAACCACCCCATAAAAGAATGTACCAACACCGTCCTGAGAGCTCCTCTGGACCCCAGTCCACCGTGCATCTCCATCTCAAAGCCACTAACCACTACTTTGGCTAAGAGTTAAAGTTAAAGAAGATATTTTTGTTAGAGAAGACAACCCTTCCTTGAACAGGAATGGGGGCCTGAGACATAATCTCTCCCCCATCTGTAACCTGACCCAAAGCAAACCAAGGCAACAAAGAGAACAATAGTGCAAGCCAGTAGGGATATTAAAGGTTGAATAGGGCCATTAAGGCTGGAACTGTAAACAATAGCTGTTTAGAGTTTCAGTGTAGTTAGCTCCTCCCTTCAGATAGATATAAGGCAGTGTCCAAAAGAAATCTGACCAGAACTGAAGAAGCAGCTTGGATGAGCAACAAAATGTCTTCACTCACACAATGTTTTGTCCAGTTGACAAATTTAACTTTGTCTTTTGCTTTGACCTGGAAGCATCACCTGCTCGTCACCATGGATAAGATAACACAAAGCTGTTATTGTCAGTTTATACATAATTAATTTCTTACAAATGTTGTACACAAATTCATTATAGATTGATTTTACCTTTATTTATGGAGAAGAAGGTGCATGTGGCAGAGTGGAGCGTACATATAACAGAGAAGAGTGCTCATATCCAGTACTACTTTTAGTTCAAAAGTAATAAAAATGGTGTTTATATAGAAATGCAGCTGAAACCCATAGCAGCAGTGTTTGTTCCCTCTCCCCTTGACCAGGCTTTTGCTCATATTTTCTATTAAAGATGGTGAGTTCTGTCCAACTTCTGCAAAGTTGGCAATATTTACATTTACTACTTTAAATATTATCCTTGTTCATTTCCATTATTTTTGGCATTATCATATTTATATTTATTAATTTAAAACATAGACCGTCAGATACAAACATAAAAAAAATAAAAATAAAAATAATAATAATAAAACAATTACAGGGAAATTTGCACGTTTGTCGCCCCCTAGAGGTATTTCAAAATCATATCACAGTTAACATTACTCATATGAAATTAAGAGTTCACTGTACTGAGCTTCAACATGAGACTGAATCTGTTTTATCAATTGCACAAACCCAAACCCCCCCTTTTTTTTTTCCCCAAGATCCTTTTTTTCCAAGAAATTCCAAGATTTACAAAAAAAATAAAAAATAAAATCTCATTCATTAATTTGGATCCATGTTATTTAGTAAAATTTGTCTTGCACCAGCACACATGTATTGTATAAGGTCAAAATAAGTCCTATGACGACAAAACTCGTGGTGAGTAATTAGGATGCTCGGAATGTATAAGGTAAGTGAGGAATAACTTTGGACCACTGCAAAATGCAAAAAAAAATTAACTACATTATTTTAAAGACAGGAGAAATGAGAAACAGTCCCTTCAAAAAAAAAACAAAAAAAAAAAAGTAGACTGAAGTACAGATACATGCTCTAAAACGTACAAGAGCGAGTATCCATTTCATGAGTAAAAAGCCCTTAAAATTACAAGTACCTGGCAGCAGCGTAACACATCTACAGAAATGATTTTAGATTCATTTTTTGGCCATGGAGGAGAATTGTCAAAAAAAAAAAAAAAAAAAGGCCTCACCTGTCCCTGGAACGATGGAGGACTCTCTTCAAAGTCCACACAATTGGACAGGCGCTGAAGCGTGTCCACATGTCCAGCTGGCAGTCATTTTCTCCTCCATGTACAATACACATTTACATACAGTAATAGCATGCTTTTGTGTCGCATTGTGAACGCAATATTAGGTTTTCTCAGTGTTTTCTGATAAATTAGTTGACACATTTTTATTTATTTATTTGGCTGACGAGGACATTGCTATTGGACACTTAAACAGAGCTTGCAGATGTGATATAGTTTGGCTAGTGGTCATTTCTGTTGCGAGTAGTTGGTTTGCTTTTAGATACAATGATTTGTTATGAAACATGTTCTCTGCGAGCACAATGAACCAAGGTTATTTTCTGAGAAGTAAAGCGTGTCAATATAATCACATTGCACAGGTTTCTGCTACCTTTTTTGATACTATGAGAGAAAATGTGCTCACTTGTGCTGCTGCGTGTATATATTGCCAGTAATTATAGAATTATATAGTCATAAACAAGGAAAAAATAAAAAATAAATAAACATAATACAATATTTAAATGTGCAACTTTTCAAGTGGGGGGTCCGTAATGCTTTGGATTCATTGCTTTGCCGGAAACGTTCCACATTGTGGCACTAAACCTGTCTATGATCGTATCTTATGCATCGTACAATTTTAGCAATTTATTGATTTTTGAAAGTTTTTGTTAGGTTAGGGTTAGACAGAATGCAGTTTCTTTTACGCATCAAAACATGTGTGAACTTGAATGGATTAGCCAAGAGCCATACAACATAGAATCTCATGAATTTGACCAAATCAAAACCTCAAACATAGCCTAGCATGAAGCTTAATGTTAAGTATTGAAAAAAATATCTTGAAAAACATGCATTCTTATTTAGAGCGAACTCGCCTCTCTACAGATGTGACCTGTAAAGCTAGACTTACACTGTGCAGCTTTGTACTATTTCAAGACATTCCATATTATTCCTAAACCCACACTAAACACAGATGAACTTCCCGACGAGAGTGTGTGCATCCGCATGTGTAAACTCTCAAAATATCATAGAAGTACGTGAGCAAACTGCACATTTAACTTTAACACCGCTCTGTTTAACGTTTGAGGCTTTTGTCACCAAACTTTTCTGGCTGTCGTGCGGCGATGCTTTGTTCAGAATACCTGTCAGAGGTGCTTTATCGCCCCAGCTCACCTCCGCGGCTCGCTCCAACCCACCGGAGCTGTGTTTAGGTCCACATCCGGCTGTATTTTACCGTGCATGCTCTCACTGGGCTTCAGCAGCGATTTGAGCCTACGAAAAATATCAAACATGTCTGATATCCCTGACATCCCTGAGCAGGTAATCGCAGCTCGTACCCCTCTGGACACTTCACTACGCTGACGCACGGAGAAGCGAAATTAGACCTGATTTTAATGTCGTTTGGCTAAAATTTGTGTCAAAATCGGCCTGAAAATCACACATTGTAAATCCAGCTTAACCCGTTTAATGCCATACACCATGTTATGACAATCTGAGGCAACCCTTCACCCGAAAAGTTACATAATGCACCTTTAAATTGTACTGTAATAATTTAATCTGCCCCCATGTTAGGTCTACAATGCTATAGCCCTTATATTATATGCTTATAGAATGCAAATAAGTTAAAATAGCAAAAACACTTCCTTTTATGAAAACACATGTGACTGCTTAAGTATTTTCTATTTTTAACTGTGATTATCCATCTGCAAATTACTGTCCACAGTGTAATCTTTGTTTTATTTTTATCTTTTTGCAAGACTGTCTCCATAGAAATACAATAGGACCCAAACCGGGGCCAATACGACCAGCCTGCAGAGCCAATTGTCATGCATTGTGCGATTTTAGCATGTCTAACCTATGCATGCTCTGGGACTGTTTATTTGCCAAATGCATGCATGCGTGCAGGTAGCTCTCTGTTCAAATGTGATTGGTGTTTGCCGCGCGTCTCTATGGGAAACAGAGGCAAACAAGGACTTTTCATTGTTATTCTGGGCTGAAAATAGAGGAAGATTTATTTACCTAAGTTAAAGAGGGGATGTGGGACAGTGCTCCGCAGAAGTGAGCTGCTTCAAAATCTTCACATTGAGGAAAAAGGTTATTGTAGTGAGTTATTTTGATTATTTTTTTTTCCCACAAAATGATAGATTTCAACTGTTCACGGGTAATATTAGGGAGGAGATTGGAGGCTGAGGTTAACCGATGGCAGTCATGTTTGGCAGTTGGGTTTCCATCATAAAACTTAGAGTAAAAGTGTAGCTAAACACAGCTTTGAGTCTAAAAACAGTCAAATACTATGTGACATCATGAAAGACTACCCTGGATACCTGTTCCTCATATGTCCAGTCCCAGGTTTTTCTCTCCGCTAGCTCTTTATTTTAGACTCATAGACAGGCTCCATATTTTTAATTCTGACCACCAAAGAACCAATCTGGACTGAAGCGGTGGAAGGTAACGCCCCTTTCCTGCCCGGACCACTGATTTAGCAGGGGGCGGGCGCTTAGCAACGCTGTCAATCAAACCCGTTGCTAACTCTTGCAGGAGTGACCTTGGGGAAAAAAGGCAGCTGATTTTTCTCTTATTAATGTTCATTGAGTTACGGACACACAATAGCGAAATAAAATACTGATATGAACATTTCGAGACCAAAAATGACAAGCCTGACAGCAGTAGTTACAGAGAGAGGGGTGAGTTTTCCAATGAAAAATGAATTGGAGCCAGAGTCGATAGAGCTGGAAGTGCGCCCATGCTCACTTCCTATTTGGCGACTTGTGGGTTAGCTATGTCCATTTATATATACAGTCTGTGCTAGTCCTCCAGGTACTGCCCATTTAAGCAGTTCTTTTTGCCATTAGTTGTCATATAACGAGGACATATATCATTTTTTTTTTATTCTTGAGAAGGTTTAGAGCTTGAACACTCCAACAAAAAAGGTGCAAGTTTTAAATGACTGGGTAAAAAAACAATTAGGTAAATTAAATCATTTACAATTTTCATTTACAGTCTCAAAGAATAGTGAAAAAGTTGCAGTAATCTCATAATTGATAAGCGTAAGGGTGCACTGTATACCTTTTCTGAGAGGGGATAGCATTTAATGTATAGATATATTATTGCTCAAAATTACTGTCAAAAAATGCATTCTTAATGTGAGTGGGCTCAATTCTCCACAGATCTGATCTGTAACTTGACTTGCTCCACTATTGCTACTACTACTTGGCGCACGTTTAAAATATTTGTCAATTATCACATTTTTTCTCATGATGTAAAACCCTAACACAAGCTGTAAAGTCCAATCTATAACTGAGCGAGTCTGATTCTCTCTTCTTGCTCTTGTTCTTGCTGTTTCTATGCGTTATTCAGAAGACTGAAAGCCATTCTCACTCAGAATGTGTGAATATTCTATGTTCCTCAAGCAGAAGTGCAGAGCCCTGTGGACACTGTCCCATCTGAAGACATCTCCTGCCCCAGAGCTCCAGAGGCCAGGCTCCAGATGCTGCCCTCTCCTCGCCTCTTCACAAACCAGGGCAAACCCGGAGCTGTTCCAAAAAAATCATGCATTTGCGCAGTGTGGCGAGATGTTTGGTGTGGAATAGCTCAGTTTCAGATAAAATATAAACAGACAATGTCAAATTTGTGAGGGTTAAAGGGGGTGTACCATATTTTTCATGTAGAAGAGAAAATATGTACAGTGTTGTTTTATATATTGTAGTCACAAATTAGCCCCCAGTGCCATGCTTGCATCTGATTAAAATGCATTTTTTTTACCATTTGCAAAACTGGAAGTAGCATGCAAACACCTAGGTGTTAGCATTGCCAGAAATATGCCTTACTCTTTGACAGTTATGAAAATCATCTAAGTTAAAGTAAAAAATAGCCACTGTATGTAACTTTTTAGCTACAAATTAGATTAAAATAAAGCATGATTTAGTTGATTTTATTTAGATTTCTGTTGTGTTTGTTGCGTTAAAAATTTGGACAGACATGCATCCTTACTACGAGCAGGCCTGGCCCGGAGGAGAGCCTCCTCCTGCTTGTTTCCATGGAAATGTTGTTCCTTTGGTTATAATCTTCCACACAGTATCTACCTCCATGGAGGTCCCAATTTGCATGTTGTTTGCAATTTAATTTAGCTGGAACGCATCGTGGTTGGAACTCTTAACAACCAAGTGGATTTATATTGACCTCCCAGTTGCCTGAGCACATATTAATTATGTATCATCTCCAGTTAATTCACATGTCAGCCCTGCTACACCTACATGTCAGCTGACATGCAGGTGTAGCAGACAGAACAACCTAAGACAAATTCAATGGATTCAGTCTCTCTCAGACTGTGGTACATGTTCCACTGGTGGTACAGGGTGAGTTTGTTAGAGGAACTGGTGCCTGGGCTCTTACCATTAAAAAAAAAAAAAAAGGTATCATGATCACTACTAAACTTGGGTTGCCAGTGCATACACCTGCAGATGGAGGACCCATACAGGTTTTTCTCATTCTCAGTATAAGGACAGGCATGTGCTACATAGTATGTGAAAGCTCAGAACTACAGAATTCACTCACTGAGCTGCAGAGGCTGCGCTAGCACTGATTCATGATTTCCTGCAAGTGCTGGGATTTAAGTAGTGACCATTCAGATCAGAGAGAGTCATTTTAGATTTAAACCAACTGGATTTCAACATTGAAACTGCCAACCCAAAAGAGAGGCTCATTCTCCTTTCTGACTGGATAATCATCTTGAAAACTCTAAACCAAATTATAACATAAATAAATGGGTGTCCAAAATGTTTTGTAATTAAGAATAAATCAGGATTGCATTTATCAGTAAAACCTTTATTTGATTTGAACTTGTTTACCTCGTATCTGGGGACACAGACAACTCATGTTTATGGAATTTAGAATCAAAATCTTACATGTAGTTCATTTAAAATCTGTATTTGGATTTCACCTGTAGTTCATATCTCCGCCTGTAGATGGCAAGAGACCTCCATGGCTACCTGTTTTTTTTTTCCCCCTCCCTCTTTGAACGATGAACAGAGGCTCTGCTTTTTTCCCCCCATCCTGATCTCTCTCATCTCTCCATCTCCACGTGGTGTTGAGACTGCCGCATGTGGCTCCGTGTGTCGATATCTCCTCTATTAACGGCAAACTCGGGAGCGGGAAAAAGAGGTGGAATAGGCTTCGGATTGGCCCTTTTTACTGTCCTAACCAATGCCCCACGCTTCACGCCACCAGTAATTCAATCACTCTCTTCTTATGTCGCACACGGGGGCAGATATGTAGCATGGAATCGCGGCTAACTTTGATGTATGATGCATTGTCCGGGCTCGCGTTCACACTTCATGCATATGTTATTGCTTTATATATATTCTCTGTCAAGTCTACGGGTCGGAGGTCCAATTGCTAGTTGCCTATAGCAGTAACAAAGCAGCATATAAAATAACTGTATTGGTAATGACATGCGCTTGATAGTTTGCTTGTACAGAGCTCTTTAATAAATTGCCGCAGTGTCAACATTCACCAAATCCATACTGCATATATTACAAATGGGCTATAGAATGCTCCCAGTGCAATATTGTTATTCCGAGCGTTGGCACTTTACAAGTCAAAGCAGTGGTTAGCAGCGCTCCGTGGGGACATGTTAGCCGGTGTAGTCGCTTGATCATGACGCGAACCGGGTTAAGCAGATGAGCCGAGGTGTACAAGTTAGGTTTAATTTCATTGTGTTTTCTGTTCTACAAAGAAGCCTTAAAAATCTAATTTGTTGCCATAGAAATATATTGCCTGGCCCACAACAGTCGACGCTGGGGAGGGTACAGATAAATCCATTCTAAGCCAGTTTATTTAGTTTTTTTGTCAATCGGGGTGGTAAAGAGTTAGTAAGTGCATATGACAGGTTATACTACTCATTTTTACTAAAACACAGTTCACATCATGAAACTATATTTAAGATTTTGCAAAAAATACTGCCTATTTTGTCTCGTTTTGGTGACGTTTATCGTTTTACTTCCTGGTTGGTAATGCCATAATGTTTACCTAGCAGCCTCAATGTTAGCAAGGGCCAAAAACTGCCTAATTTACACAGTAGTTATGAATAGACTAATACAAATATAGGGCACCACCTCTGTTGTGTTAAATCTATGTTAACAATGTCTTCCTTGTGCATAAATTGTGATGTCATGATGGCTTAAGTAGAAGTAACTAACTCAGTGCTACTTCCTGGATTTGTATACGTTTCTTCTCAACTTTTCCCCACAAACTGCCACTTAATTGATGTAAAACTATGATAAACTAGGTATTATCCCACCAAAACAAGTAATGATTCCACAAACATGAAAACCTATCATTCATATGCACTTAAAGCATTTACCCACCAACGGGAGGGTAGGTGGGTCCAGCCACTCCCAAACAAAAGGCATTTAACCTCTCTCTTTGCCCTCAGAGAGAGTGCCTACAGTGTGTATATTACTGTACACCTTGCTACCCAGAACAACTTTCTCATATTATCGTGTACTGAGAAATTTATCCGCAGTAAGTTTCCAAAAGCTTCTGTTCCCCCTAGAGATTTTATTGTTTTTGCCTGAAATGTTTTACTGAATTGTATAAAATCTATCTGCATGGAGACAAGCAGGTGACACTAGCAAGCAACAAAAACACCTGCAAGTGAATAAATTAAATACTTAGTGGGGAACATTGCAGGAAAAACAATGATATTACCATGGAGCAGAGCGGGAGACAAATCCTCCACCAGAAAACATATATAGTGCACCTTTTTAAAGTGGAGCTAAACGCTAAATCAGTAATACATTTTGCTACTAAATTGTGTTTGAATAGCACTGTATACCATTACTGATCTTTTATTGCCAATTTTAGTCATTTCAAGTGCTATGTGACATCACGCTGGAGATTATATATAAATAAAATCAACAGAGAAGTTGCCTTGAATCAAAAAGTCTAGTTTATTGAATCAATTATGCACAATCGTCAAAGAGCTGTTCTCTCTAGCAATGTCGTCTCGCCGTTAGTTGAGAAATGAAAATATATATATTGTATTTATACCATCAAAACAGTCATGCCAGTTTAGTCTAATCAACGAGGTCGCTAGACGCACAAACAAGAGATAAACCCATACATAACAGATAGTTTTGCGAAGGTTAGGTCAAAAAGATCCAACAATACAAATAAAGATTCAAGGTAAAGAAAACACATAAGAACAGTTAAGTGTTTCTGATTACAAACACCTGGCAGCAGGGACGGCGTTTGAAATGTGGATACTTGTTACACCAATCACACCGTTCTTACACCCCAGGAGCCCACCCTCCTCCCTCACTCTTGTGTCACTATTCTTCCAGATACAGCCCAGTTTAGCAGCACTATTTTAAATGTGGTTGTGGGTTGAGTTTAGGTGTTTAGTCCCCGTTTAAAACCTGTTTTTAAGGTGGAGTTTATGCAGCGAGTAAACCTGTTCAGTCTCTTTGAGTGCGGAAACACGGTAGATTCTTTCCAAAGCCAGAAGCATCTCTATGGATACGCTCTTACCAAAAACATATCTGTGCTGTAATTGGTCCGACCAAAAGGCTCTGGAAGAATTCAAACCTTTCACTTAATGGAACACAAAGAGGAAGTGGTTTTGGCAGTCAGCATGGAGAGTACAGTCCACCGGGTTGATTTAGCTTCACATATATAAGGCCACACAAACTGTCAAATACATTAAAGTTTTCAGACTTGATTGATTGTGTAATAACTGTCATATATCTACTGTAGAAATAGCACGATGTATCATTTCTGGTAAGGGGTCCATCACCTGCTTCTCTCCGTGGATATGTTTAAGCTTTCCTGGCCTGGAATGTTCCACAGTACGACATTAAACCTATCTAACTTGCATTTATTTAATTACAGGTGTTTTTATTGTTCTAATAAACACCTCGAACATGCAAAAAACAAGCAGTCTTACTCTGAGCGGACTCACCCCTCCACAGATCTGACCTTTAACTTGTCCGCATGGAGTCATTTACTGTCTCTATGGAATTCATTAAGTTTAATGTCATACTGTGGAACATTCCAGACAAAGCAATAACATCCCCGCAGCATGAGCAGATAACAGATGTCACATTTTTATTCGCTGTCCTACTTCAATGTATATTTTTTTTATTGATGCTGTCACACTACCGCCTGACCATAAACAATAGATTACATCATGCACGCTGCCAGCTGCCCAGTCCTCTCCCCCACACCAGCTCAGAATATAGGTCACCATTTCCTCAGGCTGACCACTCAAGGCTACATGTTTAAGAAGAAATGAGCAGTGAACACAGTACTCCGCTATAGAAATGGTCATTTAACGTTGCAGAAGCATTAGCCGTACGCTTCGCCACACAAACCTTCCAACATAAACTAGCCCTGACCACGAGCTGCTGACCATACAGTATCCAGAAATCCATACATTTATAGATCTGCAAACAAATAGATCCTTGGCCTGGAGCTACAATACAATAATCCAACATACATCATGGTTTTCACATTGCAAAAGGCCATATCTTCTCTCTCGCCAGGGCTGGGAGTACTATGTAGCAAATTATTGATGTACCCCATGGATGCGTGACTCTTAAATATTATTGCTCGACCTTCACGTACAGTAGTTTGGAGCGTAGGGGCTTGGGTTGGGTTCAACGTCCACAAATGCTGTACAGTTGTGTTTATTGGATATATAAACAATAACAATACGATACTGGCTACTACCAACACCAATACTACCATTTCCATGACTTCTATTACAGCTACAACTCTGAGAACTAGTGTTACTACAATTACTACTGTAACTACTATGAGTGTTACTATGATCATTGCTCTTTCAAAACTACTATTGCTACTACCACTACTGTTTCTAAAATGACTTGTGGTATTGCTTCCATTTGAAACTACTTTTACCACTATAACTACTGCTAAAAGTACCGCTCCCACTACTATTCCCAATATTAACAAAACTACTACTATTATAACAACATACTATTTCTACAACAACTGTACTCCCATTAATGTGACCTAAACTTCTGTACTACTGCAATACAAAATGTACTACACCACCTTCCATCACTAATATTACCTTAAGTACTTCTTTTATGGCTTCGCATTCCTACAAATACAGTCACTACTACTTAAACTGTTTTCTGTTTTATTTTTTTTATTACTGTGACGCCGTTAACAAAATACATTAAAATACTATAGGCCAGTTGCCAGACGTGTGTTACAAACAGCAATAAACTCATCTGCCGCTTCTTCCAGGTTTTACAGAGAAATGATGCCAACTTATAAACATTACAATAAAACAACCATTTCATCTCATTGTCGTCATTATACTAGAACATATCAGAGCGCCGGGTGAACATTTCATCAAATAAAGGATTTCTAAATTCATCATAAAATGGACAAGACAACAAAAAATGAGCTTCACTTTCCATTTGTTCCAACTCACATAAACCACAAAGTCTTTCTTCTTCAGGGGCTTGAGAAAACCTCCCAGTTTCTAAGCCCAGGGGAAGGATCTCTGTGTCGCAGCTGTGCCGTCAACGATCTTTGATTCCTGCTCAAATTTGCTCTGATGTAAAATTCAGTCTTAAACGTGTCCTTTAATTGAATATATGTTTGCAACTTTTGGGTTTAGCAAAGATCCCATTCAACCACTGCTCTTCGTAATTGGACACCAGTTTTACTCTTATTCTGTTGACGCTACAAACCAAAACTGCTATTTGGCTACTACTATGTCTCCACTACTACGAAATAACTACTATTAACTTTACTGCAACTACTACTATCACTTCTATTATCAAAACTGCTTCAGCTGCTACTTTAAATAACTTAAATATTGTGTATTTGTTTATTTATTGGGTTCTCATAGTCTTTACATTAGTACTATTACTGTTACCACTGGTACTTTTGTAATTTCTGTTTGATGTACTGCATTTTGTAGCATAGGGGCTTAAGGTATTGGGTTGGGTTCAGTGTGTAGAAAGCAACGCTGAAGTAAAAACCATCTTCCCACTCCCCTCCCACACTCCCAGAGAAATGTTTTGTTAAAATAAGTTGGACAAGGCTTAATGGAGCTGTGGGCGCACACTTGATTTAAACTACATGACAAGCTCAAAAAGTAAGAAAATATGGGATATTTAAAAGTGTATTCTGTCGGCTGTGTGTTGTCTGTATGTGGGTTTGTGCGGTTTTGAAAAATTATTCCGGTGCCGGGGAAAAACTGACCGGAGAAATATCTCAACTAAGGAAGAAATGCAAAATCAATGAAGTGTATGGCAAATGAATGTAAGAGTGAATGGGCTTCTGTGCCTCGCCAATGGGACAGGCCTCAGCGCACATGATGGGGATGATGAGAATATTAATATACTCATTTTTTTTCTTTACAGTGCAGCGAAAAACTAGAGCTGCTGAGGGAGAATTTACTCTAATAGCATGAAATAGTTTTTTACCCGAGTAGTTCCTCATTCAAGTTAGAGCGGTTAGCAGTTAATATATTATAGTTCAGGGCTTTCCACATTTTTTTGTACCGAGGGCCACATATTGAAACATACAGAGCACAGGGCCACAGTCTAGAGAGCAATGAAGTGAATGACTCAAAGTGTTGCATTTGACACAACTACACCTTGCATTTTAACTGACTATAACCACCCTGGGCCTTTTATTTTAGGCCTGTAAGTTATTTAGATTATAAAAAACAGAAGTGTTCAAGATTTGCAGTTAAATGTACTACTTTAAATCATTTGGGCGAGTCAGAGGGAAGCGTGAGGGCCAAGAAAAATTAGTCTGAGGGCTGCATTTGACCCTGGGGCCATAGTTTGGACACCCCATTATAATTTACAGTGGCTCCTAAATGGAAACTTTGTGTCAATCCAAAATACCCCATCAATGTGCATCTATCTATCAGCGTTTTGTGTAAAAAAAAAAAAAAGGTCTTTTAAAAATCTATAAAATAAAAAATGGCATGTATGTTAAAACCACATTTGTCTTTTCTTCTATACCAGTTTTATATGCGATGGTGTTAAGTGTACACTATGTAGCTTTTCTGGTTTTCTGCCAACTGTTGTTGCCATGGAGATGTTATTGTTATGCCTGGACCGCTTCATATAGTATGACATTAAACAGACTAATGCATGGATTCAATTACATTTGTTTTGAGGCTGAATAAAGACCCTTTTAACACCAATAGCACTTTTCACAGTTGTTAAAAATTGATTGTGACGTCACATCGCAAAGGTTTATGGGATACATCCTTAGACAAACAAATGCTAAAGCAAAGTATGTCCTCCTCTGTCAAAAACCTCATTTCCAGTTCGTGTCCAGCCCATTTCATTCACATATGCAGCTAATGGAGCTTAAGTAAAAATTCAAACCTGGAAAACTTACCTGTAGTTTCATGTCCAATTATCCCTCTTGCTCCAGTGGCACATACACAATCAACCTGGCGTCTAGCAGAAAGGAGACATGGAGAGCGCTGCTGTTTTCACACAAACCACTTGAATTTATTCCTCAAACACACCAAAGACAAAGCCCCCTGCCTCCTTGTCATACCTCGTGCTGACAGCCCATTCTGCCCCTATTATGCCATGGCTCATTTTGCCCAACTCAGATCAAAGCCACCCCCTGTTCCTGACTCCTGAAGGCTTACCCATGACCGCTTCACTATCACCTAAAAGCAACTCGCTCTTTCTGTAGCATGTCCTTCCATCATTATTTCAGCCATTCATTCCAGATGGGAGCTGCTTCATCTGCAGCAATCCAAGTCATTTCCTCAGCCTTTCTCCAGCAGCTACGGTGTTGATCTTCCAGCCTATGCCTCTATACCTCTACCCTAATCTTCCTTCCATACCAGCTGCTCAACACTCACTGCTACAATTAACTAACTCTTCCATCTTCTTTGTCTAATTGTGTTCTATCATTTCAGGGTTCACTGCTTCACTTCTGCCCAGCCTGGAACGAACTGCTCAGGTTACCATCGAGCTTTCCAGCCATCCACCTCCCCGCCTCCTCCTTTCCTAACAGTATGTCTCATCTTCACGTCACTTCCCGTTTATCTCCTCCTGGTAAGTGCATCCGTTCCCTACACTTCTATTTATTCACCTACCTGCGCTAACTGCTGTGTTTTCTGTACTTCTTCTAGTCCATTCACAACGCATCTCTGGCACTACTTTTGTTGCAAATTATAAAGCGCAGAATTCACAGTGCAAACTTCACTTACTGGTTTCATCAAGGAAGAAAAGAGGAGAGCGCTGTTCACACTGCTGTATTTTGGTTCAAAAGTAGGCTGCACTGTACTGGAGGGTGTTGCAGAGGTAAAATAGGTCCGTGTGGAAAATTCCCAGACCCAGCGGCATTGTGTTTTGTTTAGATGTGCTATATTAGAAGGATGACACAGAATTCCCGCACGTCCAGCTGTACTTTTAACTTTCTGCCACAGGCCATCCTGCTTTGACAAAGAAGACCACAGGCTGATAAAAGCCACTTGAGCCACGTGGATGTTATATTGTGTTTGTATGCTACATCCAGCAAGTACGCGACAATTAGTTGTTTGGAGCTGGAATTTTGATTGTGTACAAGAGCAGCAAAAAGTCTCACTTTTACACGGTTATCAGTATCTTTGTAGATGTATATCCCAGGTTACCCAGTGCAACACATGACACAAGGGTGCTGGCCTGTGAGTGGAAATGAGCACTAGCCTCACCTGTTTGTTTTGAAAGTGCCATGGGATTGCGGTTGTGTGTTCACCGCAGAGGTAGCATGGGAGCTTGTTGGGTCGTCTTTTGCAGGTTTCCTAGCAAACCTGCTGAATCACGATATAGTGAGAGCATAAAGCCACCGCTGACCAAACAAATGAAGAGCCCTCGGACGCCGTAGAGAGAGTTTACAGTGCTTTTCATTTCTGCATTGGAGTTGTTTTCCCTTTCCATCTCCTAAATGTGTGACTAAGACAGACTCATTAATGAACCAAAGATACCAAAGATAAATCTCACAGTACAGTACACGTGGTAGATGTGATGACCATCTCAGCTGGATTGTTTACTTGTTCAGTGCCTACATATCTGATGGAGATTAAATTGCATAGACCACACACGTCACACACTGTACCCTGGATTTAGCCTGGATTTTGTCCTAACTGCCCTGATTAGTACACCTGGTGCACACTGCTCTCCATTTAGACACACAGCAAACTTTGTACCATAATGCCCTGTTATTAAATATGAGTATGATTTTATCAGATTGTCTATACCCCCAATCTACCTTCACTTTTGTAGCATATATTTCTGTTCATTTGACATCCCTGGTAAATAATAATTTTAAAAAGTAATCAAAATAATTGCTTTGGCAACCTAATTGCTGATCACATACAAATATCTACTCTAAGTCTTTTTCTCTAGTAATGGGAAAGTGTAAATGTTACTAGAGAGAGTTGGAACTACCAGGCGTAGGCGGGCCAGATAAAATAGAACAAGCACTGGAAATGAGGATCAAATATTAAACTGCACATGCCATCATAGAGTCAGGGAACAAGAACAGGTGACAGGCTGAAATGCAAGTCGGCTTTTTAGTTTTGCACTTTCAGCACTTTGGAATATCAGGAAGCAGCAAAATTGAGACTGTGGCTTTGGTGTTTTGCTGTGTCAAGTGTTACTAAAAGATACGTGAGGTAGACGAAATTCACATCACAATCAAAAAATGAATTTAAGAACATTACACGTTACATTTTGCTGGCTTCATAATTTGCCCAGGTTGATATTTTATGGCTTTCAGGAAAATGGAAAAAAGTCAATTATCAACCCCTTGAATATTTTTCTTATAAAAGTTCAGCCAGAGTTGTAGCTACTGTAATTAAAGTATTTGAAGGTAGGGTATGAAGAATTTGGATTTAAAAATTTCATAAACATGGCCTATCGGTGTCCCAAGATATGAGGCAAGCATGTTCAAATCAAATTTAGCCTTCACTGGTAATGCTGATTTAGGCTTTGCTACTTGTTTTTGCTGTAATTTGGTGTTTTAGTTCTCACAATGATTTTCCAATCAGAAAGCAAAGTGAACCTCATGACACTCTTATTTGGGTTACCAGTTCCTATGAATTAAACCAGAAATAAACCCAAAAGTACTCTCTCTGATCTGAATCACTAACTAAACCCAAGCACCTGCAGCCAATCATTATCCAATGCTAGTACAGCCTCTGCAGCTCAGCGAGTGAATTCTGGAGGTTTTGAGTTTTCACGTGAGCCATGGCTTGTCCATATGAGTTTTTGCCAACTAACATCATGCAGCACAGTCAGCCCGGAGTTTGTGGCTGTCGGCATCATACTGAATGCATCAATCAGCTTTCAACGGGCAGAGATGGTTACTGAAGGCTCAAAATGTAATTAATAGTGCTCATGTGGGCTGTTGTGTCCTTTGGATTGAACCCTTTTCTCCCTAGCTGCAAGACTCTGTCCAATGCTCAGCCCACAAGCCTACGTCACCCATGCTCCCTCACGACAATATTCCAGAAATATACAAAAATATAAATCAAAATTGCACAACACAACTTCACAAACCTGCTGGGGATGCACACTAATTGCATTGTGATAGCGTTCTGATGAGGGTGAGTGTGGAGAATTAATACGTTGTTTTTGGCAAATACAACATTTTCAAAACAATAAAAAGGTACATGGTGATCTAAATATATTATGTGTTAGTAGTTAATACCTCATAGTAGTAAGTTTTCCATCAAGTTTAGTTAATCATGTAACATCCTGCATTTGAGGCTTGAACTCACAAAATTGTACTTGCTGAGGTTCTTTTAAAAATTCAGTGCTGTGGTGGCTGAGTGGTTAGCACTTTACAGCAAGAAGGTTCCATTTCAATCCCTGGATCACCCGGGCCTTTCTGTGCAGAGTTTGCATGTTTCTCCCTGTGTCTGGGTGCGTGTCCTTCGGGCACCATAGGTAAATATCCTATAGCTAAAGTAAGTTTGCCCAAGCCTAGGTCAGATCCTGGAGGCAGATCCCACTGCTCTGCGGTGCTCACTGCTCCCCCTGTGCCCCAGTGCCACTGAAGCATGAGCCAAATGCAGAGGACAAATTTCCCTACAATAAGGTGTACCTTAAGTTCAGTCAAGTTCAAACATATAGGGCTCGAAACTGCTACATAGTCATAAAAAATATATATACAGTGCATTAGAATCTTTTGCACACTAGAATGAAATGCCACTAGGTGGAGTCAATAGCAGAGAAACAGTTATGCAAGTTTAACAGGAATTTAATGGATAAATATCAGACGTCAAACAAAATGTCAATTATTGATCTATGTATCTGACAGTTTAACTCTAAATACCTTCTTCAGATCCTCTTTTAATGTTAACCTCTTTTCCAGTTTGATAATAAGGTTACCAAGACCTTGAATGATGCACTATCTGTAGAGCAATGGGAGTCGATGAGCGCAGAGCAATTTGCCATCAAAACTGATGGCAAGCTAATGATCGACAGAAGGAGAGAAGTCATCCCCCATGCAGAGAGAGAAGAACACATCATTTAACCAGAGCAGCAGAGGACAAATCTCCCAAACAAATTAGGTCTACAAATGTGATGCTATTTGCTTTTTTGAAAAGTGAAAAGTTTGTAAATCGAAAAGTTGGCGAGACTATAATGGTGGATGGTGGAAGTGGAAGGTTTTTTTTTGTTTTTTTTTCTCGGGAGTGTCTACTTGCTGGTTGTGACACTGAACATTATCAAAGTGATGCACTCCATATCATATTGTCACTAATCTTACAATATACTCTTTGGAGGGAAACCCAAAATTGCCAATACTGTATAGCAGAATGAATGTAAAAGACTTCTTAAGTGATCTGTGTTTTCTGGTTGTGACATTGAACAAGTAAAGCTACACACCTAAGTTGGTTGGAGGGGCCGATTGCACAGATTGGCAGCCTTGCTTCAGTCTTTTCACACTACGGCAGCTGTGGTCACAATAGTCACTTATCACCACAGGTATGGAGTGAATGAAAAATGCACTGTAAATATCATCCAGTGGCACTGTCCTGCGGTGACACAGAGGGGGGACTCAGTAGCATTTTATCTTATGTTAATGCTACTGACCCCTGCTCCGAGCCAAACTTATCCATGAGGAGACAAAAATAAACAAAACCTGGAACCTGAACCTGAAATATGATAGGTTAAAAGTTCTACATGGCCCTCATACTGTGATCTATGCTGACCCACAGGTTGGCAGTGCGATTCCAGCTCCCACAGATGAATGCTGTTGTTGTGTCCTTGGGCAAGACACTTAACCTACCTTGTCCCCAGTGTCTGATTGTTATCTATTTTCAGATCATAAACTTTTTCTCACCTCAAAATCTGTTGTCTTAAAAGAAAAAAAAACCCAAAAACTTAATATCGTTAGCTTCAGCTACGTTCTGTCCATTCTAGCCAAGCTGAAGTGCTGATTGGTTACAGTGGTCATGACATACGATGCGAGCAAGCCAAACTGTCATGAACAAGCCAGCGATTTAGAGCATGGTTCAGAAGTTCCCTGGAAGCATAAACATTATTATTTAAAATTAATTATTTATTTATTATTCCATTGCTCTCATCTTGCAAAGTCTCATGGGTGATAGCTCAACTGCACATGGCCGATGGGCAGGACAGGACTGCATGTACGCCTGTCCATGTAGCAGCGAAAGGCTAAACTAGCAACATGTCCCATAGGCCCAGGGGCTTGTATCTAACACCGTTTCTCTCATGGATCTATAATAAGAATCGGATAAGACATTCCCCCTCTGCCTCAGGGCGCCCATTCCTGTTTAAGGATCTTAGCCAGAGAATAGAAATTGTTTGAGAGGGGAGTTAAAGAAGCAATTTTTGTTGCCTTAGACATCACCTGTCCCCCATATATAACTCCATTCTCAGACTCAAAGCAAACAAAGGAAACAAAGAGAACAACAGAGCTAGCCAGTAAGCGTATTAAGTCTGAACGTAGACCCATTAAGCCTGAAACTGTAAACAATAGCCGTTTACAGTTTCAGTGTAGTTAGCTCCTCCCTTCAGATAGATATAAGGCAGTGTCCACCAGTGATCTGACCAGAACTAAAGCAGCGGCTTGGATGAGCAGCAAAACGTCTTCACTCCTACAACTTTTTGTCCAGTTAACAGATATAACTTTGGATCAGGATAACTGAGGGATCATGCAGACAATGTAAAATACTGTTGTATTCATATTATTGCATTATATTGTTGTGTGAGAGAAACAAATACAAATCACTCTCAAGATTCTTTCAACTCATTTTCAGGGGTACAACATAAAGCTCTTCAGGTGTCTTGAAAGGTTCTATGTAAATCCAATGATTAATCAATCTCCATATCAATTTGTCAGTACTTTTACAAGTACTCTTTGGGGGCAAACAGGAACTTTACTCATTTTGGGCAAATTTCGCCTACTCAAAATACTTTGATTGGTGCATCTGACGCAATATGTCCAGAGTGAACAAGGCAAATGCACACATTCTCACAAACATCAGTGCAATATTTACCAGTACCTGAGAATATTTTAACTTTTTTACTGTCTTAAAATGTTATCAGACCATCCTAATTATTCACCTCTGAAATTTTCACAACTCTCAGATACAGTGCAAAGTTTTACAATCATAGTAATGCTACTAACAACGAGTATCGAACAGTTAAATGCTTTCTATTATAGTTATACTTATTTTTTTTTTACCTCAAGAGCTGCTTATACAATATATATACTGGAGCAAGAGAAATTGTATTTTATTTTATGTATTAAATGAATTACAACTTAATGTAAAGTATTGATGGAAGGAACATTATACCCTACATAATTTAGTGCTTCGCTCATTGATTCTGCAGAAATCCACATGTTTTTCTTTTTTCTTTGTAAGTAGCCATTTTGTTTTGATACAGATGGACCATGCATGTTCCTGATTGGCTAATCCACCTGTCAATCACACCCATCTGAAAATGGGCAGATTCACTGGTGACCAGACTCACAGAAAAAGTGTGTATTCTGGATCCCAGGCAAAGTCTACCCTACTACAACTATTTTATGGCAATTGCTACGGAGAATTTTGAAAAGACCACCTAGTCCAAAAGGGCATTGTGACTTGTGAAGTGCATAATGTTGTAGTCGGAATAATGATATGGTTGGATAATGTGCTGAGAGCTTTTGTTTGAGTGCAGTAAGTAGCTTGGTGGCAGAGGACCATTGATCCATCATAAACGCTGTTCTCCAGGGCTCTGCGTTTGTGCGAAGGCCAAAGCTCTGCACTGGGCTCCACTTATGCCACACTATTCACAACGTGGGCTCGATGGGCGGATGGATTTCTACAACTGCTACGGTCACAGGATGTAAGGTTCTGCACACAAAGAATTTTGCTCCTAAGAGACAAAAGCTGGAATGGTATGGGCTGGGAAGTTCAAACATGTTGGCCCCGATGTTCTCTGCTACGGCTAGGGCTGAACGATTTGAAAAAAAAAGAAATGCATAATTGTGATTTTTCGGACAAGATTTGCAATTGTGAACAGATCTGCAATAAATGTTTTTTAAAAAATGGGATTCTGTTCAGTTAGAGATAACCCATAGTGAAATATGAACTGACAAATTAATGCAAGAATCAGATTTGAGAACATGTTGGTACAAATCTAAACTACAGGATCAGCAGTTTTCATGCAGAATGACGGGGTAGTTTGTTGTTTGTGAAGGAAATTATTATAGTTTAAAAAAAATGCTGTCTTTGCGATTTGCTAATTGTGTCCATTTTAATTGTGATTTTTGTTCAATTGCAATTAGTCTTGCAGCCACAGGTCATGCTTGTGTATGTGTTAAGACCGGAGGGCATGGCTTTCTAAACAAGAGGTGTGTCATCTGAAAATGAGGCCCCGAATGGTGTGCCCTACTTGTGAGCAGCTGAGCCGATCTAATATAATTTTGCGCTTTTAAATAGGATATAGACCGTGCTTGAATACATTTTTGAATTATTTCCTAGAATGTCATTCCTCATTTCCACAAATTCAATACAAAAACATGCAGGAAAAAAAAACAGCACACCTACTGCTAAAAGAACTTTACGAAAAGAATGAATAATGAAGGTTCATATGAAAGAAAAATGTGGAGGGTTTAGTGGGAATGGGCAAAAGAACAATTAAAAGTTTGACTCGTACTCACCCAAAACAGTCCGTCTTATGTGTCAAATCTCAGACTTCCTTTGAGCTTGTTTGTAAAGCCATAGTTTTACTTTACAATAGACTAGGAAATAATTCACTTCCTTTCCGTGGTGCTGCCAGAGAGTACTCCCTCCAGGTCCATGTGCGATCCACGGTTTGGTTCTGATCGGCGCCAGTTACGCGGCCAGTTATTGACACAAACATGCATGGATGAAGGAGCTGTTTATGTTTGTATAGACCACCTTAAGACCTGCACACAAGGCCCGGGGTTCAAACTTAGCTGTCCGTTTATGGGAACGGGCCAAGCTCAGTGGCACATCTCACAGTATTAGGCTTGGCAGCTATGTACATCTGATGGATTTTGTGTTTACATTGCACTCTTTGGGAAAAAGGCTTTCTGTGCTCTTAAAAGTAGACAGCATGTTTTAACATCTGAGGGATCAAAGATACAGTCTCGGAGTAAGATTTAACAGAGCTTATTACAAACAAGAGGATGGGAATGCTGGTTGGAGGAGCGGGTAGTAGGAAGCTGGGTCGGAGGCTGAGGTCTTCGAAATGGTTGGATGAAGTTGGGTCGGAAGCAGAGGTGCAAGGTGGGTCCAAGAAATGGTATCTGGCAAAAAACGAGAAACACCAACTGAGTACTACAACCAGAACCACAAAAAAAACAGACTGAACCAAGCAGAACTGTACCACAGAGGATACAATGTGTAAGATCCTTGGTCCCTTTGTACTCCAGAGGTGAAGGCTTGATTGCTGATCTGCTGCAGGTGTGTAGTGGGTGGTGCCAGAGTCTCCGCCCAGCTCCAGGCACAGACAGAGAAGGGAGGGGGGAGACAGCACAGAAAACACAGGAACAGACTGGGATCTTGACACAGAAAAAAAATTCACATCTGTACGACTGTAACAATGATCCCAGCAGATAGTAAGGATTTAAAAAGATTAAAGCTTTCAGAGGGCATCCATACTAGTGTAAAATTTCAAAAAAAGTGGGCCTCTGTCAGTAAAAGGTTTTTAGATTTCAGACTTTGGAGGAAGAAATTTGATGATTTTTGTGTTGAATTGTTTAGTTAAGTCTGTGCTGTGTATGTTCATGAAACTAATAGTGAATAAATATATATATATATATATATATATATATATATATATATATATATATATATATATATATATATATATATCTCATATGCATTTGAGATGTAACTCTCTTCTCTGCGTCCTCTACTCCATCTGACCTTGTCCTCTGCTCCCCTCCATCCTCTGCTTCCTGTGAATGTCCTCTGTAGCCAAAATTAATTTGTTGTCCAAATTTGCCACAGCTATCAAATATTGGGGTGAGGAAGTCATCTGGATTTTTCAAATGTATTTATTGTTTTTTACAGGATAAAATCAAATATATTATCTCTACACCTCAACATTAAGAAATGAGAGTACATTTTTGGTGCTTACAGGCAAACATGGTCATTAAAGATGGCCCAGTCATCCATTCCAGAGAAAAAAGCAGTTTCTTAATAGCTGCTGGAGTCTGACAGTAGGCCCCAGACACACCTTTCCATATGACCCTCTCCAGTGTCGTCCTTTGATGAATCAGGGTTGGATGGATACAATGCACTGTTGATTCTCACTCTGATGAGTCGCATTCTAATATAAATAACAAAAAATGCCCTTGATGTACCCATATTTTAATTTTTGTTTCTTCTTTTCATTACTAAAGGCATCAAAAGTGTGAATGAACATGTGGAGTGTAGTAAATAAAATGAATGAACACAAAATTAAGTGAAAACATAATTTAGATTTAAGCAGATTTTTTATTTTCTTTTTTAATAGCCACTCCTTGCTTTTATCACTGCTTTTGACACTTGGCACTCCTTGATCCTGAGAAGGGTCACACCTGTGAAGTCAAAACAATTTTTCAGTGACTTTATCATGAAATTTATTGAGAGAAGGCCGCGGGATTTGCAGCACTGTCAACAAAGCAAAGCATGACTGAGGATTTGAATATTGTCTGTATGTATGTATATATGTATGTATACATATACACTTACACACACACATATATACACACTCACCTGAAGGATTATTAGGAACACCATACTAATACGGTGTTTGACCCCCTTTCGCCTTCAGAACTGCCTTAATTCTACGTGGCATTGATTCAACAAGGTGCTGAAAGCATTCTTTAGAAATGTTGGCCCATATTGATAGGAGCATCTTGCAGTTGATGGAGATTTGTGGGATGCACATCCAGGGCACGAAGCTCCCGTTCCACCACATCCCAAAGATGCTCTATCGGGTTGAGATCTGGTGATTGTTGGGGCCATTGTAGTACAGTGAACTCATTGTCATGTTTAAGAAACCAATTTGAAATGATTGGAGCTTTATGACATGGTGCATTATCCTGCTGGAAGTAGCCATCAGAGGATGGGTACATGGTGGTCATGAAGGGATGGACATGGTCAGAAACAATGTTCAGGTAGCCCATGGCATTTAAATGATGCCCAATTGGCACTAAGGGACCTAAAGTGTGCCAAGAAAAAATCCCCCACACCATTACACCACCACCACCAGCCTGCACAGTGGTAACAAGGCATGATGGATCCATGTTCTCATTCTGTTTACGCCAAATTCTAACTCTACCATTTGAATGTCTCAACAGAAATCGAGACTCATCAGACCAGGCAACATTTTTCCAGTCTTCAACTGTCCAATTTTGGTGAGCTCGTGCAAATTGTAGCCTCTTTTTTTTTTTTTTTTTTGTAGTGGAGATGAGTGGTACCCGGTGGGGCCTTCTGCTGTTGTAGCCCATCCGCCTCAAGGTTGTGCGTGTTGTGGCTTCACAAATGCTTTGCTGCATTCCTCGGTTGTTACGAGTGGTTATTTCAGTCAATGTTGCTCTTCTATCAGCTTGAATCACTCGGCCCATTCTCCTCTGACCTCCAGCATCAACAAGGCATTTTCGCCCACAGGACTTCTGCATACTGGATGTTTTTCCCTTTTCACACCATTCTTTGTAAACTCTAGAAATGGTTGTGCATGAAAATCCCAGTAACTGAGCGGATTGTGAAATACCGGCCCGTCTGGCACCAACAACCATGCTACGCTCAAAATTGCTTAAATCACCTTTCTTTCCCATTCTGACATTCAGTTTGGAGATCAGGAGATTGTCTTGACCAGGACCACACCCCTAAATGCATTGAAGCAACTGCCATGTGATTGGATGATTAGATAATTGCATTAAGGATAAATTGAACAGGTGTTCCTAATAATCCTTTAGGTGCGTGTATACACACACACACACACACACACACACCCACACACATTGAATGAGAAGGTGTGTCAAAACGTATGACTTAGTGTATAGAGCATCTTTCAAGATAGTCCGATCATTAGTCATTCAGTCACTCCTTAATATGTATTGAAAACTATTTCTGTAGCCACAGCTGCCCTGCAGTAAACTGCCAATCTACATCGTCAGCCACTCCAGTCACCATCACTCACACACATACACCACATTCATACCAGGCAAGGTGCAGAAGTGTCTTGCCCAAGGACACAATACTGGGGCCTGAGTGCACTGCAAACACTGAACCACTACCAAATATGTATAAACACACACAAATATGTTCTTTTGGTGTTTGACATTTCACTAATACTTCAGCTCAGTTGAACTTGATGATAGCCATGGCCTCTTCATTTTCTCTTGTTCTTCTTGCACAGTAAATATTAAACAGCAACTGAAAAGAAAGATTTGGGTGAACAAATTTGCTACTCCAAAACATCCAGAGAAATCACCCAGTTAAAATCCTTAATTCTTGAATGAAATAAAGGTACAACACAAATAACAGAAAAAAGTAAATTCATATTAAATCATTTGGATATTACTACTACTACTACTACTCTAGCTATATAGAATGTTCAGACTGGAAGACTACACCTTCTTCCTCACCTGCTCCCTCACCCTAATCTTGGACAGCCTCAGCCTCCTTTTTTATTAACTCAGCTCCTCACTTCTCCAGACAGCTGTGCAGTCCACACGGCCCTGCTCCTCCATCCCAGCACCATCGTTGTACAATCTTCCATGTTCCAATCATAATATGTAAACTCAATGCTTAGAATACTTTCATTTTATATTATATTCTATCAAGTGTATAAACATGGCATGACAGGGATCAAGACAACTTTATGCTTGTTTCACCATTTATAATTTTACATATTACTGATTAGAGAAGGAATAACTGAACATGCACTCACCACAAGAGCAGTGTTTTACTGTTTTTCTCCACAATGCCATGTAGTTTGAAACCTAAATGTCGTGATCAAGTACTAATATATTCCTTTGATTTTAGAAAAGTTCTGAGTTCTGAATACCACAATTAGTATTCAATACTAGGGCAGGGCAGTTAATCACATTTTTAATCGAGGTCATATCTAATTGTCAATGATATGCTTGGGTTACTTTAATGGAGAGGTCCAGAGCCAATCTTTTGTCAAAAGATTTCAGACTTTGGAGGAAGAAATTTGACGATTTTTGTGTTAAATTGTTTAGTCAAGTCTGTCTTATTTATGTGCATGATGCCGATGCTGGGTACCATTTTTATTTTTGAAAATAACATATATTTTTGTTACTGTCACTACTAGCACTACTGGTACTGTACATGATTGTGTCTTCATTGTGTCTGGGCTCATGAGAGATATTTCCAGACATTTCACATAGTTCACACAGTCATGGCGGCCCCTCCTCTCTGACTGACTGTCCTGTTTGTTGCACAGCAGAACCCCTCTGGTCACACATCTTTAACCGCAGCCTGGCTCTGGGCTTTAGCTACAGCGTGCTGCCAAATATGTGCAACTCAACAGACTGCTTTAGCCTGCAGCTCAACACCTGTACACGAGCCTTTCCAGAGACAGATTCTGTTCCAAAGAATAACTCTCTAAATATGTCTCAATTTGAGTAAAAGCAACAGGCTATATTATGGCTTCCAAAAAAAAAAAAACTATACAAAACTGACTTTTTGAGCTTTTAACCATGTTACGCTGTCTCCTCATCAAAAACATACCTGGAGTTGTATTTTGCTTCATTCACACTCGTTTGATTAATCCATTATTCTAAAGTTAATCTTCTCTGAGCACTCAAAAATGCTCTGGTTGCATTTTGCCAGGATTATTGCATCACAGGTAAAAATGTGGCTTTCTCCTACTCAATTTCTCCTTTTCAAAACCATTATTCATCCCTGGACTTGTTCTGCGATCAAATTATGTTCTCAACAAAACACATGGCTCTATTAGCGTAGCGTTCAGGTTGGCTAATAGCTTCATTAGGTTATTTTCCCATTGTTCATTTCCGTTGCTGACAACAGAAGGAGCACCAACACCTAAATACATCACTGGAAACAAAAGTGTAGTTTAAAAGTGTGTTTTCCAGATGTAGATATTATTTTAAGTTAGAAAATACTTATCCCGAGGTGAATTTAAGCAAATTAAAGCAACAAGAATGAATATGTTGTTATTAATACAAACATTTATATTTTGGTGTTCTACATTATCCACATTCATAAATATTTTAAGCGTATGTACAAGCTTTGGAGCAGATTTTTGAGCCTTTGCACAACCTTTCAGCCGCTCTCATCTCAAAATGTGTGTTCCAGGTTTGTGATGGATACACATAATTAAATTTAATATAACAGAAGTGCACATGCTGTAATAGGGAACCATGCCATCAGAGGAAAAAAAAAAAAAAAAAACTAATGTAAGGGGCTAAATGATTATGCCTAAACCAGCAGAAGCAGATTTGGATAAGAGAGACTAGATGTACTTAAAGGAAATGGACATGTTGTGCTCTTGGGCATGTCATGTTATTAATCATGAGTTGTTTCTTGGGGACAAATAAAGTTACATTGATTGATTTCTTCATAGAAAAAAAAAAAAGAATACCTGGAGTTGTTTTTACCATCCATGAGTCATCTTACATATTTAGACTGTTCCCTCTGTGGCTCAGGGCATTGGTCTCACTGGATAATGTCTTCTTGTGGTAATCTGTGTTTATACATTCTCCAGACTAATCACTATTTTTCTCAAAGACCATGTACCCAATTTTTTCCTATGTGTTTTTGCGCAAAATCTGTTTCCCCAGTACAGATATGTTGTACAAGCAGCTCTTGGGTCAAAAGAAGTCAGCTGTATATCGTTTAATTAAAAACCACTGTATGGTCTGATAATCAGGAAATGCACGTTAGCATGCTAGTTGTTGTTGGCCTTACTGTCACTGGTGTCTGAGAACTGTGAAAAACATCCATAAATTTGGTGAATAATTAAGATACTTGGAATGTTTAAGGAAAGTGAGGCAAATGGACTAGTTCTGTTTTTCATGTTTCTAAGTCACTAAAAATCCAATAGTTCTACAGTGTCTTTAATTAATTTGCTGTCTATATTTTCTTCAGCAACGTATCGCACTTGAAAATCTTTTACTGCGACAGGCCTAGTTACATTCATGCACAACACTAGACCTTTAACACGAACACGTCTGGGTCAGTCGCTTTTATCCGCAGACTTTACCGTACATTTAGCACATACAATTTATTTCCACTCTGCAATATTGAGCCGTTACTGTTGTACATATAAAAACGGGATTGAGGTATCGGCGTTATTGTTCTGGGCTTTTTCATTTGCGGTGGAAAGCTAGCGAGCACTGCTGACTGCCACTCTTTCTCAGAACGGGCTCGTATAGAAACCCATAAATCTGCCATACCATAAATCACTGTCTTCCCGGTGCTTATAGGTGCCGTCGGTTCAGGGTAGTTCCAGAGCTTCGGATTTTGAACTGGTTTAAATTGAATAGAATCGTACGGCGGTTTCTTCCATCACAACGCGTTTGAATGAGGTCTTAGTCATCCTTCCTGTGCGCAGTGATATTTGGTGATTTGCGCTCTGGAGTTGCTGTATGTGATTTTGATTATTGTGTTTCCTTGGAGAGTCAAGGTTATGACCGTAGCAACCGTTCTGAGTAGCGATGTGACATTCGCGAACGAGTCGGCTCTTTTGAACGGTTCCTTAAAGTGAACGGTCGGATCTGGATCTTTTTCTTTCTAATTTGCATGCATTTTTAAACTGATTAAGGCTGAATGAGCACAAGAATTAGAAGCAGAGCAGGCGACACGGCTCTTTGACATGAACGCATCCAAAAAATTCGGATTCCACAAAGGAGCCAAAAGTCTAATCACTAATTCTGAGTTAGTGAAGTTACCTCCCTTCACAGACTTCCAACTTGGCATCGTGTCCTTTTAAAAGTCATGTGGAAGGAGAGTAGGTTAGTGTAGCCAAAAGCAGCTCTGTTGTGAAAGTGTAAGATTTTGTGCAATGTTCATCCCATAAACCTACGTCATCCATGATCCCACACAACAATTCTCCATAAATATACAAAAACATGATACAAAACTGTGCACAGCAACTTGACAAACCTGATGTGATGTGCAGTTTCATTACACTCAGACTGTAAAGAATGAAAGTCAAACTTATAAAACATGTTAATGCATTGTTTTCCTCAAATGTAGCATTTTCAAATCAATAAAAGGTAACACAGTGATCTAAATATGTTGCGTGTTAGCAGTTAATGCCCCATAGAAGTTTAATACTCCCTATTTAAACAGTATTGAATAAGCAAAGCAGTGCACTTCTCCATAAGATTTGATATTATGTAAACTTACTACAAAACTTCACGGCCTTTCTAAAAGGTCGGTGAAATACCTTTTACATTGTTACTGTCATGCATAGCGTATTGACTTGCATATTTTCCATATAGCAAAATATTGATATCCTGTTGGTCGAGAACCACTGGGAACAATTTCAGATGCTGCCAAACACCTAAACTCTGCCTAAGGACTAAGAAAGTCAAAATAAAAGGAGTCATATAGCTCTAAGTCTTGCAATGGTCAAACACACTCTCAGATATGTACCCTTTTTACCACAAATTTTACCCCCATTTAATTAAAATGGCACAAAACAGAATCAGAACAGTAAATGATTGAAGCTGGAATACCTGGTTTTATTCTCCCAAAGCAACCGACGGCCGATAAGCTTTGCCAGTAGTTTTGGGCCAGTATTTAAGGCAGATTTTGATAATTTTTGGCCAAATGATCACATTTTAATTTCTAACCTACTGTCTATTTTTTGGAGCGCTGTCACATTTTGAGCAGTTATCTATTTGCATTAAAGTGTTCAAATAATACTCTTATGGCAGAAGGTCAGCAAAAGCAAAATATTAGCCTGTACTGGAGATTTAAGGTGGATAGCCCATTTGCTAAAAAGTGTTAAGGTTAGGGATGTAAATATTGGCCTGATATATCGGCCAACCACTATCTCTA